>NC_058103.1:1887500-2512500 GCF_020171115.1 Neogale vison | reverse complement strand
TAACAGCAACAAAAGCAATTTTACTCTTTGTAGTGTTATATATATATATACATATATATATATTTTAAGATTTTATTTATTTGACAGACAAGTAGGCAGAGAGGCAGGCAGAGAGAGGAGGAAGCAGGCTCCCCGCTGAGCAGAGAGCCCGATGCGGGGCTCGATCCCAGCATCCTGGGATCATGACCCGAGCCAAAGGCAAAGGCTTTAACCCACTGAGCCACCCAGGCGCCCTGTAATTATATTATTTTCATTTCATAAAGTGATACAGTAACTTCTCTGGCAAGTGCTAATATAACCGCAAAACTTGTTTCTGGCTTCTGAATGCTTGTGTCCTCCCTAAAATTCGTGCGTTGCTCTAACATTTCAGGTGATCGCATGGGAGGTGGGGCCTTTGGGGGTGGTTGGGCCGAGGTGAGGTCCTGAGGGCGGCGGCCCGTGATGGGATTAGCGCCCTTGTAAGAAGGAGGAGAGAAACGACGCTGTGGGCACACAGCAAGAAGCCAGGAAGCAGACTCACCGGGAACCCAACCTTGGGACTCCCAGCCCCTGCGGCTGTGAAAAATCAACGTCTGTGCTTCAGTCCCCTGGGCTGTGAGGTCTGTCAGAGCAGCGCCAGCTGGGCGGGACAGAGACAGCTATCTCACCAAAACACAGAGTACGGGGAAACCCTGAATATCATCTAAAGCTTCATTTTTCCCCTAGTTCATTACAATGCCAATTAAGTTCTGTATTGAATCTCTGTACTGAAAACATGGCTAGGTGAAAGATGCCTGTCACAAAAAATGACATACTGCATGGTCTCCTCACATGAAATCTCCAGAACAGGCAAATCCAGAGAGACAGAAAGATTCACGGTTGCTTAGGGGGTAGGGGTAGTGTGGTGACGGCAAAGAGGCACGTGGCTTCTTTTGGGGATGATGAAGATGTTCTAAAGCTGATCGTGGTGGTGGATGCAGAGCTCCAGTGAAGACACTAAAGCCCGCTTCAGGAGCACCCGGCATACGGACGAACCGTATGCCACGTGGATTAGTTCTCAAAGCGGTTTTAAGAACTCCTTGTACTGAGTACAGTTTGTGCCTACTATAACCCTAGGATCCCTTCGCTTGTTTTCAGTTTCTGAGGCTTCCGCCCACACTGGGAAGAAAGCCCGAGAGATGTTTGGCGTCACCGCTCCCCAGACCCACCTGGAGCTCCTGGCACAGTCTCTTCAGCTCCGCCGCCGCCGGTCCCGCCAGCTTGCCGCTGTACGCCGGGAGCCCGCTCAGCTTGCCTCTCTTTAAATCTTCCAGCTGCTGACTGAGCTGATCAACTCGTAAAATCGCAGTCTGCACTTCCTGCTTCTTCTCCTGGAACATGGCGCTGAACCTTTCTATCTCAGCAGCTGCAATTTTCCAGCAATAAAGAATAAAAAACATCATTTAGTTGATACACTTTGTTTTCGTTTCATTCTGTCATTTTGGCTCTGGGATTTTGTCTTCATTTCTATACATTCGACTCAGCTCTACCATCATCTATGGCCAGACCTTGGGGGGAGAACTGTGATATGCAAAATCCAACACACTTTTCAACACGCCTCTGGAGCACGATGTGACTGCCCACTTGGCCGACTCCATGTCCACTGACGACCAGTCCAGGGCTAGCCTGGCCAGGCCACTTAGGAATCTCAGGGCACCCTCAGAGCAAAGAAAAGGCTTCCTAAGGGCAGGAATCCAAGTCTGTCTTGCCTGTCGACATAACACAAAGTAGGCACTAACTGAATTGAGAAAACAACAAAAAATCTATACGCTCAGGAAAAAAAGTGAGCATCTGTATGGTTTATCTTACTACCCAGATGAAGGTTAAGCTGTTCAATTACAACAGACCTTCATAATGCACGCACTCTTGTGGCCCTGCAGCCCTAGTCCAGAGGGCAGCTAATAAATGACAAATGTTACCAAGGACCTTCCCAGATCATTTAACCTAACTGACCCCGTCCTTTTAGATGCAGGTAACAGAGCAAAGCTTTGGGGCACTTCCTATAGCAAGATCGGACACAGGTCTGTGTGAAAGTGTCCGGAGCTGGACTCTTTCATTTCATCCGTGCCCGAGTGTGGGTGCTGAGCAAGGCCGCGCGTACACAGATTGCCGTTCATGATTTTGCTGTAGTCTACTTGTCCTCTCATGGCACGAATTTTCTTCAGCTTATTTTCCTGGGCCTCGACTCGTTCTTTCAATTTCTGAAGCTTCTCGTTCTCAGAAATAGACCGCTGCTGGCGGCGTTCCTGCTGCTTTAGGAAATGTAAACGCTGCTCCTAGCAAGAGAGGAAACAGGGAACTGCGAGAACTGGTCATGATCACCGTCGCACGGGAGAAAGGTGTGTGCGGCTCCCACCGGACCCATCCCAATGAACATGAGAGAAATGCCTTCGCCACCTTGCAAACACCAGCCCACACAGAACCGACATTGCTGGGCACACATCGGTGAGCGGTGGTGAGTGTGTGAAGATGTTTCCAGGTGCCGTTGACCATGCACGCTGACCTACACCGCTCAGCTAACTCAACGCCTCCTCAGAACATCTCCCAGCAGGAGAACGTCAAGCCTGCGTGTCCCCTGCGCTCACACGACTTCCTCTCCTTCCTGGGTGGGAAGCCCTGTCCAGCCCTCGATTCCTGCTGTCAGGTTAACGTTTCCTGCTGCCAGAAAGCAGCTTCCCAAGGTCCTTTAGTTACCTCTGAAAGGAAATGGGCACTGACCAGCATAGAGTCTTGTATCGAAAACAGACAAGGTGATCGGTAAGGAAATAACCCTCTGATTTGCTGAATTAACAATGGACAGTTAAGAAATGCCTGTTTTCTTTAGAGATAGTTTCTTCAAAACTCATGGAGCACTCTACAGTCAAATAAGGACAGGACAGTCCTAAAATAAGAGTTGTGTAGTACTCTTCAATAGTCTTTCCAGATTCACGTGAAGACACACTTTGAGGGTAAGAGTCGACATGAAATACTCATGGTCCTACACGTATGCATAGAACACACCTAAGTAAGGAGGGCACTAAATGTGATGATGCAGGAGTGACAGGATTCTAAGTCAGGAAACACGTACCTGATATGTAAAACACACACTTGTGCTAGCATTAACTTGTAATTCACACTGCTGAAAATACCCAAGAATCTTTTTATTAGTAATACTCTTGGATCAATATTTGAAAAGGAAATAAAAAGGCAAACTAGAAAATGTTGTAATTGTGTAATACTATGTACATTTCACCTTAGAAATCTTGTTAATGGGATGAGATACTTCCCAATTTACTTAACTCTTGTCTTTAATTCTTGTAAATCCAAAAAACCTTGTAAGACAACTTCTAAAAACACGCCCAACTGATGCTGTTACATACCCACAAAACAGTGGCTAGTACAATGAAGTACATATGGCCACCTGATAAGTGAGAACATTTGGCTTTCAGGTCAATCTCTGAGAAAGCAACATGAACCCAGGCAGAAATGTTTTCATACCCTCTTGGTGTCGCAGTTTTTCATAGCAGTTTCAGAACATTTGAGATCATTACAACAAGAATATTCTCCAGCACGCACGAGTGACAGATCTGATTTTTTTAGTCCATGACAAGAAAAATTTCAAATCTGGTTACAGCATTTCACTGACAAATGCAGAGCTCAGTATATAAAAAAAGCATTAACTGCTTGGTATCATAATAAACCAAACAAAGTCCATGCAGAGTGCATGAGGGGAATCCTGGATAACAACTGTCATTTTCTCAGGGGCCCCTGACCCGTGTCTTCACCCAAATTCCATCACCAGTTGGAGAACGAAGGTCAACCGTTTCCTATTCCAGGTTGTCTGAATAAGCGTGTGAAGGGTCTTGCTCTGATGCCCTCCCAACTTTAAGAAGCTACAATATTCAGTTCTCATTACAGAAGAGATCACAAAGACAGAAAGACATTATTTTCAGTACTTCCCATGACATGGTCCTACTTACAAGTGGAACCCATGAATGCAGGAACTCCAATCAAAAACAACCATTAAAGAACACCCTTTCTGAAAATTTCCCACCTCTGCTTTTATAACTCACCTTGGCAACCAACATTTGCTGCTGGTTTTCAATTTGCTGCTGCTGCCTGGCCGCCATATCCTGGAGCTCGGAGAGGGTGAGCTCTACACGTGCGCTTCCAACCTACAGGGAACAAAACGCGCTCAGGCTGCAGCGGAGGTTTACCCGCAGAGCTGCAGAACCGCTCTTCTCTGGTGCCAGAACACATGCTCATCAGGATCTTAGAACAGCTTTCCTTCTAGAAGTTAGGATAATACAAATTAATTGTACAGAAAAACTTTTCTTGCTTGTTCAGCTTTTATTAAATAGCAGCTTTTTAAAAATATGCCAGATACTGTATTAAAAAGGGACCCAACTGTGGGAACGCAAACTGGTACAGCCACTGTGGAAAAGAGTATGGAGTTTCCTCAAAAACTGAAAAACAGAATCACCACTGGGGCACCTGGATGGCTCAGTCTGTTTAGTGTCCCAACTCTTGACTTGCACTCGGGTCATGATCTCAAAATTGTGAGCTTGAGCCTTGCATCAGACTCTGGGCTAAATATGGAGCCTGTTTAAGAGTCTCCCTCTCGGGCAACCCTCTTAGGCCTCTCCCTCCTTGGGAGCTTCATACTGTCACTTTGCTAGCGCTCAATAAACCTTGCTCTGCTGCCCACCACAAAAACAAAAACAAACAAACAAACAAACAAACAAACAAAAAAGATTCTCCCTCTGCCACTGCCTCTCCCTGGCCATCTCATGCTCTCTTTCTAAGAAAATAAATAAAAAATAAAAATAGAACTACCATATGATCTGTCCGTCCATCCGTCCGTCCGTACATACTATTTCACTACTGTGTAATCACCCAGAGAAAGTGAAAACACTAATTCAAAAAGATATATTGACCCCTATGTTTAAAGCAGTTTTATTTACAACAGCCAAGATACAGAAACAGCCCAAATGTCCACTGATAGAGGAACGCATAAAGCTGTAGTATACACATAATGGAATAGCACTCAGCTGTAAAAAAAGAATGAAACTTTGCCATCTGCAACAACACGGATGGACTTAGAGAGTATAATGCTAAGTAAAATAAGTCAGAGAAAGACAAATATTATATGATTTCACTCATATGTGGAATTTAAAAAACAAAAGAACAAAGAACAAAAGAGACAAGCCCAAAACAGACTCTTAACTCTAGAGAACAAACTGGTGGTGACCAGAGGGGAGGGGTAAACAGGAGATGCAGGAAGAGCGCAGTTACTCTGATGAGCGCTGGTCACGGGCAGGACTGCTGAACCCCTAGATCAGACACTTGAAGCTAACATAACACTGTATGTTAATTACACTGGACTTTTTTTTTTTTTTTTAAAGATTTTATTTATTTATTTGACAGGCAGAGAAGCAGGCACAGAGACAGGGGGAAGCAGGCTCCCTGCTGAGCAGAGAGCCCGATGCAGGGCTTGATCCCAGGACCCCGAGATCATGACCTGAACCGAAGGCAGAGGCTTAACCCACTGAGCCACCCAGGCGCCCTCTTTTCCTCTTTTTGGACTGATTATTTAAGGATATATTTGAATAAATGGGGATGTCAAATGTTTTGAGGAAACACAACCTACAAAGAGTGCAGGTGACTCCTGAGGACTAATGTCCTCTTCACCACAGCCTGGTCTTGAGAAGCTGAAATATATGGAACATTCTAAAAATACAAATACCTCACTAAAAATGCCATATATACGGCTTAAACCAAGGACTGACCCGTTACTGACAGAACTGTATCTGTGAAATGAATACACAAAGGTAAGATCTGGAGGAGTGGCAACTGATGGCACCGGACGGCATGTCCCTGTCCTCTGCTCATGATGACAAGCCATAACACCAGGCGTTTCTATCACGCTCATCCTGTGTCACACACCGGACTAGGTAGCCTCCATTAATGAGCCTGTCGTGAGCCTCACAGGGACACTCAGGGAAGCACTGCCGGAGGCCCACGCCAGGGATGAGAGAACAAGCAGAGAGAAGTTGGCCCCGCGCGGCCGCGCAGGACGCAGGGCCCTTGTTCCCCACCAACAGGGCAGCACGCGCCTCTGGACCGCACACACGACCTGCACGGAACTCCCCGCGGTACACACAGCGTAGGGCCCGGTTTTAAACACGTCCGTGTGGGGACAGGAGGAGCCCTGCGCTGGGTGCGGCATCATGGGGCAAGGTGAAGGGACCCGCATGGGGCACAGAAGCGCGAGGGGGCAGAGCTGCAGTCCCAGCCCATTCCGCGCTAACCGAGGGGGCGCCAGTCTGTCCCCAGACCACGCCACTCTCTGCTCCCAGGTTCATCTGTGCTCTCAGAACGCTTTCACCTTCCGGTCTTTGGTGACCCCCGTTCCGCTGACTCCAGGCGTCCCCGTATTTTCAGATGTTCAAGCACGTTCTTGAGAAATGGAATCAGCATTTGTTCAACAATCTCCACTGGAACCCCCCGCCCCTTTTCAAGACCAGACACTGCAAACTGCCAAATACAGAGAGTTCCATTTGACGAGAAATTTGTTTATTCTACAAAAAAACAAAACAAAACAAAAAAACAAAAAAAACCAACGCCTGGCAGAACCATCAGAATGCCTGAACTTTGTTTTAACTCTAATAATAGGTTGCTAATTTCCACATACTAGATTTTCTAATCACTATAACAGAAGGTATTTTTAGAAACCTCCAGAACTTTTACTTGTTAGAAGTATTTCTGACAAAAGAAAAGCTATGTCCATTCACCAACTCTTTCAATTTACATTAATTTCATAATTTTACAACTTAAACAAAGAGTCTTTGGGCTCTCCTCCCTATGCCAGTGGCTTATAGTAACAATGAAAAGATCACAAAGAGACATTCAAATGCTCATGTTGTGTTGTTTATGGCAACACTAAACGGCTGTAATAATTCAGGAATATCTTCCATATATGCTAATATACACTGTAATTTTTTAGAAGAGATTTTATTTATTTATTTGACAGACAGAGATCACCAGTAGGCAGAGACGCAGGCAGAGAGAGAGGGGGAAGCAGCTTCCCTGCGGAGCAGAGAGCCCGACCTGGGGCTTGATCCCAAGACCCTGAGACCATGACTTGAGCCGAAGGCAGAGGCTTAACCCACTGAGCCACCCAGGTGCCCCTATACACTGTTATTTAAAAATATTGTATTGAATAGATCCTACATACAGAAAACTACATATCGTACAGCTTAATGAATCCTTTCAAAGTGAACATCCCTGTGTAACTTTGTTTTTTCTTTTATATTTCATTTTAATTCCAGTAACAATTAACATAAAAAATAAGGACTGCTTCACAAACCCGCATGTCCTCCAGGGGCGGGTCTCTGGACGGCTCCGCTCTTCCCACACACACGCTACCCCAGCCAGCACCGGCCTGTGCGACTTCCCTGTCTTTCCAGTGGGTGAGAAAACCACCAGCCACTGTCAACTTGTAAGTCAACAAATATGCAACACATAACCTGTTAGCATATATTCCCTTAACTGTCCAATGTGAAGATTAAACAAAAAGAAGCTCCATTTCAGTTATTTAAGAAAACGAAAACCTCAGTGGAAATTCAATCCTTTTATCAGGGGCTGATCACGGTGGACTCTCTCCCGGCCAACTCGGGCCTCCTGGCGAGTTTCCATGCCGCGGACGCACTTGGGCTTCAAACCTGGGGCCAAATTCCCCGCTGCTTTCTCTTCGCCGCACGGAGCACGAAGTCAGACCGCGCTCCCTGTGCTCACGGAGTCCGACCCGTCCCGCACCAGGTCCCAGAGAGGACGTGCCGCCTGCGCGAGCTGCAGAAGCGTGGCGCGGGCTCCCTGGGGGCAGCCCCGCGGGACGACCGACCAACGCGACCAACGCGGCGCAGAGAACGCCCCGGGCAGCGGCAGCTGGCGCCCGTCCGTCCGTCCGCAGGGTCGCTACCCGGCCTGGGTACAGGCCCTCCCGCAGCACTGCACGTCAGCTCCGCACTCCGGGGAGAGCGTCCGTGTTCCCCCGCACTCCCATCGCCCCCAACACATGTGGCCCCCCACCTCCCGGTCTAACGACCCCCGCCCCACCCCCCCGCCCCAACAAGAGCAGAGAAACACCAAGGCCTCTGCTGCCCCGGCCCCACGATCGCTTCTCCAGTCCTGTCCGCTTCTGTCTCCAAACTTCCACAATCTACTCACAAAATGATAAATTGAGAGACTTACTGCTCTTACAATGCTTTTACACAAAATATTTTTTAAAAAGATTATTTGGGGGGGCGCCTGGGTGGCTCAGTGGTTTAAGCCTCTGCATTCAGCTCAGGTCATGATCTCAGGGTCCTGGGATCGAGCCCCACATCGGGCTCTCTGCTTAGCGGGGAGCCTGTTTCCTCCTCTCTCTGCCTGCCTCTCTGCCTACTTGTGATCTATCAAATAAATAAATAAAAATCTTTTAAAAAATTTAAAAAAAAAAAGATTATTCGGGGACGCCTGGGTGGCTGTTGGTTAAGCTGCTGCCTTCTGCTCGGGTCATGATCCCGGGGTCCTGGGATCGAGTCCCAAATCGGGCTCCTTGCTCCGCAACGGGCTCCTTGCTCGGCAGGGAGCCTGCTTCTCTCACTGCCTCTGCCTGCCTCTCTGCCTGCTTGTGTGTACTCTCTCCTGGCAAATAAATAAAATCTTTAAAAAAATAAAAATAAAAATAAAAAGATTATTCGTTTATTTAACTGGGAGAGAGATCACAAGTAAGCGGAGCAGCAGGCGGGGGTGGGGGAGAAGCAGGCCCCCTGCCGAGCACCCTGAGAGCCCCACGCGGGACTCGATCCCAGGACCCCGGGGCCATGACCGGACGTGAAGGCAGAGGCCCAACCCGCTGAGCCGCCCCGGGGCCCCCACCAGTATGGACCTGACGGAAGGCTTCTCCCAGGGCTCCTCCTGGCCCGGCCCGCTGCGGGTCCTGCGCACCCGGCACCAGTCACCCGGCCCAGGGCCCCAGCGCCGACGATGACCACGGTCTGCTGACCGGATTCATAAACCGGCCGCTCCCGCCCTCACGGCCCTCCGAGGCTGTGCAGCCGGCGCAGCCCAGCCCCAAGAGCCGGCGCCCCGCGCGCCCACTGAGCCGGCCGGCGCCCCCGCCTCGCCCGGCCTTTCCCGCTTTCCCGCGAGCCGCGGCAGGGCCGTGCGACGGGCTCCCGGGAGCTGGCGTCGTCCGGACCCGGCACACGTGCCCCACAGGCCAGGACAAGGCGCGGCCCTCGCCACGCTGGACGCCGTCCCGGCCGCGGGGGCTCAGGTCAGAAGCAAGTGGAGCGGCTTCTCGCTGCTCGCGGGAGCCTGCCCGACGGAGAAACGATCTCGCAACGGCAGCCATCAGGTCGCTCCTCAGATCGACCTCGAGCGCCAGAACCGGAGCCCAGTCCCCCTTATACTCACACGCGCGCCGCGACAGCTTCGTGCCCGTCCCTGCGCGCAAGGGCCCTGGCCGGAGCCGCCGCCGGAGCTCGCAGCAGCCGCAGGCAGCGCGCCTCCCCCCGCGGCGACTGGCCGAGTCCTCGCGGGAACCGCGGGGCTGCAGATAAAAGGATTCTCTTAAAACCTCCCTTCCCAAGACAACGAACCCAAGCGAGCAGCTAAGCCCTCTGTACATGATTCCCGACTTCACGAAAATTTCAAGTAAAGGCGTTATTTCACAACACTCCAAGTACCCAAACACGGGGGCACCTGGGCGGTCAAGCGTCTGCCTTCCGCTCAGGTCATGATCTTGGGGTCCTGGGCTTGAGCCCTGGTCGGGTCCCTGCTCAGTGGGGAGTCCCTCTCCCTGGCCCTCAGCCCTCCTCCTGCTCATCCTGTCTCAAATAAATAATCTTTTTTTTTTATAAAGACTTTTAAAAAATTTTATTTATTTGACAGAGAGAGACACAGCGAGAGAGGGAACATAAGCAGGGGGAGCGGGAGAGGGAGAAGCTGACTCCTACGGAGCAGGAAGCCTGACAGGGCCGACCCCAGTACCCTGTGATCATGACCTGAGCCAAAGGCGGATGCTTAAGGCCTGAGCCAGGCAGGCACCCCTCAAATAACCTTTAAAAAAAAAAAAAAGCAAAAATAAATAAAAACGTTTCATTTTTTATGGTCTTAAATTTAAGATATTAGCAACTTTAAAAAATTGATAAGCATACTCTAGTCCATTTCATACACAAAACTTCAAAAATATCCATACTGTATTCTCTGTCCCAAAATTGGGCTTAAAAAAAAAAAAAACCAAAATATCCATACTGAGAGGTAAAAAAATGAAATGACGAATAACTAGTTTAACAAATACACAGTGAAACCAATGTTTACTTTTACTTATTATTATGGGGGCAGGGGAGAGGGAGGAGGAGAATCTGGAACACATTCCATGCCCAGCACAGAGGCCGACAGGGCTCAAATCAAGACCCTGAGATCACGACCTGAATCAGAATCAAGAGTTGGATGCTTAACTGAGCCATCCAGGCGCCCCCATGTTCACTTTCTTATCAGCTTTACTGAGGTGCAGCTCACAGGCAATAAAACGCACCCGCGTGAGGTACACCGCTGCATGAGTTTTGTCACCAGCTGGTCCCCTGCAAGCCTCACACCACCAACCCCTCCCCGCGCCCCCGCAAGCACAGCTGTGGGCCTGTCGTTGTGTCCTGACAGCCTCGTCTGTTTGCCGGGGAATTCCGCACAAACGGACCGAGCAGTGTGTTGCTGTGGGCCGGCTTCTCTCGCCCCCACGATGCTTCTGGTATCATCCGTGTTGCTATGCGCATCAGTAATTTGCTCCTTTTTCTGCTGGGTAGGGTCCTGCTGTCTGGATAGACCACACTCTGCCAGTCCATTCACCTGTTAATGGACATGTGGGTTATTTCCGCTTTTGGACTGGGATGAAGAAAGCTGTCTGGAGTATTCATGTGCCGGTATCTATGTGGACAAGTGCTCCCGCTTCTCTTGGGTAACCAGCGTCAAGAAAGCAGAACAGGTGGGGTGCGTGGTACTTTTGTGTTTGACTTACATTAACTGCCACATTGTTTTCCAAACTGAAGCCTGCCATTTTTAACCCTACAGGCATATGGGAAGTTCTAGGTTCTCTACATCTTTACCCAACACTTGGTGGTATCAATGTTTACATTTTAATTATCCTCTTTTTAAACAAAAAAACCCCTTGGCAAAGAAAGTGTTCCATAAATGGCATTTAGATAAGTAATTTTATTTTTTAATTTTTTAGAAAGATCTTACTCATTTATTTGAGAGAGAGAAAGGGCACAAGCAGGGGGAGAGGCAGAGAAAAAAACAGACTCCCCAGTGAGCAGGGAGCCTGATGCTTAACTGACTGAGCCACCCATGCACCCCTAGATAAGTGATTTTATTTTATTTTATTTATTTATTTTTTAAAAGATTTTATTCATTTATTTGACAGAGAGAGATCGCAAGTAGGCAGGGAGGCAGGCAGAGAGAGAGGGGGAAACAGGCTCCCCGCTGAGCAGAGAGCCCGATACGGGGTTCGATCCCAGGACCCTGAGACCATGACCTGAGCCAAAGGCGGAGGCCCAACCCACTGAGCCACCCAGACGCCCCTAGATAAGTGATTTTAAAAAGCATAAAAATGTCCATAATTTAATGTCCAAAAAAGTGATCAACACCAAACATACTGTGACCAGATTTTCAATAAATAAGCTAACAATAAATAAGACCAGTCAGAAGTTAGGGGCGCCTGGGTGGCTCAGTGGGTTAAAGCCTCTGCCTTCAGCTCAGGTCATGATTCCTGGGTCCTGGGATCGAGCCCTGCATCGGGCTCTCTGCTCAGCGGGGAGCCTGCTTCCCCCTCTCTCTCTGCCTGCCTCTCTGCCTACTTGTGATCTCTGTCTGTCAAATAAATAAATAAAATCTTTTTAAAAAAAAAAGACTAGTCAGAAGCTAGATAAGGAAAGCGCCTGGGTGGCTCAGTCGGTTAACTGTCTGCCTTCCGCTCAGGTCATGCTCTCTGCTCTGGAGGGCGTCAGTTTCTCCCTCTGCCGTCCCCTTCTCTGTCTCTCATGAATAAACAAAACCTTAAAAAAAAAAAGGTAGATAAGGAAAAGGGGCTTATTTCCCAGGCTAATATCTCATTTGTACTAAGCCATGGCTCCCGAAGCTACCGTATGCCTGAAAAACAGGCTGTCACAACTAAGATATTCAGAAAGACTATGCCTCACTTGATAATTACGGTTGAAATCTCTGGATCACAAGTCAACAGGTAACACGCCTTTAATCAAAGGTATTCTTTTGTCTCTTCAGGTAATGTTATAAATAGAATTTTGAAACTGGTGATACAATAACTCGGGCATTAAAAACAAACAAACCACTGCGGACAATTACAGGATACATGCACATCTCCCGCCCCACGCCAGTCACACCGTGAAGACGTCGCCGTGTCTTCCCGCGCACCAGCAATGCAGTCTGCCAACAGGTGCCCGGTGTCTTTTTCTAACACACGCAAAGAACTTATCAGAGGCGGCGATTTTATTAACGGAAACAAAAGGACTCAATCACCTGGCACAGTGTCCCTTCTGTTAATGACTCTTCACACAGCAGTTCCTGAAAAATTATGCTTTTGCCAGACTTTTATTTTTCTGGTATAAATGATTTTCATTCAAAAACACACTAAACGCAAAAACAAAGCAAACAAAAAACCACACTAAATGCCCTCTAAAGAGATATTTTGACATTACAGTTTCAGGCAAACAGCCAATTTACTCAACCCAGCCGCTCGTCAGAGCAGAGGACGTGCCTTGCCCAGACGAGCCCCAGTGCTGTGCTGTGAGCACGTACCAGGGGACAAAGGTGGCCGTCTCCTCTGCCCTCGGGTCCGCTGCGCTCCTGGGTTAACTCTGTCGGTCTGAAGTGCTCTCTCATTTGGCTTGTGCTACCCTAATGATGCTTTCCTGTACTGTAACACTCAATTTAATATAAAATAATATTTTAATTCTTGTCCTTAGGAACTAGAAAGACCATACAGGATTTGGAAACGAGACTGTACCAAGCAATGGCCAAAGGAGACTCGTCCACTCTATGCCTTCTCTGGTCTGGTCACTCAGAAACACGACGTTACCAGCTGTGATGCTGTTGCTTGCCGCCTCACGTCATTTCTACCTGTGTGTGCAGCGTGGTCTCCTCTCCCTCGCACACAGGCCCGGGAGCCCTTCCTCACATTCTGGCGCGCCGCATCCCCGAGGCTGGGCGGAGGCTGATGTGCGCCGCGCCGTCTTCTGACTGACATCACCCGCCTGGTGTGCTTCACTCGCCCCGGACCGCCTCGTCTCATTTGTCGCTAGAGAAAATACTGTGACTGGGTTTTCCCTTCCACCTGTCTCATGACGGGGTCCTGACCCACTCGCCCCAGCAGCTGCACACGGTTCAGAGATCTTTCAAGAACCAAGCTGCCAGGGGCGCCTGGGTGGCTCAGTGGGTTAAGCTGCTGCCTTCGGCTCAGGTCATGATCTCAGGGTCCTGGGATCGAGTCCCACATCGGGCTCTCTGCTCAGCGGGGAGCCTGCTTCCCTTCCTCTCTCTCTGCCTGCGTCTCTGCCTACTTGTGATCTCTGTCAAATAAATAAATAAAATCTTTAAAAAAAAAAAAAAAAAAAGAACCAAGCTGCTAGCTATTCCAGTCGCACGTCTTACACACTGACGAAACGCCTGTAAGACAGGTCTTCGAAACACGGCTTCTGTTTGCTTTTCCTACAACCTAGTCTTTGGTCTTCCCACGTAGCAGGGAACTCCTGGCTCCCTCCCTCCCTCCTTCCCGTAACTTTATTTTATTTATTTATTTGACAGAGAGAGATGACAAGCAGGCAGAGAGGCAGGCAGAGAGAGAGAGGAAGCAGGTTCCCTGCTGAGCAGATAGCCGGATGCAGGGCTCTATCCCAGGACCCTGGGATCATGACCTGAGCCGAAGGCAGCGGCTTAACCCACTGAGCCACCCAGGCGCCCCCTGTAACTTTATTTTTAAGCTCAGTTTGAGTGCAATCTCCCCCAAAGTTGAAAAACTGGTGAAGAAAATTATGTGAAAGGAAGAATTTACATCTCGAAGCCATTCCACAGAGGGACGCCTTCACATTCCTCACCGCCGCCACCCATGCCTTGAAGCCTTCTTCACCTCCTTTGGCAAGTACAACACACTCCACTACATGACATTTTAGTTTTCAAATGTATCTATGTGTTGCTTACTATTTATGTAAGAAAGTCTTCATTATTCAACTCATACACTGTACACCTGTGAAAACGATTTGGGAATCAAGAGCCCACGTTATTCATTCCAAGGCTATGTATTAGTTCTCTGTTGCTGATAATAGATCACGTCTAAATTCAGGGGCTTAAAACACAACAAATATTCATTATGGCTCACAGTTTCTGTGGATAAAGGATCAAGGAGCAGCTTGGCTGGGCAGTTCTGGCTTAAGATTTCTCATGATCCTGGGGCACCTGGATGGCTCATTTGGTTAAGTATCCGACTCTTGCTGTCTGCTCGGGTCATGATCTCTGGGTTGTGAGATCAAGCCCTGCATCAGGCTCTGTGCTGGGCATAGAGCCTGCTTAAGATTCTCTCCCTCGGGGCGCCTGGGTGGCTCAGTCATTAAGCGTCTGCCTTTGGCTCGGGTCATGATCCCAGGGTCTGGGGATCAAGCCCCACATCAGGCTGCCTGCTCAATAGGAAGCCTGCTTCTCCTTCTCCCTCTCCCCTTGCTTGTGCTCCCTCTCTCACTGTGTATCTCTCTGTCAAATAAATAAATGAAATCTTGAAAAAAAAAGAAAAAAAAAAGATTTCTCATGAGGTTGAGCCGAATGTTAGGGCTTAAGGCTTGACGAGTTGGAGAATCTGACTCTAAGACGGCACACTCACATGGCTACCAAGCAGACCTCTTCACAGAGCTGCTTGCTTGAGTGCACCCACAACATGGGGCTGATGTCCCCCAAAGCAAACAGTCCAAGAGGGAGTGCCGGGGGAAGCTATCTTTAATGAATTAGCCTCCGAAGTTACATAGTATCACTTCCTCCAAATTCTGTTAGGAGCAAGTCACTATGTCTGTGAGAAGAGTGGAATCAGACTCCATCTTTGGAAGAGAGGCATTTTATTTTATTTTTAAAAAGATTTTGTTTATTTATTTGACAGAGAAAGAGACAGCAAGAGAGGTGAACACAAGCAGGGGGAACGGGAGAGGGAGAAGCAGCCTCCTGGGGCTTGAGCAGGGAGCCCAAAGTGGGGCTCGATCCCAGGACCCTGGGATCAAGACCTGAGCCGAAGACAGACACTTATCGACTGAGCCACCCAGGCACCCCGAAGAGAGGCATTTTAAAGAATCTGCAGACATGTTTTTAAAACCGCCACATCCATTTACTGTAAAGTCTGACGAAGACTCGATCCGTCTCTCATTCTGTTACTGGCTACTTGCAGGAGTTCAGTTGTTATTCCCAACAGCACTGTCACCTACAGAGACAGGGAACGTTTACGTTTATGGGACTCTGTTTCAGAGAGCAAGCTAACAATGCAATCAGTAGAGGTTTTAACCATAAATGCTGCTTTCATCCTCAAGGACTAACTAAAGTCCTTGGCAGTCAGTCAACAGGAAAGACTAGTGGATTTTGTCAGCAATTAAACACCGACCGGCTACTGGGTCACCTCAGATGTCAGCCCTAATCCTGATGTGCTGACTTTAATACTCAACTAAGTAACTTCACCCTGGCTATAACGACAAGAATGTCACTGTACTATTACTTGGGCAAAGAAAATTCCCCAAGCTTTCAAGTCGGGATGAGACGCCGTGCTGGCGCTCAACCGTCTGTCCTCTTTGCCCCTTTCTGCACTAGCTGACGCGGAGACCACAGAGGCACCCTTGGAGGGCTCCAGCCCTCCAGCCCTGCTCTCTCTCAAAGGAGCCCCAGAGCCGCCATTCCCCGGGTCAGATTCACATTTTGATTTGTAGGCCAAGCCAGCACTTCTCCCCAGCATGTCTAAAACCAGACTCCCTTGGGACGCCTGGGTGGCTCAGTTGGTTGGACGACTGCCTTCGGCTCGGGTCATGATCCCGGAGTCCTGGGATCGGGTCCCACATCGGGCTCCCAGCTCCATGCGGGGTCTGCTTCTCCCTCTGACCTTCTCCTTGCTCATGCTCTCTCTCACTGTCTCTCTCTCAAATAAATAAATAAAATCTTAAAAAAAATAAAAAATAAAATAAAACCAAACTCCCCCTTCCCTTCGACCCCAGCTTCCTCCCTCAACGTCTTACTGTTATCAATGGCTACATTTCCCCCAGGAGCCTAGTGACTCCGGTGACTTCAGCCTACGTGGCTGAAAACAGAAGCCGTTGCTCAGTGCTCCTGACAGCTCTCATAGCCAGCTTTCCTCTCCACTCCAGAGCTGACACTTCCCACCCTCCTATTTTTTTTTTAATTTTATTTATTTATTTGTTAGAGAGGGAGAGAGCGAGCGAGCACAGGCAGACAGAGCGGCAGGCAGAGGGAGAAGCAGACTCCCCGCCAAGCAAGGAGCCTGATGTGGGACTCGATCCCAGCACACTGGGATCATGACCTGAGCCGAAGGCAGCTGCTTAACCAACTGAGCCACCCAGGCGTCCCCACCTTCCTCTTTTTGCCCACGTTATTCCTTCTGGCTGCAAAGCCCTTTCCCCCCCTTCCTAAACTCTACCCGTCCTTCCAGGCTCTGTGGCAATGCCATCTGCTTCCCGAAGCTTTTCCTGATCCTCTACAGATAATCTCCCCTACAATTGTTCTGACCCTCAGGCTCTGACATCACTTCCAGAGACGTGAGAGAACGCTTTCCTAATGAGTTCCGAATTCTAGAGATACAACCGCACGCAACGCGCACTCGCACGTCGTCCCGTTGCCCCGAGCTGGCGGCTACTTTACGGACCGCTTACACGGCGCCTCCGGGGGAAGCTCCGCAGCCCCCAGAGGAGAGGGCTGAGCTCCGGCAGCCGGTTGAGCGGCTCTCCCGAGCCCAGCGGTGCAGGAGCAGCAGCGCCAGCACTCAGCCCGGGTGTGCAGCTGGTAGTGGACGCTGTCCCCTCACACGGGAGGTGCTGGCCCCTCCCATGAGGTGCGCCGGCCCCCACTGCTCTCAGAACGAGCCGCAGCACACACGGAGGGCTGCCCCCACTACCAGCTGTCTAGTGTTTCAAAGGGCAAATGTTCTACCAGATGCCATCTGCTGATTAGTCTGAATCGGATGAAAATGCTGTTTTTAGGGGCACCTGGGTGGCTCAGTTGTTAGGCATCTGCCTTCGGCTCAGGTCATGATCCCGGGGTCCTGGGACTGAGCCCTGTGTCAGGCTCCCTGCTCAGTGGGGAGTCTGCTTCCCCCTCACCCTTTTTTTTTTTTTTAAAGATTTTATTTATTTATTTGACACACAGAGCGAGATCACAAGTAGGCAGAGAGGCAGGCAGAGAGAGAGGGTGAAGCAAGCTCCCCGTTGAGCAGAGAGCCCGATGCGGGGCTCGATCCCAGGACCCTCAGATCATGACCTGAGCCAAAGGCAGAGGCTTAACCCACTGAGCCACCCAGGCACCCTCTCCCTCTCCTTCTGATCCTTCTCCCTGCTCATGCTGTGTCTCAAATTAATAATGTTTTTTTCAAGAAAGAATGAATTAAAACCTCCTTTCTTCTAGTGGGGTGCCTGGGTGGCTCAGTGGGTTAAAACCTCCTTTCTTCTAAATTGTATTACAGACGTAGCCTTTTGAGCTTGTGTCTCCATGACCTTGAAATTCTTCTTTTCCGCTATTTCCTTTGGAAGTCAGTCTCTCTCTGGGACTCCAGTTGTGAGTCTACTGTCCAGTATACATTCCACAGTGACCGCACAGGTCTCCCGATCCCGCCTCACTCCCAGCCCCAGGCCGGACCCGGAACTCTCACACCAGCACCAGAGGCTCTCTCTAAAACGCAGCTCATCCTTTCCCTTGCTTACGACCCTGCAAGAGTAAGACCAGGCTCAGCGCAGTGAGGATCCGGCCCCTCCCCTGACCAGTACAGGTCAGCTCTAGCCCCTGCTCAGTGTCACCCCCACCTTCCTCATCCCCACGTCTTTTTTTTTTTAAGATTTTATTTATCTATTTGACAGAGAGAGATCACAAGCAGGCAGAGAGTCAGACAGAGAGAGAGAGGAGGAAGCAGGCTCCCCGCTGAGTAGAGAGCCCGATGCGGGGCTCGATCCCAGGACCCTGAGATCATGACCCCAGCGGGAGGCAGAGGCCCAACCCACTGAGCTGCCCAGGCGCCCTCCTCGTCCCCACATGTGCCCTCCACTGTTACCAACGTGTTTTGCACTCTCTGCTGCCCACAGCACTTCACGCTCTTCCCCATGTCCTAGCAGATGCCTCTGATCTCCAGCTCCCGGAAATCTCTCCTGAGAGCCACCTCAGGAAGTGAATCAGATCAAATCCAATTATTTCAGTGACTTGTTCTACCTTTCCTGCACTTCTCATGCTGTGCTGTGATTTGTTTACCCACCTATCTCTAAAAACACCCTTTCATTCACTGTGGAATGTGAATCAGTCTTCAAGTAGCCACGACCGAACAATGTGCCTGTATGTCTTTGGTCTAAAACCAAAATAAATTGGATAGAATTATTTTAAAAAGAATAAAGAAAGAAATTTTAAGCCTCGGTAGTAGTTATCTGAGTGGGTTTTTTTTAGTAATTCTTTAACCTGTGCATATTTCACACATTCTCTGTATATTTCACACTAAAATGGTAAAAAAATAATTACATCAATCAGCCAGGATCCTTTCTGGTAATTTAACTAGATATTTGTTTAAAACTTTAACTAATGTTTTATTTTTTAATTTTTATTTGTTGGTATAACCGATTTTTTAAAGTACAACTGGATTCTCAGTATGACGTCACTCCAAAAATGACAAACATGTCAAAAGTGAAACTCTGACAAAATAATTAGGATAAGATCTATTTATCCCCACATAATAGTCTAGATCCTTTAGTCATTTCTCTTTTTGCATATCTCACCACAGTTGGAAATGTTCAGGTTTGGAGAGCATTTTTACTTGCTTACTTAGCAAACAAAAGAAAACACCTGATAATGATATCAAGATAGATTATAAACATGGAGACTTATTTGTATCACAAAAAAATACTTAGTAAAATTGAGTCTAACATTCCATTATATTCTGGAGCTGCAACATTTCATATTCCAACAATTATTAAGCCTCACAAACAGGAGTTAATTAGTATCCAAAATACTCCCCAACCCCTGTAATAATACTATGATACGCTATTTTCTCTGATAAAGTGAATTACTCTTATGATTAAGTTTCACCCACAGGGATGCCTGGGTGCTCAGTGGGTTAAACGGCTGCCTTTAGCTCAGGTCATGATCCCAGGGTCCTGGGATTGAGTCCCACATTGGGCTCCTTGCTCAGCAAGGAGCCTGCTTCTCACTCTCTCTGACTGCCTCTCTGCCTACTTGTGATCTCTCTCTCTCTGACAAATAAAATCTTTAAAAAAAAAAAGAACTTCCTCTCTTCTGTTTGAATAAATAAATAAATAAAATTCACCCATATAAAGTCAAAGTTAGGTCTGACCCATGTTTATACCCAAAGCAAGTGGCCAAGAACGATGAGGGCTGGAAAGACCAGGAGGAAACAGATGACACAGATAACACTAAGGGAAAAACCACCACATTCCCCATAAGAGCTACAAAGCAAAACACCATGGGAACTGCTGTTTCCCACAGTACAGCCCCCAAGACACACGGAACTATGCTCCTGATCGTAACACCTATGAGGCAAGATAAAACACAAACACCTATTTTGAAAGCGCCACTGGGCTGCCACAATGGTAAGAAGTTCCAGGGAGGGTACCCGAAGTTCTGGGTCACAAGGGAATGCTGTGGCTGGCTTGTGTCCTGTAGGTCTGTGCCTCTCCGGCCCTATCACCTCCTTGTGCCTGGTTCCCAGGTACACAGGCAACTGCCGGTCTACCTTCTGCTACTACTAGTCAGTTTACATTTCCTAGAGGATTTTTTTTCTTTTTTAAGGGAAGAGGGTGATAAGGGCAGAGGGAGAGGGAGAGACAATCTTAAGCAGGCTCCAGCCTGGTAAGGGGCTTGATGTCACGACCCTGAGATCATGACCTGAGCCAAAATCAAGTCGGACACTTAACCGACTGAGCCACCCAGGCACCCTATGTGCCCTAGAGTTTTATATAGAGGGAATCAAGCAGTATGTACTCCGTGGTCTGGCTTCTACCTTCCAGCATAATGATTCTGAAAGCCATCCATGTTGCCGTGTGTATCAGTGGCCCGCGCCTTGTCACTGCTCGGTAATATTTCATTATACAGATACATAATGCTTTTCATCCATTTACCTGTTACTAGACATTAAGGTTGTTTCCAGATTTTTTTTTTAAAGATTTTATTTATTTATTTGACAGAGAGAGAGCACAAGCAGACGGAGAGGCAGGCAGAGAGGGAGATAGAGGGAAGCAGGCTCCCTGCTGAGCAGAGAGCCCGATGTGGGACTCGATCCCAAGGACCCTGAGATCATGACCTGAGCCGAAGGCAGCGGCTTAACCCACTGAGCCACCCAGGCGCCCTGTTTCCAGATTTTGGTTACCACAAACCAAACTGCTCTGAACACCCATGTACATGTCTGTATGGCTGTCTGCTTTCTTTTTGCTTGTGTAATTACTTTGGAATAGAATTGCTGGATTGCATAATAGATTCATGTTCAAGTTTAAAAAAAAATTTATTCACTCATTCATTTTAGTCAAAGAGTGAGCAGAGCGGGGGGAGGGGCAGAGGGAGAGGAGAGCACTAATCCTAAGCAGCTCCATGCCTAGCATGGAGAATGACGCGGGGCTCCATCCCAGGACCCTCAGATCATGACCTGATTCATATTCAAGTTTTAAAGAAATTTGTTACACTGTTTACCAGTTGTTTTTTTTTATTAGATTATACCATGTTATATTCTCAACAGCAGTATTTGAGAATTCTGGGCTCTCCACATCCTCACCAACACTTGTTAGGATGGGTGGCTCAGTTGTTAAGCGTCTGCCTTCGGCTCAGGTCATGATCCCGGGGTTCCGGGATCGAGCCCCTAATCAGGCTCTCTGCTTGGCAGGAAGCCTGCTTCTCCCTCACCCGCTCCCTCTGCTTGTGTTCCCTCTCTTGCTGTGTCTCTGTCAAATAAATAAACAAAATCTTTAAAAAAAAGGTAGACATTCTAATAGGTATACAGTGTTATCTCACGGTGGTTTTAACTTGTATTTCCCTAAAGATTAATGATGCTGAACACCTTTCCACGTGCTTACTTAGCATACACACTTTCTCTCCAATGAAGCATCTATTCAAATCTTTTGCCTGTTTCTTTAAAAAATCAGCCTGCTTATTTTCTTGAGTTTTAAGACTTCTTTGTATATTCTGTGTATAAGTCCTTTGTCAGATACAGGATTTCCAAGTATTTCCTCCCAGACTGTGTCTTGTCTTTTCATAACAAATAATTTTTAAAAAGCACATTATATTTACTAAATAGCAAATAAACTAACAAAGAGCTAATGACAGAATTTATTAACTGAAAGATATATAAGAAACCATGCAAAACAGAGTACAAAGAGATAAAGTAAAAGCATAAAAGAGAAATTAAGAGACAAGGAGAATAAAATGAAAGATATAGCATATGTCTAATAAGCACTCCAGAAGGCAAAAATAAAAAGAAAGTAGAAAAAGAAATACCTGTACAGATAATTGCAGAGATTTTTTTCAGATGTGCTGATAAATGCTGATTCTCAGAACTGGTAAATTCAACAAATCCCACAGGGGAAAGTTAAAGAAATCCACATCTCCTTTTTTCTTATAGTGGAGGATTATTTAATCCTAATTTCAGGGGCACCTGGATGGCTCAGTTGGTTAAAGCCTCTGCCTTAGGCTCAGGTCATGATCTCAGAGTCCCTGGGATCCTCTCTGCTTAGTCGGGAGCCTGCTCCTCCCTCTCTCTCTCTCTGCCTGCCTCTCTGCCTACTTGTGATTTCTCTCTGTCAAATAAATAAATAAAATCTTTTTAAAAAATCCTAATTTCATTAAACCCCAAACCACTAAACTACAGTAAAGGCATTTTGACAATGAATAATAGGAAATCACAGAAATGAACTAGCAGGAGAGGAGACCACCAAAATGTTGAGAGCTGAAAAGAAAACGAACGGGAAAGGCACTCGAGTGGGCCCGTGACCAGCGCGAGCTAGAAGAGCTGCGACTGGGCGAGCCCCGGCACATCACAGAGTGTTTGTCTTGAGAACTGGCAACACCTTCTGATTCTAGAAGCAGCTGAATTCTACATATTTATTCTCCAGACACTTGGAAACTTGACCTGATCTGGAGACAGGAGGCACAGCTGAGGGCAGGCACCGTATGTTAAACAGCATGACCAAGTCCCCATATTAGTAACAAATGCTTCAAGAAATAAACTCTCAGGGGCGCCTGAGTGGCTCAGTGGGTTAAGCCGCTGCCTTCGGCTCAGGTCGTGATCTCAGGGTCCTGGGATCGAGCCCCGCATCGGGCTCTCTGCTCAGCAGGAAGCTTGCTTCCTCCTCTCTCTCTGCCTGCCTCTCTGCCTGCTTGTCATCTTTCTCTGTCAAATAAATAAATAAAATCTTTAAATAAATAAATAAATAAATAAACTCTCACAGTTATGGCCAATTGCTTTGACAAAGGTACCAAGACAATTCAATGGAGAAGGAATAGTCTTTTCTTTTAATAATCTTTTTTTGAAGATTTTATGTATTTATTTGACAGACAGAGATCACAAGTAGGCAGAGAAGCAGGCAGAGAGAGAGAGGAGGAAGCAGGCTCCCCGCTGAGCAGAGAGCCCGATGTGGGGCTCGATCCCAGGACCCTGGAATCATGACCTGAGCCAAACGCAGAGGCTTTAACCCACTGAGCCACCCAGGCGCCCAGGGAATAGTCTTTTCACCAAATGCTGCAGGGATAAATAGATATTAAGAGGCAAGAGAATAAATCTGGATCCCTGCTTCATTCGAAAACCAAAAATCAACTCACAATGGATCACAGCCCCAAACATTGAGAGCTACAACTATAAAGCTCTTAGAAGAAAGCAGAGGGGCCAGATTAACTGGCCTTGGCAGTTCACTGCGCAGGCAGGAATAAAGCAGGAACTGACTCATAGTTTAGTGTGGCTGGCCGAGAAAACAGGAAGAGCACTTCCAGGACACCTAAGGAAAATGGTGCCCTGCAGAAGCGTTTACACGGCAGACCTGACACCACTCTCCTTACAGACTGGTTTGAATGGAAGCCCTGGGCTGTCCTCTGGGAACTCGGATTTGGGGAGGGTTCCCTCCATTCCCAGAAGTGATGAGAGAAGCTTGCTGAACCTGAACTTGTACACTTGGGGCTCCACTGAGCTGCACTGGCATGCATGTCACACCTGTCGTCATAGCCGGCTGTGGCAGACAGCACGCCCTGTATGACTCCGCTGGGGAAGGCCTCTTGGAAGCTGGTGCCTGGGGTCCTCAGACTTCACCCCACACGCCTTTGTGCTTCACTGAGCTCACCCTATAGCACGTCACTGCAGTCCAGCAGAGCTGTGAGTACAACCAGCTCCTGAGTCCTGTGAGTCCTCCTGGCAAATCACTGAAACTAGGGGCGCCTGGAGGGCTCAGGTGTTAAACGTCTGCCTTCAGTTCAGGTCATGATCCCAGGGTCCTGGGATTGAGTCCTGCATTGGGCTCTCTGCTCAGCGGAAAGCCTGCTTCCTTCTCTCTCTCTGCCTGCCTGTCTGCCTACTTGTGATCTCTGTCAAATAAATACACAAAATCTTAAAAATAAATAAACAAACAAATAAATAAAACTGCTGAAACTAGGGGTGCTCCTGAGGACCCGTGCCGCAACTATATTCTAAGAGAAATCCATTTGCTTTTCGGTAGCGTACGGTCAAGCCAGATTCCCAGAATTCTACTGGACAAGTACGTTCTGAATGCTTAGGACAGTGTGTGCATGTGACCCGGAGGCCCCCAAATCTGGCAGGGCAACACGGGCATTTGGGAATTCTGCAGGCCTGCCCAGGCTCATTGAAGCAAAAGTCCAGCCAGCAGCCGGGCATTTACTTCTTAGAAAACCTGACTTGTTGACCTGCAACTTTCGTAGAGCAGGACTTCCTGAACTTCTTGCCCAGCAGCTGCTAATGGGCATGAATCACACCAGCTCAGCTTCCTTTCCTCTTCCAGCCCACACACGCCCTCCTCCCTCAGCTGCAGCTTGATCCAGTCCTTGCTGCTGGGGCCCACAAGCCAGGTTCGATGCCATTTATCTAGGGTATATAAAGAAACAGTGTTGGAGAAAGATTTTTTTTTTTTAAAGATTTTATTTATTTATTTGACAGAGATCACAAGTAGGCAGAGAGGGAGGCAGAGAGACAGGGGGAAGCAGGCTCCCCGCTGAGCAGAGAGCCCGATGCAGGGCTCGATCCCAGGACCCTGAGACCATGACCTGAGCCGAAGGCAGAGGCCCAACCCACTGAGCCACCGAGGCGCCCCTTGGAAGATGTTTTTAGTATCTTATGAACTTTAAAAATGCACATAAAAGTGCCTTGTAGACATTAAGAACTTTACAAACATACTATATTACTGGGCTTAACAGGCAGATGTGTGCACCGTAAAATATAGCAGCGTCTTTGATGTGATGCTTCCAGGGCAAAGTTCTACCTCCTGACAGCTCTCTGCCCTCCTCTAATTAAAAACTCACATAAATGCTATAGGTACACTTTAACTTTGGTTTCAGATTTCAGCTTTGTTGATCTTGAGATATAAGCATTATCTCCGTGTTAAGAAATAACTTCATCAGGGAAAGATCACAGACGCCTCACATTTAAACATCAGAACTCGATTTACAGGGGCGCCTGGGCGGCTCAGCTGAGGCGGCATCTGCCTTTGGCTCAGTCATGATCTCAGGACTGAGACCTGCGTCGGGCTCCCTTGGTCTGCTTCTCCCTCTCTTTCTGCCCCTCCCCGTTCATGCTCTCTCTTGCATACTTTCTATCCAATAAATAAATAAGATCTTTTTTTAAAAAAAAGAACTCACTTTATGACCGGCATCCTTTCCTCCTGAGCCCCTTCCCTGTACCCCCCAGCACACGGCGCTGTCCTGTAACAATATACTTGTTTCACCTTCCCGAGAGCCCCTCGGGTCATGGGCAATCTTAGAACTCAAAAGAATCTCCAAAATTCAGTTGGACAAGTAAGTTCTGAATGCTTAGGACAGTGTGTGCATGTGACCTGGAGGTCCCCAAACCTGGCAGGGCAACACGGAAGGGCATGTGGGGAGTTCTGCAGGCCTGCCCAGACTCACTGAATCAAAAGTCCTGCCAGCGGGGTGTGGGCCTTTTTTTTTCTTAAGACTTTCTGAAGCAGATATGACTGGCAGAACCCCACAGAGGCTCTACATTTGGTGTGAACAAGCATGTCAGAAGGCAGGCAGGTGAACGGGATTTGTGGAACAGTCTTTAGAAATTGGAGGCTAAGGAACGAGAATTCATAATCTTTTTTCTTTTTTTAACATTTTATTTATTTATTTATTAGAGAGAGAGAAAGAGAGAGAGTGCACAAGCAGCGGGAGCAGCAGACTCCCCGCTGAGCAGGGAGCCCGATTTGAGGCTCTCTGACCTGAAGGCAGACACTCAACTGACTGAGCCACCAAGCTGTCCCAGGAGAATTCACAGTCTGGACATCACAAATCGTTCTGAGTGGCACAAGGACTATGACATTGGAGCCAAAGAGAAGAAAGTATAACTTAGTGCGTCACTTGCCTATGCAGTGAATAATATCTGCAAAGTCTAAAATTATAAACCCTACTAAATGGTTTTCAGGAGGCTTAATTAGTCAGATAACAGTACAGATATTATTAAACTTGACAACATAAAAGTACAACTGAAAGACCTGGAAGGTAGGAGGGAAAGAGGAAGTGGAAAATGGGGACGGATGCTAACACCCTCCTCTTACAAGGAGAGAGGCCCGGAGATCCTGTTTAAAGTTGATAGTATAAAGAAACAGAGATATAAGGTTAACATTTAAAGTCTTAACAGTAGCCAAGAAAAGAACTAAACTCACAGTTCAATAATACTAAGTTGGGAAGCAGAGAGGTAAAGTCACTTGCTCAAGTTTAGCTGGCAAGGAGATTGAGTACGGGTCCTGCACGCTCCAGCCTTGGACTGTGCCAAGTCCTGTGCCAGGAAGTAACCTGCCCAACGTCACACACCTGCTTAGCAGCAGAGCTGGAAAAAGAAACTAGTTCTCGGGGCGCCTCTGTGGCTCAGTTGGTTAAGCGACCGCCTTTGGTCCAGGTCATGATCCTGGAGACACGGGATCAAATCCTGCATCGGGCTCCCTGCTCGGCCGGGAGCCTGCTTCTCCTTCTGACCCTTCCCCTTCTCGTGCTCTCTCACACTCTCTCTCCCTCAAATAAATGAAATCTTTAAAAGAAAAATAAGATAAAAAAAGAAACTAATTCTCTAGCCTAAAAATTATTTGGAAAAGTTATTCCTAAAATTTCCAGAAAAGACCATGTTGAAAATTTCTCTCATTCGCTCCTCGTTCATTCCTTCATTCCTGCTCATCCTTTTCTCGGACACACACACACACACACACACACACACGCCACTTCTTAAAAAGAGCTCCTCTGCTGAGCCCACTTCCTCCCTTCCCCTCCACATGAGGCCTGTTCTCCAGAGCGACACCAGCTGACAGAGCGAGTCCTCTCTGCCGGAGGCAACTATGAAGACTTCCACCCCCAGCCATTTTGTCTTTCAAGACCCGACAGAAGGATGAGGAGATCCACACAAGACACGGGATGAGCCTGCCTGCTCACCTCTGAGTCTAGAGACCATGGGCGAGAGCACCAAGCACAAGGTGAGCAGCTGCTGCGCGGGGACAGGCTGAGGCCACAGGCTGCGGAGGGTGCCGAGGCCGGGGTCAGGCTGGGGACCAGAGACCGGCCAGGGTGTGGGCCAGACCGCAGACCACCAGAACCACTCAGTGGCCTGCGGAACTTCACAGAAACTTGTGAAATACTCAACAGAAATGCCAATCTACCCCCAAAATAAGATTTCAAAAATAAATTATAACCCAGACTTATTAGTACCTATAAAAAGCAATTCCAAAATTTCACCTTGATTCGCTAGTACTTACGCCATTTTCTGTGCGTTTCTCTGCAGGTACATTTATTACATTCCTCTGAGTTCTCTGCTCTTGGGTCTGACGGCCGCCTGGAGAAATGAAAGGGCCAGACTTACTAAAAGGCCAGAAAGAGGACACCCTCCGATCTCTTCACTTACTTCATTATTTATGCGACACAAGTACAATATACCAGGTTAACAACTCAACCCTTGATACAGTTGAAAAAATGCTTTAATTTTTATAAAGTTGTTTAAATGAAATTTCTTCTTCTATTTCAGAATCTTGAAATTGACCTATATCAAAAGATTTCTAACACTTAAAAATGGTCAAGATGGCAAGTTTTATATCACATGTATTTTACCACAACTAATTTTTATTAAACATTTAAGACTTTATTATAGTAGGGACTAAAACAGAACTTAAAATCCAGCAGTAAAAACATGGTGCGCAGAGCTGGTCTTCACTGGCAAGCTCACAACTGACACGGGGCATCAACCCAAATCAGGCAGTCTTAAGAATTCTCCCCTGCTCCATAAAAATTAAAATACTGCCCAAAAAGGCTTCAGACTTAAACTGTAGAAGCTATATGCCCTGTCGTATTTTTAAACAAAATGAAGTGTGCTGCACACTTCATGTGCACCTGGTGACTCTGAAGTCACAGCAGCCGAAGCCTCTGATGTGTGCAGCGTCTGCCCCAGCCCACTCATCTCTACAGCCATTACCTAATGTCATTTGAGAATTATCGCACCTCACAGCCCGCCTTACTACCTGAAATCCCTGACTTCAAAGGCACATGAATTTCATGTTAAAAAGACAAAATAAAACACAGGAAAACACTTTTTTCCTCTTTCCTATTACTCTGAAACATCTGAAGAAAAATGCTATAATGGAAGTATGGCTTGCTTCACCTTAAAGCACACATTCTCAAAGCCAGTGATATTGTCCCCAAGGGGCAAAGACTGGTCCTTAGGGAACAGAAAATATCTTACTCTTTTTATGTACACAGCAAAGATGTGCAGTGCATAAACAAATACATGGTACATCGGAAAAAAGGGAGAGAAAATTCAAAAGGAGTTAAACAGACATGAGGGGCATGTCATGTGGCCGAGCACAGTCCTACAGCCACAACAGCCTCTTCACAGAGTCCAGTTTCCTGGTAGCAGGATTCATATTCTCTCTCTCTCTCTCTCTCTCTCTCTCTCTCACACACACACACACACACACACACACACCCAGCCACAGGCTTCCCTTGGAGTATGGCATCTGTCAGTTCACAAGGTAAATTAAATTCTTAGTTATTCTTGGTATTTTTAAGGAATAAGGTATTCAGGTTAATTTAATATTCTAGAATGTCTTCCCCTTCCCAACAACAAGCTACCAAGAAGTTAGAGTACTACGCAACATCCAACATCAGAGTTTTACCAAGTGCCGCTCCACCTCCACAGTAAGGATGGCCTTGCGGTTTGGAGTCAGCAGACAGCGAACAGTAAGGGGTGACAGGTAAGGCGAGTGCTTCTGGGGCATCAGCCCCACCGAACCCTGCACAAGAACACCTCACCAGCTGCAGTCACGACCCCATGCAGCGCGCAGAGGAGGACACGGGGCGGAGGACTAGGAAGTCACTTGCCCGTGACGCACACCAAGAAGTCAGCCTCGCCCCTGCCTCCAGCACGCCGGCTCCTGGGTCCCGCTTTATGCTCTGGCCGTGGCCCTCACCGAGGCACTTTACACTCCAAGCTTGCTCCCCGAAGTGTAGAAGTGACTGAAGCGAGCGTCCTCTATGCTCTCCTCTAGCTTCCAAATACAGAGTTCTCATCACTCTGGTGAGGGGCTCCTTCCCTTCTCGGGATGGGTCCTACAGTTCTACACAATAAACCTCCAATGTCATCCCCTTCAAATGCTATCAGTCGGTGACAACTGCCTTCCACTGGGCTCTGTGGGAAGCACAGAGGAATCATGTTCTTGGATCCTCAACTCTGGCTGTAAACCGGAGAAGCTCAGTGAAAAAAAGAGGGAACAAAGCACCCTTAAAAAAAAAAAAGATCTACTTACTTGAGATGGTGGGGTGGTTGGGGCAATGGGGAGAGGCAGAGGGAGAGAATCTTTAAAGCAGACTCTCCACGGACAGTGGAGCCTGACATGGGGCTCGATCCCATGGCCCAGGGGATCATGACCTGACTGGAATACAAGAGCCAGACACCCAACTGACTGAGCCACCCAGGCGCCCCCCGAAGGACCCACCATCTTACTCCGTGGGCTCTGAGAGACAGGCGCAGTGTGCGTAAGCACAGGCAGAGGAAACCCGGCAGAGGGGAGAGCACTGTGGGGTCTCCTGTGAGTCGGGGCCCACAGAACATGAAGGTGCGAGAAGGGACGTGACTGAAGGGAAAAGAAGGGACGAGGAGGTTGACGAGAGGGTAGGGTCCTATTACAAATGCCATCTAAGCCAGGCTGAGGAGGGTCAAGCAGGGAGGCAGGGACTTTACTGGAAGGTTCTACAAATCAGTGCAAGCTGTGATGAATTTGGTTCTTTAGTCCTCACGGACTGTCCTAACAGTCTCCTTCCTGGGAGCTTCCTTCAGCCTGGTATCCTGCACGCTCCCTCCACATCCTGCTCGACCCCTCAAGGTCCCCAGTCTGCCTTTTGCAAACCCGCAGCTCTGTGCTGACAGTGGTCCCCTCGGCACCGTGCAGCCCAGCAGCCCCTCCTCGCAGGATCTGCCGGGCCTGCTGTGTCAGCTCCGCAAGGCAGAGCCGCACTGCGCGGGGAGGCCCGGCCGAACTGGAAGGTCAGCACTGTCACCTTCCTTAGGGCTCTGAACAGTTCTCTTTAAGTATCCCTAACGTTTTCAAACATTATAAAGTGAGAATAAGACCTTCCTCTCAGCCCACCACCCAGGACATTAACAGTTATGCACACATATTATATCAGTAAAGGTAAAATATAAAACATTTAATTCAAGTATAGCTAAGTATGGGGCACCTGGCTGGCTCAGTTGGTTAACCGTCCGCCTTCAGCTTTGGTCATGATCCCAGGGTCCTGGGATCGAGCCCCACATGGGGCTCCCTGCTCGGTGGGAAGCCTGCTTCTCCCTTTGCCTGCCACTCCCCATGCTTGTGCTGTCTCTCTCTGTCAAATAAATACATAAATCTTAAAAAAAAACAAAACAGCTAGGTACAGGGGGTAAAGTATTTGGAGAGCTCAGGCAGAGAGCTAAAATACATTCTTGGTGCTAGAATAGCACGCAGCTGTCAGCTCATCTCGCCCTCCTCCCCGGGGGGCTTTTGTCCTGAGGAGCTGGGCTCCTGCCTCAGGTACAGGGAGATGAAGAGCTGGACCTGGAGCCTGGCCTCCTGACTCCAGAAGACCGTGGACGGATGGGGGCAGAGCCAGAAGTAGTGAGACGCTGTCAAAAACAGCACCAGAACAACACTTACCACTATGGAAAGATGGTTGTTGTTTTGGTTTGGTTTTTTTTAAAAGATTTTATTTATTTATTTGACAGACAGAGATCCCAAGCAGGCAGAGAGAGAGGAGGATGCAGGCTCCCCGCTGAGCAGAGACCCCGATGCGGGGCTCGATCCCAGGACCCTGGGATCAGGACCCGAGCCGAAGGCAGAGGCCCTAACCCACTGATTCACCCAGGCGCCCCTGGAAAAATGGTTTTCAAGTAGCTAGTAGCTCATCCTAGGGGCAAAATGTCCTTTATGATAAAATATAAATAAAAGGGGATAATTTGCAATAAAGGAACCCTTTTACAAAAGGATGTCCCTGTTTATTTTTTTAAATACCAGAAGTAAGCTACAATCACAGTTAAATAACAAGTTAAAGGTCTCTTAATGCACAGTGTATATATAGGCTTTTACAAAAAGATTCTCTTATTTTGTTTAAATTCTAATTCAAAAATAGGTAGCCTATTCCCATGGTTTAAAATTCCAAAGGAACAAACAAGTGTACAATTAACTATTTGCCCTCCGTCCCCTGCAGCTAGCCATGCGACCGGTTTCTGACAACGCTTCCCAAGGCGTTCGACCCGCGTTCGACCAACACAGGTGCAGAGAATCGGGCTTCTGGGTCCGTCACACGGAAGGCGGCACAGCGGGCACGAGGTTTCGCACTGGCCGACTGACTAACTCCGCTGCTCAGGGGACGGCGCGGGTCGGGCCCAGAGCCGCGTCCTCACTTCGGGCTGAGCGGCCCACGACGCCCACGGCGGGCATCGGGCCGCGCTCCTCAAGCAACCTTACGTCGGCCTCGTTTTGTACGTGTGCAGGCCTAGCTTTAGGGTACGTTCTCGGAAGTGGGACCGCTAGGCGAGAGCTGTGGCTCTCCGGGGAGGTTCACAGAGATTGCGGACTCGCCTCTCCGCAGCAGCTGCCGCCCGGCGCCACGGGACACCCCCCCCCCCCCCGCCAGCACCGCCTCAGTCAGTGCGCTCGTGCTGACCAGCGCAACCGGAGAACAGTCACTGTCCCCTACATTTCTTTCACTAGGAGTAAGGCTGAACATCCTTTCACATAACCCAGGGCCGAGTGTATTTGCTTTTCTGCGAACTTTTTAAAAAAAAACTGAATTTCTTTATCCATTTTTAGGAACTCATATATAAACGTAGTTAGCCCTTGCACTACGAGCTATAAATGCTGTTTCCCAGGTTATACTTTGTCTTTTGACTTTGCTTAGGGTAGTTATTGCCACACAGGTTTTCTTTTGGGGGGGTTCTTCTTTTCTCAATAATTTGGTTTTCTAGTCTTCTATAGCTTAGTGTTATACTTAGAAAGGTCTTGTTCACTCCAAGAATTTTCTTAAAAAAACATTTCTCGGAATTTTTCTAATCCTTTCATGGTTTTATTTATTCTTAAAATCTCGATATTTGATCTATCCAATATTTGTTAAAAGCAATAAAACAATGTCTTTAAACAGGAGGCCTCTTCCCATATCTGAGTCTATTGCCTGACCGGCCTGCAGCCCAGGGAATGAAGCGAGGCCGGGGTGGCCAGTGTGGAGCAGCTGCGGACGCGGGAGCCAACTCTCCCTCCCGCCACTTGTGAGTGAAGGGAAAACAAAGATGTCACTTATTTTAACATTTATTCCTATTTTATTTAAACAAACTACGGCAGGAGTTAACAAATGGGGAAAGCACTTCTCTACCTTGTTCAATGCTCTCGGTGGGGGAATCCTCGTGTCGAAGGAAAAACTTCACTTCTTCCCTGCGCGGCCCCCACTTCTGAAGATGTTCATACATCATGTGATCAAAGGGTATGGGACGCTCTAGAAAAAAAAACACGTTTTACTTATTCCAGAAACAAAATGTCTCCAACCACAAGTAAAAAATACAGATTTAAATAAGTGTATACACACACATTAGAACTCAAAGATATTGTAAGCATTAAATTTTAACTTTAATGAAGTGAAAGCAGGAGTATGACTTCCTGGGAAATAATTTAGGTAACACGTAAGCACAGGAAGTGTATATAAAAGCGATTTTTCAACATTAACAAAAAAATGGCCTCTATAATATTTATTTATCAGGAGCCACTGTGCCTCCCACTCTTCAAAGAAACACATTAACACAGGGGTTCAGCCTCACCATTCATTAAAGGGTTGTGTGCGGCGGTCAGACCCATGCAGGACGGACTGGGCACCAGCTGGCAGCTCAGGTACCAGTGCTGTGAGTGTGGCCAGCACTCGCAGAGACCAAAACTTACCCAGATGATAATAAAAATGAAATTCTACAGAATCAAATGCACTAATGTACTTCAAATAGTAAAATAAAGCTAAAACCCCCCTTGCTCACAGAGCAGCGACACCCGTCACTCAAGAAGGGCACTAACAGCTGTTAAATGTCTGAGGCACCACTTCATAGGTTTCCTGCCAGGCTGCTTAGAACTGCATCACGTGTACAAACAGAAGCCAAAAACCTGGGTTGTTTACCTTTTTCTTAGTTATTTGAAGAACTATTTATATTTTGGATACTAATCCTGGGTTAGTTATATTGAAAACAGGCTTGTCTTTTAGTTTCGTTGGTGTCTTCCATTAGAAGTTTAAAAAAATTTTTTTTTTTTTTTAAAGATTTTATTTATTTATTTGACAGAGAGAGAGAGAGATCACAAGTAAGCAGAGAGGCAGGCAGAGAGAGAGGAGGAAGCAGGCTCCCTGCTGAGCAGAGAGCCCGATGCGGGACTCGATCCCAGGACCCTGAGATCATGACCTGAGCCGAAGGCAGCGGCTTAACCCACTGAGCCACCCAGGCGCCCAGAAGTTTAAAAATTTTAAATGTAAGTAATTATCAATCTCTTCTGATTTTCAATTTTTTTTTGTACAATAAATCCTCTCTACTCCAAGGTCAAAAGTATAGTCCATATTTTTTTCCTACAAATTATAAAGTATTGCTTTTCATTGTCTTTATGGAACTGATCTGATTTTGTGTTTCATCCTTGAATCGTCAATTGTCGCAGAATTACGCGCTCCCTCGAGTCTGCTTCCCCTGGAGACTGGTGATCGCCACCTCCGGCCGGCTCAGGCACCCGCGGCCCCGGTCTCTTCTGCTCTGCTCTGCTCTGCGGGCTGTCACTCCTCCTCCACGCAATGCCCGTCTTCACTGCTACTGCTCTATCACTGCGTCTGCCAGCTGAGGCCCCCTCACGTGGCTTATCTTTAAAATAAAACTGTCTTGGCTCTGCTTGGCCCTTTGCTCTCATATATCTTTTATTTTTATTTTTTTTATTTTTTTAAAAGATTTTATTTATTAGAGGGAGAGAAAGAGAGATAGTGAGAGAGAGCATGAGTAGGGAGGAGAGGGAGAAGCTCCCTGTGAGCTGGGAGGGAGTCCGATGCAGGGCTCTGTCCCAGGGCCCTGGGATCATGACCTGATCGGAAGGCAGACTGAACCACCTAGGTGCTATTTTTATTTTTTTAAAAGATTTTATTTATTTATTTGACAGAGACAGAGATCACAAGTAGGCAGAGAGGCAGACAGAGAGAGAGGGAGAAAGAGACTCGCCACTGAGCAGGGAGCCCGATGTGGGGCTCGATCCCAGGATCCTGTGATCATGACCTGAGCCGAAGGCAGAGGCTTAACCACTGAGCCACCCAGGCGCCCCCTCATCTGTCTTTTAAAGGAGCTGCATATCAAGTTCTTTTTTTAAATGTAGGCTTTTGACTGTAATCATATTCATTTATTTATAAATAAAACTTGGGGAGATCCAAAATCTCTATAAACTGAGTCTTCTAGGGGCGCCTGGGTGGCTCAGTGGGTTAAGCCTCTGCCTTCAACTCAGGTCATGATCCCGGGGTCCTGGGATGGAGCCCCATATCGTGCTCCCTGCTTAGTGGAGAGTCTGCTTCTCCCTCTCTCTCTGCCTGCCTCTCTGCCTACTTATGACTGCTCTGTCAAAAAACAAAAAACAGGGGCACCTGGGTGGCTCAGGGGGTTGGGCCTCTGCCTTCGGCTCGGGTCATGGTCTCGGGGTCCTGAGACTGAAGGCAGAGGCTTAACCCACTGAGCCACCCAGGTGCCCCTAAAGGTCTGTAAATCTTAATCTATTCCTTTGTACCTTACAGACTTTTTTTTGTCTACATAATATATAAAAATAACTTTCATTTTAGAATGATTGCCATCCTCTAGAAAAGTAGCCAAGACTGTACAGAGCTCACCTCACCCATTCCTTTTAATGCTAATATCTCAACTACACGGTATCTTTGTCAAAACTAAGAAACTGCCGCTGTTACATTACTGTTAAATTCCAGGCTTTATCTGTATTCCAGCAGTTTCTCCCCTAATGCCCTCTTTCTGTTCCAGGAACAGAACCAGAAAATGACACTGCATTTATTTGTCTGAAACCCTGGGTCTCTGCTGGTCAATGACAGTTCATTCATCCCCCTCCACCCTTTTTTTAATGGCCTGGACAGTTCTGAGGAGTTGTGGTCAGGTAATTTATAGGATGTCCCTCCTGCTGACTTGTCTAATGTTTCTCCTCCCGAGGTTAGACGGAGGTGACGGGTTGGGGAGAACCCCACTGAGTTGAGGTACCTTCTCCTTTCACCACACCAGGGTGTGCGCGCCATCCCCATGACCGAGGACTGGGATGCTGGGCTCGCCCACTGAGCTAAGGTGGTGCCTGCCAGGTACCCCCCACCCCAACGACTACCTGGTCCTCAAGCAGGCAGTTGGCAAATGCTGAGTGCTGCGAAGTGTGGAGGGGACGGCTGCGGCTGAGGACAACAGCCGCTCTCTCCAGAAACATTCCCCCGACACTTCCTTACATGCCGACAACTGATTCGTAAGACCTATTATGTCCTCTAGCTCTGTAATAGCAAATGGGAGGGAATTTCTCATTCTGAAGAGTTTAATACCTCAGGAGCTATCTCCACCCCCACTGTTTGCTGTTACCAACATTAACAAATGTGGTTTGGGTAGGTGAAAAGTAAATTGTAGTGTGAAATATCCATATTTTGGGGGTAATTTCTTTTTTCTTTTTAAGATTTTATTTACCTGACAGAGAGATACAGCAAGAGAGGGAACACAAGCAGGGGGAGTGGGAGAGGGAAAAGAAGGCCTCCTGCTGAGCAGGGAGCCCAATGTGGGGCTCAATCCCAGGTCGATCATGGGATTGTGACCTGGGATCATGACCTGAGCCAAAGGCAGACGTACAAGGATTGAGCTACCCAGGTGCCCTTTGGGCGTAATTTCTTGCTTAATTATTAATTATACCTTTCTGTTTTATATTTTATTAGAGTTTGTGTTTTACAAACATTCCTGGAAGGCCAAAGCGGCAATTTTTGAAGCCAAGGACCCTGAGATCATGACCTGAGCTGAAGGCAGAGGTTTAACCCACTGAGCCACCCAGGCGCCCAAACAAGAGAAATTCTAAATGTAGGCCTACACTGAAGAGAAGTGAAAACATGTGCCCACATAAACACTTGCATGTGAATGTTCACAGCAGCATTCTCTCAACCAAAAAGTGGAAACAACCCCAACGTCCATCACCTGCTGATGGATAAATGAAACATGGTCTATCATACAATCGGTATTACCAAACCAAATAAAGAAATTAAGTACTGAGACATGCTACAACATGGATGAACCTCGAAACTATTATGCTAAGGAAAAGCCAGCCCCAAAAGCCACATATTACATGATTCCATATAGGAGATACTAAGAATAGTCAAACACCGAGGACCAGACAGCCATACAGTGGTTGCCAGTGCCTAGCGGAGGAAGGAAGGGAAAGGAACAGAGTTTGGCGATGGCTACACAACTTTCAAATAGTGATTTTTATGATGTGCGAATTTTATCTCAAGTTGAAGGGGAAAAAGGAAATACTGAAATATTCCCACTGCTGCTTGTGCTGGACGGGAGGAAGGAAATCAGAAAGACCAGGGGTCCCCGACAGTGACCCGGCAGCGTGGCGGGGCGACAACAGCACTGCTCACTGTCAACATGAGCGTATGGCTGCACGAGAAACTTGCTCTAAATGCGCTCTGAGAAGTGGACTTTCTCTACATCCACCCGAGAAGTGGACTTTGAGACGGAGAGAGAACTTGACGGGCCGGAGCCTAATCAAACATGCACGGTGTGATGTACTGCTCTGCCCCAGACAACTTCAACATTTCTCTGAAGGACCCTGCCACTCCCGGCAACGGAACACGTCTGTGCTGCTAACTCCCCCGTCCTGCACGTGCGGGCCAGCCGTGTCTTGTTCCTCAAACATCAGGGCAAAGACAGAAATGGTCTCATCTCAGTTGAAGATGATATCTGTGTTTGCTTAGCTCAAGCTCTGCACACAATTATTTGCACAAAAAACCCAAGCAGAAAGTAAACTTTAAAGAAGTAAATTAGTTTTCAAAGTAACATTTCTAGGGACACCTGGGTGGCTCAGCGGGTTAAGCCTCTGCCTTCGGCTCAGGTCATGATATCGGGGTCCTGGGATCGAGCCTCCCATCAGGCTCTCTGCTCGGGGGTTGGGGGGAGCCTGCTTCCCCCGCTCTCTTTCTTCCTGACTCTCTGCCTATGTGTCATCTCTGTCAAATAAATAAATAAAATCTTAAAAAAAAAGTAACACTTTTAATGTATACAGACCTATATAAAAATTTTTAAAGATTTCCTTTCTTTCTTTTAGAGAGAGAGCTCATGAGAAGGGGGAAGGAGCAGAGGGAGAGGCAGAGAAATAGAATTTCCAGCAGACTCCTCACTGAGCACAGAGCCTGACATGGGGCTTGATCCCAGGACCCTGAGATCATGACCGGAGCAAAACCAAGAGTCTGACACTCAGCTGACTGAGCCACCCAGACACCCCTGAGGATCACTTTATAACAATTAAATCCAATTTTGTCCTAAGTTAGTTATTTAACAAATTTGTTGCTTCCATTTATGAATTAAAAATTTCAAAGAAAAGATTATTTTCAAGAAAAGTAAGCTAAGCTTCACTGCCCTTGTTTTAAATAATAAAGGCTCCCTACAACATCATGCTTGAGTGAAAGGGGAAGCCAAACTGCCCTATGCATATTACATAACAGTGTCTCACATAATGGGAATCTATGGTAAGACTTTCAGGCATTCTTGGATAAGGCAAAAATAAAATGAGTAGGAAACTTAACAAAAGGAAAAGCTGAAGTTTCCACCTCCACACCTAGTTCACACTAGAGCCGGCCCTGTGTGGGGAGAGAAGGACAAGTACGGCAGGCTAATGTGATAAGCCACAGCCAACCTGACGGGTTGTAATAGGCTGACCTGTGTCCCCCCACTAATTCATACACAGAACCCTTTTTAAAAAATTTTTTAGATTTTGTTTATTTATTTGACAGATAGATCACAAGTAGGCAGAGAGACAGACAGAGGTGGGGGTCGGGGGAAGCAGGCTCCCTGCTGAGCAGAGAGTCCCATGTGGGGCTTAATACCAGGACCCTGCGATCATGACCTGAGCCAAAGGCAGAGGCTTAACCCACTGAGCCACCCAGGCGCCCCATATGCAGAACTGTTAACCCCAGAACTTCAGATTGCAATCCTTTGGAGACTGGATCTTTAAGGACGTAATAAGTAAAAATGAGGTCACCCCGGTGGGCTTGATTCCAATGTGTCCTCATATGAAGAAGAGACTAGAAGAGATTAAGACACAGACATGCACAGAGGGAAGACAGAGGGAAGGTAGCATCTGTAAGCCAAAGAGAGAGGCCTCAGGAAAAACGTTAGCCTGTCAACACTCTGACCTCAGACCGGAGAATGAACGCCTGGTGTTCAAGTCCCTGAGGCTGTAGTACCGCTACGGCAGCGCTAGCGAACAACTCTACGGATCTGCAGAGACACTCCCTTCTCCAAAGCACGGACAACGCCAGCGGAGCATCCACTTCTGGCGCACTGATCATACTCACACACCACGGGCTGCAGATGTGAGAATTTTCATGCAAGGATTCTCTGAAACCTGAAAATTTCTGTAAGGGTTTCTCTAGGGTAAAAAGATAAGAGAATGGCTATTCTAAGTGCTTTCCCTCTTCCTCTGAATCTTACCCACCAGAAAGTATCTCTTTGAGACCCAGCTTTGCCGTCTGTTTTATTCAGTGATTAAAGAATTTACTGAGGGAAATACGAAGCCAACAGACAAGTTCCTGCCTTCAGGAACTGTAGTCCAATGAGAGATACAAAAACTACTGTGTTCTGTTCTGTTAAATACTATGACAGCACTGCAGCACAGGGGAGGTACACTTAACACCCGCTGAGACTCAAGGAAGGGAGGAGAGGCAAAGAATGAACAGAAGTTAGCAAGCAAAGGGAGGCAGGTGCTAGGGATTGTTCTAGACAATGACAAGAGCTTACACAAAAGCCAAGGCAAATACAGTAGCCAGCATGCCGTGACCCTCTGCTGTGAGGGTCATTACCTCATTAGCTCATTCCTGATGAGGTAAAACAACACGGTATGATTTCAGGTGGGCCTGGAGACAAGGACAGCACCAACCAAAAGACTCCTGTGAGAGGGACCAGCATTCTCAATGGCCAGGGACCTTCTGGGGCAAGGACACTTGCTGAAGGAGATTATTCCCTCCCAGAGAAGGCAAAAGAGGGGGAGAGGGAGGTGAAGACTTAGAAGTGGTAACAAGTCACAATGAACAAGACTGCTAAGAGGCTGGGGAAGAAGCAACAGTGAGACAATGATCAGGCTCTCACAGCAATCCCCCAACAAACTGTCATTACTTAACTGTGGCCCCTCCCCATGGCCAGCTTCCCATCACTGTTATCAGTGTTATCACTGATAACTGAGGACCCACCCTCCTACCTCTGGTTTAGTAATACTCCAACATTTATCAAAGTCAAATTCCTCTCACTGTGCCCTTAAATCTTTGCTCTGGGGGTACCTGGGTGACTCAGTCATTAAGCGTCTACCTTCAGCTTGGGTCATGAACCCAGGGTTCCGGGATCGAACCCCGAATCGTGTTCCCTGGTTGGTGGGAAGCCTGCTGCTCCCCCTCCCACTCCCCCTACTTCTGTTCCCTCTCTCACTGTGTCTGTCTGTCTGTCTCTCTCTCTCTGTCAAATAAACAAATAAATAAATAAAATTTTTAAAAAAGGGCGCCTGGGTGGCTCAGTTGGTTGGACGACTGCCTTCAGCTCAGGTCATGATCCTGGAGTCCCGGGATCGAGTCCCACATCGGGCTCCCAGCTCCATGGGGAGTCTGTTTCTCTCTCTGACCTTCTCCTCGCTCATGCTCTCTCTCACTGTCTCTCTCTCAAATAAATAAAATCTTTAAAAAAAAAAAAAATTTTTTTTAAAAATCTTTGCTCTGAATTCTAAGCATAACATTAAAAGCACAAGACTTTGGAATAAAATATTTAAAAATCATATACCCAACAATGGATTTATGTCTAGAATATATAAAGAACTCTTACTGAGGATGTACTGTACAGCATGGTGACTTTAGTTAATAATACTGTGATGCATATTTGAAAGTTGCTAAAAGAATAGATCTTGAAAGTTCTCATCACAAGAAAAAATTTTCTTGTAACTGTGTAGTGATAGGTGTTAATGAGACTTACTAAAGTGATCATTTCACAATATATACAAATATCATTAGGTATGTAAAACGAATATGTTATATTTTAATTATACCTCAATTAAAAACAAAAACTCTTATAACTCAATAATAAGACAACTCAATTGGGGCACCTGGGTGGCTCAGTCAGGTAAGTGTCTGCCTTTAGCTCAGGTCACGATTCCAGGGTTCTGGGATCGAGCCCCGTATCAGGCTCCTTGCTCAGTGGGGAGCCTGCTTCTCCCCTAACTGCTGCTCTGCCTGCTTGTGTTTGCCCTCTCCCTCTCCGTGTCAAGTAACTAAATAAAATCTTTAAAAAAAAAAAAAGACAACTCAATTAAAAAACGGGCAAAGGATCTAAATAAATACTTCTCTAAAGAAGATATGCAAATGGCCAATAAGCACGTGAAAAGACACTACATATCATTAGGCACTAGGGAAATGCAAATCAGAACCACAATGAGATACAGCTCACACCCACTGCATAACTCTGAGCACACTGACATGACTGAATCGCACACTTTCCGTGGGTGAATAGTACGGTATGTGAATTTTATCTTAATAAAGCTACTTAAAAGAAGTGTAAGCCTTCAGTGATTGTTCCTAAGTCCCCTTTAAACTCTCACATTTGGATGCTCTCAGGATCACCCCAGACTCAGCGAGTTCCAGGTGATCATTCTTGTCCTCCCCAACTCAGACCCGTCGACACCCACCACCTCTGTCTTCCTGCCACAGAAATCCTCCAGTACTGAAGGTCTCTGTGCAAGCGGCTCTGGTTTCCTCCCTCCTTCCTGCTCTCACTACCAGTCCCTCCACTGCCTTAGAAGCACACCGTGCCTGTGTTCTTTTCTCGTCCTTCCTTCTCATCGCCTCCCTTGCTGAGTAGGGCCTATCTACATTCAACCTCTCCTTTAGAATCCAAGTTATTCTGCAGAAATTTTTGTATTCAGTATCGTATTATTTATGCTGATCTTCTCTGCCCAGCTTTCAAATAAGAGCCAGCAGAGTCAGCCCTCGAACGAACAACACAGAGGTTAGGAACGCTGACCCTGTGTGCAGTCAAAAATTCACATGTAGGGGCACCTGGATGGCTCAGTGGGTTAAAGCCTCTGCCTTCAGCTCAGGTCATGATCCCAGGGTCCTGGGATCAAGCCCCACATCGGGCTCTCTGCTTGGTAGGGAGCCTGCTTCCTCTTCTCTCTCTCTCTGCCTGCCTCTCAGCCTACTTGTGATCTCTCTCTGTCAAATAAATAAATAAAAATCTTAAAAAAAAAATTCACATGTAACTTTTGACTCCCTGAGAACTTAACTGCTAACAGCCTACTGTTGGACTGTTAGTCTTACTGATAACATAAAGTAATTCGTGATTACATGATTCACACGCATTTTTTATGTTACAGGTATTACATACTGTGTTCTTATAATAATAGCTAGCTAACTTCTTCATTTTTTTGGTATTTGCTATGTGGCTCATCTGCGAGTTTTTTCAAATTGTTGCAAATGCCCCCAAATTTTCCAATATATTTACTGAAAAAAAAAATCCACATATAAGGGGACCTGAGCAGTTCAAATCCGTGTTATTCAAGGATCAACTGTATTTGCTCTTCACAATTTAATAAATATTCATCAAGGGCCTACTGTTTTAACAGGTTTTATACGGAGGGGAAAGAAAATAGTGTTTCGGGATGCCTGAGTGGCTCAGTCGTTGGGCGGCTGCCTTCGACTCGGGTCATGATCCCGGCATCCTGGGATCGAGTCCTGCATGGGGCTCCTAGCTCGGCAGGGAGCCTGCTTCTCCCTCTGCCTCTGCCTGCCACTCTGTCTGCCTGTGCTCGCTCTCTCTAACAAATAAATAAATAAATAAAATCTTTAAAAAAAAGAAAGAAAGAAAATAGTGTTTCTGCCTTGAAGTGTCAGAGGGGAAAAGCTGATGAACAACTCACTACATATCAAACATGACTGTACAATCTCAGAGGACACAGAACTCATGTGATGGTGGTGAGGTCAAGAAAGATCTCACAGAAGAACTCCATCTATTTTCCCTACTTATCTCAGACGGCACTAGTAAGGGTCCAATTATGAATCTTTCACAAAACGCATCTAAAATCTTATCCCCATGTAATGTGATTTTAATTAGTCAGTTCCTCATTACCACAGATAACTAAGAACCAGAAGCAAAATCTTGCATTGGATAAATATTACATTTTACGTACGTAGTCATCCCTACAGAGCTTAATACATACCATTTCCCCTCCACACTTCAGCTAAATGGCAACTGCCTTCTCCAGGTTCCTTGCAAAATTCTACAACATCTCGACATGTTGTTTCTGGTGTTATAGGAACTTCTGTTAGAATCTGTTCGTTGTTGCTCAAGAACACGGTTAATATCATCTGTAAGAGAAAAGATTAACAGCTACAACTTTGAGTCATTATCATAAGGGATCAGTCTGTAAATTTAAAGCCGTCCCCTCTATCTCCCACTCCTCCCACGTACACCAAAATGCCTACAGGATCAGTGTTTGGAAACAGGCTAAATCTACAATTCATGGCTGGTTCAGCTGAAACAGCAGCGACTCTTGATCTTGGGGTTGTGAGTTCAAGCCCCACACTGGGTGTACAGACTACCTACACAAATAAGAAATAAAGTTAAAATTTTAAAAATCATGTAGAAAAATTAAAATGTAAAACAAGTCAGGAATATTCCAAAAGAAAATAACATTAGACGGAAACTAGCATTACCAGATACAATAAAGCCTCAAAACAGTACTGCAGTAGTAAATAAATATATCAATGGAACAAATATGAAGTCCAGAAACAGGAAATGGTAAATGATGAAGGAGATTCCTCAGAACTGAGGAAGGAAAAGACTGCAGTGAGTGATGTTTGAAAAACTGATATTCCCATCTGGGGAAGAAACCGGATTCATACTGCATATCATTTACCAGCAAAGACTCATACAAGATCAAATATTTAAATATAAATCATAAATTTATAAAAGTTCTAGAATAAAATCAAGTAAATTCCTTTTTATAACCTTGGAGTACTGAAGCTCATTCTAGCTATAGCTCAAAAACCAGGCACTATAAAAAAGATGGATATATTCAAACAAAAAAGACAAACTGAGGGAAAAACATCTGCAGCACATATTACAAATAACAGGCTAACCTCCTCAACATACAAAAGGCCCCTAAGGGGGGCCTGGGTGGCTCAGTTGGTTGTGTTTGGCTTGGGTCATGATCTCAGGGTCCTGGGATCCAGCACAGCCCTGAGCCCTGCTCAGTGGAAAGCCTGACTCTCCCTCTCCCTCTGTCTCTGCCTACTTGTGCTCTGTCAAATAAATAAATAAAATCTTAAAAATAAATAAAGGCTCCGAAAAATTGGTAACAAAAAGACCAAATATCCCATTTATTTTTAAAAATTGGCTGAGGAAGAGACGCCTGGCTGATTCCACCACTGGAGCCTGTAACTCTGGATCCTGGGGTCATGAGTTCAAGCCCCACGTTGGGGATAGAGTCTACTTAAAAAAAAAAAAAAAGTTTAAAAAACTGTCTGGGGATATACAACAATATATCAAAATAGAATGCAAATGGTCCTTAAACATGAAAATACAGTATCATGCATTAAAAGAAACTGTCCAACATTTTAAAAAAAGATTTCATTTATTTATTTGAGAGACAGAATGAGCAAGAGAGCACGCAGGGTAGAAGGGCAGGGGGAGAGAGAGAAGCAGACGCCCCGCTGAGCAGGGAGCCTGATGGAAGGCTTGATCCCAGGACCCTGGGAGCATCACCTGAGCCAAAGGCAGACGCTTAATGACTGAGCCACCCAGGCGACCAAGTATTTTTTTTTAATCTTTAAAAAAAATTTTTAATCTTTAAAAAAAAATTCCGACCATTTTGACCTAAGATCTAAAGCAATCATAATGGAAGGGATTTCTTTAAAACACTACTCCTAAAATACAATTTAAACCAAAGATTTTCTTTAATCAGCATTATGAAATGTTTATTCTTTGCTCAAAGTCAGAAACAAAAGCTCCATTTGTCCCCAAAATCTCCTCTCACTTAAAATCTCAGCCGTCAGTTAAGTATTTTAGTTCATTGTTCAAGTAGTTTTTTTCTTAGCAATGTCCTAAATTCCTAAATCTTGAAATTAAACGTCTTTAGATTGATGGTCAGATGGTACGTAACCGAAACTGGTAACAGCTTTCAACTGGTTTCCTTGCCACCAACGTCCCCTCAGTGCAGCCGAGCCTCTGGCTCTGCCAGTTCACTTTCTAATGAATTCATCCCCTGGCTTAAAATACTCAGGAGCTCCATAAGGCTGAACAGCAGCCCTTCCCAGAGAAGTTTTTTTTCTAGTATATAAACAGGAAACAGGTTTCTTTACTGAGCACTTAGGAGCCGAATGTTCATGTGAACCTGGACTTTTTCCCCCAGAGACTGTTCTGGGGCCTGGATTTCCTTGGAAAGCCCTCTGAGAAGGCCTCCAGACTACCGGCTGAGCTCCGGCTCCCAGCAGAGCAGACCCAGTTATACAAAACTTCCTGGCCTGCCCCTACACACGCTGAGCCTTGCTCCCTGAACTCCAGTCCAAGTTCTCGCCAGCTGCTGTCCCTGCCCGAGGGCCTCACCTGCTCGCCTGCAAACTCCAATTCACCCCCCAAAATTCAGTTCACAGGCCACCGCCTTTGCAAAACCTCCCTTCACCACCTCCTCTCACCGAGGAGACGACCTCCGTCCTCTGTGTCCCAGTTACTCTCACACCTATCTTTATCACATCACACATTACAGGTCTCCCCCCGCTCACCAGGACCCATCATTTCCTCGGGGCCTAAGCAGTACCCGATCCCGGTGGTCGGCACACGAATATCCAGCTGACTGCGCAAACCACACGGGATACAAAGCCCCCGCCGCACCGGATGATGGGGGCACCGCGGCAGGTAACCCACCTGCCGCCTGTCAGGAAGCAAGCACTGCCCCTCCAGCTCCTCTTGCATATTACACGTACATGTGAATTTTACAAGCAGTTAAACAGTTACTTCTGCTCACTAACCCATAAGAGGAAATGATCGAATTGGGGGCTTCTGAATACTGAAATAAGCGGACTGGAATCTATAGAATTTGGAATAAAATAGTAATTCCTGGATCCAGTACAAACAAGTCCAGAACTGAAGGGCCTTAATGCTTTCACAGTTTCAACAAAAATGGAATGCATTTTTGCTCTTGTCTACACATATTTTATACTTCTAATGATACATTCCGTCATTTCAGATAAAATGGTTTTCAAGATCTAATAATATATTTTCCTAAATCATGCTTTATAAATAAAAATTTCGAATTAGTGAAACGATTTTTTTCTTTTTTCTACTACCTCCTCTTTAAATGCTAACACCGCCGCTCACCAGCAAGCGGCCAAGTTCGTGCCCTGCTTCCCTCAGCTGCTCAGAGCACGGATTCCTCACCCCTGTGCCTGCTGCAGTGCCCGGTGCTGTGTTCGCAACACCGAGAGGCAGGGAATGTTGACACCATCATTTGCTTCTGGAAGACAGCAAGACCTGGGATGGGCACAGACCACGGGCGCCACGCGGTTCCACCAGCACGCGCAGGGCCGGGCTCACTTGCTCTGAGCAGCACCGTCCCCGACGATCACGCTGTCGGAGTGAAGGATCGGACAACGCTATTTTGGGACACTTTTGAATTACGCAGACTTTTCAGCTCACAAGTAAGATCAACATGGTGGGGTGGGGAGGAGAGGCAGAATGGCACAGTTAGGAGTCTGGACATTCAACTGTAAAAGCTAATTCATCCAAAATTCACTAAGCATTACCTCAGCTTTTAAGCTTTCTGTTATAGTCTTTAGTAAACCCTATCTTTTCTAATCTTAGCAAAATTCATTTCCTCTAATCTCCAATTATTCAATCAAAGCTCATTTCATTATAATCATGACAGATTTAGAAGCTTTCCAGATAAAAGAAGCTGGCATTGATCTGGATGGTATAGACTTCCCTAAACCATCATCTAAAATTAAACTGAAAAGGCATGTGACTGCCATTATTCTAGCAAGATTTCCTTCACTTAAGAAACTAAACGTCTTGGGGGCGCCTGGGTGGCTCAGTGGGTTAAGCCGCTGCCTTCGGCTCAGGTCATGATCTCAGGGTCCTGGGATCGAGTCCCGCATCGGGCTCTCTGCTCAGCAGGGAGCCTGCTTCCCTCTCTCTCTCTCTGCCTGCCTCTCCATCTACTTGTAATTTCTCTCTGTCAAATAAATAAATAAAAATCTTTAAAAAAAAAAAGAAACTAAACGTCTTGAGGCACTTGGGTGCTGGGTGGCTCAGTTGGTTAAGCGTCTGCCTTCCGCTCAGGTCATGATCCCGGGGTCCTGGGATTCAGCCCCAGCAGACTCCCTGCTCAGCAGGGAGTCTGCTTCTCCCTCTGCCCTTCCCCCTGCTCATGATCTCTCCCTCATCTGCTCTCGCTCTCTCTCAAACAACAATAACAACAACTAAGTATCTCCAACAAAAGTATATTTTATGGATCCTAGAAGCACATTTTGTTTTGTTTACATTTTAACATCTCGGAAACCATAACATATCTTAGAACTGATACCCGTCACAATCTGACAGGTAGTGTTATTTTTTTTCTCTTAATAATAAATATAGGAAAGAAGAAACGCAATAGGATTGGGAAACTAAAGAAAACAAGTACAGAAAAAAAGAAGTTAAAGCTTATCCTTCCTGAAAGATGAATATGCTGAAAAGAAGAGATTTTGGGGGTGCCTCGGTGGCTCAGTGGGTTAAGTCTCTAGGTTCGAGTCAGGTCATGGTCTCAGGGTTCTGGGATCGAGCCCCGCATCAGGCTCTCTGCTCAGCAGGGAGACTGCTTCCCACCCCACCCCCCACCCCACCCGCCGCTCCATCTCCTTGTGATCCCTCTCTCTGTCAAATAAATAAATAAAATATTTAAGTTAAAAAAGAGAGATCTGGTTAGCCACACTTAGAGAAACCTGCAAAGGTTTTCATACTGTGCGCCGTAACACACACGGCAGGTGAGGACCGGACACCTACTGGCCCCAACCACCCTTCAGCCCAGACCACGGCCCACAGACCCTGCGCGCCCTGCTTCCCCTTCTCAATCACCCACACACGTCCGCCTCCTCTTGGAAGTTTTCCCGACACCAATGTTTGCCCTTCCTGAACCAACCTGAGGAAGAGCCTCCCATTCTGCTGATGACAGACTGCGGCTATTTCCAGTGCTGCATTCTTACACTACGTAATGGGTGTTTTCTTGATTACATCCTCTACTGGAACACTGGGACTCATGGGAGTGACTTGTAACCCATTGCCAGGTTTTGAAATCAAGCTGCATGTATATTTATTTTCTCTCTCTCTCTTTTTTTTTAAAGATTTATTTATTTATTTATTTGACGGACAGAGATCACAAGTAGGCAGAGAGGCAGGCAGAGAGAGAAGGGGAAGCAGGCTTCCCGCTGAGCAGAGAGCCCGATGCCGGGCTCGATCCCAGGTCCCTGGAATCATGACCTGAGCCAAAGGCAGAGGCTTAATCCACTGAGCCACCCAGGTGCCCCTTATTATTCTTTTTAATCAAAACCCCCAGAAATATGCATAAGACCAGTGACGGCAGGACTCGTGTGCTGGAACTCAGAGCCCGAATACAACGGGGCCTCATGAACGTGCTCAGTGAATGAGGCCAGGCTGGCAGGCAGGTAACTGTACAACCGTGGTGAGTATTCTTTGAGGCCACTGCACCCTTTTCAAGAACACTGGAGCTACATAAAGAAAATCAACTAATCACTAATATCCACAAACTTACATATCTACATACATCTACATATATCCTTTAAAATGTTTACAAACTTGGTATTTAAAGGATGATCCTGGTCTAAGGAAATCGAACAAAGCACAAAGTAGGGATGTATAAGACATTATAAAACAGGAACTATCTGCAATATACATATGTATCAAATTATCACACTGTATACAATGTTATGCAACGTTACATGTCCATTATACAATGATGCAATATTCTATGTCAATTGTATCTCAGTAAAGCTGGGGGAGAAATGATCTTTAACAACAAAAAAGGAACTAACCTATAATGGAAAAGTCAGGTAATAACCAGTATTGAGGATGTGGAGAAACTGAAACTCTCATGCACTAGTATGGGAATATAAACTGGTATAGCCATTTTGAGAAACTGTCTGTTCAGTTTAAAATGTTAAACACAGATCTATCATATGACCCAGCAATTCCTCTCCTAGATACCTGTCTTAAGTGAATAAAAATATATGTCCATACAAAGGCCTGTGTGGAAATGTTCGTAAGCAGTATTATTCATAATCACCAAAAAAAAAAGGTAAACAATCCAGGGGCACCTGGGTGGCTCAGTGAGTTAAAGCCTCTGCATTCGGCTCAGGTCATGATCTCGGGATCCTGGGATCAAGCCCCACATCAAGCTCTCTGCTCAGCAGGGACCTGCTTCCCCCTCTCTCTCTGCCTGCCTGTCTACTTGTGATCTCTGTCTGTCAAATAAATAAATACAATCTTAAAAAAAAAAAAGAGTACACAATCCAAATGTCCATCAGCCAATAAACGTGGTATTATCGTACAATGGAATATTATTCAGCCATAAAAAGAAACTAAGTACTGACCTAACCAGGCTGCAAAATGGAGGGACCTTAATTGCATTATGCCTTATGAAAAAAACAATGCTTACACAAAAAAATCACATATTATATGATTCCATTTATGTGAAATCTCCGTAACAGGTAAACCCACAGAGTTAGAAGCTAGGTGAAAAGGAGAGATTTTAAACAGGCACAAAATTTCTTTTTAGGGCGACAGAAATGTTCTAAAATTAGACTGTGGTAATGGTGGCACAACTCTGTACATTTACTACAGATCACTGAATTGTTCATTTTTATGGTATATAAATTATGCCCCCAAATAAAGGAAAATGTCAAAACTACAAACATCCAGAAAAGGAAATGGGAAATTCTACTTATGTGATACAAAGAAGCCTGAAATAAATGAAATTCTGTCACTGGTTCTACCACTGCTTTTGCTGTGACTGCCTGTGGAATCACCCCCTCCTGCCTCTCTGGGCCATGGCTTCTCACCAGCAGCTCAGGAGACAATACGGATAGAATATACCCTTTAGGACATTTCTCCGAATTTGCTGGCCCTCACCCACTCAGGTAAAACCTTAGATCCCTTAGCCCACCAACCCCACCTACTTTCATATCTAGTGGAAAAGGAATGCAGAGACAACAAAGATAACAGGAGGAATAAAATGACAAGAGCTATACAACACTGCGGCTACTGTAGGTTATAAATACCTCACCCAAGAGCTTACAAGTAAGTAGCTCATAAAAGTCACAGCAAGCACCAGCTGGAGTCGGGGTAAAGGAACATCAGAAGACCCTTTCAAGTTTTACAGTGGGCTATGTGCCCCAGTATGAGAATCAACCTTTGCTCCCTTCTGACCCTAACATATTGTAATACTGTTCACCAATTCACCTGTTAAGAATCTCAGAAACATTAGGGCTATAGACAAAACTAAGTCTAAGACCTCCCCTTGAATGTCTCATCCCACTTCCCTAAATCAGCCTCTCAAAGACTGAAAAACACATGCGAGGGGTCCCTTGCCCACTCACAAAGAGGAAGGAACATAAAATGAAACAGACCAGGGAGGTGCCCTTGACCCCCTTCTCTCTCACCCTCCACAAACAACCCATCAGTAACACTGTGGAACCTAATTTTAAAGTATACCCAGACTCTGACTGCTCCTTTTTGTTGCGATAGCTATATCAACTCCTTCAATGTCCTCAAGTGTTTTCCTACTTTTCTCAGAATAAAATCTAAAGTCCTAAATCCTGCCTCCAAGGTCCTACATGATCTGCATCATATACACACCACTCGGATCTTACCTCTCACCACACCTCCCCCTTCACTGCCCTATCCCAGCCACAGGGGAAGAACACATTTTCACTGTTCTTCAACAGAGGAAGCCAATTCCTGCCTCAGGGCCTTTGTACCAGCTGTTCTCTACTTAGACCATGCTTCCCCTCAGCTACTAGCATGGCTCTTCTTTCGGGCCTCGGCTCCAATGGCACCTTATCAGAGAAGCTTTCCCTAATCAATCTAACACAACACTATTCTATCACTCAGTCCCTTTCCTATCCTGCTTTTACTCTCCTTCCTAGCACTCACCACCACCTAAACTATGTTATATATTTATGTCTCTTTCCACTGGAACACAAGCTGCCTGAGAACAGAAATTTTAGTTTACTGCGGTATCACTAGTGCCTGCAGCACTGCTCAGATCACAGTAGGCACTCAATAAACTTCTCCAATTATATATGAAGTGTTTTTCAATAGGTCGAGTTATGAAGGGTAGGCACCTGCCTTCTCATCAAGGTCTCTACAGAAAGAGACTGACAACAGTTTACCGCTCTAATCAGTGAGTTAGTCGACATCAGAGAGAAGGAAAAAAACTTTGAAAAATGCTAATGTGAAAGTCAAGAGCCTATACACACACGTGATACCGCCTTGGCAGATTTCACTCAAACCTGGAGATGCACCCGCGGCCCTCGTTCAAGCTTCCCTCTTAACCACAAGGTGGCACTGCAGAGTATCAGGGAGTGACACCCCTGCCCCTCTCAGATTTGGGAGGAGTAAGATTACCTCCAAAGAAAACAGAGGAATAGTTCAGTAAGATCATGTTAAGTTCAATTTCCAAAACTGGGATTTGCATTAGTCTGGAAAAAAACCAGGATTGGCCTTTGGAGAGCAATGAAATTTTTTTCCTAATAAATGAGAAGTATAAAACTGCAAGGATACATATTTAACTCTCTTGAGAGGACAGATACATTTGAATATCTGAGTAGCATCTATTTAAAGTTAAATGTCCAGGGGCACCTGGGTGGCTCAGTTGGTTAAGCGGTTAAGGGCCCAATAGGGCAAGGACAGTGTCAGTTCTAAGCTCCTGCTGATCAGTGTAGGATTCGTTGCCCAGAATGGCGGCTGCTTTACTGACACTGTCCATGTGGACATTAGGGAAGCAGAAAGACACAGATCTTCAAACCACAGGCTGTGACCCACTAGTAGGCTATAAAATCAATTAGCGCCTCAAGGGCCAGTTTTGGTTTTTAATGAAATAGAACAGAACAGTACAAAACAGTGTTAAGAGAACAAAATGACAAGTCATGGACTGGGAGAAAATATGTACAAAATACATATCTGATAACGGGCTTACATCCTAAATATACAAAGAATCCTTATAACTTGATAATAAGAAAACAAATCAATCAAAATATGGACAAAAGAGGGGCGCCTGGGTGGCTCAGTGGGTTAAGCCACTGCCTTCGGCTCAGGTCATGATCTCAGGGTCCTGAGATGGATTCCCACGTCAGGCTTTCTGCTCAGCAGGGAGCCTGCTTCCCCCCCACCCCCTCTCTGCCTGCCTCTCTGTCTACTTGTGATCTCTCTGTCAAATAAATAAATTTAAAAGTCTTAAAAAAAATATGGACAAAAGATCCTAAAAGATCAATTAAGACATACAGATGGCAAACAAGCAGAAAAGATGCTCAACGTCATGGATCACTAGGGAACTCCACATTCAAACAATAATGGCACCACGCACCTACGAGAAAGGCCACCCCCCAGCACGCTGCCAGCACTAAATGCCGTGAGGAGACAGAACAAGAGCTCACTGGTGGGAATGTGAAATGATGCAGCCACTCTGGAAGGCGGCCTGGCCGTTTCTTACGGAACTAAACATACTCTTACCATATGATTCAGCAGTGGAGCTCCCTAGCTCCCTGGTGTTTACCCAAATGAGTTTGAAACTTACATACAAAAACCTACACAGGAATGTGTACAGCAGCTTTATTCATAACAGTCCAAACTTGGAAGCCACCAGGATGTCCTTCAGTAGGTCAATGGGTAAAGGAACAGTGGTTCACCCAGATGATGGAATATCATTGAACAATAAAAAGAAATGAGGTATCAAATCACAAAAAGAAACAGAGGACTCTTAAATCATACTGCTAAGTGAAAACCACCAGTGTGAAAAGGCTACACAATGTACGGTTCCAACTATATGACAGTTCTGGAAGAGCAGAAACTATGGAAACAGTAAAAAGATCAGTGGTTGCCACTGAGCCATCCAGGCGCCCCAAGAAAATACATTCTTTTTTTTTTTTTTTTTAAGATTTTATTTATTTATTTGACAGAGAGAGATCACAAGTAGGCAGAGAGGCAGAGGAGGAAACAGGCTCCCTGCTGAGCAGAGAGCCCGATGCGGGACTCGATCCCAGGACCCTGAGATCATGACCTGAGCCGAAGGCAGCAGCTTAACCCGCTGAGCCACCCAGGCGCCCCGAAAATACATTCTTATATGTATTTCTTAAGATATATCTATCTACTCCTAGGTACATATCCAACATGTCTAACACAAAAACTTGAACAGGAATGTTTACAGTAGCTTTATTCACAACAGCCACACAGTGTAAACAGCGCAGAGTGAAGAATGATTAAGCCAATGTGATGTAGTTATAGAATGGAACATTGCTCGGGCATAAAAAGGTATGCAAAGAATGCTACAACATGCATCAGCTTTAGAAATATAATGCCAAGTGGATGCAACCATATACAAAAATCACACAGATGATTTTATTTACATGAGGTGTCCAGACTAGGCAACTCTACAGAGGCATAAAGGACAACAGTGTGCTTGCCTGGGGCTGGGGGGGGGCAGTGAGAAATGGGGAGGGACTGCTAAGGGGTACAGACTTTCTTCTTTCTGAGGCAATGAAAATGTGCTCAAATTAGGCATGATGATGGCTACCTAATTCTGTGAATGTATTAAAACCAATGAATTGTATACTTTAAAAGGGTGAATTTTATTGTATGTGAATTATATATCACTCTAGTTGCTATTTAAGGGGGGAAAACATATCTAGCTATGCCATTTATCCAACCTATATAACCTATACAATCAGTAAAATATTTTTACCAATGGAAATAACTTTATTTTTTTTTTAAAGATTTTATTTATTTATTTGACAGACAGAAATTACAAGTAGATGGAGAGGCAGGCAGAGAGAGAGAGAGGGAAGCAGGCTCCCTGCTGAGCAGAGAGCCCGATGCGGGACTCGATCCCAGGACCCTGAGATCATGACCTGAGCCGAAGGCAGCGGCTTAACCCACTGAGCCACCCAGGCGCCCCGGAAATAACTTTAAATAAACACATTATCTCCCTGTATGATTTTTCTTTTCTTGACTAATAAACATTTATATTTGTATAATTTTTTTCAAATCAATATCAAAGTACTAATTCTTTTGTTAATAGGGAAAAAAGCTTAAAACAAAGATATTTAGCAAAATAAGGTCTCTGAAGAACACTTTAATATAATCATGTGTATAGATGTAACAGTCAATTCTATTCATCTCATAATATAAAATCAGAATACAGATTACGAAGGAAACACAAGTCTATGAATACTCCTATCCTTTTACAAATGACTATCCATTTTCTCTCTCAGGTTTGAGCCAGTTCTTGAATACCACGATCCTACTTTGAATTTGCTTATAATGCTCTGAGTTACCATTCTCGAAATGTTTCTTCTCATCTTAAGAAAACTAAGCAAAAATGAAGTGTGGAAAACAAAAGTCCCACTGCCTAGAGATTATGCCATTTACAAAGGAAAAATACTTAAATAGATGTCCCTTGGGCTCTGTGGAATCTAAATCCAGGCAGTAATGACATGAGCCATGATAAGACGTCCTAATGAGACAAGACAGACCACCGTTGTCACAGCACAGTGAGACGGTAGATAAAGTTTCACCTAATTTGGTGAGTTCCAAGGAAGAAAAGTTCAGTGTTAGCACTGTTCAATAACAACTGTAACCAGGACCTAGAAATCACTATGAAAAGGAAAACTAAACTTAATTTACTAATCTCCATATAAAGCTTGTCATAAAAAAGACTGCTGAAGCTTTGTTAACAACTTTAAAAAAGTGAAATCTCAACATTTTAAGTTTTCACAATAAATGCCTTGCTCATATTTTATGTTTAGAAAAATTGCTTGTTGGAAGTAGGGTACACACACAGAGCTACACATTTTCTTTTTTCAAATTCTACTAGTATTTTAAAATATTGTTTAAAAGCTTTACTTTTGGGGGCTCCTGGGTGGCTCAGTGGGTTAAGCCTCTGCCTTCAGCTCAGGTCATGATCCCAGGGTTCTGGGATCGAGCCCCACATTGGGCTCTCTGCTCAGCAGGGAACCTACCTCCACCTCTCTCTCTGCCTGCCTCTCTGCCTACTTGTGATCTCGGTCTGTCAAATAAATAAAATCTTAAAAAAAAAAGATTTATTTTTTCAAACACACACACACACACACACACAGAGAGAATGTGTGTGTTAATACTGTCAGGAAGTCACGCATTTTCAAAAAGGGAAAAGAATGAGCACTCTCTCAGCACCTACTAGACAATCATACACCATTTTTTTTTTCCCTAGATGGGGGGCGGGGGTGAGGCACTGGAGAAGAAGAGAGAGTCTTAAGCGGGCTCCATGCTGGTCATGGATGTGGGACTCAATCTCACAACTGCGACAGTTTTCAGATGGCAATTCCCTCCCCTCCTCTCTGGGGCCCACACCTGGGCAAGTTTCCAGGGAGCACAGTTATTTTACATGCCCATCTCTCTTGCCACTGTGGGCTCAATGAAGGAAAACACGACAGAAAATGTTTTTTATTCCACAAGTATCACTGAGCACCCACTTCGTGCTGGAGATTCAGTGCTGCAAAGCAGACAGGGTTCCTGCACTTGGGAGGATCTGATTATAGTCTGGGGACGGAGACAAAATGAGTAGATCTAACATAGAGTATGGCTGTGATATACCCTATGAAGAAAAACAAAATAGCCAAAGGAGACAGGGAAAAGGACAATTTTAATAAGGTGTTGGAGAAGGCCTCCCTGAGGGTGAGGGAGTCCTAAGCCCGCAGAAAGCTGAAGGAAGAGCCATCAGGCAGAGGAAAGAGCGCACAAGCCCCAGGGCGGAAGGAACGCTGGGTAAGGTTCGGGCTCTCGAGGGGTCAGCTTGGCTGGAGCAGAGAAATCAAAGGGAGGAGAGTGGAGGAGCACAGGTAAACTACTAATTAGGCTTTTGCTCAGAGGAAGATCACAAGAGCTCAGAGCTGGAAGCTACCACGGGGCGGGTTTTACCATAACGACTGGCAGGCTCAGCCTGGCCGCTCTGCTGACAACACGCGGAGGGGAAAGAGCGCAGAACCCAGACGGCCGCTCGGGAGGCAAACGTCAGAATCCAGCAGACGGTGAGCGTCGTGGAGGCGGCACAGAACAGGAGCTGGCGGACTGGCAAGGTGCCCTGACAAGATCTGCTGACAGAATGCATGTGGCCGGCAGGAGACAGAGGCTGCGCCACGGCAGGGAGGCCTGTGCCAGGTCAGCGGCGCAGCGCTCCCACCAGGTGCGTCCGAGAAAGCCCCTCTTTTCTAAGATGCTGAAAGCAAGAGTTGAGTTTTTGCCACTTGCAACCCAAATGACCTTAATTACTAAAATGATCATCATTTTACAAACGAGAAGCCTGAGGTAGAGAAAGGTTCCGTACTCATCAACTCGTCAAAAAAAGAAAAAAGGTCGAAGTGTGAGTTTGCTATTTGGTAACCCTGAAAATCAACTACTCAGAAAGAGGAGAAGAGCAAGCGCTCGGCTCTCCTCCAAGGCACCCGAGCGGCCGGTAGCGGAGGCCGCCTGTGAACGCGGGTCTGTCGGGCTCCGAAGCCCTGCTCGCTCCGCCACACCGTGCGGCTCCCGGCCACCACCAGGTCCCCTCTGGGGGCAAGCAGGCACGAGGGCTTAACCCTAGAACAGAAGCAACAGGGCAGGTGCGGAGGGAGGAAAGTCAGCAAGATCGCGACTTCAGGGCCAACACACCCCCAGGCAGGAGGAGCGGGGCTCTTCGGTTAGGAGAACGCCTCCCCGCTCGCCCCATCCCGTAGGGTCGAGAACCACAACAGCTCCGTTTGGCAAACATGGGGAAGTCTCAGCTCCGGACCAAGCTGAAAGCTCTGGCTGTTTCTATCAAAGAGGAGGGAAAAAGGAGTTCGGGTTGACAGACCACCTTTCCTGTAGTCTTACCCTCTGCCCACACCACCACAGAACAGTTTTCTTTCCCCTCTGATCTCAAAAACAGCTCATGTATTCCTGTTGGCTGAGCACTGGGATGTTCTCACAAGGATCCATATTTTAACACAAAAATAAGACAGTGTTTCTCTAAGGTAACATTCATATTAGTCCTACTAAAAGCAGAGATTTTAAGCTGCAAATCTGAGATGACAGTACATAAGGGCCTCATATTTTCTTCTTCCATAGTCACTAAAGCTGTTTGCAGAAAAAAGAAAAGATAGAAAATTTTTGTGGTAATTTGAGTTATTTTAGATTAAGTGACCACTTGTTTCTTAATCCTTTCGTAAGCATTCGACTAAAAGGGGCACGTTGAGAGATTCACATTTACGGCATCATAAAGATCAGTCATCAAATCTGAGAGCCAGAAGGAACATCATCTAAGCACCACTCTTTCATTTTACCGATGAGGAAGCAGAAGCCCAGGGAAGGAACTAATTTGTTAGGTTAATAAATCTTATAAGTAACAAAACCAAGACCGAAATCAGCTCTCCTGACTCTCAGCTCAGCAGGCTGCCTCCCTCTCGGCGCTTGAACTCATTCCACTGTTTGTTGTTGTCGTCATTACACCGTTTACATAATATTAAATGACAAGGTCTGAAAAATGTCCAGTAAGAAGTCTGACATACAACATTCTCTCAAATCTAATTTCCTCCCTCTCTTATTTAAATACCTGATACCAATTCTGGGCACTAAAAAGGTTAGGAAAACGCCCAGAACTTTTAAAATTATAGAAATCAACTAAAATTAAGTCACAAAAGAGAACCATGAAATAAAATCAACACATAGGAATACATAATCAAATGCAAACTATAAAGGGTAGCTGATCACAAAACAGACCTATAATACACCTTGAAAATATTACAAGAGGGCTCCCTAAATATCAATGAGATCCTGGAAAATGTAAGCTAAGTGACATGATTTTGTTAAAAATAATCTGGGCCACCTGGGTGGCTCAGTTGTTAAGCATCTGCCTTCGGCTCAGGTCATGCAAGCCCCACATCGGGCATCAGCTCCCTGCTCGGCACTCCCCCTCTCCCGCTTTCCCTGCTTGTGTTCCCTCTCTTGCTGTATCTCTCTGTCAAATAAATAAATAAAAATCTTTATAAACAGGGGCGCCTGGGTGGCTCAGTGGGTTAAGTCTCTGCCTTCAGCTCAGGTCATAATCCCAGGGTCCTGGGATGGAGCCCCGCATCGGACTCTCTGCTCAGCAGGGAGCCTGCTTCCCCTTCTCTCTGTCTGCCTCTCTGCCTCCTTGTGAACTCTCTCTGTCACATAAATAAAATCTTAAAAAAAAAAAACCCACAAACTTTATAAATAAATAAATAAGTCCAAGGACTCAACTAGGATGTAACTGAGGTAACCATATAATTAAGAACCAAACATGGCCACTCTGAGTGAAAAAAGGAGCTAATAAGACAGACAAGGACAACAGACAAAAACCAAGACCTTCCCTTGCATATCTGGATGTATAGGCGCCCAACATAAGTCATTCCTAAGAAAAAGTACATTGTTTAATACACAACAAAATCCCAAGAGACAAGTACCACAAAGCAACAAATCTTTTGAAAATCAGGTCTAAAGAGGGCGCCTCGGTGGCTCAGGTCATGATCCCAGGATCCTGGGATATAGGCCCACATGGAGCTCCCTGCCCGGCGGGAGGCCTGCTTCTCCCTCTCCCCGCCCCCGTCTGTGTTCTCTCTCTCTGTATCTCTCTCTGTCAAATAAATAAAATCTTTAAAAAAAAATTTGTAAAAAAATCAGATCTAAAGAGAAAATAAAACCCCACAGAATAGATTCTTTTTCCCAGTAAGATTCATTCCAACTATCTATTTTACTGGCAAGATGCAAAGTAAACTTTGTAAGATGACCTACCAATTCTACCTCCCCCCCCCAAAAAAAAAAAAAAAAAAAAAAAAAAGGATTGTCCTATCCTTCACCCAAGAGGGTCAAGGAAAAGAACCATTTATGACATGCAAGTCAAAGAGGCGGGTGCATTAACCCCATTTTACAAATGAAACAGGGTCCAAGAGAGGCTTGATAGCTTGCTCCACATCTGATTCCAAACCCAGGGATGACTCCAAAAGCCTCCCACAGCACACTGCCCATGCATGAAAATCCCAGGTTTCTTCTGGAACAGGCATCACAACTTGGCAGGCCACCTCTCCCTGCCTTCGAGAAATGGAGGACAACGGTCTTATTCTCAAGGGAGGAGGAGGGAAGGGATGGACAGAGAGGTATTCACAGGCACTTAGTACACTCGTCCAGCTGCAGGTCTTGGCTCTTTCACCCAAGGACAGCAAGAGGTTATGGATCACAACGACTCTGGTCCCCAGATGTGGGCTCCACAGGATAACCAAGATCCTACCCTGAGGAATCAACTGACCTTGGCAATTCAAACTGTAGAACGCAAATTTAACCTTCAAGGATTCTGCTGTCTTCCTCCTCCTTAGCTGCCATGTCTACCAATAACAGTAATGGCACCTACTTCCCGACAGTATGTGGTGGAGCTCATGCGTTCTCCATGCATATCATTCAAGCCTGCCAGAATCCTGGCAAGAGGTTTTTGTTCTTTTTTAAATTATTTTTATTATTTTGGGGGTGGCAAATTAACATATAATTTTTTCTGAGTCTAACAATAGAGGAAATAAAAAACAGTCCTAATCACCTGCACTTGAAACAACTGGTATTTATCCCTTCAGATATTTCCTGCACCATAAAACTCTTTTCTTCTGTTCTTACAGTAAGACCACAGTAAGCAGAACGTTGGGTTTTCAGCCAGCACTATATTCTGGGCATTTTCCCAGAAGAATATACACAGTTCTACTTCACTCTTTTTTAAGGTTATATATTATTTTCTCTACGTGGCTATAGCATAATTTATTTAGAGACAGGCATTGTTCCTTTCATTTTACAAATGAGTAGATAAGCTCCCACAGGTTATATAACCTGCCTAAGGTCGTACAACCAGTGAGTGGTAGGCTCAGGGTCGAAACCCGGCCTGATGGCACAGCCTGCGTAGTCACAGTCCTGCTCCACAGCCTAACTGTTCAGCGAGTTTCCGTTAGCTGGACTATGAACCTGTAGACAGCAAATCAATTTTTCTAAGTGTGTAGTGCCTAGCACTGTGTCAGCAAATAATAAAGGTTAATATTTGGTGTATAAGTATCTGCTGAGTGTCACTTGTTTTGTACAATGTTAGCTTCCCTACTGTATCACTCAGATCCTTCACAGAGCCCTGGCTTACAATGGGACACAACCGTACCTGTTGAAAGTACAGGCCCCAAACCAGCAAAGAACCGCCCCCCACGCTCGCCGTGGTCCCTTGGCCTCTCTCATTCTCAGAACTCATGTGCGACTCAGGCTCGGGGCCCACCTGCTCCTCTAGGAGCTTCCCTTTCGTGCGCCCTCTAACTCAGCTCTAAGCTCACATCGTGAGGAGTCAGCACTAGGAAAGTTACTTGTTTGACCCCTTCCTACTTTATAGTAACAGAGACCATAAACAAGTAAGGCTTCAACCCACAAGAAACTGAAATTCTCGAAACAGAAGCCTAAAGCACTTCAGTGTAGATTATGCTAGGTATTACTGGGGGAGGGGGAAAAGATATGAAAGCAGTGAAATTTTGCAAAGATCTACATGTCAGTTTGAGTCTGGAAAAACTGAGAATCCTGAGTTTATAGTCTTGTCCTGTCTGACTCCACAGCAGTGCAGAATTTTGATCTTTGTATACTCCAGCACCAGATTTCTCCTCTATTAGCCAATATCTCATAAACTGCTAGAAACAGGTTCTTCTATGTATCATTAGCCATATAACTTCAGATTAGAAGACTTTAATAACAGTTTTTGCATAATAAAAAAGCAGGCAAAGTAAAAACAAAAGTTCATTTTTCCATTAAATTTAGTCATAGAACGTAGCTACTTTGACTTTACTACCAAAAGCATGAGCACCTACTATTACTGCTACTATAAAAATACTCCATTTTCAGGGCACCTGGGTGGCTCAGTGGGTTGAGCCTCTGCCTTCGGCTCAGGTCATGATCTCAGGGTCCTGGGATTGAGCCCCATGTCCACAGGGAGCCTGCTTCTCCCTCCCCCTCTGCCTGCCTCTCTGCCTTCTTGTGATCTCTGTCAAATAAATAAAATCTTAAAAAAAATTAAAATATCCTATTTTCTCCTCCCAGTTACCCCATATAAGCTTTAGAATCTAATTACTAGCAACTCCCCAAAAGGAATATGAGACACCGGCTGGACCATATGGTATTTTCTATTAACAATGATATCTGAGGATTTAATTCGTGAGGCCAACAACCACAGAAAGACATTAGAATTGGGCTCTCAGGTTGGCTTGTTTTACCATAAAACACTGCAGCAGAAGAGGCACAAGAAGCCAAATCCCATCTTGTGAAGCAAAGTGCTACTTTGTAAAGAACACAAATTGGACACATTTACAGAATCACTCATTCATTTAGCGCATTTTACATAGCCCAATCTGGCCCTGGGCCAAGCTCAGGGCACACGTAGTCAACGTCTCCACTGTCACTGAACTTGGAGCTGACAGAGACAGACAGCAGGAAACTGCAGTGGGAAACTGTGGAGCGCCATGACATCCCACGGAAGGACCGCCTGATCCAGATGCCAGCACCAGGACATACTTCCCAAAGGAAGCAACATGTAGGCTGAGACAAAGGAGTCTGCCGTGGAGAGGAGTGGCGAATGGATACGGGAGCCAGGATATGCGTAGACTGACTGTGCTCTAAATGGAGAGAATCTGCTTAACTGTCCCACTAACTGGGCAGGAAGATGAAAACAGCGGTGATTAAGGAACCCCCTCATCAGGCACTGTTTTCTTCTATGCCAGGAACTTGACATTTAAATACCCAAACCATAATTTGGTTATGTTTCCAGTTGTGCTTTACTCTAGAAGGCGATAAAGGACCTCCTCTTAGGGGCGCCTGGGTGGCTCAGTGGGTTAAGCCACTGCCTTCGGCTCAGGTCATGATCTCAGGGTCCTGGGATCGAGTCCCACATCGGGCTCTCTGCTCAGCAGGGAGCCTGCTTCCCCCTCTCTCTCTCTGCCTGCCTCTCTGCCTACTTGTAATCTCTCTCTGTCAAATAAATAAATAAAATCTTTAAAAAAAAAAAAAAAAAGGACCTCCTCTTAAATGCCTTTGACTTTCTACATAACTATCTTCTCATATTTTGATTTTACTTTTGTTACCCTTCCACTCTACTTATAAATAATAGCAATAAGGTAAAACTCTCAAAATAATCCAGTGTTGCAAAAGACCAAGGGGAAAAAAATTAGAACTAGGTAGTCTCCCCAGCCATAGTACGGTTCATGAAGTATTTTCAAGAGAATTTAATTATAACAGTACTAAATTCATCCCTTCACATTTTCCTAATTTTAATTGCAATCCTAAAATTCTTTAATTATTAATGACACCATTTCTGTGGTTGTTAAGCATCCTCGATGTTGCAGCAAACAGGAAAGTTACTCAAAGAAATCAATTAGAAAGTATCCCCACCAAACTGCAATTCACATTTTTTTCTTCACTGTGAAAGATGTTAAATGCCTATCTGAAGTTAAGCTGCCTCCAAAGCAAGAACGTCTTTAAAATGTACTGCATCGAAATCATTGAACATTTTGGGGATAACAGCACATACCCATACGCCTTCACATATGCCAGGCACTGTCGGACGTTCTTTCACAGAACAGCTCACGTAGTGCTCACAAAGCCCGATGAGGTGGGTACTGCAACAACCCCAACTTTACAGATGAGGACACTGAGACACAGACACGTTAAGGAACTCATCCAAGATCACACAGGTAGGAAATGCAGAGCCAGACGGTCTGCCCCCAAATCCATGCTAACTCCTGCACTATATTGCCTCTCAACAGTTCTTCAAATACAAAACCAAAAACTAGTAAATAAAAATTACAATGAAACGCCAGCCACCTATAATCCTTGAGGTATGTTTTGAATGATGGCACTCTGAGTAACTGAGAGTTCAGTTCCTTTGAGGCCAAATCTGAAACCAAGCCTGTCCATGAAATGGCCACACCAGCCAGCCAGACACAGAGCTACTGAGAACTTTAAAAGGTGACTAGTCTGGGGGCGCCTGAGTGGCTCAGTGGGTTAAGCCACTGCCTTCGGCTCAGGTCATGATCTCAGGGTCTTGGGATCGAGTCCCACATCGGGACTGCTCAGCAGGGAGCCTGCTTCCCTTCCTCTCTCTCTGCCTGCCTCTCTGCTTACTTGTGATCTCTCTCTGTCAAATGAATAAATAAAGAATCTTTAAAAAAAAAAAAAAAAAGGTGACTAGTCTGAGATGAAATGTGCTGGTTGTATAAAATATGTTCTGAATTTGAGAGGCTCTGTATGAAAAAGGAATGTAAAGTATCTCACTAATAAGGTTTTAATATTAACTACACGCTTACATAATTTTGGATATAGCGAGTTATATTTGTTTCTTTACACTTTTTTAACCCGCTATTAGAAATTTAAAAAACACCTTGTGGCTCCCATTATGTTTCTACTGGACAGAGCTCACGTGAAATGTACCCAGCCGCCGCCTACATCACTGGTATTATTTACTCTTTTCTTGATGACTCAGTCATCAGGAGGACGTTAACCACCACCGTGTGTGTAATCTGCAATCTGTAATTGTGATTATCTTCGGTGTTGACGGAGGTCAGGCTGCCCACCCTCAGACCACAACCGTGGGCTGTGCTTAAAGTGTGTCTTTCTGTGGTTCCCAGCAGACTGCCCGCAGCTGCACTCCCCCCAGCAACCTCAGATACAGCGTCTGGAGACTGAGAAGCCAGGTGAGTCTGGGTTGTGCAACACGTGTGCAGAAAGGCCTCAAGAGGGTCTCCCACACACTGGCTTCAGTGCTAGATTCTTCCATGACTCTTTGACTGAGCAGAGGCCCTTTTCTGCCTCAACTACCTGAGTCCTCCCATAGGCTCTACACACGTAGTACCAACTTGAACTTGAGTGAAGGACTTCACAACTCGGCTCAAAGTCCTGCAACAGTAGTTTCATCTTGAGAAGAGGAGTACGTCCTGGAGACAGATGGTGGTGACGGTTGCTCAACACTGTCAATGCACTTAATGCCACAGAGCTGCATGCTTAAACACGGCTAAATTGGTAAATTTTGTGTTATTATATTTTACCACAATTTAAAAAAACCCACAACAGTTTCATATCTTTCTTAGGATCAAGTTCAAACTCTTATGCAGGTCACACATGGCCCTCTGCATCTGACCTGTACCCACCTTCCTAGCCTCCCTCATTTCAACTGGCCTCACTCTCCAGGCCATCTCCCCCAACACATCACGCAGACTCAGATCTCAGTGACTTGCACGTGTTCAACTCTCTACCTAAAGCCTTTCCCCATCATCTCTACCCCTCTCCCTCATCCTTGAAATTCCATGCAAACATCACCTCCTCTCTGGGAATTCCCCCGACATCCCAAGGTTGGGAGGACTCCTTTTGCTGCTGTGCTCTGCTGTACCCTGTGCTCCACCGCTCGTAACGATTTTTACCTTGTTGGAATGACACTTGTTTACATGACTGTTCCCCACTGGGAGCTCAAGGAGAGCAGGCCCATGCCTGGCCCTGGCACAGAACCAGCAATATAAGCACTGCCCTAAATGCCTGTTGAGGCCATTCAGTAAACAAGTACTTACTGAATGCTTGGGGGAGGCCCCATCCCAAGCACTGGGGCTACTGCAGTGGCAAAAGAAAACAAAACCCTGCCTGCATGAAGACATCCCACAAATGCCATAAATAAATGCCAGGGGGACATAAGTACTATAAAGAGAAATAAAGTAAACGGAGGGGCATTTTATATGGGGTGGCCTGGAAGGTACCCTCTAAGTACAGACCAGAAAGAAGGGGGTAACTTTCAGCTCACTGGTAGAACACGAGTGAACTGAATCGTATCCTGGTTCTAAACTGTGGTCTAGAAAACAGAAGGTGGGGCCCCTGGGTGGCTCAGTGGGTTAAAGCCTCTGCCTTCCGCTCAGGTCATGATCCCAGCGTCCTCTCTCGGCGGGGAGCCTGCTTCTTCTAATCTCTCTCTCTGACCACTTGTGATTTCTGTCTGTCAAGTAAATAAATAAAAATTAAAAAAAAAAAATAGAAAACAGAAGGTACTGGAAAGAGAAGGTAAACTTTAATTTCCAAGAAAAGCAAGCCAATCCTTCTCTCTGTCCTAGCAACTTGATAGACTTTGCCATTACTACCATGTTCTCTCAGCATGAAGAACATAAGCATTCCACCTTAGTGGAATAAAATGCACTTAGGGTCCTTTTCTGACTGAATCCTGCCCACCATGAAACTTTCTTGTTGCTAGAGAAAACTTAAGAGAACATTTATTGAGTACTTATTCTGTCTGTTAACAGAATGCTCTAAGCATACGACAATCCTCACAATGGCTTTTTGAAACATCCTGTTATTACACTCATTTTAAAGAGGAAAATAAGCATGAAGAGGTTAAATAATCTGTCGGAAGTCATGGACTAGCAAGTGGCAAAGCCAGAATGTGAAACCTGGGCTCGAGAATCTGAGACGATAACCACTAGGCTATCTGTTTCACATGTATTTCCTATCACAAAACACTCTTTGTTCCTACTGTCCGGTTTGTTTTCTTGTTAATCCTAAAATTGTCAAATTTTTCTTCATCTTTCTTCACATTTTGCCCAAACCTCATTTCTCATTTCCAGGTCCACCACAAAAATCTCTGTCTATATGTTGACCATTTGTGAGGTTGATTATTACTTACTAATTTTATTTTCAAGACTGCCATTAGAAATGTAAACGTAGCCTAGAGTAGAAAGCAGAATCCGAAGCGTCAGTGCAAAGACAGCTCGGACCGCTACACACAGTGTGCATGCGCATGGGAAGCCTTCCAGGTGCTGAGAGCACCAAGATGGAAGAGGTCAGGCCGGCCCCGGCCCGGGAAGCTCCGGCGGGCCCAGTGGGGGCTCGGGGTGGGGCTGACTGACAAGTACAAGGCACGATATGTGTGGTCTGCCACAGATGCCAGGCAGCGACCTAGAATGCCTAAACCACAGCATTAAAAACCACTTAATATTGGGCAAGTGATTTTTTTTTTTTTACTGGGTGTGTTTATTTTACCCTAAGATCTAAGAGTAACCTCCTTCTCGGTACAGCAGGCGTCTCAAGCTCCATACAACCAAAATAAAACTCAATGGTCCCCTTAAGCCCTGAAAACCTATTCCTTCTCAAGTGGCCTTTATCTTAAAGGAAAGACAAGCCTGGCTGCTGAAGCAATAAACCGGTTATCCTCAACACCAGCCGCTGGGCTTCCTTCCTGCCTCTCTCAACCGCACACACTCACACACACGCGCGCACACAAGCACAAGCACACACCGTCCATCAGATCTCTTTTACCTACTGATTGGATCATTCTCTTCTGCAGGTCAAAGCTGGTTTGCACCAACTGGTCTCCTAACCGCTCTTCCTGCTTCTTTTTAATCTCCCTTACTCCACAGTCCACTCTCTGTGGCTTCAGAATTATCCCTCTTTCAAACAAATCTGATCACACTATTCCACTTTTTATAAATGTTTGATGGTTTCTGATGACCCACAGGATCCCATGTGAACCCCACTACATCACACACAACCCTCTTCACAAGGGGTCCCATGCTACTCTCCCCATTACATCTTCTTTCATGCAACAAACTGTCACTGAGCGCCAACTGTGTGATCAGTCCCTGGCACAGGAGCTGGTGGTAAGTGGCACAGATAGAAGACAGCTTCTGCCCTCATGAACCTTACAGTCTAAGACAAGAAGAGACCTTAACCGGTCACACGAACGAGCGTTTAACACTGCAACTACAGCAAGTACCACAAAGACACATCAGGCAAAGTGTTCTGAAGGAGGCAGTGGTGATGGTTGGACAACCTTATGATGACGCTCAAACCCCCGGAACTGTATAGGTTACAAGGTGAACTTATGGCATATAAATCATAGCTTAAAAGAAGACGACGCACTGGGTAGCACACCTCTATTGGTATATCTGGCCAACGCAGAGACGGTGAAAGCTTCCCAGAAAAAACAAAACTTACCATGAATAACTACCATTTACAGAACATCTACTACACAACAGGCCCCTTCCACTGCAATAATCAACCTGATCCTCCTGACGACCCTACAAAGTTGCTATTACCCTCGGTTTAAGAACGGAAGGTCCAGGTAACTTTACCCAAGCCAGAGAGCCAGCCGAATGGTGATGACAGAATCCACACTTAGGCCAACTGACACCAAGACCCACACTCCTACCTGCTACATCTAGGCAATGCCTACTACTCAGAACTATTTACGATATAAAAAATAAATCACTTGTTTCATTTCCTTCGGTAGAAATTTATCATAACTCCTGTCTTTAAAATAGCCTATATGAGGGCTGCCTGGGTGGCTCAGTCGGTTAAGCGTCTCTCTTTTTTTTTTTTTTTTTTTAAGATTTTATTTATTTATTTGACAGAGAGAGATCACAAGTAGGCAGAGAGGCAGGCAGAGAGAGAGGAGGAAGCAGGCTCCCTGCTGAGCAGAGAGCCCGATGCGGGACTCAATCCCAGGACCCTGAGATCATGACCTGAGCCAAAGGCAGCGGCTTAACCCACTGAGCCACCCAGGCACCCAAGTGTCTGACTCTTGATTTCAGGTCATGATCTCAGGGTCTTGAGATCAAGCCCCGTGTCAGGTCCCTAGCTCAGCAAGGAGTCTGCTTGGGATTCTCTCCCCCTTTCCCCGCTCACACTCACTCTCTCTCAAATAAATGTCAAGAATTTTTTTTAAAAAAGAAGCCTAAATGAATGAACTGTAAAGTCCTACAAGATCCTCAACTCCCCCATCACCATCACCTTTCTGATTATCTCTCTCTCTCTCCCTCACACACTCTGCTCCAGCCACCTTTCCTTTCTCCAGTATGCTGGGTATGGTCCTACCACAGGGCCTTTACATCTGCCTGAGCTAGGATGCTTACAATCATGACATATATTTAAAATCATGATTCTGCCAAAACTTCAGTTAACATTTTCTGTAGCTATACTAAAAACAGTACTAGCAAGATCCTGTACTGAACTATACACTAAGATTTTGAATGTCATTAATTTTAAAACAACCTCATTTTCCCAGTCTTTTATTGTTCTACATGTCACCATGCAAAGATTTTTATTTTACAAAATCCAGTAACAGTAGATTTTGCTTACCAGTTAGTATGAACAATCATACAGCTACATTTGCAGCAAAATAAAACAAAGCAATTAAGCCAAGAAAGTGTCACAATAGAATTTGATTACCACCATTCCTAAGTTCATTTCCAGAACCACAGTTTGTAAAATAACTATGGCAACAATACTTCAGGGCACCAAAATACCACCGAATTTTGCTGCATTGCCCATCTGTGCAAACACACGCAAAAATACATGTCCACAACCAGTTATATAACTTCAACACAATAACATGATGACAATTTATGTTCCTGTCATGCCAAAAATCCAAAGTAACTTTTAAGCATATATATCGGCACAGACTATTCCAAGTGGATGCTAAGAACGGAAAATTTACATTTACATTCAAATAAGAATTGTCCCCAAACTCAAGATGATGGTAACTATCACTTTTTATCAATAAGATTTACCTTGGTAACACCAAAGAAAAAAAATCCCAAATAATCTAATTTAAAATGGGCAAAAGACATGAACAGACATTTCTCCAAAGACACACAGACAGCCAAGAGACACAAGGAAAGATGCTCAGCATCACTTGGCATCAGGAAAATGCCAATCCGAACCACAATGAGATATCACCTCACACCAGTCAGTTGGCTAAAATCAAAAACACAAGAAACAACAAGTCTTGGTGAGGATGTTAAGAACAGAAACCTTAAACACTGTTGGTGCGAATGTAAACTGGGCAGCCACTCTGAAAAACACTACAGAGTTTTCTCAAAAAATTAAAAATAGAACATATAATTAAAAATTCTACTCCTGGGGACGCCTGGATGGCTCAGTGGGTTAAGCCGCTGCCTTCGGCTCAGGTCATGATCTCGGGGTCCTGGGATCGAGTCCCACATCGGGCTCTCTGCTCAGCAGGGAGCCTGCTTCCTCCTCTCTCTCTCTCTCTGCCTGCTTGTGATCTCTGTCTGTCAAATAAATAAATAAAATCTTAAAAAAAAAATTCTACTCCTGGGTATTTAACCAACGAATTCGAAAACACAAATTTGAAAAGATGCATGCACTCTTATGTTTACTGCAGCATTTTCTGCCCATAGCCAAATTATGGAAGCAGCCCAAGTGACCATCAATAGATGAGTGAATAAAGAAGATGCTGTGTGTGTGTATATATATACACACACACACAAAATGGAATATTACTTAGCAAAAAAAAAAAAAAAAAAAAGGAATCTTGCCCTTTGCAACAAATGGATGGAGCTAGAGGATAGAATGCTAAGTGAAATAAGTCAAAGAAAGACAAATACTAAATGATTTTACTCATATGTAGAATTTAAGACACAAAACAAAAGAACAAAGAAAAAAAGAGACAAATCAAGAAACAGACTCTTAACTCTAGAGAGAACACGCGGATGGTCACCAGAGGCAGGGGTGAATAAAACGGGGGAAGAAGAGTATACTTATGCGAACACTGAGTAATGTGAGAATTGTTGACTCACTCACTGTACACCCGAAACTAATATAACACCGTATGTTAACTATACCAGAATTTTTAAAAAATTCACCTCAGGATTCTTTTAAATAATAAGCTCTGTTTGAGCTGAGCATAACAGGGAAAATTCTGCCAAATTCAATTCACTAGCACCCCCCGCAAAGTGCTTGGACTACAACAAACTTCCCTAAGTGACTGGCACAAAGATTAGGAGCAAAGGCTTCGAGTCAGCTTGTTTGTTTTCAAACCTTGCTCTACTGCTTACCAGCTGGAGGACCTTAGCCAAGTTTCTCTACCTCTTGAGCCTCAGTTCTCCATAAAAACAGTGATACCGCCACAAAACCTGTGACACAGGGCCTCAGCACCTAATGACAAATACCACAGCTACTCACGATCGCCAGCCTGAGCCGCAGGAAGAAGCCAGAGCTGCCACTTTACGGCTCCACTTCGCGCTGCAGCCTTCAGAAGAGTCATCCACAAAGACGATTTTTAAGTTCAATAAAGCCGTAATAATACAAGCTTTTATTTTATTTTTTTTTTTTTAGGTTTCACTTATTTATTTGACAGAGAGAGATCACAAGTAGGCAGAGAGGCAGGCAGAGAAAGAGAGAGAGAGAGGGCAGCAGGCTCCCTGCCAAGCAGAGAGCCTGATGCAGGACTCGATCCCAGGACGCTGGGATCATGACCTGAGCCGAAGGCAGCCGCTTAACCCACCGAGCCAGGCAGGCACCCCAATAATACAAGCTTTTAAATATACATCTTTGTATGACCAAGGCTTTGCTTTTCCTTTTATGAATTTCTGGGCAATCTAAAGGCTAGAATTATTTTAAATGACAATATTATGCCTGTAATTTTTGTTTTAGAGAAACTAGTTTTCTCTCTCTTGCAAAAATAAAATCTTAAAAAAAAAAAAAGGGCACCTGGGTGGCTCAGCGGTTTGAAAGCTGCCTTCAGCTCTGGTCATGATCCCAGGGTGCTGGGATCCAGTCCAGCACGGGGCTCCCTGCTCAGCCAGGAGTAGGCTTCTCTCTCTGCCCCTCCCCCCAGCTGGTTTTCTCTCCCTTGGCAAAATAAAAACTTAAAAAAAATAAAGAAAGAAACTAGAGTTAAAAAGAAAATCTTCTCCAGTCTTCAGGGTTTTGGCTACTGCATTAGGCTACACATTCAAGCCTATCAAGTGACTAAATTATTAATTCACAATAATAGTAAACACCTACGGAGCCCTTATCTTCTTCTATGGTACAAAGACACTTGGGCAGTGAACAAGCTTACTGTCAGGGCTGTCAAAACAAGTGTCCGGTTGCCTCAGCCTCTGATGCAGCCTGATTATTGCCCTTCATGAAAGTATCTGCTACGTATCAACCGCCGGGCCAACCATAAACAGCTGGAAATCACCAAGACCAACTCACTCACAGGTGAGAAACTGAAGCCCAAACAAATTAAGTGCAAAGGTCACAAGGTTGCTAACAAGTGGGGACTAGAACCTCAATCTCCCTACTTCTAATTGTATCAATTACAGGACAGCTGATGGGTTAAGAAAAGAAAGACCTATTCTAGTACCTCAGGTATCTCTGTTCATAGTTGGGAAGAAAGCGAATACCCAAAATAAGTTTAATGAGAACTAAATGTTAAGTACAAACTCATTTAACCCCTAGCTGAAACGGCTCCCAGGACAGAAAGGAATGGAATCAGCTGGTCACACTACGTGGCGTCCACTGCAGCTAAGAAGTCACTACCAACATGACAGAAACACTACCAACAGAGTGCCTGTCGTATGAACAAAACACACTGTAGGGCGCCTGGGTGGCTCAGTTGGTTAAGCGGCTGCCTTCAGCTCAGGTCATGATCCCAGCGCCCTGGGATCGAGTCCCACATCGGGCTCCTTGCTCGGCAGGGAGCCTGCTTCTCCCTCTGCCTCTGCCTGCCTCTCTGTCTGCCTGTGCTCGCTCTCTCTGACAAATAAATAAATGAAATCTAAAAAACAAAAAACAAACAAACAAAAAAAAACACACACTGTAGAACCACTGAACTTCCTTTACTCACGTTAACATTCCTTTGGAAGAGAATAAAGTACCCTGAGCGCCATTCCCCGGATACATGTTTCGCCTCTGCACAGGAAGTTTTACCAGCTGCGAAGTGCTCTCTCTCTTTTGAAAAGAGCGTGACCAACTGCTGACCAATGAGCAAGGCAGTTTTCATACTTTCATGGCCTGAATCAGGCTATTTTTATTAATATTCTTATTTCTATCGAAGTTATTAAGGTGCGGCCTAAACGCTTTCAGATCCGGATCTTAGGGAGGACCCAACGAGTAACCTTTAAAGTACAGCCCACTTTCTTCTTGGGAAAACATTGTTAAAATGTCATCCACTGACTAAAAGGTGAATGACTATGGACATCAGAACGCAAAACTATTTTAATAAGGGAAAATTCCAAAATATAACTTTGTTTAAAAGTAGATAGTCCCAGGGGCACCTGGGTGGCTCAGTCTGTTAAGTGACCGACTCCTGATATCAGGGTCACAAGTTCAAGCCCCACACTGGGCTCCATGCTGGGCATGGAGCCCACTTAAAAGAAAAAAAAAAAGTAAATAGTCACGGAACTTCCCATAACAGGCAAATTGAACTCCTCTACAAAGACTTTATTGTGTCAGATGAAAACGTGGCAGGATACTCCCATTTATTCCCAACAGCTGAGAGACTGGCTGCTACAGTAAACCATCTGATCAATTAAAAGTTACCACAGACAATACACACTAACTGCCAATTTGCAAATAACTAAAAAAAATATTATAAACCTATGTTGCCCAAGATGGTAGCCACTGACCGCATGTGGCTACTGAGTACTTGAAACATGCTACTGTAAACTGAGGTGTACTATAAATGTAAAACTTCATCAGTTTCACACTGGATTTCAATGATTTAGTGTAAAATAACAAAAAAGTAAAACACCACATTAGTAAATTTCTTCCTGTTGATTACTTGTTAAAACAACACTTCTGATATAATGAGTTAATAAAAGACACTACTAAAATATCATCTTCTTATGTAGTTCCTAGAAAATTTAAAATCACATTTGTGGGGGCACCTGAGTGGCTCAGTGGGTTAAGCCACTGCCTTCGGCTCAGGTCATGATCTCAGGGTCCTGAGATCGAGCCCCGCATCGGGCTTTCTGCTCATCAGGGAGCCTGCTTCCTCCTCTCTCTGTCTCTGCCTGCCTCTCTGCCTGCTTGTGATCTCTGTCACAAATAAATAAATAAATAAATAAAATCTTTTTTAAAAAAAAAAAATCACATTTGTGTGGCTCCCATTACATTCGTATTGGAAGTACTGCTCTATACAAAGTATGCAAAATATGATCTAATCTTCCTTTGATGATTCATCATGATGATGAACACCAACTATACAATAAAGAAAAATCTTATTTATATCTTGGATACACAGTTTAAGGCAGGACCAAGAAAGAATGGCATGTCCTTAGAACTGTATTAAATCTACAACCACTAGCCTCAACTGTGTTAATGGAGGAAGGACTCAATCCTCCAGGTAGAATTTTTTAGGGATCTAGAAGAAATACAGCCCCAAAGTCCACAAAAGAGAGACCAAGAGAAATACCATCTGTTTCTAGAAGGCATTTTAAAACAAAAGCAGTGTGTTTTAAATAGGTAATAGACTTATCTCTTTTTTCTAAAGTAGTATTTGATTACTTTGAGTATCATGAAGAAATTTCCCAACTGTAAGCAAACGTCTTAAAAAAAAAACCTGATAAAGACAGACTAGAAACTCTAACCGTGCGCAACAGAGGGAAAACGTCTGAGCGTACCATATGGAAAATGTAAGCCAGTTCCTAACAGGGTATTCACAAGTAAACGCTGCAAATGATGAAACCAATCAAAATTTTGTCGCTACCCTTCAATATTACTGCAGTACACAGTGCAATCCACTGTTAGGCGATTTAACTAACACTGCTTTCCGAATTCCAAGTCTCGGTTTTCCACGTCTAGCCGGCGAGAATTCGAGCGGGAACAGCTTCAAGTGCCTTATCTCGCAGAGGTTAATATTAGAAACGGACAATTCAGAGCCATATTAGCAATAATAAATATCGGCACGGCATTCGGTCTGACAGCACTCTGGGACCCATCACCCCTGTGGGTCCTCAGGACAGCCCTCAGACGCTGGTGCGTTTTTATTCCTACTTCAGAGGGAACTCCAGGCTTGAGACCTTGCCTTGCTCAAGGTCACACGCTAACAAGTAGCAGAAGCAGCGCTCGGCATCTTCGGAGGCCCCTCCTGCCCTCCTTCCGCGACGAGACGACCACGCACTTAAAACCAAGTGTTCAGAAACCCAACAGGCCCCGATGCCAAAGAAGGATCTGAGGATCAAGGAGGTCAAAGCTTAAGGCTCTGTAAACACGATGTGCTGGAACGAGTTCAAAAGGGGGAGAAGAGATTATCAAGAGACAGGAAATGACTTGAAAGATGGGGGGGGGGTCGTCTAATCTAAACGTCCTTGAGGGCAGCACCGCGCGAGAGCAGTGCCGAAGCAGAAAATGCGGAGAAACGGCGCTTTCCGTCAGAAACGTGACTTCCAGCGCAGAATTGGTCGCTTCAAGCAGGGATTCTGTTGTCACTTTGCTGTAAGCGCGATAGAGGATTTCACGTAAAATGAAGGCGCTCAGGAAGGCAGGGCATCGCGCCGGGCGCCGGCAGTCCCGCCTCCCTTCCTAAGTCCTGCCGTCCACCTCCCCAGCGGCGCGCCCCGCGACCCGGGCCGCAGGTGAAGGGAAGGGCCCACCCCCCGGCAGAGCGCGTCCTGGAGGACAGGACAAAGGCGGCACCGCCGCGGACCGACCTCGCTGCACCTCCGCAGCACGGCGACCGCAGGCCGGGGAACGCGAACCGCAGCCGCCCCCGAGCCGCGCGCGAGGGGTTCCCAAGATGGCCCCCCGCGTCCATCCCCTGGGTAAATTCCTAAATGCAACAGAATTTCCCACCCAGGGAAGGAAGGGCTGCGGAGATCCGTGGGGCGCCCGGCGTGGGAACGCCGCACGGGGAGTCCACGCCGCGCGCTCCGAACGCGAGCCCAGCGAACGGCAGGCGGGGGGCCACGGGGGCGCCGCGAGACCCCGAAACCGAGCGGGCGCCAAACGACACCCCCCGTCGGGCCACCCGCCACGACGGGCTTCCCCTCCCGGGCAGCCCCCAGCTTCGGAGGGTCGGCAGGAAGGGCCGAGCCGCGGCCGAGGGGGCGCCGGGGGTGGGGGGCCCGTCGCGATCCTCGCCGCGGCCCCGGCCGCCGACCCCGGCCCTGGGCCCCGGTTCCCCGCCCGGCCCGCGCTGACAGCCCCGGCGCCGCCCCCACCTGCCCGCCCGGGGGGCGCCGGGGCCGGGCGCGCCCGCCAGGCCACTTCCTTCCCCGCCCGCCCGCCCGGCCTCGCGCGGGCCCCGGGGGCGGGGAGCCGCGGGAGGAAGGAGGCTTGGCCGGCCGCCCGCGGAGGAAGCCGCCGCCGCCCGCACCCACCGGCATCATCTCGGCGCGGGTCCGCGGCGCCTCCGGCCGCCTGACAGGACGCTCGGCGCCGCGCCGCGCCCGCCGCTCCGGCCGTTCTCGCAGGCCGCGCGCCCGCCGCCGCGCTCTCGGGCCCTCAGCGGCGAGGCGGCGGCTGCGGCTGCGGCGGGCTGCGGAGCCTGACCGGCCCTGTCGCGGCCGCCGGCGCGCTGCGTCGCTGTCCCGGGAGCGGCCGCCGCCGCCGCCTCCGCCCGACCGCCTCGCGCCGCCGGCCCTCGGGCTCTCTCCTCAGCCCCCGCAGGCCCCGCCCCCAGAGCGTCGCCCCACACGGGGCCAGCGACCCCCTCCGATTGGCTGGGCGGGGGAGGGGGCGGGGGCGAGGGGCGGGGCTTTCCAGCCCCGCCTGCCCAAAGCCGCTCTCGCGGCGGCCAGGTGAGAGCGCGCCCGTGCGCGTCCGCGCTCCCGAGGGCGGGCGCGCTGCGGACGCCTCGCTGCTGCCCCGCCCCGCGTGGAGGCCTGCGGGCTCCGGGCCGCGCGCGACCGAGAGCACGGGTTCTCCGAGACCTCGGGAAAGGGAAAACGGAGGCGGGAAGAGGGCAGGGCCCGGGCGCGGCTCCGGAGGGAGCCACGCCAGGCCCCGGACTCGAACCTTGGGCTCCGGACGGCCGCCGGGGGCGGGGCGCATCCCGCGGCGACGGCGCGCGTCCGCGTCTGACCGCGGCCTGACCCCGGGCTCCCCGCGCCGGGCGCGGCTGTAGCCGGGGTCCGGGTCGGAGGGGCGTGGCGCGCCCCCAGACATCCACGTGACCCGGCCCCGCGGCGCTCGGGATGGACCCGGGAGCCCGCCCTGCGCTCCGGTCCCCGGGGCCCCGCTCCCGCCGGCTTTCCGGGGCTCGTGCCCGCACTCCATATGCGGCCTTCACGCCCGCGATACCCTCGGGCTCGAACGCCTGTGCCCACCTGTGCCAGCGTCGGTGCTGCTCGAACGACCCGGGTTCAAGCCTCGGCCCCATCTGTAGGGCCCAGGTCTCTTCCTACAGCCTTGTCTCCCCTGACAACCTCCTTCTGGCCTGAGCGCCTGAGGGACGGAGACCAGGGCCCCGTGTCCAGAACCCGGCGCAGGGCATGGCACGCACCGTGTAGCAAAGGTCACAGAAAGGGCAGGCACCCTTTCTGTGCCCTCCAGGCTGTGCCAATCATTTGAACCCTGGCTGAGACGAGATTGTGCCTGATGCACTCCACGGCCAGCGCTGAAACTTCCACGAGCACCCTGAACACGGAGGTCTGCTAACGGCCCAAACACCAAAGGCCATCAGCCACCCTGCGATGGGCCCGGCTGCTTGGAGACGGCAGCAGGTCCCAGGGGCCATCCATCTGTAGCCTGTCCCTTCCTCTGCATCCTCTGAGAGCCTCAAGGCCGGTGGGTGAGGCTGCGGGGGGCAAGGAGGGAGGAGGCCAGGCAGTAAGAGCTGTCCTCTTCATGGGAAGCCACCCCTGGTCTTCAGCGGCCACAGTCGTTGGTATTTAAGAGTGTAGAATTTCCAGTTAGACAAACAGCCTCTGCCACGCCCTCACTGCATGATCCTAGACAAGCTACATCTTCTCTCTGAATCTCAGTTTACCCATCCCTATAATGGGCCATTACAGAGATAATGGTGGCTGCCTCCTGGGATTTGGAGAGGGTCAGACATGAGGTATGAAAAGCTCGTAGCACAGTTTGTGGTACGTGGTACGTGCTCCATAAATAGTTTCCTGTAGTTACACTATCATTAGCAAGCCGGCTTATTGTACCTATGTCCCCGGGAGAGGGACCGCCCAGGAAGTTTTAAACTTACACACGTGGGCAGTAATGGCTAGTGACACATCTCTTCCGGGACCAGGGTTTGGAGCGAGAAGAGAAAGCTCTGGGTAGTGGGAGGGAGTCAGGACCTGGATGCTAACCCCAGCTCTGCTTCTCACTCTGTGTGTGGTCCTGGGCAACGGGCACCCTGTCCTCTGAGGCTCCGTTTCTCTCTGTGTAACCAGAGAGGGATTAGCTTCTGTGGTATCCAATGGCTTTCGAGCTCTGCCATGCTAATGTTCATGAATCGTGGGGTGGGTGCTTGCCCACTAAGCCAGGGAAGGGCACGGGCTTTGCCAGAGCACTGCGAAGATGTGGCCCCTGCCTGGAGGTAGTCAAAGTGAGCCCAGTCTTCTGAGAAGGAAAGCCTAGCCATTGGGGTCCCACTCTTGCCTGTAGGACCCCTAGGTACAGAGAGTGGCACCTGCCCTGCCCCCATGCCACGGCCCCATCTGTCCTCTAGGCAGGCTGTTTAGTTACCCCATCCCTCAGAGGCTCCCCTCCCAGTCCCCCAGAAGGCTGGTTCTCCTTCTCTCCACCCTGCTGCACCCGCCACGCATCCAGACCAAGCGTGTCGATGACAGGCCTCCCTGCTCTGACCTCCACGCCCAAATCACCCCCCACACGGACATAATTAGGTCGTATGTACACACGCCTGCCCTATAAAGCTCTTCTGTCACCCAGACTCAAGTTCACAAGAGGCCCTTCAGGAACCACTCCTGATCGGGAGGGGTGGGTATAGGCTTTAGTGTAATGTAAGAAGATGGGCAGGTTACAGAGATGCACATAGCATATGTATGAGGGCTGAAATTGGCTTGGCAACAATTGAGCAAAAAGGGGAGGGCGAGGCAGGAAGGGATGGCTGAACCATACAGGCAAATTCCTGGTAAGTGCTGAATATGGGTGGTGGGCATATGGGGGGGGGTGTATTTGTCCCTCTACCTGGTATGTTTGAAATACTTCATAGTAAAAATGATTCAGTGCTCTTTAAAGCAAACACAAAGGCCATTCTGGGAGAAAAGCAGTATAGATTCGTATCTGCATGAAGGATTCTTTTTTTTTTAAAGATATTTATTTATTTATTTGATGGAGAGAGACACAGTGAGAGAGGGAACACAAGCAGGGGGAGTGGGAGAGGGAGAAGCAGGCTTCCAGCCCAGCAGGGAGCCCAATGCAGGGCTCAATCCCAGGACCCTGGGAACATGACCTGAGCTGAAGTCAGATGCTTAACAACTGAGCCACCCAGGCGCCCCTGCATGAAGGATTCTTGAAGTAGAGGCTGTGGGTAGGAACAGGCACTGAACAAACAAGGGACAGAAATCTGAGCGAGACTTTTCACTGTTTTTAAAAAAAAGACTTTATTTTTAGAACCATTTTAAATTTACAAAAAAATTTCAAAGATAATATAAACAGTTCTCATAGTCTCCCTTGCCTCCCTGTTTTCTGTCTTATCAATATCTTGCATGAGGATGGTACGCTGGTTACAACCAGCGGACCTAGGTCAATGCAGCAGGATAATGGAAGTCCATACTTCATTCAGATTTCCTTAGTCTTACCCAATGTCCTTTGTTGCAGGACCCCATCCAAGATACCACATTACCCTTAGTCATCGTGTATCCCTAGGCTCCTCTGGGCTGTGACAGTTTCCCAGAGTTTCCTTGTTTTTTTAATGACCTTGACAGTTTTGAGGAGTATAAGTTGGGTGTTTTGTAGAATATTCCTCACTTGAGATTTACCTAATGTTTTTCTTTTTTTTTTTAATATTTTATTTATTTATCTGACATGCAAAGATCACAAGGAGGCAGAAAGGCAGGCAAGTGTGGGGGAGGGGGGGAGCAGGCTCCCTGACAAGTAGAGAGCCCGATGTGGGACTTTATTCCAGGACCCTGAGATCATGACCTGAGTCAAAGGCAGAGGCTTAACCCACTGAGCCACCCGGTCGCCCTACCTAATGTTTTTCTTATCATTAGACTGAGCTTAGGGGATTCTTGGGGGAAGGCCACATGGGTAAAGTGCCATTTTCACCACATCCTACCAAGGGCACACGCTATCAACATGATGCATCACCGTTCACGATCTTGATCTTCTGATCATTATTACTTTTTATGCTGGATTGTGGAACCGGATGAATATACCACGATTTAAAATTAAAATATAAAGATCTTAAGACCTACATGAGTTTGCAGGGGCAGCCAAAATGAAAGATTACAGAATGGAGGGCTTAAACAACAGAAATTTATTTTCTCACCATCCTGGGGGCTGGAAGTCCCAGATCAAGGTGCGGGCAGGGTTGGGTTCTTCGAAGGTCTCTCTCCTTGCAGATGGCCATTCCCTTGCTGGCTCTTTTCTCATTGTGCTTACATCCCTGTTGTCTTTCCCTCTTCCTATAAGGACACCGGTCATATCGGAGCAGAGTTCACCCATATATCCTCTCTTTAAACTTGAGTTCCTCTGTAAAGGCCCTATCTCCAAATAGTCGCATTGGGAGGTTATAGAAGGGTTAGGACTTCGACATATGAATCTTGGGGGTGGGGGGTGTAGGGGCACAATCCGGTCTGTAACAGGACCCCTCAGTAGGGCCACAACCCACTTTTTCAAGTTAACCTCCCATGCCCCAGCACCTCCCAGCAGGGACTGTATACCCCTGCCACCCCAAACCCTAGCCACTCCCTCCCCCAAGTCCTCGTGCATCCGCCTTCCCGTGCCTGCAAAAGCTCTCTGTCCATTTCCTCCCAAGTGCTACCTGTTCTTGTCACAATTCAAATCCATCCTCCTCTTCAAGGTTTTCCCAGATCCCTCCAGGAGAGCTCATCTCAACCACCTTCTTCCAGACTGCTCAGTCCCACATCACCTGTCACAACCTGCCACCTTAGAGCTGGCAACACACCTATTTGGCCTAGGGGTCAGTGCCCTCAGCTAACAGAGGTTGATTGGCTTTCTCCTGGGTGCTGAGCCCTGGTCCAGGCTGTGGGGACAGAAACTTGAGCAAGACAAACACGGTTCCTAAATCCATGGAGCTTATATTCTTGTCAGGGGAGAAGGTGCTAAGCAAGAACAGAAAGAAAATAACTTCAAACACCGGTTAAGTGTATTACAAAACCAGTAAAGTCAGAAAATGTGACGGCTTTTCCAGAAGAAGGTGACATTTGAGTTGAGACCCAAACACTCAGGAGGTAGCCCTGCAGGGCTCCTCAGGAGGACCATGTCAAGGAAGCAAAAGAGCAGGTGAGAAGGGCATGAACTTGGGCAACTCTTGGGGCGAGCACTGGGGGGCTTAAGGGTGGAGCCCAGGAGAGTGAAGGGAGGTGAGGTCCAGTTGGGGTTTGTGGGCCAGGAGAGTCTGGATTTTATATTAGTGGTTTTCCAGGGGAGTAGAGGGACCTGATTTAGGCCTTCCAATGCCCGGTGGCTACCATGGGGAGGGTGGCAAGATTGGAGGAGGGAGACCCCTTAGGAGAACCAAGGTGAAGTTGGCAGACTGGGGAAGGGAACTCCTCTCAGATGTGCTTTGAAGGGGGGTTCTTAGATAGGAAAGAAAGGACGTGGGATGACCCCCGAAGCTTCGGCCCATTGCCATTGGTGGGGGGGAGGTGGGGACCATGACTCCATGAGGAGAGCAGAGCTCCATGCAGGCCTAGGGAACTGGCACTGGAAAGTCCAGTGCTGGGGTCCTACTTTGCCACGCTGGCCCTGGGAAGGGCCACACTTCAGGACCCCTTCCTCTGTCCAGCTTGGGCCACTCCACCTTGCCATCTACTCAGCCCTCCTCCAACCAGACATTGGGCACGGCCTAGGCCTCTCTCCCTCTGGGCCAGCCAACCCCGTTTCCCTCTGCACCCCAACCTGAGCCGCTCTCGCTGATTTAGCAGCTCTAGGGCCAGAAGGGGGTTTCCAAAGTGGAAATCACAGCGGCCGCCTCCCCAGTGGCTCCCCGCAACCCTCAGGGCTCCCCACACCCTGCTAGAGTCGTTAAAGCCCCGGGGGCTCAGGAGCTCCTGCGGCAGCCTGTCCCGCTTCCCTGCCAGACCCTCGCCCACCTCCCCCCACCCCGGGCCAACCCCTCCCGCTCGCGCTCTGCCCGCGGGCAGCCCGAGGGCTCCCGTCCGGCTCCCGCCCAGGGTGGAGGCGGGGGCCGCGCGGGGAGGCTCGGGCTCCACCCTCCCCGTTCCCGGGGAAACCTGTTTCCACGAGGGTTGGCCGCGACCCAGCCGCGGTTCCGTTTCTCTGGCGGCGCAAGAAGTGACACTTCCGTCGTCAAGGCTGGAAGAGGAGAGCACGGCCAGCGGTCTGTGCTTCTCGGGGTTCGCGGGGCCGCGCGGGGTGTGGCGGCCACCGGGTCCCAGCGGCGGGCAGAGGGGGCGCCTGGCCTGCGGGGGGCCGCGGTGCGCCACCGGGGAACTGCGCCTGCACGCCCGGCCCCGCGCCCCGGCCGCCGCCCCCGCCCCCGCCGGGAGGTGGGGGCCGCGGGCGGGGTCTCGGGAGCTGGGGAGCGGCGCCCGCGCCCCCCCAGGCGAGTGGCCGCCTCCGGGGCCGAGCTGCCGGGTCACCGCCTCGGGGTGCGGGGTGCGGCCTGTGGGGGACACGGCAATGGCTCGGCACCCGGGAGCCTCCACTCCTCCCTGCGGGGACTGCGCGAGGCAGGTCTCCCTGAAGCCCCGGGAGGGATCGCCACTCGTCCGCGGCCACCCTGGGGGAGCCTAAGGTAGCGGGGGCGGGAACTGGAGCCCCGCGGGGGCCGCAGTCCCGGCGGCCGCACCCAGCGCGGGGCGCGCTCCTCCCCTCGGCGCTGCCGGCTCCGCCCCGGGAGGGCGGGGCGTCCTCGGAGGGGCGGGGCTTCCCCGTGGCTAAGCCAGGTGCGTGTACGCGCGCGCGCACAGGCGTGCATACACACGCGTGCTTACGGGCACACACCCTGGTCCTGGTCTGAGGCCGGTTACACACGCACGCATACACACGTATGCAGACACGCCCGCACGCATGCACACATGCAGATACAGACATACAAACACACCCTGGTCCTGGTCTGAGGCCAGGTACGTACACACGCACACACATGTATGTGTGCACACACACTTTCACCCTGGTCCTGGTCTGAGGCCAGGTACACACACACACACACACACACACATACATCCTTGTCCTGGTCTGAGGTCTAAACCACATCTCCCCCTCCTCCTGGGATCCTCCTGGGGCTCTGATGGGAAGGAGAGGCCTTTGCTGTAGATTCATTGATTTCTGATCTTGAGGCTACCAAGTTGCATTCCCTCCCCGCACCGAGCTTGTTAGAGGTCTTGCCATAAAAGCAGTTTAGTCCCGGGTCTTTTGTTCTTCCCCGAGCATCCCACCCTAGGCGTGCCCTTCCCCCACTCCGCCATAATGGTTTTTTCCGAACGTCTTTCTGCGGGCTGCATCACCTCCTGGCAAGCCGCTCCAGGGTGCCCTAAACGCCCCCCACCCCCTCACTGTGCTCTCCTATATTTCAGGTGCTTCCAGTTTCCACCATTATTCATGATGCTGTCACATCAGTCAGAGTCCCGTGGGAAAACAGATGGCTTCCGCAAATTAGGGAAATTCCAGGAGGGTTATTTACAAAGGGGCACTGCTTACAGAAGAGGGAGTAACGGAACCATAGAGAGAGGGCAGGACTCCAGGGCCAGCACAGGGGGACAGTTACCTCCCCCGGGGCTAGAGGGAAGTGGAAGGGGAGATCTCCAGCAAAGGAATCCCCAAGAGGAGGCCTGACCTTGAGAGCAAGTGACCTGTCCAAGGCCCCCCACTGGGAAGAGCTGGGGTCTATTCCCTGCCCTCCTACCTAGAGGGTCTGTGGGTCTGTGGATGCAAGCAGTTCATGGTAATGGGCTCCCCAGTCAGGAATCCAAATTTGAAACCCAGTTATCAGTTTAAATCTTGCACTCTGTCACACTTCCCACTGTTCTATGAACTTAGAATCCATTTTGCTATAACTCATTGGATATTTTGTAGCTAGAAGTTAACAAAATATACTTTCACAGAGTACCTGTGAGCTTAGACTGTGAAGCTAGACCACCTGCTACTTAGTTCAACTGTGTGATTTTGGCCAAGTTACACAACCTTTCTGTGCCTCACTTTGCTCCTCTGTAAAATGGGGATAACAGGGTTTACTGCAAGGGTTTCTGCCTGGATTACAGGAAATGATCGCTGTGGCACACAGGAAGGGCAGGCGGGCATTTACTGTCCCCCTGTCCCGGGTTAGACATTGCTGTCAGGCTGGGAGGATCCCTGACCCCTGCATGAGGCGCCACACTCAGCATCTACTGACGTGTGGCCTCAGGGGCTCAGGCATGCCAGCATGACCTTGAAATGCCCACAGCTGAAAGACCGGCTGCATGGCAGTGTCTTCCCTCTCTCACTCGCCCACCTCAGCCTCCTCCACGCAGACGTGAACACAAGCTAGAACAGGGCGGTCTGTCCTTTTTGCCAGCACTGGAGAAGCCAGCCGGCAGTGGGGCTGGCCCTCCCGGCATGTGGAGACAATGTGGCCGGTTACAGTGCTTTGTACTGGGGTGCCCGAGACAGTTATGGACAAGTTCAGGAAACCCCTCCAAGTGAACAGGGACGGCACCAGACAGACCTTCCACTGCCCCCTCTGGGAAATGCCCACCTGTTAGCCTGCCTGGCTGAGCAAGGAGGGAGGGTCAGCCGATTGAAGTGTGACTGATATGTGGAGGTCATGCAGGAGCCTTGCTGGAGAATGATGCTCTTGAAAGATGGGCGTGTCTGGGCCACAAGGGAAATCAGTACGTGGCCGTGGGCGCACGTACAGGATACAGCCCCGCACTCCCTTCCCGGCTCCTCCCAAATGGGCTTCTAATGCTCTTTACGTGTAACTTAGTGATCAGAGTCAGAAAGGCCTGATTCAAATTCCAAGTCAAAACCCAAACATGCAAAAGTGGGGACAAAACGGGACAAAATACCCAACTCTCTTTATGTTTAAAATGATAGTTGGGGGTGCCTGGGTGGCTCAGTGGGTTAAGCCTCTGCCTTCGGCTCAGGTCATGATCTCAGGATCCTGGATCAAGCCCCAAATCGGGCTCTCTGCTCAGCGGGGAGCCTGCTTCCCTCTCTCTCTGCCTGCCTCTCTGCTACTTGTGATCTCTCTGTCAAATAAATAAATAAAATAAATAAAATCTTAAAAAAAAATGACAGTTGATCCTTGAAGGACGCAGAGGGAAGGGGCACTGACACCCTCATGTGGTTGATAATCTGCATGTAACTTTTGACTCCCCCAAAACATAACTACTAGCTAACAGTTACTGTTGCCCGGAAGCCTTACCAATAACATAAAATGTCAATTAACACATATTTTGTCTGTTGTATGTATTATATACTGTATTCTTACAGTTAAGAAAACTGGAGAAAATCCTAAGAGAGGATACGTTAATGGTACTATTCTGTATCTATCCAAAAAAATCCATATATGGAGGAAACTGCATATTTCAAAACTGTATTGTTCAAAGGTCAACTATAATTCTTACTCTTTTTTTTTAAGATTTTATTTATGTTGAGGTAGAGGAAGCATGGGCAAGCAGCAGGGAGGAGCAGAGGCAGAAGGAGAGAGAATGTTCAAGCAGACACCATGCTGAGCCCGGAGGCCAACTCGGGGCTTGACCTCACCACCCCAACATCAAGACCTAAACTGAAATCAAGAGTCAGATGCTTAACCAACTGAGCCACTCAGGCGCCCCTGTAGTCCGTATGCTCATAGAAATAATCCATGGACTTGATTATTTTTTTAAGGTTCGGTTATTTATTTCAGAGAGAGAAAGAGTGAGGACGAATGGTGTGGGGAGGAGCAGAGGGGGAGGGAGAGAATCTCAAGCAGGCTCCATGCCCACCCTGGACCCCGATCTGAGACTCTGTCTCAGGAGATTGAGACCACGACCCTGAGACCAGGACCTGACCTGAGCTGAAATAAAGAGTTGGATGCTTAACCTACTGAGCCACCCAAATGCCCCTCCATGGTCTCGATTCTTAACCAGACAAATAGTTTGCGAATACTTCTGAGCTAAAACAGCAGGTCCAGGCCCGTCTCTGCGTCATGAGTCCTGGGGGCAATGCCTTCTACTCTCCCACCATCTGTGTGCATGTGTGGTACCATCATGTTTGTAAATATAATGCTCAGACAGTTGTTGCTTGACTTTCAGTTCTAGATACTCTTGGTGGGCTCTCTACTCTGATGGATGAGAATTTAGTCATCTTACTCACCTACTCATGGGCAAATTTTCCCAGTATGGTAAAGTTTTGAAGTCATCAGGGAGGGGCAAGTATGCCGACAATTGAAAAGAGGGCCTTAGTAGTAATTTCTTTTATTTTTTTCAAGAATTTATTTATTTGAGAGAGAAAGAGAGAACATGAGCAGGGGGAGAGGGGCAGAGGGAGAAGGAGAGGCAGGCTCCCCGCTGAGCAGGGACACCCCCCCACTCCCTATCCCAGGACGCTGGGATCATGACCTGAGCTGAAGGCAGACGCTTAACCAACTGAGCCATCCAGGCGCCCCAGTAATTTCTTCGACGTCAACCTTAGTGACATTTTTTTTTCCAGGTATATCTCCCCAGACAAGGAAAATAAAAGCAAAAATAGGAACTTAGTACTACACCAACTAAAAAGCTTTTGCACAGAAAAAGAAACCATCTGCAAAACAAAAAGGCCGCGTACAGAATGGGAGAGGATATTTGCAAATCATATATCTGATAAGGGGTTAATACCCAAAATACATGAAGTACTTATGCAACTCAGCAGCAAACAAACAAGCAGTTCAGTTAAAACAGGGCGGAAGACCTGAACAGACATTTTCCAGCGAAGACACACAGACGGCCAACAGAGCCATGGAGAGATGCTTGGCATCACTCAGCATCAGGGAAGGCAGATCAAAACCGCAACGAGATCTCACCTCACACCTGTCAGAGTGGCTGGTATCAAAAAGGCAAGAGAGAACAAATGTTGGCAAGGATGTGGAGAAAAAAGAACCCTTGTGCAGGGAGCTTGGGTGGCTCAGTTGCTTAAGCGTCTGCCTTCGGCTCAGGTCATGATCTCAGGGTCCTGGGATCGAGTCCTGCCTCAGGCTCCCTAAAAGAGTGGGAAGTCTGCTTCTGTGTCTGCCCCACCCCCGACTTGTGCTTTTCTCTCTGGCGTGCTCTCTCTCTCCCTCAAATAAATAAATAAAATCTTAAAAAAAAAAAGAAGAAGAAGAAGAACCTTGTGAACTATTGGTGGGAATGTAAATTGGAGCAGCCACTGTAGAAAACATATGGAGATTCCTCAAGAAAAATAAAAATACACTTACCATACGGCCCAGTAATTCTCCTATTTGGTATTTACCCAAAGAAAGTGAAACAGCATTTGAAAAGACAAATGCACCCCTGTGTTCACTGCAGCATTATTTACAACAGCCAAGATACGGAAGCAGCCCAAATGTCCATCGGTAGACGAACAGATAAAGAAGCTGTGGTATGGGGGCGCCTGGGTGGCTCAGTAGGTTAAAGCCTCTGCCGTCAGCCCAGGTCATGATCCCAGGATCCTGGGATCGAGCCCCACATTGGGCTCTCTGCTTGGCAGGGAGCCTGCTTCCCCCTCTCTCTCTGCCTGCCTCTCTGCCTACTTGTGATCTCGCTCTGTCAAATAAATAAAATATTTAAAAAAAAGAAGCAGCAGCAGCAGCTGTGGTATATTTACATACAATGGAATATTACTCAGCCATGAAAAAAATGGACTCGTGCCATTAATGACAACATGGATGGACCTGGGGAGATTTTGCCAAGTGGAATAAGTCAGTCAGAGAAAGAAAAATACCATATGATGTCACTTATGTGGAATCTAAGAGACAAAACACAAAAGAGGGCCTTGGGAATATGAAGGTCTTTGGAAACAGGTAAGTTGGCACATGCCGCAGTAAAGCCCTCCCTTAGGGCTCGGGCAGCGCGGTGTGGGGCCACTGCTCTCCTCCGCGAGCAGACCTTCTGCGGCAGCCGAGGGCAAGCAAGAGGAAGTTGCAAACATGCTCCTTTATGTTACAACTTTTTTCTAAAAGCCCAAGTGCTGAATCTACACCAGTTCTGATCATGCATAATCCGTCCTTTTAATACTTTCATGAAGAGAAAATAGTGAAGCCAAGAGTCTCAGCTTTGAACGTGGTTAGAGCCGACAGTATAATATTCAGAAACTGCTGAACAGCTGCTCATTCCACACATTGTCCGACCCAGCTGCAAAATAAAGAAATCTGAGTAATATATAACCTAAAAAATAAAATTAGAAAAATAAATAACTTGCAGCTGCTGTTAAGAAATAAATAATGGGAAAAAAATAAAGAAATAATGGAGCGCCTGGGAGGCTCAGTTGGTTGAGCGTCTGACCCTTGATTGGGGCTCAGGTCATGATCTCAGGGTTGTGGGATCAAGTCCTGCGTCAGGCTCTGTGCTGAGCATGGAGCCTGCTTGGGATTCTCTCTCTCCCTCTCCCTCTGCCCCTACCTGCCTCACCCACCTCGTGAGCTCGCGTTCTCTCTCTCCAGATAAAACCCCAACCAGCCAACCAACCAAAGAAACACCATATTTTTCTTTTTAAAGATTTTATTCATTTGACAGACAGAGATCACAAGTAGGCAGAAAGGCAGGCAGAGAGAGAGAGGTGGGGGGGGAAGCAGGCCTCCTGCCGAGCAGAGAGCCCGATGCGGGGCTTGATCCCAGGACCCCGAGATCATGACCCGAGCTGAAGGCAGAGGCTTTAACCCACTGAGCCACCCAGGCGCCCCAGAAACACCATATTTTTCAATCTATAAAGAAAACTGCCCCCAGATTATATTTTTTTTCATTTTTAAATTATTTTTATAAACATGTTATATATATATATATTTTTTTTTAAGATTTTATTTATTTGTCAGAGACAGAGGGAGAGAGAGCAAGCGAGCACAGGCAGACAGGCAGGCAGAGGCAGAGGGAGAAGCAGGCTCCCTGCTGAGCAAGGAGACCGATGTGGGACTCGATCCCAGGACCCTGGGATCATGACCTGAGCCGAAGGCAGCTGCTTAACCAACTGAGCCACCCAGGCGTCCCTAAACATATAATATATTTTTATCCCCAGGGGTACAGGTCTGTGAATCGCCAGGTTGACACACGTCACAGCAGTCACCATAGTACATACCCTCCCCAATGTCCATAACCTCACCCCCCTTCTCCAGATTATATTCTTATGGTTGATGAAACTGGTCTCTTATTTATATATATTTTTAAGTTTTATTTAAACTTTTTAAGTCATCTCTGCACCCAGTGTGGTGCTTGAACTCAAAACCCTGAGATTAAGAGTCACACACTCTTCTGACTGAGCCAGCCAGGCGCCCCCAAACTGGTCTCTTTTAGAAGTGAAGGAACAGGAAAAAGGCCCTTCCCAGATATAAAGTTGACACCCAGGGACGCCTGGGTGGTTCATTCAGCGCAGCGTCTGCCTTCAGCTGAGGTCTTGATCTCAGGGTCCTGGGATCGAGCCCCACATCAGGCTCCTTACTTGGCGGGGAGCCTGTTTCTTCCTCTGCCTGCCACTTCCCCCCTGCTTCTGTTCTCTCTGTCTCTCTCTGACACATAAATAAATAAATAAATAAATAAATAAATAAATAAAGTGAACATCTTCAAGGGTCAGTATCTCCAAGGAGGAAGCAGGAGCCTGAAGGCCAAGGAAGGCCCAGCTGGGATTTTAGTTGCTAATAGAGGGGAAATGACCCCAGTAGTATTGTTATTAGCATCATTTTTTTTTAAGATTTTATTTATTTATTTGACAGAGAGAGATCACAAGTAGGCAGAGAGGCAGGCAGAGAGAGAGAGGGGGAAGCAGGTTCCCCGCTGAGCAGAGAGCCCGATGCGGGACTCGATCCCAGGACTCTGAGATCATGACCTGAGCCGAAGGCAGCGGCTTAACCCACTGAGCCACCCAGGCGCCCTCATTTTTGTTTTTGTAAGGGACCTGGCTACAAAGTTCCCAGATGCACCGGGTGCCTGGGTGGCTCAGTGGGTTAAGCCTCTGCCTTCGGCTCAGGTCATGATCTCAGGGTCCTGGGATCGGGCCCCGCATCGGGCTCTCCACTCAGCAGGGAGCCTGCTTCTCCCCTCTCTCTCTACCTGCCTCTCTGCCTCCTTGTGATCTCTCTCTCTCTCTCTCTCTCCGTCAAATAAATAAATAAAATCTTAAATTAAAAAAAAAAAAAACCAAAGTTCCCAGATGCAGAACATCACAGGATTTATAGGCAGAATATATAAGTAACTCTTATAACTCAGTAATAAGACAAACAACCCAATAAAAAATGAGTAAGAAATGTGAAGAGATACGTCAACAGGTATCAACAGATGCCGCATAAGCACACGGAAGGTTGTCCTTCGTCAGCACCAAGGAGGTAGCATCACAGCCCTGCTGTCAAGGCTAAGCCCGGTGAGGCTGACCATGTCAGGTGCTGGTGCCTAGGCAGAGCATCTGGAACCCTCATATGCTGCTGGCAGGGACGCAAAAGGGTTTTGCCCCGTTGGAAAACAGTTTGGTATCTTCTTGCGGAATTTCATGTATCGGTGTGCACACACACACTCACGCACTATGAGAAGCGGTCTCAGTGACTTACCTTGAGAAATGAAAAGACGCATGCATCCAAAAACCGGTATGTGAATATTCATGTAACTTGAGTCATAATAAGCCCGACCTTGAAATAACCCAGCCTCCCTTCCCCCGGTGAGTGCAGTAGTTTGCTACGAAGCAGTAGGACTTCAGCCATAGGAGCAAAGGAACTGATTGACAGAGCGAAATGGATACATCTAAAATCAGCATCACGCTAAGTGAAGGCGGCAGACACAAAGGACTGTGCCCGGGTCCTTCCACTCAAATGACGTTCTGGAATGTTACAGGGATGGAAATATCGCAGGGACCGAGAGCAGATCAGTAGTTGCTGGAAGATGAGGGGGCGCGGACTGCAGTGGGGAACAAGGGAACTTCTCAGGGTGACAGAAATGTTCCCTACCGTGGTTGGTTACATGACGAGTCACACTTTCCAAATTCATCAAATTATCCACCTTAAAAGGAAGATTTTGACTGTATATCAGTCATGCCCTAACTTCTTAAAAATGTTCCATAGATTTTTAAAAAAGATTTTGTTTATTTATTTGAGAGACCAAGCAAGAGAGCAAAAGCAGGGGAAGCAGCAAGGGAGAAGCAGACCCCCTCGCTGAGCAAGAAAACGGATGTGGGACTCGATCCCAGGACCCTAGGATCGTAACCTGATCTTGACCTTAACTGACTGAACCACCCAGGTTCCACAGATTTTTTTTTTTTAAAGATTTTATTTATTTATTTGTCAGAGACAGAGGGAGAGAAAGCGAGCGAGCACAGGCAGACAGAGAGGCAGGCAGAGGCAGAGGGAGAAGCCGAGCAAGGAGCCCGATGTGGGACTTGATCCCAGGACCCTGGGATCACGACCTGAGCCGAAGGCAGCTGCCCAACCAACTGAGCCACCCCGGCGTCCCGGTTCCACAGATTTTTGAGTCGTCTGTACCTAACCCTCTTTTCTCTGTGAGCCCTAGTATTTGGGTTCCTCTCGAGTCCGCTGGATGGCTGTTCTCCTGGGACGACTTCTCGCCCCTCTCCTGCCCAGGTGTCTGTTTCCTAAACTCTTTATCTTCCTCTTTCGTGAACTTGCATCTTCCGTACGGGGAAGCACACCTTTCAGTAGCTTCCTGAGACAAGGTGCATGGGGGAAAAATGTTGGGAGATGTTGCATCCCGAGTCTTAATTCAACTCTCACAACTGACGGACAGTTTGGCTGGGTGTCAGACTCCAGGTTGGAAATCATCGACTCTCAGAATTTTTGAAAGCGTTGACCCCATCGTCGTCTTGTTTCTGGTAGTTGCTTGGAAGCAATTCTGCTTCCCTATTTCATGCTTTAAGATGACTTGCTTCTTTTCCTCTTTGGAAGCTTCTGGTTTCTTACCTTTATCCCTATTTCTAGATCAAGTGCCCCGACGTGGGATTTTATCTGTTACCTGTGCTGGTGATGGTGGGGGTCTTTCATCAGTGTGTCTGTATTCTTTGGTTCTGGGGGTTTCTCTTAAACTTCAATTATTTCATTTCTTCTGTTTTCTGGTTTTTGTTTTTTCATTTTTCTCCCCTTTGGGTAATTCCTGACATTTCAGATCTCAGATATCCTGGTTTAGTCTTTTACTTTCCTTATCTGCTGTTCTCTCCTTGTTCCTATCTCTGTCTCTTGGGAGAACGCTTCAGCATCCTGAAATGGTGATCACAGACCATCTCACCCAGTTTCGCAGCTTTAAATGCTGTTTGCTGATGCACGACTCCCACACTCCGTCCTCAGCCTGGACCGCCTCCCTCAACTCCGCCTTTCTTTCTCTGGACGCGCTCCTGGAATCTCTGCCTCCGTATCTAATGGGCATCTTGGCTTACTAAGGCCAGAAGGGGATCCCTGTTTTTTAAATCCCTCTGGTAGGTTGCTCTGCTCTGAGAGGTCTAGCAGCCTCTCGAAAGAGAACCACATCCTTACCCACGTATGTTACCTTATGTGGCAAAACAGACTCACGGGCGTGATTGACTTAAGGCTCTTGAGATGAGGAGGCTGTCTTGGACCCTCCAGGTGCTTCCTGGACCATCACAAAGGTCCTTATAAGACTGAGGCCTGGGTTCAGAGGCAGGCGTGGGGGTGACAGAATCATGTCACTGGAAGTGATGCAAAGAGGGGTCATGAGCCAAAGAACACAGGTGGCTTCCAGAAGCTAGAAAAGACGAGGACACAGATTTCCCAGAAGGAACCAGCCCCACAGACACCCTGGCTTGAGGCCAGTGAGACTGATTTCAAACTTCTGGCCTCCAGAAAGGTCAGAGAATAAATGTGGGGTGTTTTTTTTTTTAATTTTATTTATTTGACGGAGAGAGAGAGATCACAAGTAGCCAGAGAGGCGGAGGGATGGGGGAAAAAGCAGGCTCCCCGCTGAGCATCCTCTCTGATGTGGGGCTCGATCCCCGGACCCTGAGATCATGACCTGAGCCAAAGGCAGAGGTTCAACCCACTGAGCCACCCAGGCGCCCCTAAATGTGGGTTGTTTGAAACAAGCAAGTGTGTGGTAATTTGCCGGAGCAGTGTTGTAAACGGACACCCCGCACCCCAACATGGCTGTGGCCTTCCTCGACTCAGGGGAGGGTGCCCTCCCCCCAGCCCCGTCTTTCTGGCTGCTCAGGTCAGAACCTCAGGGTCACCTTTGAGTCATCACTCCTCGTCCCGGGTCCCAGGTCTGGTTCACTAGGACATTTTTTCGGCTCTGCCTTCAGCACCTCTCCAGAGTCTTACCTGTTTCGCTCTCCCCCCCCCCGCTGACACCGCAGGCCAGGGGGGCTGTGTGCCCCGCTTGGACCACTACGGGAGCTTCCACACCGACCACCTGCTTCTGCCTTCGCTGCGCGTTGACCACCCACCACCTGCCCTCCAGCCCATCCTCAGTCTGGCACTCGGCATGAACATCTTAAAATAAGCGGGACCGTTTCACTCCTCTCCGAACTCTCACGGGCTCTCCGTCTCACTCCGCCAAGGCCAAAGTCCCTCCACAGCCTACAGGGTTGGCACAGGTTGCCACCTCCCCTCCTTACTCCCCTCTTCCCCAGCAACCCTGTCCCTTGCTTACTCTACTCCAGCCACACTGGCTGCCTCGTTCAACTGTACTGGCCATGTTCCTACCTCAGGGCCTTTGCACTTGTCTCCCCTTTGCCTCCACAGAAGTCCTTCTCTCAGATTCCACCTGACCAGGGCTAGCTGCACAATTGTGGGGCCCATTGCGGAATGAAAACATAGGACTCATCATTCAAAGAGCTTAAAGAAAGCCTGTTCCTAAGTGTACTAAAATAGAAAATATTTTTCCTTCCACGGTCTCTCTCTTGACCTGCCATGCTGTGGTGGTGGTGGTTTGTTGTTGTTGGTATTTAATATCGTCCTCTCTGGGGCACAGGGCTGCTTGCCATGAATGGAGACCCTGACAGACGCCCAGGGCCACACCCCCGGTGTGTGTACAAACCACGGGCGGCTGAGTGTGGTGTTAGGAAACCCAAGGGAACCCCAAGATCGGAACCTCCGTGCAGGAAGCACGCAGCACCTGGACTGGAAGTGGGTGAGAGGCTCGCCCCTGCCAAATCATCCACAGAAAGTGCTCTGTGGCGGCCAGCCCAGTGCGGGGACAGCCCCCTCCAGGGCCCGCCCTGGGATGCTGTGCAGTGTGCGTGCTGCCCCTGACCCTCCCTGTGCTCGTGCTCAGGGCCCCACTGGGGGCAGAGGGCGGCAGGGATTTCCGGGTTGGTGTGTGCACGAGGTGTGATGGGCCTGGAACAACAGTTGGGGGGGTGATGGGCGGTGCGTGGCCAGGAGGCAGGGCGACAGCCCAAAGGGAGATGACCTACACGGGTTCCAACCCCCCGATGCGTGACCCATCATTCTGTTGGACTCACTTACAAAACACAAATTCCAAACTAAAACCATTAAGAGTTTCACGAGTTGGAGGGAAGGCCTGCGTGCACGGGCCCTGTCCCCGTCGACATCTCCCTGCAGCTTCCTCGGACCGGCCGGCGCACCCTCGGGGCCAGCGCTGGACCCTCCTGGGCTCTGCGCCTCTGCCCTGTTGCCGCCCCTGCCCGCTGCCGCTCTAGCCCCTCACTGCTGGGGAGTTCTGAAAGCTGCCACCCGTGCCCCCCCCCACCGGGCCAACCTCTCCCTTTCTCAGCCCTGCCCTCCTCTGAACTTCAGATTTTTAGCCCTAAGGGCCAAGCTACTTTGCAGGCACCAGCCAGGCAGAACGGGCCTCTCAGAGGAAAGTGTCCTCTGCCTGCTGTTTAGGTAAATGCCCAGAATCAGAGCAAACCGCCTGCGGCCGCCCAGCTGCTCCATAGCCGCACCCAGCAGGGACGAGCTCGGCTGTTCAGATCCCGGAGGCTCCGGTTTGTGCTGCGGGGCTTGGCAGAGGGGCCCGGACTCACACCACGCCCTGAAGGGGTGGAGGGACACTGACCCAGAGGGGCTCCAGCACGGGCCTGCATTCCAGAACCCTGCCTGTTGGAGACTTCCCTGCACCTCCTGCTACCCCCTGACCTCCGCAAAGGCCGAGGGGGCTGGCCAGGTGACTGACGTGGCTCTGTGCTGTGCTGGGTGATTCTTCCTCCTGTGTCTGCCTGGCCGTGAGCCCCCCAAGGGCGCTTTTACACACATTATCCTTTCTCCTCGCCACAGTGCCCTCGGAAGGGAACACGGCTATCATCCCCATTTGACAGATGGGGAAACCAAGGCCCAGAGAAGTTAGGCAACCTGCCGTCCCAGGTCCCGTGGCAGCAGTGGGCCTGGAGTCCCTGCTCCCCCAGGCTGCGTTCCTGGTGCTCCCACACCTGCAGGCCGCCGTGACTGGCCCAGGGCTGAGCTGAACAGAGCGCCAGGTGGTGCCAGGTGGGAGGTGGGGCTGGGGGATAGCAGTCGCGCCCGGGCCTGCAGGCGCTGGCTCAGGGCCTGTTGGCCTTGAAAACAATCCATCTGGGCACCCGGCAGCCCCCGATCTCTCATCTCGGAAGGCCGTGCATCCCCTCCAACGCCTAGCTGTGGGAAGAGGGGTGGGCCAACTCCTCTGAGGCCCCCCTTAGGGCGGGGCCCCTGGGCCCTAACCCCTGCCTCGCCTGCCCATGCCCCACTGGACCAGGGCCAGCTCAGTCCTCACTGGGCAACAGTGCGGCCTGGGAAGTCTGGCTTTGCAGGCAAACCAAAGCGGTGTCTGGGCTGGGAGGTGATGGCACTCCTGGGCCTCCCTGCTGCCCCTTTCAGAGTCCAACGTGGGAATGACCTGCCCGTGACCTGGGGGTCCGACGTGCTGAATGAGGCCTCTGTCCCTGCTCCCTATTGCCTCTGGCTCCCGATCCCCTGGACCCTCCATTCCAGGGCCTCCAGGCTCTGGTCCCGCCCCCTTGTCACTCCGTGTCTCCTTTGCTCCTGTTGGCACCTGACCCCAGGTGCCCCTGCTTCCTCTTCTGGTTAGTTAGAGTCCAACTCTGTCTCCGGGAGCCCAGATGCTCCCTCCTCCAGGATGCTTCTCTGACCCACCCACCTTCTCACCTGCTCTACCCTAGGCCTTTATCTTACTAAACCCTTGCAGCAACCAGGCACAGCCTCAGGGATCAGCCTTGCCCCCCATTTCCTGTTCCAACGCTCTGGACAGGGCAGAGGGAAGAGTGTGGGCAGGGCCGTAGGATCCTGTATTCCGGGACCTTCCCTTGGGCTTCACGGCAAGGGCTGTCCTGGACCAGCTGCCCCGAGGCTCTGGCTGGGCATGGCTGGCTGCCCAGGGCTGCAGGGAGGGGCCCAGAGCCCTCTGCCCTCACTGGCCCCCCCGGGCTGAACCCCTACCCCTCCTTGGCTCAGGGCCACTCTACAGAGCTACTCATCAGCAGTGAGTGACCCCCACCACTCCGACTCCCCAGTCTCGTTTGTGAATTGGAGGTAATGAGATTGACCTTAAGGTGCTTGTGCAAACCCGAGCTGCCCCGAGTCTGGCCTTTGTAGCTGCACGGGCTTCCGACCTGGTGGCGAATACGGTAGCTGCTGCCAGTGGCAACTTACCCATTCATCAGCTCCCCAGTAAGCAAAAGCCGGTGCTGGGCAGGGCGTGGAGATGGGCTGTGTGTGTGTGTGTGTCCGCGCACATGTGCAGCAACCCCCGACTCTCCCTCATTTCAGCCTTCAAGGGCAACTCTCCCCACCAAACTCCCTCTTCTGTCTGTCTTCTCTGTTCCCACTGTCATGAGTGCCACTTTCTGAATCTACACTCCTGTCCCTCTCCCGTGTCTGCATCCCTCTGGGACCCCATCGGTCAACCAGGACTGGGCCTCCAGAAGTGTGTGGGGTGGGGAGGGAGGTGAAGAAGGGTCCAGAAGTCTTCCAAGGCTACACAGGAAAGTGGGGCAACGTTGGGAGGCCGCAAGCCAAATGAGGGACCTTAAACCAGGTCTTTGGTTTGATCTCAGGTGGGGATCTGGGTTCCGGAAGGCTCCAAGAGCTGCAGTTACGGGTTAGTTTCAGGCCAGCAAGCAAGTGGGGCATCCTGGGGACACAGCTGCGTGCCGTCTTGTGCCTGCCCCAACGAGCTCAGGTGTCCCGTTGGCAGCCTGAGTGGCCAGAGTTGGGGGGTGAGGCCACCGTGCACAAAGGACTTCTGGGAAGCCGAGCAGCACCAGTTCCGCCGGGTCTCCAAGGAAAGCGCCGGGCCCCAAAGACCCAAGGCAGGACGAGCCATCCCAGGTGTCCTGAGTGAGTCCAGAGGCTTGGCTTCCCCCAGTCCCCAGCCCACCCCTTCCCCACCCAGCCGTGCTGTAGACTCTCAGTCTACCCAGCCCAGACCCCCACTGCCCCCCAGTCCATTCACAGACAGCAGCGCCACTCACTGGCCTTCCTGTCCCCACCACACTCTTCGATGTGCTCACACAGCAACTTGCTGAAACCCGGATCTGATCAGGCTTCTGTTTCCCAGCTGCCTGGGGGGATCAGGTCCCCCTTTCCGTGGCATTCAAGGCCCTCCCTCTCTGCCCTTGCCTGGGCTGCCTGGAGAGAGCAGAAAGGGGGTGTTCCCCAGGGGGGCATGGAGGTGCTGAGCCTTGACCAGATGGGGGCAGCCGGTGCTCTGAACTGCTGAGCTGGGCCCAGCAGTCCTGGTCCTGGGCCTGGGTATGTGAGGTCATGGGCGAGCACATGTGGGTGTATCCAGGGAGAGCGTTGGGCAGGATATTCCTAAGAGCTTTTCCTGGCGGTGGGGGGACCCACATCCTGAGCCGGGCTGTTCCTGCGGCTCTCAGCAATCGTGATCGGCTCCTGAGGCTCACCTTCCCTCTCCCCTCAGTCCGAGGCCTCAGAGGACTGGCAGGATCCATGTGGCCTTGGTCAGAACAACTTGTGGGGCACCGAACAGGGCCTCTGGCCCCCACAGATGGAGTCTCAGGGTCCGGCGTAATTCCCGGCTCCGAAAAGACAGGAGCCGCTCAACTGGCCGCTCTCCTTCCACGGCCGGGGCCCGGCCAGATCTGAGGCTAGAGGGGCTTCGCCAGCTCAGGCCATGCTCTGTAGCTCAGAGACAGAACCCTCTTTTAGCCTCTCCAGCCCAGAAGGGACCCCCACCACTGATACTGTCCTTGCGCTTTGGCCTTTGTCCACCAGACAAGAATGTGGGCCCCTTAGGGCTGAGGCTGCATTCTGGGTCCCCTTCTCTGCCTTCCTTGTCGCTTGGTGCTCCCCAGCTAGACCAAGCACACTATCACATGCCTGTCACTGGCTCGGACACCTGCTAGATGGGCCCTGGCACCATGTTCCCTGGGTGTGACCCCTGGACACTGGCTGGTCAGGCGCAGGCACCCATCACTGGAGCAGTGACCCCCTGGCGCGTGCTGGTCAGCCGCGGTAGCCACTGTGAGGTCTGGCCGTGTTCTTGTCCTATGTCTGCAGCCCATCTGGCCTCTGGGGCTGGTGCTTCCTGTTCCACAGAGGGCATCAGGGGGAAGGGCCCTGAGCAGCCCCCTACCCCAGGTGCTGCCCTATGACCGGGGAGAGCATCATATCCTGGGGAGAAAGTGGCTCACTGGGGCCAGCAGACTCCTGCACCCTCTGCTGTTGTCCTGATGGACACACCCAGGTCCCAGGCTGGATCAAGGTCCAGCCTGCAGGCCCGTCCCCCCCGCCCAGGGTCTGCAACTGCCCTAGTCAGGGAGAACGGCCTAGTGGGGAAGCAGGCACTCCTGCTGGGCTGAGTGGGCTGAGGTCGGTGCGGACACAGGCTCAATACCCGGTATCCCCAGGGGGATGCTCTGGGTTCACCCAGACGGATCAGCTGGGCAACGGCCTGGGGGCCTGGCCTTGTGTGGGTGTGGCCTCAGTTGGCAGGGGCGGGGCCTGCTTCCCAGCCTGAGAACCACCTCCTGCCCGCAGGCTTCCTTCCCTTGGGGGACTTCGGGGTCCCAGGCAGGGACCTTCCGCTCTTCCCCCCCCCCCCAGGACAGGACTCTCCCCACCCGCAGCCACCCCCTCCTCAGATCCAGGGTCTTCGATGTAGAGATGATGATGACCTGGACAATGAGGAGTGCTTTGGCTCTGCCTGGGGGCACCCTTGGTCTTTCCTGGGGGTTCCCCCTGCGCTGGGCAGGTCCTCCGCAGATGTCCTGCCTGCGCCTCTGTCCAAACTCACCCCAGGCTTCGGACCACCCTGGCTCAGGCCTCTGCACCTGTGCGTCCCCTGATCCGTCCTCAAAACGGGCCGTCTCCGAGGGGGACTCCGTGTAACCTCTTCCTTCCAGAAGGTCGTACTACACCACTGCCTCCCAGACGCGGGCAGCCCTACACCTCCCGCAAGTGCCCAGCCGGGCAAACGTGCCCCCCGCTGAGGGACATCGGCAGGTCACTTCCACAACGGCCACCAGCATTGTGGTGCCACTTGGTCCCGAAAATCCTGCCCTACAAGACCTAGGATGGACTCTTCCCAAAGTGGAGTGAGCTGTGGTCCCCAGAGGCTGCAAAGCTGAGAACCAGGGGGTTCTCCCAGAGTAGGAGGAAGGGCCACATCTCACTCACACCCAGCAACACCTAGGAGGTCCTTTATTTGTTTTGACAAGGAAAGGAGGTTTCCAGAACCACAGCGGGTGGGCAGGGTGTCTTCATCAGGCAGACTCTGTGCGCGCACGGTCCTTGCGGATTGGGGTCTGTCCACAGTAGAGAAATGGAGCCACTGTGGGCTCAGCATGTCCCTCTGAGCCAAGCCAAGGGTCCTGGGCATAGTGTCTGTCCCGTTTGCATCTGTATTCTTTTAGGAAAGCCGCGAGTGGTGTTCCCTCTTGTGCTTGGTTTGTTTGAGCCGCTGTTGTGAGCTATGAGCTGTTTGGGGACCCTCTAGTTCAGAGAGCCCTGCCAGCGGGATTTGGGCGCCCAGCTGTATCCCCAGAGCCCAGGACTGTGCCTGATGCATACCAGCTGCTGGAACACTCCCCTGGAGAAGCAGGCCTGGGGAGAGGGGCTGAGACGCCCCAGCCTGTCACAGCAGGTGCTGGGTTGGAGCTGGGGAGTACCTTCCAGAATTCCTGAAAACAGCGTCTGCTGAAGGAAGTTTCAGAGGGCTGTGGAATCATTACAGTGAGTGGCACCATTGTACCCATTCCGACCTGACCCCTGAGTTGGTCAGAGGCACCCCACAAACCAAACCATGTCTCCAGCTCTCCGCTGCCCTGCCTTCTGGGCCATTTATTCAAGTGTATTCCTGTTGTCTCCCCCCCAAGAAGAAAGTCCTCCTTGATGTTCCCGGGGTGGACCTCTGCTCCGACACTTCTCACGGCTGTGATCGCTGCCGGCTTGCAGGTCGGTCTGTTTCTCACACTGGGACTCCCCGAGGGCCGAGCTCAAGGGCCCAGCTCCAGGGAAGCATCAGCAAATGGTGGATGGAAGGACGGATGGACGGGTGTGGAGGTGCATGGGGGAATGGGTGAACGGATGGTTGAGTCGGTGGGGAGGTGGAGAGATGCGTGGATGGATGGACGGATGGACAACATGTGCGTGGGTGGATGGTGAATTCCCAGCAGACGTCAGCTGACCTCCCCACCTCTCTGGCCACCTGAGTGCCCCAGGGCTCCTGGCCAGGAGGGATCCCAGAGGCTGTCTCTAAAACGGTGGAGGAGGTGGGGGCGGGGCTTAGCCTGCAGCAGCCAGGGCTGGGAGAGGAGAGAGCTGCCTTTGCCAGGTTTGGAGGGCTCTTCCCTGGGAGAAGGCAAGGACACCCCTCCTGACTCTGTGGCTCCAGGAGACCAGGCGCGGGCGGTGGAGGTGGGCGGGAGGCAGATGGTGTCTCCAGGCAAAGCCAACTGCTGGTGCGCGCCCGCTCTCTCCCTGTGTTCCTGGCAAATGGCAAAGGGAGCCTGATTTTCCTGTTCACTTACATTTTCAGTTCCAAACATTTTCTAATTAACAAAGTGTCTTTTTTTTAAAACAAAGTGTCTTTTTGTTGCAAGCAGCCGGCTCACAGCGAGAAATCCAATAACACCCAGGTGCCTGTGATGCTGCAGCCCGCGGTGCCCATCCACCCCTCCCCCATCCGTGCCCTCCCCAGGGTCTCCTGGGGCTGGTCTTCAGGCTCCCTGAACTTGGCGCTGCTCACTGCTGACCCGGGGCTCCACACACAGTGTCTGTCTCTAGTCTCCCACTCGCCCGATTTTAGGCACCGTGCACGCACTCCTCCGGCGGGAGATGGGACTTCACCCGTGTTACATTAGCCTTCTACTTTTCCTATTATATTACTTTTATTCTTCTGCCACTTAAAAAAAAAAAAAGACTTATTTATTTGAGAGGGAGAGAGAGCACTCCTGGCGGGGGTGGGGGGGTGCGGAGGGACAGAGGGAAAGACTCTTAAAAGACTCCCGTTGAGGGACGCCTGGGTGGCTCAGTTGGTTAAGCGTCTGCCTTCGGCTCAGGTCATGATCCCAGGGTCCTAGGATCGAGTTCCGCATTGGGCTCCTTGCTCAGTGGGGAGCCTGCTTCTCTCTGCCTCTCTGCCTGCCCCTCTGCCTGCCGCCGCTCTGCCTGTCGCTGCTGCTCTGCCTGCTTGTGTTCTCCCTCTCTCTGACAAATAAATAAATAAATAATCTTTAAAAAAAAAAAAAAAAGGAGATTCCCGTTGAGTGCAGATCTCTATGCGGGACTAGATCCCACCACCCTGAGATCATGACCTGAACCCTGGAGTCAGGCGCTCAACCAACTGAGCCACCAGGCGCCCCTGTTCTACCACTTTTTTGGTGACTTCAAATCACGTCTTCTTTGCCATGTAACCCAGCAATTCCACTGCTAGGTATACCCCTAAGAGAACTGAAACCATATGTCCACTCAGACACCTGCCATGATTGTTTGTGGCGGCGCTGCTCAGGACAGCCGACAGCTGCAAAACCCCAGATGTCCACCAGCTGAGGGATGGACCCATAACAAAAATCTTATCTTAAGATTTTATTTATTTGACAGACAGAGATCACAAGGAGGCAGAGAGAGAGAGAGAAGTGGGCTCCCTACTGAGCAGAGAGCCCGACGTGGGGCTCGATCCCAGGACCCTGAGATCATGACCTGAGCCAAAGCTGGAGGCTGAACCCACTGAGCCACCCAGGTGCCCTGCCACCTCTCCATTCTTGATTCTAAGTTTAAAAGAATATTGATTATGTTTATCAGATAAAATTGTATGTTTCTTACATCTACATTCTTACATGGCCTGATGGATGTAAATTGTTTTTAATGTCTGTATAACCAAACCTTATCTGACTTTTAAAATGTTTCTTTTGGGCGCCTGGGTGGCTCAGTGGGTTGAGCCGCTGCCTTCGGCTCAGGTCATGATCTCAGGGTCCTGGGATCGAGTCCCACATCGGGCTCTCTGCTCAGCAGGGAGCCTGCTTCCCTCTCTCTCTCTCTGCCTGCCTCTCCATCTACTTGTGATTTCTCTCTGTCAAATAAATAAATAAAATCTTAAAAAAATAAAAAATAAAAAAATAAAATAAAATGTTTCTTTTTTCCCATAATAGATACTCATAGGAAAATTAGAAGATTTTTCATGCATTTATTTGACAGAGAGAGAGACACGGCAAGAGAGTGAATACAAACAGAGGGAATGAGTGAGGGAGAAGCAGGCTCCCCACTGAGGAGGGAGCCCAATGTGATCTCAATCCCAGGACCCCGGGATTATGACCTGAGCCAAAGCTGGAGGCTGAACCCACTGAGCCACCCAGGTACTCCTGGGGCTTCATCCTGACCTCAGGTGGGCCCCAGCAGGGCCTTGACCATGACCTGCTCTGTGACAGACAGCAGGATGGCTGTCTGCTGTCATGGATGCTGGGATCACACGGTGTTTATCATCGGTGGGGAAGTGTTTCCCCTCCCACTGTGGGGCAGGAACCGGTTCCTGTTGGGCAGGGCCAATCTTGCTGGCCAGGAGCCTCCCTGCTGCTCTGCCCCAGCCCTACGGATTCCGGAGGTTTAATCATTAACGGCACGTCTGGCCTTTGGTTGCAGGTTGGAATTTGGGAACTGAGCCCAGGAGCAATTATCTCTGACACATTATTTTATGTCAGATCATTTTAGCTGCCATTAGCTGATAGAGCTGCACTAAAGGGGGGGGGGTCCGTGAACCAGGACTGGACTCTTGGCCTGTGGGGCTCCCCAGGAGGTCACTGAGGGACCTGCCTTTTGAGGGCTGTGAAGTACCTTGTAGAAGACTTGCTTGGAAGTGGCCTGGTGGTCCGCGCTGTGTCCTCACACCCCTCCCTGCATTGCCCCCGCATGGGGTTGGGGGTTCGCAAGGTGCCCAGAAGTGTGCCGGCTTCTGGCCCCAGAAGCTGGGGCCCTACGTGAGAGGCCGTCTCTGCCTCACCCTCGCTGAGGCCGGGAGCCCCAGCAGCAGCATGACCTCCTGCCCTGGTAGTGGCTCCGCATTCGGGCACTGCTGGCTGGAAGGGGCGGCGGACCCAGAGAGGCCCACTTGGGAGGCAGGGTGCCAGCTCTCCCCAGGGCTTTACTCGCAGGGCCCCCTCCCTCTCTGTACCCTCTTAGCTCACCGCTCCCCTGCACCCCAGACTTGTCAGCTGGGGGGACCTCTGGAGTCTGGTGAGTTGACAGCTCGCCCACCAGGAAGGGCTGAAAGGTAGGCACGGGGTCAGGGCCAGAGTGGCTGTAGGATAGAACGTTAGGGTTCAAAGCCGACGGCCAAGAAAGAATTACTGAGACGTTTTTTTGTTGTTGTTGTTTTTTTTTTTTTTTAAGATTTTTTATTTATTTGACAGACGGAGATCACAAGCAGGCAGAGAGGCAGGCAGAGAGAGAGGAGGAAGCAGGCTCCCCACTGAGCAGAGAGCCCGATGTGGGACTCGATCCCAGGATCCTGAGATCATGACCTGAGCCGAAGGCAGCGGCTTAACCCACTGAGCCACCCAGGTGCCCCTACTGAGACGTTTTTGGTGCAGAAGGTGGATTTATGAGAGCACAGGGACAGGGCCCCAGGGCAGGAGCTGCACGGGGTCGTGAGGAGTGACCCATTACATGCTGCAAGTTGGAAGGGGGGTTAGGGACAGGGCAGGCCTCCCAGCAATTTTGGAAGCCAGTTTTCCAGGATCCCGAGGGGGCTACTGTTGTCAGAAAAGGTCATGTATTTTTTTTTTTTTAAAGATTATTTATTTATTTGACACAGAGAGAGAGATCACAAGTAAGTAGAGAGGCAGGCAGAGAGAGAGAGAGAGAGGGAAGCAGGCTCCCCGCTGAGCAGAGAGCCCGATATGGGACTCGATCCCAGGACCCTGAGATCTTGACCTGAGCCGAAGGCAGCGGCTTAACCCACTGAGCCACCCAGGCGCCCCAAGAAAAGGTCATGTATTACTGTTTAATAATAACTCAGTCCTGAGGCCCTTCAGATGTGTATCAGTGGGTCATATGCTTGGGGGTGATGGCCAACTTGTATCTTGTCCGGGGGTGGGTAGAGATAAAGGAAGTTTCTAAAGGAATTGTTACACGTTCAAGCAGACTTAACAGGGTCCTGGGGGTTGGGCTAATGTTCCCTTTTGTCTTTAGAAAGTATCTGCTTCGAGGCAGCTGAGTTCCTGGAGGAATGTCACTCTGCCTGTTTCAAGGACTTGTCAATGAGCTGTAGGTGGTAAGGAAATGTCCTGATTTTTTTTCTGCCTTTGTTTCCCACATCAGAGTCAAGGTTCTTCCCCAGCCAGACCTGGGCCTTATCTCCTCTCTGTTCTTCTAGGCTTCGGGCCTTCCTGGCCTCTGGCCCAGGGCTGCAGCTCCCAGAGGCTCCCAGAGGCTCTGGCTGGCCGTGCGTAGGGCTGGCCACGGCACCGGAAGGGCTGGCCGGGCCGCAGGATGGGCACACCCCTGTTCGGGGCTTGCCTACTGCCCCCACCCCCCACCCCGGAGCCTTCCTGGAATCCAGGAAATGAAGGAGGACTTGGGCAGGAGCCCCCCAGGGATCCAATAGCCCTGCTCCCTCTTGCTGTGGGACTCCCCGCCCTGATCCAGGCCCTGCCTAAAGGCAGGGAAGCTCAAGGGCAAGGCCAGTGGGGCTCAGGAGGAAGGGACCTTCCTGCCCTTCACACCCCGGCTGCCTCTCGCCCTCCTTCTTTGGGCTGGCCGTGGCCCCCAGCCACTCCTGGGTCCGGCGACCTGGATTCCAGCCGTTCACTAGTCTCCACGGCTCGCGGGATCGGATGTTAAAGAACTTGACCCCAAAGAGGTGGCTGCACAGACTGGTGAGAAAGAAAAGAGTTTGCAGAAAGTGGGTTGGTTATTTCATGGTTACGATCCAGGGAGACCAGATCAGGAGGCGTAAACAACACCTCTGAAACATTTCAAAGAAAACACAGCAGGGCGCCCCCACCCACCCCGAGGAGGGGCCTTCTTGCTCTTGCCCTGGGCGAGCACAGCCACCTGTCACAGCGAGTGGGGCCCACGCCCTCCCTCCAGGCTCCACACAGGCCCCCCCCTCCCCGAAGGTGCATCTCCCCAAACAAACAGGCCGTGTTATCTCCAGCGTCACACCCTAGCGGGAGAAGATATTTTCCAGATGTTCTGGAGCTGCTTCCCCTTCTGGGCCCTGCCCAGGCCGAGCTCAGGCTCAATGCTTTGTGTGGGCTCCAAACGGCAACGTTTGGGCCCCGGGGCAGGAGGGACTGGCCAGGGAGCCACAGGCCTGGGTGGGGTCCCTGCTGCCCTGCTTGAACTCACAGGCAAGTCTGAGAGGGCCAGTGCTGGGGGGTGGGGGGGCGGCCCCGGGAACTTCCTACTGGCCTGGGGGATGGCCCTGGCAGCAGCCGGCTCCCGCTCAGTGCCAAGTGGGAAGGGCTGGGCAAGGAGGCGGCCTGGGAACGGGAGGCCTGCACAGGGGCTCGATCAGCCCTTCCCTGCATACCTGACATCTGAACGCGGCCGAGACGAGCCAGACCGGCCCGAGGCTTGGAGCTCTGGCCTCCGGAGAGCAACCCGGACACTGCTGTTTCCAGGCTGCGGGGATAAGGATGAGCTGTTGGTCGAGCTGATACCCCATTCAGCTCCTTGAGCCTCTGTCTCCTTATCTGAGAGATGGGGACGAGAATCTGGGCACTGCTTCGGGGCAGTCATGAGGATGAGGCCATGCACTCTGGGCGCCCTGGGCGTGGTCAGAACTCAGGGTGATGCTGGGCGTGTGCCCGGGGGAGGGGACAGGATGCCTGGAAACTTCAAGGCCCAAGAAAAACCTCGTGCTCCCAGGCTGGGGTGTGAGATCAAACGCAGAGGGCAGCAGAGGGGGGGTCCAGCGGGAGGGCCTGAGAGCCGGTCCTTGGGGCAAGAGGGTGGCTCCTTGGCCTCAGCAGCCTGTCCGCCTCCCCTGGATGTCCGCCTCCCCTGGACAGCACAGACCTGCCAGCGGCCGGGCCCAGATCGCCTCTTCATTCAAGGCTGCCCGGAATACCGCCCCCGACCTCCGATCGTGGAGTTCAGAAAACGTCAGTCTGTGAATCTGTCCTCGTCTCTTGAGGGTCTTCAGACCCTTGCTTGGTCCTCAGCTGCCCCAGCCGGGCTGAGTCGCTTTCCGGTTCTTTACAGGAGAAGAAAACAAGGCTCGGAGCGCAAGGGACTCACTTGGAGTTCCATGATGGGCTCCTGGCCTTAAACCCAAGGCAGATCCGGAATCCCTTTTGTTGCCAGGACCTGGAGGGACCCTGACAAGACCGCCCACGGCCCGCCTATCCGAGGCTGGCGGGTGCGGGCTCCGCCCAGCCCTCGGCCCCGGGAGGCCGCCATCAGCCCCCACCGGCCAGCGTCCAGCCCCCATGCTGAGGAGGGCCCAGCCCGGCAGGGGACCACGGCCATCAGCACAGACCGTACCTTGGGGCCCCCAGCCACTCCCCATTCTCCCTCTACACGGGAGTCCTGTGGCCAAGTCCGGGCCTGGTCGCCCTGCCTGCGGGTCTCCTGTTTGGGCTCCAGTGTGGTGCCCGACACGGGCTGGCGGGTCGGAATCTCCCTCCTGGAAATCGGACTCTGAATTGGCCACACCCAGAGGCAGAGCGCGTTCCTTCTCTCTGCAAGAGTATTAAACCCGCATTTTATGGGGTGCCGGGGGCTCCATCGGCGAAGCGTGGCCTTCGGCTCAGGTCATGATCTCAGCCCTGGGATGGAGCCCCGTGTTGGGCTCCCTACTCAGCGGGGGGGTCCCCTTCTCCCCCTCCCTCTGTGACCTCTCTCCCTCTCTCTTTCAAATAAATGAATAAAATCTTTAGAAGAACTTACATTTTCGGAACGCACTGGCGAATGCGCACGTTCATATTGCCCGTGGACACATGTTCTTCCATCCCCAAAGTTCGTTCCTCTCCTTCTGACTGTGGAAGAAACGAGAACGTTTCGGAGGCTTGAAGGTACCCCAAGCCGAGGCCTGAGCCTGCTGCGTCTCATGGGGATAGCAGGTGCCCACCTCAGCACCACCGGCGAGCTGGCCCGGGACACGCCCTCCTCCCCACCCGCCTCCTTTCCCGTGGGTTGCCCAGACCTGGTTTCTCGGTGCTCGTGGCAGAAGGAACTGAGAATGAGCCTCTCACCATGACTGTGGCCCCGAGGGACACTGTCCTTCGTCGCTGCTGCAGCCCCCAAACCCCCATTTCACAGGTGAGGACACTGAGGCCCAGGGAGTGAGCAGTCTTGCCTGGGCCCTGCTGGGGTCCAGAGCCAGGCTGGGAGAATTCCCGTGCGGGTTGTCTTTCGAAAGAGCGGGAAGAAGCTCTCAGCTAGATCTCTCCGCCTACGCTCCCCCGCTTCCCTGTGCTTCCCAGGTTTCCTCTCCGACCGGGTCCCAGCACAGTGGGGTGGGAAAAGGAGTCTGGGGGTGAGGGGAGGCCAGTTGGGCAGTGGCTGCTGCAGACGCCTTGGTGCCACCCCCTCCCGCACCCCTGCATCCCTCGAGCCCTGCGGATCCCGGCCAGCAGAGGCATCCCAAGGCTACCCTGTAAGAGGACGGTCCCCCATGCGGCGTGTGTGGAAGCCAAGAACTGCACAGCACCGTCAGGCCCTCGCTCACCCAGGACAGAGGTGCTGCCTGGCCACTTCCAGCCCTCAGGCCCCGTGGGGCTCCACCAGCCTCCCCCCGGAAGAGGAAAGGATGCGGGAGGTGTGGGTGAGAAGCCAGAGGCTCTGGCCAGGTCAGGGCCTGGTCGGGTGGGCCTGGAGCAGGCTGCATTCTGAAGGCTGGGCTTGGGGACGCCCCACACCTGGCTGGGCCCCCGCGGGGCTCCCTCCCCTCACTTGTCCCAGGTACCTCCAGACTGACACAGAACTGTCCAAGTCTTGTTGAGGGGCAATGCGGCTCATGGGGGTGGCTGGCCAGGGCCGTGCAGGAGCATGGGGGGCTGGCCCTGGAGCCCTTGGGGGGTTGGAGCGGAGAGGAAGCCGGGTCCCAAGCCGGAGAGCCTGGCCGTGCCCCTGTGTACCTGGTCTCCACCTGTGGCCGCGGAGGGGCTGGGATGAGTCACATGCAGGTACCTGGTAGGCATGGTGGGCATGTGAGTCTCCCTGCCCCCACCTGCTCCTCACCTCTGCCCCCCCCCCACCTCCAGCAACAGCCGGACCCCCTGCCTCTGCTGTCTACCATTTCCGGACAGGCCTGGAGGGAGGGTCGTGAATACCCCCAGGCACTGGCAGCTGCTGTGCCTGCCCCCAGTACCCCCTCACCACCTCTTCTACCGTAGGAGGTGGGACCTGACCTCCGTCACCCCTGGGCTTGGGACTGAAGCTGGGTGCTGGGACAGGACAGGGCGACCCCAGGGTTCTGTCCAGAGCGGCCAGAAGTCGTCTGGAGACCTGCCTTCCGTTCCCCCCATCCCCTCACTGGGCCAAGGAAGTCTCTGGGAGCTTCTGTTTCCCCATCAGCCACGTGGGAATCCCAGGTCCTGCCCTGCCCCCTGGAGAGTGCCAAGAGAGGGGCTGTGTAAACTGTGCGGTGCAGTGACGGCTGGCTGCCCCCCCTCCTGCCCTCAGCTCCCCTCCCCAGCGTTAGCTGACAGGAAGGTGAGTCACGGGTTGGGGGAGGAGGAAGCGGGAGGGCGAGAGCAGGCATCACGGCAGCCCCTGGCCCTTTGTGCTCCCCAGCTCTGGGCCCACAGCCTGCCAGGGGCCCTGAGCCCAGGGTACCAGGGCCGAGAGCCACAGCCAGGAGATGGGGACAGTAGGCAGGGGGTGGGGGCTGGCGGGGCAGGGGGGTGGGGGCTTCCCTGGAGCCATCGCATATGGGCCTCGAGTGGAAGGAAGCCCGTAGCATCTGCTCAGAGAGGTGACTGACATGTGAGTTTGAGGGCAATGAGACAGAAGGGTAAGCCTGCAGGGGTGTCACAGTGTTTGCCACTCTGGTGGCATTTTAAATCTACCCAAAACCTCATACCATGGAAGTGGCTCTGGGCCTTTGGGGAAAGCTGCTTTGAAGTCCGAGTTCCTCGGAAAGCAAGGCTCCGAGGGGGCAGGGGGCAGGCAGAGCAGCCCTGGAGGAGGGGCTGGGGGCAGCAGTTGCAGGAGTGAAGGGATGAGGGGTCGGGGATAGGGTGCATGCTCCTCTAAGGTGCTGTGGGTGCCTCACCCGCCTTCCCGCTCTGCCCCTGCCCACAAGTTTCTCTCTGCCCACGAGGGAAACAGGCCTTCTGTCTGGGACAGGGTCAGGAGTGGGACGCATGCCACACGGGGAGAGCCTCCGAGGGCCGTCCCCCGCCCCCAGGGCAGCGCTGGAAGCAGGTCTGTCTTCCTGCCTCTGCACAGCTGCCTGGGGAGGAGCGCCCCGGCCCACAGGAGCTGCCGGCAGGCAGGGGCCCTCTCTGCTGTGGCGGTGACATCAGTGCCCCGCATGGGGTGGCCCGGCTGCAGCTGCCTCGGGGCTGGAGGTCCAGACAGCCACCCGACAGGCTCTCAGGGATGCCCGCCCCCGGTTGGCCTGGGGGATTATTACTTATTGTTTTTAAAGTGCCCTGTTGTCATTTTCTGATTACCAAAGCGATACCCCGCTGGTGATAAAGACCTTTAAGCACTGTGTGGGCGGTTATGAGCTGGGTTCAGGGATGGGGAGGGGACGCACTCCGTCCAGAATCATCAGTATCAGCAGCAGGACGACAAAAAGGATTTAGTCAACTTCCCCTGGGACACAGGAGGACAGGGATGCAGGCAGACAGTCAGGGTCTGCACCCCGGCCCCTCCCAACCTAGAGTTGACCCCAAATGCTGGTGTTATCTGCACACCCCTGGTGGGGCGGGGGCAGGAGCAGGGACAGCAGGCGGTGTGGCACCCGCGCTGGTGCAGCCCTTGCTTCTCTGGGTGGGACAGACAGGGGCTGGGCTCTTCTGGGCGCCTGGTGCTCCCCTGCCGCTCGGAGCTGGCGGGTGCATTCTGGGCTGGCGTGCATAGACCAGGGGTCCCGCAGGGGAGGTGTACCCTGTTTTTCTGGGGCCCTGCTTTTAGGGCGGAGGTCCTCCCTGGAACCCGCAGGTCACTGCATTCATTTTCATGTGGTCTCCATGCGGGCCGCTGCTGCAGATATTGAACCCCATTTTACAGGTGAGGGGCTGAGGCCCGGGAGCGAAAGTCACACGTTACTCCGTAGTTGATTTGATTTGAACCTGGTATTGTCTGGCAGCAGAAGCCCCTCCTCTCTCCAGCTCCTCATACTGCCTTACAGGAAACCGGGTCAGGCAGGCCGGGGTCAGTGGCTCAAGGTCAGAGGAGACGAGGGCTGAGACTCAGGGCTGAGATCCACCATCCCCGTACTGCTTTGGGGTACGTGGCACAGCCTGGTGGTAGGAGCAGGAATTCTGCCTTCAGACGGCCCAGGTCTGAATCCCGGTTCTGCTGAGTGCTAGCTGTGCGCCCTTGGACGGGTGACTCACCCTCTCTGAGCCTCCGTTCCTCATCTGGAAGAAACGATGATGTGTACCCTACCTCCCGACTGAGGGGACCTGCTGTCTGGGTCTGTGGCTGCCGGCCGTGATCACGGAGGTGGGTGGAACAGGGGTAAGAGATCCCTCCCGAAGAGCGGGGCCCACCTTAGCTGGAAGAGGCCACCCCCTCCCGGCTGGGGTACTGAGGAAGTTCGGAGCTGAGTGCTTGGCTCAGTGTATAAGTGCATCTTATTTATTTGAAATCAGACGGTAATTCTTGAGTCTCATGAAAATTAAAATCCGGGAAATCCAAGTCCATCTTGATGAATTCCCTTTGATCCCGTCCCTGGTGTGCTCATGGTTTGGTTTTAGTGCACATTTTGTCAGACTTCCCTTGTTTTACTCGCACACAAGCGTGGGCCTATATAAATACATCATTTGGGTTACGTGCCCCCGGGTGCGCGTTTAAATCAAATGGTGTCATTCCGCAAGTATCAGCCCGTAAACCGCCTTGTCCCTCTGGCAAGCTGCATCTTGGAGATCTGCCCCGTCCGTGGGTGGAGACCGGCCCTGCCACCTGCCACTGTCTTCCAGGACCCAGAGCTGCAGCGGCTGGCCGCAATGGGGATCCTCACACCCATTTTATGGATGAGGAAGTCAAGGCTCGGAGAGCTTGCCTGACTTGCCCAGGGTTACCTCCCAACGGCAATCATGCTGGTGGGGGCTGGGAGGGGCCAGCATGACCAGTAAGTGAGGCATAAGGAAAGCAGTAGCAGGTGGCAGGGTAGGGGGGTGCACGCCAGAGCCCAGATGCCAGAGGGAGGAAACCGAGGCCTCCAGAGAGCTCGGCGACACTGGCCGTCATTGAGGCGTGATGCTGGGGGGTTACGCAGGCGCTGCCCACCGCATGCTCTCCCTTGTCCAGCCTCCTGATTCTCCGCAGCCTCCAAGACTGGCATGCTCAGGGCCCTGCTCTGTTCGGTGCCTGGTGGTCCCAAGTTCAGAGCAGGGTCCCGCTGCCCGCGTCCCCCATGGGAGAGCGTCTGTTCCCAGCTGGACCCCAGCTCTGGGTGGCCTCTACTGGGCACCCCTCCCCCAGGACTTGAGTCAGGGTGAGGCACATGCCAGGAAAGGCCAGGCCCCCTGGGTGGGCCGAGGGTGTAACCCACAGCATTCCCTAGGCAGGCCCTGCCAGCCGAGGTGCTAATTAGGGCAGACTTCCGGAGGAGGAGGAAACTCAGGAGGAAGCAGCCTCCAGGCTGTCAGGCACTCTTTCCTCCTGATTCACTGCTGGCCTGCCCGTGGGCTGCCTCGGAGTCACCCAGCCTCCGCGAGCTTAGGGGCCCCGGGCAGGTCCCCAGCCTCCGCTGACCCGCCCCCCAGGCATTTGTCAGAAAGAGGACAGGGCAGTCCCGAGGGGTGGGGTGGGCGCAGGAGACACTCAGGGTGTGGCTGGGTGTGTTCATCGAGCTAGCACCCGCACAGTGCCCTTGGCCTCGTTCTGCAGGGCTGCAGCCCTCCTGACCACGCCCTGAGGGGCCCTGCAGCGGGCAGGGTCACCCGTGACATGGGGGGAGGCATCCTAGCCTTCAGGCTGCTGGTCCTGTGGCCCCCCAGGCCCTCCCGCTCAGCCAGCTGTTTGGCCTGGAGAGCTGCCTCTGGTCCTCCAGGCGTCCGTCCTAACCTGCCCCTGCGGCGGCTCCCAGGATCAGACCGAACGCTGGGTGGGAAAGGCTGGGGTGCTGGAGGCTGTGGGCCGTTGCCTGAGCCACACTAGCGGCCACCGCACTCTGAGCCAGCAGCTCCAGCCCCGGTGAACCCCGTGGGCTCACGTCTGCAGCAGCCCTCGAGGGACATCCCAGAAACTCTCATTTTGTCAAAGGTCACGAATATTTTACGTGTCAGACTTTTCACAGAAGTAGACAGGATTTCTAAGGGGCCTCCCGTGCCCGGACCAGTGACCAGCCTGTGCCCAGTCTGCTCCGTTTATACTCCCTCCAGACCCTTCTCCCCATATGGTTTGGAATCAACCCAAGGAGGGCCTTTTTCTTTTTTGTTCCCCTGAAGCATAAGAGCCAGACTCACCCGCAGGAATTTAACAGTCATCTAGGCTGAGGCCCAGAAAGGTGTGCTTTAGCAAGGATCCCTTGAGATGTAGCGTTCTGGCGGGGGGTGGTGGCGAGGTGATGGGGCAGCGCTCAGAGCCAGCAGACCTGGGCCGTCGCCTCCAGGAGGATCGGGAGGACATGTGACACCTACAGATGGTGGGACAGACAGGCTGCTGCCTTGGCGGGCTCCGAGCCACCTCCCCCTGCAGGGGTGGAAAACCATGTGTGGAGATGGATCCCACCCCACGCTGACCTGGGGAGGTCTGGGGGGTGGTTCCCGCAGGGCTGCCTGGAGGAGGTGCTCTAGCAGATTAGCCCAGCCCCATGTACTGGAAACCCACCCAGCACAGTGGCTAACTGGTCAACCACAAGGCCGCACATTCCCGGGGGACGTGCACCAGCCAGTTCCTACCACAGGAGAGCCCGGCGCTGGCCGAGCCGGCCGACAAAGGACGCTTTGTTCAGCTGTTCCAACAAACACTTCCCTTGGATATTGGCTCCCCGGACTCGGATGTAATATGGGGTGTGAGTTACTCTTTAACAGGCCACTTGATCCTGGCCTCCAAGCGCTCCTAAACTAATTTCCCGGAAGAAAGGTGTCCCCACCACCAGTCCCGGTGTTTTATTAACCACCCCCTGCGCGGCCGAGGAGAAGCTGGGTGCGGCTGCCTCTGCCCCCGGAGCCCACCCTGAGAGCCCGGCGGCGGCGCGCTGGGGGAGGAAGCCGCAGAGAGGCTGAGCGGCGTGTCCTTGACCGTCTGGGCCGGAGCCGAGAGGCCTGTCCCTTCAGCTGCACTTTGAGAGCTCTGTCCTGGGAGGAAAGGGGCACCCAGACGGCCAGGCGGCCCCTGGCAGCCGGGCCCAGCACGCAGCCACCACGGCTGCCCCCAGATCTGCGCTTCTGGGTCCGTGTCTCCGGGCTGACGCTCCAGGAGGTGCCGAGCTCTAAAGCGTGAATACAACTTCACAAGCTTGGGGGCTTTACAGATTAAAATTTAAAAATGCACACAGGGCTTCCGTGATGGAGCGAAGGATGAGGGTCAGAGCCGTCTTGAGGGAAAGCTGGCCCCATGGTCCCCGCTGGCTGTGACATCTAGTCTGGGGCAAAAGGGTGAGTGGGCCCCTCAGCTGTGCCCGTCAGGTGTTTGGACCACAAAGGGAGGAGGGGGGCAGCCCATGGGGCTCCCCAGCATCCCGTCATTGTCGTCAGGGCTGAGACCAGGAGGAGGGAGAGCCCTGGGGCAGGGACAGGTCTGAGGCTGGAGGGGTGCAGAGAGCCTTGACCTCTGAGCTACAGCTCTGGGTTCCAGGAGGCCCAGGGCTCCCACTGTCTCCTCTGGGCTCCCTGGGGGTCCTCTGTCCTGCCTGGGCCGACATGAATGGGCAAACCGAGTGACAACATCCCAGGATGGACGTCTGAGGATACCGGACCCGCCTTCTGCCTGCCTCAGTTTACAGGCAGAGCGGGGAAGCGAGGGGCAGAGCGGGCCAGCCGTGGGCATTTGCACGAGACAAGGGTCAGTCTGTGCCATGAGTCTAGGATTGGTCAAACGTCCATCTTCCAGTAAACATGGGTCAACACATTGGCTCGCAGGCTAGGCTGGGCTCCAAAAGAAGGTGGCCCTCTGTGGGAGGGGCCTGGTAAGAGCAGGGGCCGCTCAGGAGGGAGGCGCAGTGAGGGTGTTCTGGTCGGTAGTGATACTAATACCACCTCTGGTGGCATGTGTATTTGACCATGAACTGGGGATTGGAGGACAGTCCCTCTGCTGGGGAGAGCGCCAGGCAGGAAGGCAGGACCTCAGAAGCCCATCTCAGTGTTGGCTTCGGGGCCGGAAGTCTGGGGGCAAGCCCCGCCTGCCGGCGGGACACAAGGGGCAGAAAGGGAGACGACCCTGGGCCCGCGGTCTCCTCCCTCCGGTCACACCAGAAATGGAGCCCTAGGCCAGATCAGCTGAGACTCCCAGGCACTGGTCCGGTGGGGCTCCTTGAATGCTCCCTGCCATGTTCAGGGGGTGGGGGACAGGTGGGCAGGGAAGGGAAGGGGGCCAGCATTCTGGTATCCAGCCCTGCTCTGTGGCCCGGCTTCCTCTGACATCCAGACACTGGGTCAGAGGGGGCTTCTCTCCGAAGGATTCTGCCCTGTATTAGGGACGTTAGTCCATGTCCGATTCACTGGGCAGAAGGGCAAGTGACTAACCACTTTGCAGAAGGCTCTGTGCCAGGCTTCCTCAAAGGCTGGATCTTCCGGGTCAGGGGGTCTTGAACTTGAATGAGATAAAGATCTCCTGGAGGGCTCCTTAAAGCCTAGATTCTAGGCCCCCCCAGAGTATCTTAGACAGCAAGCCCGGGATGGTCCTGAGAATTTGCATTTCCGACCAGTTCCCAGATGCTGCTGAGGCCCCGGGACCCCACGCTGAGAACCGCTGCTGGGGCTGAAGGGGTCCCAGGACGTAATTCACACACACGCACCTGCAGCTCCTTGCAGAAGGGAACTGCGGCCTTATGCGGCCTGGTGAGCCAGACCGGCCTCCCGGTGCTCCGGCTCCAGGGACAGGATCTGTGGGGTGAGGGCAGTGGCCGTGGGTCAGGGAGGGCCGTCCTGTGGAAAGGGGTCGAGGCAGGAATGGGGGATTCCGGGAAGGGGGCTCTCCTGCCTGTCGAGGCCACGGCAGCGGCTCCCTGACCGGCGGTGGCTCGGCACACAGCGTGGACTTTGGAGACCTCAGCCTCCCTCAGCGGGGGCACACAAGGCCGCTGCTGCAGTTTCACTGGAAAAGCCACTCAATTTCCAGGCCAGACAGGAGAGGCAGACACAAGGCTCCTCTCTACCCCTTTTCAAAAGAGAGAAAGGCTGCCCTTCAGTTGAGCTGTCCGCACTGAGTCCTGCCATTGTCCCCAGCAGCGAGAACCTGAGCCTGGGGGACAGGCAGCGCCTCTGGGCACCTCGCTGTCCCCACAGTGGTCTCTTTGTGGGTCGGGAGAGGCAGTGGGCCGCCCGCCAGCCTCTTGGACGCTGCAGGTCCGGCCCGATGCTCCCGGGTCTCAGATTTGGGATATCGAGTCCGCTGAGGATGCCAGGGTAGGGGAAGGGCACATGTGGGGTGGCGGCCCTGCTCCCCAGCCTTCCCCGCTGGACCTCAGTGCAGCCCCTATGTTCCCAGCTCAATCGTTTGAAAGGGGTCTGGGGTCTCAGGCAGGGCTGATAGGAGCTGCCAGGGCCCCAGGAGAGACTGGGAGGTGGGGGTGGGGGCAGGCTCCTCAGGGCCGCGGAGGCACAAGAAGCCACTCCAAGGAGGGGTTTCCCAGGAGTCTGTTGTGCGGGCGGTGGCCTGAGCTGAGCACAAGTCTGGGGCAGTCAGGGGTCCCCGTCATGCTGGGGACACGAAGTCCTGTCTCCCCCCAGCTAGTCCTCCGAAGCAGGCTCAGACTACGACGCGTACACCCCGACCGGGTCCTCCCCAAACCCTCCAGGCTGGGAGGGAAACCATCCTTGAAATTCTTGTGTCCTGACTGAGGAGGATGAGGGAGGATTGAGGGAGCTTCGCGATTCAGGCAGGGTGCCGGGTGGAGGGTGCTGGGTGGAGGGGGCGGGGTGGAGGGGTTGGCACGGACCTTGGCGGGGGGTGGGGTGGGGGGTCTCCTGCGCTGACTCTGGGCTCCAGAGAGAGGGTGCAGTGGGGAGTGGCCTTCAGCAAGGGACCAGCGGGACAGGGAGAGGAAATTTAGAAACCACACCTGGTGATATGTAAGCCAGCATCCCCAAAGTGTGGTTCCAGGAACAACGTGCCTCAAGGTCACATGCATTTGGGTCATTCTGCGTTCAACTTGTTTTTCCCTCTTGCGGGACTCGGAGCCTTTCTCTGGTCTTGGGATGCTCCATGTCACACAGAGGGCACAGGGCCCATGCCCAAGCGTGGGAATACAGTCCCCAGAGCACGCCCTGGGGATCCTGATGAAGAGGCCCACTCCCCACTGCCTCGTCATTCTTCCCGAGTAACTGTTCATACGGTCACCGGACAGATCCCTGATTCCGTTTTACCAAGAGCTAGGAAACTTTTTCTTTTTAAAAAAGATTTAGTCATTTATTCGAGAGAGAGGGAGAGAGAGGGAGAGCACTCGGAGGGGAGGGGCAGAGGGAGAGAGAACCCTAAGCAGACCCCACACCCAGCAGGTAGCCAGACGTAGGGCTCCATCTCAGGACCCTGGAATCATGACCTGAGCTGAAAGATGTTAGCATTTCCGGAAATCTGCTTTTCATACAAACAGCTGCAAACGCAGGTTTGCTCTCAGTGGGCGGGGTCAGGATTCCTGATGGGAAGCGTGGCGGTGCCCGGCAGGAAGGAAGAGACCATAACACGTGAGCTGGGCGCACGAAGCCAGCTTCTGAGGCTGCTACCTTAGCTGTCGCCGTAACGTGAGCGCGTCTCGTCACAGGCTCTCCCGTTGGGAGAGATTGCCCCAAGACCCAGCTCTTAGCAACACGCTCCCCAAAGACTGCAACGAACAGAAAAAACTTTTCACAAGGCACAAAACCACCAAAAATACTTCATGCCGTATTTGGCACGTACTGGAATTTTTTAAAGTCAGCATTCCACTTTTATCTTTACTGATTTCCCCCCGGTTCTCCACTCCAACCCCGACATGGGGCCCTAACTTACAGTTACTTCTGAGGTCTTCTAGCCCCTCTCAGTGCCCGCCGCCCTGGCGCAGCCTGCAGCCGGCTCGGTGTCGGGCAGGCCAAGTGCCCCTCACCCTCGGTGCCCAGTGGTGGGGGGGCAGTGCCACCTCTTTTCCGCGTTCTCCACACGAACGTGTGCCTGTGTCAGGCCGTGCGGTTGGGCTGGGGAGAGCCTTCTTGGGGTCCTGGTGTTGCTTATGGAAACAGCAGGCCCTGAAGACCCGCACCCTCCTCCGGGGGCTCTTCCTGCCAAGCAAAAACCCACTTCTCTGCGGGCCGGAGTGAGATCGGCCCTGTTGGTTGTGGGGGCTGCTCCCCAGATTCCCTGATCTGTCCCCAGAGTCCTTGGAGCTACCAGTGCTGTGAGTCTCGGCCAGGGGAGTGACCTCCTGCCAGGGCGCTGGGACGCCCATGTGGCTGTCAGTTAAGCGTCTGCCTTTGGCCCAGGTCATGATCTCAGGGGTCTTGAGATCGAGCCCCGCATCGGGTTCCTTGCTCGGGGGGGAGGCTGCTTTTCCCTCCGCCTGCCACGCCTCTGCTTCTGCTCCCTCTCTCTAATACATAAATAAAATCTTAAAAAAAATTCCATGGTGGTGTTTTCCACCTGCTGCGGCTACCATTTGTCCAAGTGTGTTTAACTCTTTTTTTTTTCAAAGATTTTATTTATTTATTTGACAGAGAGATCACAAGCAGGCAGAGAGGCAGGCAGAGAGAGGAGGAAGCAGACTCCTCGCTGAGCAGAGAGCCCGATGTGGGGCTCGATCCCAGGACCCTGAGATCATGACCTGAGCCGAAGGCAGAGGCTTTAACCCACTGAGCCACCCAGGTGCCCCTAGTGTGTTTAACTCTTTGTAAAATGACCCGTCCATTCATTTATATTTTCAGCCCAATAGCACTCATCTGACATTGTGCATCAAAAGTTTTACAAATTGCAATGCTCCACCTTTCCATTATGGAGAATGTGTTTTTTTTTTTTTTTAACATAAAGATGGTAGGAAAAGGCCAAATATGTGTTATTTGAAAGGATGAAAGCGTACCAGGCTGACCAGCGTAGGAACGGTTATAATCATGAACATTTCAGTTCCGAGTTGTAATTTTAAAATGAAAATGTTTTTGATCATGATTAAAACAGGAGTTTTCTGACATTTCTTTTTTTATTTTTAATTTAATTTTATTTTTAAAAGATTTATTTATTTATTTATTTGACAGAGAGAGATCACAAGTAGGCAGAGAGGCAGGCAGAGAGAGAGGAAGGGAAGCAGGCTCCCTGCTGAGCAGAGAGCCCGATGCGGGACTCGATCCCTGGACCCTGAGATCATGACCGGAGCCGAAGGCAGCGGCTTAACCCACTGAGCCACCCAGGTGCCCCTGACATTTCTTTTTTTAAAAGGTATTATTTATTTATTTGGGAGGGAGAGAGAGAGCACGAGCAGGAGGCGGGGCAGAGGCAGAAGGACAAGCAGGTTCCCCGCAGAGCAGACCAATCCCAGGACCCTGGGATCATGACCCGAGCAGAAGGTAGACTCTTAACCGACTGAGCCACCCAGGCGCCTCATGGCATTTCTTTCTTTCCTTTTGGATTTTGGCATTTGTTATCCCAGACCCGGAGGGAAACAAATGTAAATGTTGATGCTAGCTAGCCCTTTTAGCAACAGCTTTTTGTGGTGTGGTAATGAGGTCACCATTGCCCCACGGAATCAACTAGAAGTTTACAGAGTGTTCCCTCCATTACCTGGGGTTGCACAGTGGCAGCTCCTCAAACCGGCACTGTACTTCTGCTTGAGCGTTTTTGTTTTTTTTAAAAGATTTTATTTATTTATTTGACAGAGATCACAAGCAGGCAGAGAGGCAGGCAGAGAGAGAGAGGGAAGCAGGCTCCCTGCTGAGCAGAGAGCCCGATGCGGGACTTGATCCCAGGACTCTGAGATCATGACCCGAGCCGAAGGCAGTGGCTTAACCCACTGAGCCACCCAGGCGCCCCTGCTTGAGCGTTTTTGAAACAGGATTCACGGGGAGGAGTTCCAACACGCATACCGGCAGAGAGACTCCTGTAATGACCGCCCCCCCCCGCCCCTGCATCCAACAGCAAATCACCGCCGCCCCCGTTCGGCTCTACCCTCGTTCCCCAGTCTATTCGGATTGGTTAATGTTGGCTCGTGTATCTGAAGGTGGATCCCAGACATCGCGTTCCCCCTACATATTTCCGCCCGCATCTGCTCGTCTGCACCAAACACGTTTTCTACAACAATCACAAGGCCGATACTGTCATTAACAAAGTAACGCGGTAACGTCAGTGCTTTAATGTCCCTTAGCACCCAGCCCAAGTTCAAATTTCCCTAAATGTGCCGGGAATGCCTTCCGGCGAGGTCCGTGTGCGCCAGGATCCCAGCTGGAGCTGGGGAGGGGCAGGGAACTGTGGGCCAGTCGTCTCTGCAGCCCCCTTCGGAAGCAGACAGTCTGATTGGCAACCCTGGCTCTACCAGTTAATTAGCTTGTCTGGTAACCAGCTAGTGATCCTCGAACTCGGGCCTATGAGGCTTCGTCTGTGAAACAGGGTGACCGTGTGAGCTCCCAGGGAGTCATGCAGATGGACTGGGGGCCTGGGTCTCTAGAGATGTGACCCCGGGGGCAGGGACCACATCCTCCGAGGTGCTCCACCGTGGCTCCCGACCCCTGGGATACACAGTGACAAGCACAAAGAAACATGTGCCTCCTCCCAGAGGCTCTCCCAAGGCCAAGTTACAGCCACGGGTTTCAAGTCACACCTTCCGATGCCAGCCCTGCCTGCTCGTCCCTCTGCTTTTAAAGGACACCACGAAAGCCCGTGCACCAAGCCAGGATGGGACAAACATGTGGGTTTTAGGACAAAAATGCCTCCTTGTTGTTTCTTCTGGAAACTGCCTGCTCCCTCCCATGGGTGAGGTGGAGAGGCACTGCTCTCCGTGTGCTCCCCCCATTCCTGGCACAGGGCCAGGCGCGGTCACCGGGTCACTGGAGGCCCCCCCCCCCCCGCGCCCCCATCTAGTGGGCTGCTGGCAGGCTCTGGCTCCACCTACCGGCTGCCTCAGGACACCTGCTTGCTCCCGCTTCGGGGAAGAAGGCGGCCCGTTGACGCAGCAGGTGCGGTCCCTGCTGGCAAGGCAAGGCTGCTGCTTCAGCTACGAAACGCTGCTGCACTGAGGGTTTCAGGGGCAGGAAAGCACTTGGCCTGGCAGGAAGATCGATGTGCTTCACTTTGAAAGCATGGCTGGTTCTTGGCGGGTTTCTGGGGGTGGGGGTGGGGCGTTGATCTTTGACATCCTCCCCCTGCCTTCAGGTGTCACCACAAACCGCCCCCCGCCCCGCCGGACGGGTCTACCTTTCAGAGGATCTGCACCGTCTCATCACAAAGGACACGAAGTCCCTTCGTGAAAGAAATCCCGTGGTCCCTCGCCCCACGCAGTTGGTTCGCAATGGCCTATGAAGAGTCTTTTGCAAGCACTTACGCACCAGACAAGAAACAAAGGAGGCCCAGGTGGGAAAGGGAGCTGTGCCCGTGGCCGGCTTCAGGGGCCAGCTCCCTGGGTGCCCCTCTCCCCCGCCCCTGGACAAGTGCAGCTCCCCAGAGTCCCAGCCCCAGCCCCGGCGAGATGACTCTGGCTCATCTTCTGCTCTCTCGGCCCGGTTCCTTGACTGTAAAATGGGACTACAGCTCCACCTAGCTTAGCTCCTAGGGCTGCATGAGCTAAGACGCGGACTGGCATCCTGGGGCACCACGGGAGCAGCGGGGGTGGGGGGTGGGGTGGACCTAAGGGCCCTGGTGGGTCATGTTCTTTGGATCAGTACTTTCCAGAATGTGGTCCCCAGCCATCAGCACATCCTGGCAAATGATATGCCAGTTCTCGGGCTCCTTTCCAGACCCACAGAATCAGAAACCCTGGGGCCTACTGGTCCCTGGTAGCAGTCTCCCCAGCCCTGCCCAGGCTCCTGCACCGAAGCCTTGGGGTAACACTCACACCAACTCCGCAGCGCGCCACAGCGGTGAGCGGGCGGCAAGGCTGAAGGTGGGCTTTACCCCATTTCTACAGACCGTGCAGGGGGCGGCAGGCGTTTCTCAGGCCCAGACCCTGGCCAGACCTATGTCACCTGCTGGAGACACAGATGAAAAGTAGGATGGCCTCTGCCTTTAGGAGAAAGACAGCCAGAGACCGGGACCGGGGCCTCCCCTTTCTATTCCTGCAAACCACCAGATCTCAAAATTAGTCTCACTTTCACCCCTATTTCGATCTGGTTTTGAATCTTCCTTATGAGGGCAATTCTAGTGGTGCCTGAGTATCTCAGTGCATTAAGTGACTGACTCTTGATTTTAGCTCAGGTCATGATCTCAGGGTTGTGGGACTGAGCCCCGCCTCGGGCTCCACGCTCAGTGGGGTCTGTCGGATTCTCTCCCTCCACCCCTTCCCCGGCTCCCTCTCCAAAATAAAAATCAATCTTTTTTTTTTTCTTAAAGATTTTATTTATTTATTTGACAGAGAGAGATCACAAGCAGGCAGAGAGGCAGGCAGAGAGAGAAAGGGGGAAGCAGGATCCCTGCTGAGCAGAGAGCCCGATGTGGGGCTCGATCCCAGGACCCTGGGATCATGACCTGATCATGACCTGAGCCGAAGGCAGCGGCTTAACCCACTGAGCCACCCAGGTGCCCCAATAAAAATAAATCTTAAAAAAAAAAAAAATAAAGTGCAATTCTAAGGATTTGGTAATTGCCTTAGATGGAGGCAAATACCACATAGTATTTATTTCAGCCAAACTAGGAAAAACAGCAGTAAGTTTTAGATATTTTTACGTTACGTACTTTGTCAGTGACTTCCTGATACAATCTTCTAGAGCTCACGCCTCTACCCATGACCTCATCCCTTACTTGTGCAGTGTCTGACAGCTCACCAGTGCTCCTCCGTACCTCCCCCACCGCCCGCCAGGGACTGTAGTGAGAACTGATGTTCCGCCCCCGCCACCGACCGCACGAGAAGCACAAGGCTCAGCGAGGTCACAAGAGTAAGTGGCCGAATCCTCGGTGTAGTTGGTGTGTGTCAGACCTCAGCAGTGACGGCCACCCCGAAGCCCCGATTCCTACAGCAATGGGGATGGGTGACGGGGACTGTTCTGGGCGCGGCGGGTGCATAGGGGGCTGAGAGAGGGACACAGGCACAGGCAGTGGTGCACCTCAGTGACATTTATTCACGCCACACAGGACACAACATGTCTGTAAGTGTGTGCAGGGCTCCACGTTCCCCACGAACAGCATGCTGAGACGTACACCAGACGGACGCTCCAAGTACAGCCGGTCAGTGGTGGCCGTGGGCAGGCGCAGGACTTGACGCTGCGGAAAGAGATGCATAGCATGGCTACCGTTGAGCAAGAAAGGGAAACATGGGTGACCGTTTATTATGGGAGTGCTGACAAGTCAGAAACCGTAAACCACAATTTTCAATATTATGAAGACACGTGGAGGAGCATTTCTACCCAGAGCGTCCGGCAGGTGGGAAGGTTTCGTGGACTCCCCTCACATACCCAGGGGGCTCGCCTGCCAGCACAAGGCCGGAGGGGTCACCGGCCGGCCCTGGCTCTGGGAGGACCCGAATGACTACAGTTTAACGGTTATTTGGGAAGAAGAGTGAAGACACGTCCAGCACCAGGACACACGTTTCACGGGTGGCTTCCCACACGGCGAGCCTGGGCTGCCCTCCTGCTGGCAGCAGTGACCCCGTCTTTCTAGTGCCCCCACACGTTTTACTTGGCCCAAGGGGGTGAGCAAAGGTCTTTAGCACCCAGACTGTAAGAACTGCAGAATTCTCTTTTCCAGCAGGGACAGCAAACTCCACGCTCTCAAGGACCCCCTGCTCCTCACACAGTGAGCAGCGACACACCTTGTCCGGGAAAGGTGGGACGGTGTTTTTCGCTCCCCGTCATTTGAAGAAGCAAAAATCTTACCTTTCAAGGCTTTACTTCTTTTATCTGAAATGAAAAGAAGGAAACATTGGTTGTATCAATCAACGCTTTACAAAAATGTGTTTGGTCAATCCATTCCTGAAAGACACTGGGCTGAAAAGCTCACAGCTTAGGTAAAGTGCTTATGGGAGTTTCTCACGGTGCCTCCCAGCCAGGAGGTGGCACCGCCTCCACCGGAGTTTTCTAGAACAGCTGAGCAGCCCTTCAGAATGCGCAGGCCTCTCCACTCCTTCCCGTTCCCCAGGCTCCAGTCCTGCAGTTTCAAGTTTCCTCCCTTCCCTCCTCTTCTAAACCAACCGCTTATTAATCCATGACTGGCCTCGTGTCCGTTCCGCTGAGAAGCAATGGTCACCCTGCCCCCACTTCTATTATGGAAACGTTAAAATATTCACACAATGGGAAAGGTACAGTAACACACCACGCACTAGGACACTCTATCCCTAATGACTCCTGCCCCCAATTCTTCCAAAGAGGGGACACGTCCTACACACCTGAAACACCACGGTCACACCTAGGAAGCTCAGGGTCCCCGTTACTAAGGCCTTGTTCGATTTTCCTAGCTGTCCCCAAATGTCTCTAGGAGCTGACACGTACCCCCACAACCTAACGAAGGGTTCTGGTGCTCATTTCTGGGTAAGAACCAATGTTCCTCCACAACAGAAAATGTGATTCCTTTTGAAAATGATTTTCATTTTCCTGACTGCTAACGAATCGACATGAAGAACTTACCAGCACTCCTGATTTTATAAATGATGACACTCATCAACCCCATTCCTACCCAAATCTCCTGGTAAACCTGGGTATAGTAGGGCTTCAGGGGGATCCAAACATTTTTAATCAAGCTTTGAAGCATCTGAAAAGGAACACAGTGATAAATGTTATCATGACTATCTTCTTTTTTAAAAGATTTTAAAATAAGAAAGAGAGGGAGCCGGACGCCTGGGTGGCTCAGTGGGTTAAGCAGCTGCCTTCGGCTCAGGTCATGATCCCAAGGTCCTGGGATAGAGTCCCACATCGGGCTCCTTGCTTGGCTGGGAGCCTGCTTCTCCCTCTGCCTTTGCCTGCCATTCTGTCTGCCTGTGTTTGCTCTCTCTCCCCCTCTCTCTAATAAATAAATAAAATCTTAAAAAAAAAATTTTTTTTAGGGGCGCCTGGGTGGCTCAGTGGGTTAGGCCGCTGCCTTCGGCTCAGGTCATGATCTCAGGGTCCTGGGATCGAGTCCCGCATCGGGCTCTCTGCTCAGCAGGGAGCCTGCTTCCCTCTCTCTCTCTCTGCCTGCCTCTCTGTCTACTTGTGATTTCTCTCTGTCAAATAAATAAATAAAATCTTTAAAAAAAAAAATTTTTTTTAAAAAAGAAAGAGAGGGAGCATGAGTAGCGGGGAATGGGCAGGGGGAAACAGACTCCCCCCTGACGGGGGCTCCACCCCAGGACCCCAGGATCATGACCCGAGCTGAAGGCAGATTAACTGAGCCCCCAGGTGCCCACCATGACCATCGTCTTAAAGCTAACTGGAAAGAGGTTCCCATATACTCTTAAATGTGACCGTTTCGTACAAGTGCTCCACACGGGCCCTCTCTGGCAGCCGTTCCTACCTGACATGGGGCCCACTCAGCAGCTCCTCAAGCCCCCGCCCCCAGGCTGCCAACCTCAGCCGTCCTGATGCTCCGCCCCCCTTCCCCCTCACGACGCAGAGCGCCCAGCCCACGCCATCTCCCAGGGTCCCGAGCGTTCCTCTCCCTCACAGCTGTTCTGCACTGACGCTACACCCCAAATCACGCCGCACTATTTTAAACTTTTACATCGGATCCCTAGTCCGCTCGCATCACCGTGCGAAGCGCTGCTGGCATCCAGAGCTGGAAAAGAACACGGGCCTAGTGAGACCCACACTCAGCCTCGCGATCTGCCGCTGGATGCACACAGCCCAGGGTGCGAGGTCACTTCCTGCGAGCCGCCCTTACATCATCACTTATTTAATGAGTAACAATAGTTACCTAATTACTGGATTTGACAGGGAAAAGCCACCGAATGCTGAAGTTCGCTTTTATGAGCAGGTCTCGACCTAAGGCTTTTGGTTACAACTCACTACAGACCTTAAAGTGTGACGCCCCCGTGTTCACTGTAGCTTTGTGACGTCTCAAGGGGCCTGTCAAACAACAGGCCTTCAAGTCACTGTCAGCAATAACTAGACCCAGGCACCTTGCATTTTCCTTGAAAACACTCCTTGGGCTTCAGTTAGTCATGCCCCTCGTCCCCACCCCGGCCAGAGCCTCATCTACGTTCCTTTTCTCCACTAATTGGGTTACGCAAATCCTACTTCTCACTCTTCTCCGGCGCGATCATTACCCACTCAGCTCCTGGGAACCCAGCACCCGGGAACCGAGCTCGCACTAGGTGGCAGGCACTGTTCAGGGGCCAAGAGACCGGCTCCTAAGGAGCCAGAAAACTTGGGAGAAGAGTGGCCTAGGCAGAGGCTGCATGTGTGCGAAAACCCCAGGTCAGGCTGGACTCGGAGAGCCTGGAGGTGGGGTAGGGAAGCCATAGCGGATGAGCAGATTCAAATCCCGCTCACTTCAGGTGCCTCAGTTTCCTCCTCTGGAAAACAGGGATGCAAACACCGAGCACCCCCAAGGGTGCTCACGAAGAGGCGGGCCTCTGCATCTCGTCCGAGCCGTGTGTGGAGCCCGATGCGGAGCGCGGTCACGTAAAACCCCACGGCCGGACTCCGGGAGGGAGGGGAACTGGGTCATCTGCACCTTGCAGGCCATGGTGAAGAACCGGGCCTTTACTCTCAGAAGGTCATGCGAACCCAACGGCACTCACGAGGTGCTTCTACACCCGGCTCCTGCACCGCTGCCCGCCCCTACACAGCGGCTCCCTGCGAGAGCTGCCGGACACCACACGCCTAGTCCTATGAGCCGCCCTGCCCTCAGTCCTCAGCACTAGGGAGGACGGGCTCCAAGGACGGGTTGCCAGCTCTTCCCAGAAGAGGACGCACTGGGGCTGAGGCAGCGTCCGCCTCCACCCCAAGCGTGACCCTGAAGGATGCGGTGGTGTCGTCCTCCTGGAACTCCCTGCAGCGACGTCTCCCCTCAGGCCTCCTGTCCTCAGTCTGCGATGCTCTGTCACAGCACGAGGATCCCAGAAACTAACAATTCTGCCCCTAGCAGGTGCCTGAGGAGGCCCAAGCAGGACCTGCGGCGGCCTCGAGAAGCCGCAGGTGGGAGGCGGGTTGGGAGGGACCGAGGGCAGGGCTCCTCGGAGCCTGGCAGTGACTGCGCAACAAGGTCCCAGCGGGGCCGGGCTCCTCGGTCCCATCCCAACCCTGGCCGCGTCCAGGAGCTGTCCGTCCAGAAGGCCGCCCCTCCGCGATGCAGGGGCGTGTCCACGGGCCCCACAGGGCTCTCGCGGGCGTGCGGGGAGGCCGTGGACGGCTCCGCGGCCCAGCAGAAGGCAGCGCTACAACGCGCAGCGGCGGGCACCGGACCGGGCTCCCGGTTCTAAGAGGGAGAACGCGAGAAGACGCCCTCGCGACGGCCGGACCAAGTCTGGATGGGAAACAGCGAAGCGCGCGGAGGTGCGGAGCCGGGAGGAAGGCGCCGCAGAAACGTCAGCCGCCGCTTCTGCCCAGGGCCGGACCGCGGTCCCTCTCCTCTCCGGAACCACCTCGGACGGCCGCCGCCCGCGCAGCCTGCACCTTCCCAGCCCGGCCCGACTTTCCGCACGCTGGACCGGGCTCGCGGCCTGTCCCCACTACTTAAGGGAGGCCCTTCTCGCTCCCGCCCCCAGCCGGGCGGCGGCTCCGGAGCCCCCGTTCCTGCAAAGGCCCATCTTCGGGTCAGGAGCGCGCCCGCTCCGTCCGAGTCCGGGGCGCAGCACAGCCGACTCCGCCTGCCCACGCGGGAGACCAGGCCCGCCCGACCCGCGGAGGCGCGGACGGGATTCCAGGGCTCGGATCCCGTCGCGGCCCCCTGTCCCCTCCCCTGCGGCGGAGCACGGGCCCCCTCAGGGCAGTGCGTGGCGGCGAATCCCGAGGAAGCCAGGAGACGGTACCGAGCGCGGGGCGGGCGCTCCCGGCCGGGGTCGGGGCTCCATCCCTGAGCGCGCCGCGCCCTCCGCCCGTGGCCGACCCTGGCTCGCCCGCGGCGCGCTCCCCGTCCGGGCAGCGGTTCTGCCCGAAGGACAGGGCGCGGCTGCCCCTGCCCCACCAGTCCGCGGGGCGCCTCCCTGCGCCGCCCGGGGGCCGCGGCAAGACCCCAAGGTCAGCGGGGGCCAAGCGGCACTCCCGCCCGTCGCCCCGAGCCCCGCGGGCCCCGCCGCCCAGCTCGGAGCAGCCGGCCGCGCCCCCGCGCACTCACCTTGCCGAAGACCCCCGGCTCAGGCCGCCGCGGCGCCCACTCCCAACCGCCTGGAAAGGTCACCGAAAGCGCAAGCGCCGCGCGGGGCCCGCCGGGAAGGCGGAAGGAGCGGCGGCGCTCGGCGGCCAGAGCGCCGCCCCGACCGTGTCCGCGCGCTACAGCGCCCCCAGCGGTCGCCCCGGTGCCGCAGGCCGGCGAGCCCCGAGCGGGTGATTAACCGCTCGGGTGTGCCCCGGGCGCGGGACTTTCGGAGCTGAAACCGGACAAGCGGACGAGTTGGGCAACCTGAGAAAGCGGCCGTCTTTACGTGCTGTCTGAAGGCCGAGAAGCCGTCTCCCCGCTGTGGTCTTCTCGCTCTTTCTGTGGATTAACCGCTGTGCTGTGCACAGGTTCGTGCGCGGCGGGACTCCCGCGCCTACGAGCGTTCACGGCCGACGCTGCGCTTGGCGGACACGGGCTTCGAAGACAGCCCTTGACTGCGGGCGAGGCAGTGAGACGGAAAACTTCAGCAGAGAACTGGAAATTGTAAAGACAAAACCCCCCAAAATCCAAAAACCGCTTAGGCGATCGGAAAACGAGCCAAATAGAAATTGGACAAGTTTAATCTAATCTAAAAGATGAGATTGGAGAGCTAGAGTACAGCAGGAAAGTCCCTCAGGTGTGTAATTGGAGGCTCAGAAAGAAAGGCGCGTGAGATGGGCAGAAATATTAGGAGAGATGACGGCTGGCTGAGAGTTTTTAAAAAGTGATGGGGCAAAAACACCCCAGAGATTCAAAAAGCCTTACGGAAACCCAGCAGGCAGATCAATGAAAATAGACCAACACCTTGAAACACCATCATAAAATCACAGAAAACCAAAAATGAGAAAAATCCCAATTGCCAATCTAGACTTCTATGCATACAGAATTTAACCTTCAATAAGGAAGACAAAGTAAAGACATTTTGGAAAACCAAACACTAAGGGAATGATCCCAGTAGATGTGCAGTTAAAAAAATCAATACTCACTATTCATGCAGAAGGACACTGAGCTCAGACGGAAGAACGAGGACACAGGAAGGAAGAACAACAAGCAGGGTCCAGCTTCGAGGGGACAAAAGCTTCGGATCAAATGGAAGCTGTATTCACCACCTGAAAATCTTGATATTTTAGGACAGTCGTTCTCAAAGTGAGGTTTGGGGGTTCCGAAGGACCCTGGGGATCAAAACTATTGTCGTAACAATGGTAAAATTTGGTGATTTGTCTTTTTCACCAGAATTATCTCACAAGTGTTCTGTGGAGTTCTCCAGAGGCTGACTTGTGACGTCACAACAGAATGAATACAGAAACAGATACGGAAATCCAGCTATCCCCTATGAAGGCAGACATTTAGAGATCTACAAAAATGTCAGTGTCACTCTGCACACACATAGTGAATTTTCATCAAAATATACCCTTTAACACCAAATCGGTTTATTATTTTTAAATGAATTAATAAATAAACAAAGTGTCTCAGCTGTAATTCCTAGTAACCTAGATGCAATGGACATGAACAAAAGCTCTCTAGGGGCTTCAGAGTGTAACGGGTCCTGAGATAAAGACCTGGTTTCTGAACCACTGTCTTCGGAAAGAATGTTGGTCGGAAACTGCTGATGACAAGCATTTCAGGAACAACTTAGGAGTATCCTCCTAATCTATTTTAAGATAAAGTTTTTGAACTTCAAACTCTGTTTGAGAGCAACAGAATTTTCATGTCTTTTGTTTCAAAGCCAAAACACCCTATGAAAAATACATCTTCAAAGGAAACAATGATTGAAGACAGGGCTACCAAGATTTGTGCAGAATTCCACATTTTGCAGCTGAAAAGGTCAGAGAAGACATGAAGGTCCTTGGGACGCGGCTTCTCCCACTTTGTCCAGAGTGCTGCTTGCTGGCACCAGCATCATTTTCATTGTCTGAGCTGCTTGTTTTCCCTTTGGGTCTGTGACTCAAGCTGTTCTGCGGATGCCAACATGCAAAACCTTCACCAAGGCTCATGGCTTCCTCTGTGCTAGGGTCTAAACGTCTACAAGTCTCCTGAGAACTGTCAGACTGTCTCTTTTGACTTTGGACAGGAATGCAAGTTGAGCTGTGCTGAGTATGAAGCACCCAGAACTACCATTCAAATGAAGGGGATCAAAACTATTCTCTGTGATGCCACAGAAAGTTAGCTACGACTTGGGAAAATGGCAATGAAATGAGAACAAATTTTGGAACTGAAGTATCAGGTCAGTCTTCTTGTACTGCAGTTAAAAATTCAAGACTCAAGAGGACTGAGGTGACAGTAACCTGAAAGGTTCAAAGAACATAGTAAGGGCCTTCCAATCACCTCACATGTGTTAAAATGACTAAAATAAAAAAAGACAAGAAATAAGTGTTGGCAAGAGAAACACTTGGGAGAAAAAGGAACCCTTGAACACTGTGGGTGGGAATGTAAATTGGTGCAACCACCATGGAAAACAGTATGGGGGTTCCTCAAGAAAGTAAAAATAGAGGGACGCCTGGGTGGCTCAGTGGGTTAAGCTGCTGCCTTCGACTCAGGTCATGATCTCAGGGTCCTGGGATCGAGTCCTGCGTCGGGCTCTCTGCTCAGCAGGGAGCCTGCTTCCTCCTCTCTCTCTCTCTGCCTCTCTGTCTACTTGTGATCTCTCTCTGTCAAATAAATAAATAAAATCTTTAAAAAAAGAAAGTAAAAATAGAAATAGGATATGGTACAGTCATTCCAATATTGAATATTGACCCAAAGAAAACAAAAACACTAATTTGAAAAGATAATGTTCCTCTATGTTCATTGCAGCATTATTTGTGATAACCAAGAAATGGAAACAGCTCAGGTGTCCAGTGACAGACAAACGGATAAGGAAAACACACGTACACACGCACACACACACACACAGGACTATTACTCAGCCATAAAAAGGGTGAAATTGTGCCATTTGCAACAACGTGGATAGACCTAGAGGATATTATGCTAAAATAAATAAGTCAGAGAAGGGAAAATACTGTATGATTTCATTTATACGTGGAATCTAAAAAAATGAATAAAGCAAGAAGCAGAAATAGACCTATAAATACAGAGAACAAGGTGATGGCTGCCAGAGGGAAGGGAGATTGTGTGAAATGGGTGAAGGGGTGGGAGGTGCTTCCAGTGGGGGAATGAATACTCATGGGAGTAAAGGGCACAGGGCAGGGAATATAGTGGATGGTGCTGTCATAGTGTCCCGTGGTGACAGACGGCAGCCGAACGTGTGGTGGGAATGGCTCACATCTAGACGTGGGCTGTCCCACACCTGAAACTACTGTAACATTGAGCACCAACTCCACTCCAGTAAGAACAGAACAGGCCCCCTGGAGCGTCTCCTCGGGAAAGCAGAACTCTCTAACAAAACAGCTGCCACCTGGAAAGGTGCTCTGCCGCTGACAAGGGACGATGCGCTGCGGGGACACAATGTGAGTTTTGCAGTTGTGTGAAGTGGCTTCGGTGTACTCTGGGACATTTAGAACATGGGCTGGCCTTCAACGAAGCATCAGGTTAGAGGATGTTCCGTCAGTGCTGAACGACAAACCGAGGGTCTCCGTGACTCGATGGTCACACGTTCATTTAGGGCAGAACAGGTTGCTCCCCGCCGCCCGCGGGTGTGCGCGCGACCCCTCTGCAGGCTGCGGTGTGCGGACAAGTCCGAGCGGGGGGGCCAGGGCCCGGGATAGAAGCCAGAGGTGTGGTCCGGCTCGGGACCTGGGACCCCTCGACGGTGCGCACTCACCCCTTCCCCGGTGGCCTTCCGCCCCCCGCACTGGGTACCGCAGCAGGCGCCCGGCAGCTCTGCACCGAGCCTGGCCCTCGCCGGCCTGCAGCGCGACGCCGCGGGCTCGATCCTGAGACACGGTGGAGAGCGAGTCCGGACTTAGTTCTTGCAGCCCCGGAGGGCTGCTGCCCGGGGCCCCGAGAGTGTCCCGCGAGCTGACTCCCGGAGGGCAGCGTGGGCGCAGGCCTGCCCCCGCGCGGAGGGGCGGGGCTGGCAGCGCGAGGCCCCCCGCTGTGCGGGCGCCGGCGCGTTCTGATTGGAGAGCCCAGAGGGGCGGGGCGGGGCCGGAGGCACGAGACTCGCGGCGCATGGGCGCCGGCGCGTTCTGGTTGGAGAGCCTAGGCGGGGCGGGGCGGGTCCGGAGGCACGAGGTCCCGGCCGCGTGGGCGCCGGCGTGTTCTGATTGGAGAGCGTAGGCGGGGCAGGGCGGGTCCAGAGGCACGAGGTCCCGGCCGCGTGGGCGCCGGCGCGTTCTGATTGGAGGGCCCGGGCGGGGCGGGGCTGCGCTCCCGACGTCCCACGTTGCGCCGTCGCGTTCCCGCCAGCGTCTGCTCCCGCCGCTCCGCGGGGCAGTTGAGGCGGCGTCGACGCGGCGGGCGGCATGCTGCGCAAGCTCACCGTCGACCAGATCAACGACTGGTTCACGATCGGCAAGGCCGTGGCGGATGTGGAGCTGCTCGGCTCGCCGCCCGCCTTTCCGGCCGAGGCCACCAGGGACGAGGCGCGGCGCCGGGGCGCGGGCCCCGCCGTGGGCGCCGCGGCCCAGCTCCAGCCGCCGCCGCCCGTGGCGTCCCGGAGGTAGGAGGCGGCCGTGGGTGTGCGGCCTCCGCCGACGCCGCGCGACCCCGTCCCTGCCCCCCCAGCCCCGGCCGCCGCAGAGCGAGCTGGCGGACCCCGGCCCGGGAAGTCGCGCCTGCCGGAGCGCCCCAGACGCCGGTCCCGTGTCTCGGGGTCCAGGGACGGGCCTCGGCCGTGAGAGCTGGCGGGGTTCCGCGGGAGTCCGGCGGAGCCCCGCGTGCCGTGTTCGCGCCCCGCCCGGCCCACAGTTCCCCGCGGGGTGGGCGAGTGTTCGGACGGACCGGCCCGCGCCGGGGTCCCTCCTGGAGCTGCTTGGGCGCGGGCCGCGCGTGTCCCTGCCGAGCCCTAGCCCCGCCGTGGCCGCCGCGGGTCCTGCGCCGGGTCCTGCCCCTGCGCTGCGTTTCCGGGGCTCGTGGCTGGAGCCCGGCCGCCCGCCGCCGGCTGCTGTGGTTTCGCCGCGTGGACTTGAGCTTTCCGCGTGGTTCCCGTGGCCTGGTGGTCCGCGCTGCGCGGGGGGTCCCGCGGGCTCTGCGTCCAGCTGCGGGAGCGGCCCGCGGGGCTCCGGCGTTGGGCGGTTGTGCCTGACGCGCGGTTTCCGTGGGTGGAAGTTCTCCGGCGTTCGGGCGGCGGTCGAGCAGGGGACAGCTGGACCTTCGTCGGTCGGATTGGCGCCCCGCCTGCCTCTCCCCCCGAAGCCGCTGCTGTCGGTTCATCCGGTCGCTTCCGTGGGAACCAGCGAGAGGGGGCCGTCGGGTCCCAAAGACCCGGCTCCGGGGTGCGCAGACAGCTGCGCCGCTGTGAAGCGGGCCCGGTAGCTCCGGAGCCTCTGCGTCGGCGCTGGGGGCTCCCCTCCCGCGAATTCCCGGCGTTTGCAGCGGAGATGCGTTCGATCTTGACTCTTCCGCAGAGCTCTTCTTGACTTTGGGCCCATCGAGTTTTCGTAGGTTTGTTTCAAGCATCTGTAGGCAACCTTGAGGCCCGTGTACAGTCAAGGGCACCGTGGCATCTTTGGTGGATTTTTTCCTGGGATACAGGGAGGGGACAAGGAGACCCTTGCGAGGGTTGGGAGTGGTTGTTTCGTTCCAGTTTTTGCGCACTTTGCTTGGGCTACTCTGGCGAGGGACCCCATAGGCTGCCCCTTTCTCTCTCCCCCTCCACACTGGTAACAGGCAGAGCAGTATTGCTTTCAAATAGCCCACCAGGAAGTGGAAGTAAATTACTGACCTTTTTAGAAACGGAAATTACAGATTTAAATGTTCTTCTCACCACTAAGGATCAGCTTTTCAAATTTCTAATCCTTCAGGGATTGAGAGTTTGAAATATCAATAAAAACGGAATTTCAGAGTAATGGAATGAAAACGAGAAAATGTAAGTCCCATCTAAGATAGTCAACATGTAAAATTATTTTGTAAAATTGCCATAATCATTTCAACTTCTGTAGGTAACTGAAAACAGGCAAATAACTAGAGATGGACTTAACAACGTGGAGGTTCGCTTGTCTGTAGGGTGCTCTGAGTCTGAGGAGTACTTCTTCTGGAAGTCCCGTCCTGGGCCCCTACCACATGCCTAATGTCAGAGTGCTTCCGTGGAGAAGGCATTCAAATATAGTTATATTACTGAAACTTCGAAATAACCCGTTGAGATGGATGGTATTATCTTGATTTATAGAAATCCGGAAGGAACAGACTTGGGTGGTAAAGTGCCTTTCTTAACTTCTTGCGATAAACAGTCATGGTAGGTAGAATGTTCACCCCCCCCCAAAGATAACACTGGAACCTGTCACTGCCTTATATTAGATGACAAAAGGGATTTTGCTGATATAACTAAGGTTATAGGTCTTAAAATAGGGGGAGCATACTTGGATTGTCTAATCACATGAGCTGTATAAGCGGGATTTGATACGTGAGCCGGACTTGACCAGTTGCTGCTGGACTGGGCCACAAAGGAAACAGGAGGAGAATGGGGGCAGCTGGGAGCACAGACGGAGTCCCTGCTGACAGCCACTAGGGAAATGGGGACCCTCTTACCACTTAAGGGAACTGAATTTGACCAACAAGCTGAATGAGACTCTTGCAGAGAATGCAGCCTTGCCAACGTCTATTTTTTTCTTCTTGAGAGAGAGATGGGGTGGGGGGGTAGGGGTGGGGGACAGAGGGAGAGGGAATCTTGAGCAGGCTCCATGATCAGTGTGGAGCCAGATGTGGGGCTCAGTCTCAGGACCTGAGATCATGACCTGAGCCGAAATCAAGAGACAGAGGCTTAACCGGCTGAGCCACCCAGCCAGCATCTTGATTTTGGCCTCATGGGACCCTAAGCAGAGGACCTAGTTGAGTGCACCTGAAGTTGTGATTTACAGAAGCTGTGAGGTGACGAGTATGTTCTGAACTGCGGGATTGCCGCGGTTAGGGCAGCCCCGGCGAACGAGTGCGGTGGTAGAGCTGGATTGATGTAGGGGGAGCTGACCTGGAAACCAGCCGCAGCCACGTGACTGGCTGGTTGACTGATGTCTTTCCAGAAAGGAGGGTTTGAGTGAGGTTTTGACGTTGGTGAGAAAGCACTTGGCGGAGAGGAAGACCGGCTTCAGGAGCCCAGGCTGCCCACAGTGGAGCCGGGTCGGAGAGGACAGTGCAAGAGCGGCTTGTGTTCGGTCTCCGGGGTTCAGGCCACGCAAGCATCGTTAAATCGGCTTTACAGGTCATGTGAGTGGTGACCACAGCATTAAAAGGAGAGAAATAGAACATATCAGGCCCTTCAACACCTTAAAGTGTACTTTGTCCCAGAGAAAAGTTTCCCGTAGAAACTCACCATTTCAAACCGGTGTATCGGGTGGCTCCTTTTTACGGAACTCAACGTTTCCTTCTTGGTATGTGGATTAGTGCTTGCTGTGTTGAGCTTCGTGTCAGGGGACGTGGGCACACAACAGTCTTGGCCCTTCTGACGAGGGAGGTCGCACGGTACGGCTGAGGGTCAGATAAGTGGTTGAGAAAGTTACCCCCATCCGCTGGGTTGAGTTGTGAGGATGGGTATGTTTGACTCCAGAGGATCTTACTTTTCCCTTTTTGCCTTGTAGCTTCTCAGAGCGTAGGCTTTGCACAGGTGTTAACGATGTGTTCTTCTCCAGGGGTTCTATTTTCTGTTCACTCACAGAGGCCATGGTTTTTTAGACCTTATTGTTTCTTTAGCAGATTTAAGTTGGGAGGTCACTTTGCCATTAACTAGAGTGTTCAGTGTCTGTGTGCAGCCGGAGCGGAGTGGCTGTGAGAGAGAATGGGATGGAGCTGGGTCTGGAACTGTCCCTGAAACCAGGGAGGACTTGGCTGCTTCATCTGAGGCTGCTGAGAACCGCTGGAGGGCACTCGGGGGTTTTGAGCGGAGCTGTGACAGGACTTCGGGCGCTAATGATCCCTGCTGTGTGGAATGGACTAGAGCAGGCCTAGGGCAGAAACAGGGACAGCAGGGAAGAGTCTCTTGGTGTTCTCTGTGACAGCTCCTTTATGTGTCAGCGTGGCTGACCCATCATGCCTGTATTTGGGCCAACATGATTCTGGATGTTTCTGTGAAGCTGTTTTTTTGGATGAAATTAATCTTTAAGTTGATGGGGATTTTTAGTAAAGCAGATTGCTTTCCAGATTGTAGGTGGGTCTCAGCAAATCAGTTGAAGACCTGGCTAGAGGGAAGACCTCCTAAAGCAAGAAGGAACTCTGCCGAGTCCCTTTAGACTCCGACTGCTGCCCTTCCTGGGGTTCCAGGCTGCCGGCTCAGCTGATTCTTTAAAACGAATGTCTCTGTGTATGCGCGCGTCCTGTTGGTTTTGTTTCTATGGAGATGCTCACTAACACATCTTCCAAGCAGAGAGCGCGTGGCGGGTTAGAGCGGAACTGGGACAGTGGAGGCGGGAGGCGGGAAGCAGGCGTGTGGTCTGTGTGTACTCCTCAGGCGGAGGCGAGGGCTTTGTGTCTGGATCAGACACGGAATGGGAGTGGGGACCACGTGTGACCACGGACGACATCAAGGTCTCTGGCTGAGCAGCTGCGACATGTTGCCGTCTTCTGAGCGAGGCGGGGCTGCAGGAGGAGTTTGATCTGAGCGCTTGGACTTGACATTACTAGTAGGTGACAGTAAGTGTAGGCGGTCTGGCGGTGAGGACTGAGACCTGGCTGGAGCCCGGTGTTTGGTGGTTTAAGGCTTAGAGACCAGTGAGCTCCCCCAGACTGCGGGTGGTGGATCCTAGCGGGCGAGTGCTGAGGGAGAGGAGTCCAAGGACCCAGGCCGGGAGCCCTCGAACACACAGAGACTGACAAGATGGAACGAACAAAGGAGGGAGAGAAGGGGCCGCCGGAAGGTTCAGAGGAAAACCAAGCCGGTGACCCTCCCTCCTCTAAGTAAACAAGTTTGCTTAGTACCCCTGGGTGCGTCTCCTAGTACTTGGGTGGAACTGCTTTATGCGGTTTTCCCCACGTAAGAGCTTCCTGAGGGAACAGATGATCACCAAGTCCCCACTTCCTAGCGCCGGGCCTGCCCTGGGGTAGGAGCCCAGACTCCCGTTTGCATGAACGACCTGCCTTGGTGACCCGCCGTTGTGGACTGGGGCGCGCTGCAGGGGAGAGCGGCGCCTGCCCACTCCTGGCCCGAGGCTCGCGGTCTGCCTTCCTCCCCCGGCCACGGCCGACTTCCCTAAGAGGGGTTCGTGTGTGCGCGTGTGAGCGGGCGAGCAAGCTGGTGAAAACCGCAACATCCTGGCCACGGCGCTGTAAGATGTTTCTGGGATCAGAGGAGCCTTCCCCGCTCCTGCTTTGGCCGCTGCACGAACCGCCGGCCCCGGGCCCGGGCCGTGGCGGAAGCCGCCTCCGTTCTCGCCCGCAGCGGCTCATCCAGCAGCTCGCACAGGACCTGCCGTGCGGTCACCGTCTGTGGTCACCGTCTGTGGTCACCGTCTGTGGCCACCGTCTGCGGAGCGCACGCGTTCTCGAGTAAGCCTTCGTCGCTCGGCGTCTGCGGGTGGGCGAGCAGCTGTCGGCGGACGGTGGCCATCAGACGGACACACAGACCGTGCGGCCCGGCCTTCCTCCGTCTGGCGGCCGCCTGTCTCCCGCCGCACACGGGCCGCGCCGGCGTTGTCCCTGTGTCCGGAGGACACTGAGCTCCTTTCTGCCTCGCGGCTTCCGCACCGGCTCCTCTACCCTCTACCCGGAGAACCCCCCGCCGGGCCGGTGTCGCCCGCGACTCACTGCCTCCTGCCGGCCCGTTCCCCGTCTTGCTTCTCAGACTCTACGGTGCCTCTGCAGCCGCAAGGCCCTCCCGCACCTCTCTAACCCTAACCCGAACCCGAACCCGAACCCGAACCTTCACCCTCTCTCTCTCTCCAGTCTCTTTCAACACCTTCTCCTCCTCTAAAGCACTTGCCGTGCGCCCCGGGTCTGTCTGGTGTGTGACGGCTCTCGGCCCCCCGTCCCGCAGGACGGAGCCGAGCTTTCGGGCGCGAGCCGGGCGGCTGGCGCTGGCGGCTCCCTCCGAGCTGAAGGTTTTGAAGAGCCGCGTGTTCATTTGTGTGCGTGTGTGTCGATTCCTTGGTTTCTTTCTTGGTTTTTATTTATCCTTCCAGAAAACTGGAAGGCGCAAAACTGCATCTTTGCTTGCCTGTGGCCATCCCAGAGGAGGTGTCAGGTGGGCCCTTGACCGCCTTTGGAGCTCAGAGGGGAAGTCGGGGCTGGAGGCGTGCGGGGGCCCGACGGACGCGCGTCCCCGCCTGGTGTGCCCCGACACCGGGCAGGCCGGCGGATGCGTCCAAGGCCGCTCGTTCATCTGTCAAGTGGGAATAACATGACGTGCTGTCAGGGACTGGATGAGGGGCCGCCTGCCGCGCTCCACACGGTGCCGGGCCCGTGGCCGAGTGACCTCACGGTTAAACGGCCGGGCTTCCTGCAGGTGCGGACTCTGCGGAGCTCGCCGTGGGTCCCCTACGCGGGTGCTTGCGGGGGGCGGGGGGGCGGCTAATGGTTTCCTAGCTCCGGCTTTTAGCCCCTGAGCCAGTGTGTGTCTCTGTAGAACAGGCCTGAAACTCTGCCGTCTTCTTCCCCATCTGCACCACCGCCCCGCCCCCCCACGTTTTTGACCTTCATCTTCTGGCCAGCTTTACGGACTGTAAGCAGCCCAGCATGTAGAGCGGGAGCTGTTAATATTCTGGAAGTTACTTGTGTTAAAATTCCTATTTGGTTTGTAGATTTTCTCGGAACAACTGTAGTTTTCAATCCCCCCGTGCTCTCGCAGGAAATGTGGTTATCAGGTTATTGCCGGAGTAAAGTGAGAGACGGAGGCTTTGCACACCACGATGCCGTGCATTTCTTGCCCTGAAGGTCTGCTTGCGGAGCTCAGCGACCGTGTCGTGGGGACTTGGAGCAGTGTGGGGCTCGTGCTCCTCCGGGGCTGGTGGTCGCGTAGCTGTCTGCCGCCTCCGCAGCTGCGGGAAGCTTCGGACGGGAGGGACTTAACAAAGTCGTCTTCTTCACGGCGGGACAGGGACAGTGGGTCCTCTCAGAGGGGTGGTGGGATCGGTCGTCTTTTGTGTGGTGGCTGATGGAGGTGCTTTGTGGGGAGAATGGAGTGTTTGGGGCCCTTTTGTGGTGTGTGTTCACTAATGGGGTGGGGTGAGGTGGCCAGTTCTAGTGCCACATGTCACAGACAGACTCCCTGTTGTTTATTTATTTATTTATTTTAAAAGGTTTTATTTATTGTCAGAGAGAGAGAGAGTGCGTGCGCAAGTTCACAGGCAGACAGAATGGCGGAGGGGAAGCAGGCTCCCCGCTGAGCAAGGAGCCCGATGTGGGGCTGGATCCCAGGACCCTGGGATCATGACCTGAGCCGAAGGCAGAGCCTTAACCCGCTGAGCCACCCAGGCCTCCCCTCCCTGTTGTTTAAAGCAGAAATTTTGTTACCACTGTTGAGGCAGTAATAATAAAACTCTTGTTTATCTTGTGTTCACTGGACGGTAAGCAGTTACGGGCTTCTGGGGGTACTTGGCTCTCCCACAAGCAGTTTCTACTCTGAGGCTTTTATAGTGATGAGAGTCATAGTTCACTCATGAAAACAAAAGGGAGGAGGAGCGAGAGGGGTCTTTATTTTAGATCTACTTAGGGCTGTGTTTCCACTTACCTTGTCTTATTAAACTCTGGTCCGGCTGACATCATTTATGACACAGGATTAAAGACCAAACTGAGGCCCTTTCAGAATGGTGTAGGTGTTTGCCAAAAGGCCAGGAACAAACCAGTCAGAAGGGTTTTTTTGGAGCAGATACTGAATTCTAGTCTTGAATAGTTTTCCTTTTAGAGGGGAAAAAACAAATCTCCAAATATAAAGTTGTAAATATTGGGTACCTTGGACTTAATTTTTAAGAATGATAAAGATTCTCGGACTTTATAAAAAAAAAACTAAATCCAATGATTAGTTTCCCTACTTTTTTTTTTTTTTTAAGATTTTATTTATTTATTTGACAGAGAGAAATCACAAGTAGGCAGAGAGGCAGGCAGAGAGAGAGAGAGGGGGAAGCAGGCTCCTGCTTAGCAGGGAGCCCGATGCGGGACTCGATCCCAGGACTCTGAGATCATGACCTGAGCCGAAGGCAGCGGCTTAACCCACTGAGCCACCCAGGCACCCTAGTTTCCCTACTTTAATGAAATTATAAAATACTGAATTTTGTATACTGAATATTTGCTGTATTTTCAGAGAGAACTGGAGGGGCGGGGGAGGGGGAGGGGAGAGAATCTTAAGCAGGCTCCATGCCTGGCAGGGAGCCTGATCTGGGGCTCGATTCCATGACCCTGAGATCATGACCTGAGCTGAAATCAAGAGTCGGAGGCTTAGCGGACTGAGCCCCCCAGGCCCCCCAGAATATTTGCTATTTTTAATGAACCCACTCTGTTTCTTTTTATTGATACCATATAGAGCTTTTTTTTTTTTTTTAAAGATTTTATTTATTTATTTGAGAGAGAGACAGTGAGAGAGAGCATGAGGGAGGAGAAGGTCAGAGAGCGAAGCAGACTCCGCATGGAGCTGGGAGCCTGATGCGGGACTCGATCCCGGGACTCCAGGATCATGACCCGAGCCAAAGGCAGCCGTCCAACCAACTGAGCCACCCAGGCGTCCCTTTTTTTTTTTTTTTTTTTACTTTCCCATAATGTTAATTGGGATTAAAAATGTAATTTGTAACAAATCTGAATGTTGGAGTAAAACACCTAACTTAGTCTTTAAACTGCACATTATTTCCTCTGTCACAGCCCATCTTCCCCTTCCCTGCTGAGAATGTCAGTTCTGTGTTATAATGTAAAAGTCCGATTCACATCAGTCACTTGTTTTATTCTCTGCGTAGCTTCAGAATAAAAGGTTAATGTCTAATTTTCACACAGAATTTGTCCAATTCCATACTTGTTCCTGTGAGATGTTTGAAGTATAAGAAAATACTTTAAACATTTTTTCAAAATGTTTAGGAATCATTTTAGTTAAAAGTATACAGTTCAATAAAACATTGCATTTTTAGAGTGGATAAAAAAGGGACACTATTTAAAACATAGGATGCATAGTTAAAAACTACTTAACATCTGACTTTGCAACAGAGAAACGTGAAATCACATTACTTTTTCATATTCTTAATACTAAGAATTCTTCTAAAGGGGGTCATAAAAACTCTTCCGGTTATAAGTAACTTAACTTGATGGGTAATAATAGGGTAGGTTCCATATTCTATGTGAGAACACTGGGAACTTGTTCTTTGTGGTTTTGTCCACGTAGCTGGAAATCGTGGGTATTTCGTCTTTATCGGAACTCCTGGAGCTTGTGCCCAGGATCACAGACGGAACAGGACAGTCTGTGTCCCCTGACTCTTCTGGGCCTTCTTGCTGGTTACCTTTGCTAGGACTGGTTAGGAAGTCTTTCAGAACTTGCTTGAAGATGTAGACTATTTCCCATGGCAGTACATCGTTTTCTGCTAAAACTTCTCGAAATCTGCGGGGAAACCAGTAGTGAATATTCAGTTCAGAAACTTTCTTTTGTCGTTTCTGTGTGTCTGCAAAATACAGCCTAAATACCGTGACCCTATAGTAGTTGCTCGCCGTTTGCGTAATCTGCGTATTCCTTTAAAATTATGCATCTTAGTAAAGAAATTCTGCATATGACTTAAAAATATTTCTTAGCCAGTCTGTCCTTGGGGATTTTGGTTCCAGGTTTTTGATACCCACGATTAAAGAATTTACATGATGGAATACAATTTCCAGTCTAGCTGTATGAGGAACTTAGACTCGACAGTAGCAAAATACCACAAAAGAGAACATAGTATTTTTACCTGCTGAGAATAGTTCCAGTTTGACAAGGCTGAACTTGGGAGCAAAGGACTTCAAGTTGTCTTTGTTCGGTAGCTGGGATGGTCGTGTAGGGATTCTGGTAGTTTCTCAGCCAGCTGTAATCCACACCTGTTTTTCTCACTTTCTGTTCATTTTCGATCTCTTGTATTAATCTCTCTCGCTCCTGCAGATGCCACTTCAGTTCCCGAAGCAGAGTCTTCGTCACGGCTTCGGAGCCAGGGTAGTGTGTGGGTTTGTAGGAATCATATTTTGGCCACTTCATCCAGCCAAAAAGTGGCATTTTTAGCCTGTGGAAATATTCTCACTTGTTTATTTGCACCAAACGTTGTGGTTCTGATGAGCAAAGAGCAAATAAATTTGCCAGAAAAGTGTATGAGTTTTTCACTGGTTAGGTATGCAGGTCAGAATGAGATTAGAGCATGGATTAAAGCTTTTCATTTTCTAACTAGGTCAGTACCAGAAACCAAGCTTTGAAAATACATTTACGTGGTGAAGCAGCAACGAAATCTACCAAGTCAGAGATGATCTAGGGACTGAACATTCTCTGAAAATAACATTGACACTTGCTATTAAAAGTTCTTAGGAGGCTTAAAACATTAACAGAGAGGAAGTGCTATCTGGAAGCGCCCCTCGGACTGAGGTTTGGTGCAGAAAGTGTTTTGAGCGTACCTGGTACGTTGGGTCCACTGTGGTGGTGCGCCCAGTGGCTCTGCTTGACTTGGCGGTGAAGCTGTGGTCACTCAGGCGTGCGCTGGGCTCCTGGCTGTGGCCCCTGCTGGAAGGAGTGAGCCTCCTTACTTACCCACAGAAGCTGTATTTGAAATAAGTAAGTTTCTGTGTTAGGAATGAGGTTGTGATGTCTTCATTTAGAGAGAATGCTCATTAATTCACCTTGTAAGTGAGCTAGACGAAACGACAAAAATAACTTACTATTCTGCACGCATTACAGAACGCTCCACCTTCTGAATGTAGCTCCGTCTGTTTGAGAAAGACGCCGGCGGCAGTGGGCTCTGGTCCTACACGCGCTCCGACTTGTTTGGTAACGAGACGGGAGCGACAGTGTGGGGCAGCGCGGATGCGCCCCCGGCTACGGGGAGACGGTCGCGTGGTGCGCCGCTCTGCCGTGCATAGCTGTAGGTCACAGTTTCGTGCTGTGTTTTTATGCCTGTAGAGCGCTAAAAATAACCTCGCTGCCTTTCCTCTTCAGCTTCACTCGCAGGCCATCTAGAAGCCAGGTCACAGTCCCCTCCCAGGAAAGCAGGAAAAACAGTCTTGATGATTTGCGAAATACCCATTTTGAGAACATTTGTTATGATTGAGCAAAGTAGGCAAAGAAGGCTTATTATATCTGGGGACGCCTGGGCGGCTCAGTGGGTTAAGTGTCTGCCTTCGGCTCACGTCATGATCCCAGCGTCCTGGGACCGAGCCCGGCATCCGACTCTCTGCTCAGCGGGGAGCCTGCTTCCCCCTCTCCTGCTCCCACTGCTGGTGTTCTGTGTCTCTGTGTCAAATAAAATCTTTAAAAAATGAAAGAATGTTGGGGCGCCTGGGTGGCTCAGTGGGTTAAGCCGCTGCCTTCGGCTCAGGTCATGATCTCGGGGTCCCGGGATCAAGCCCTGCATCGGGCTCTCTGCTCAGCGGGGAGCCTGTTTCCTCCTCTCTCTCTGCCTGCCTCTCTGCCTGCTTGTGATCTCCTTCTGTCAAATAAATAGGTAAAACCTTTAAAAAAATTCTTAAAAATGAAAGAATGCTGGTATCTGCCTTGTGAAACATTTAGTAAAGGTTACTTTTTATACTCATTCTGTTTCTTTTTCTAAATAGTAGTTAAATGTATGTATTTAAGCAAGTCGTAGTGCCAGAGGACATAAATGCTGAAGTAGGTGACTCTAAAATATACTTTATAATTTCTTTAAAAACATAGCAGTAGTAGATTAAGGTTAGGGAAAATTAGAGATCTAAGAGCGTACAGAGTTGAAAACGAAGTCTTACGATTCAGGACGGCAGATCTACATCCCGGGGCGCTCTTCTGGCGCTGAAGGGCCGGCGCTCGTACTGACTGCTCGGGCCGGCGCCCACCGGGCGGGACGGGATGCTCCTGGGCGGCGCGCGCGGCTCGGGGCGGGTGGTGGTGCTCCGGAGCGGACGGGCCTCTCGCTCTCCGGTTCCCTGGTGAGTGACTACCTAGCGGCTTTTCCTTTTATAACATTTGTTTCTCGGTTGCCTTTTCCGACAAGTGAACCATGAGGAGTAGGCAGGGTTTACATCAGACCCGAACGTCACGGCTGATCAGGACTGACGCGTGTGGTCAGCCCGGAGCTGCTGCTGCTTGCATGTGAGAAAAAGCCGGTGTCAGCCCGCGTTCTCGTCAACGAGAAGGATTTCACATCACATTGTGGGGAGTATGAAAAGGAGAGGAGAGGGAAGTTTATCACGACACAAGCGTCCTACCAGATTTTCTGTCAAAGTCACGAAGAATGCTGACCTGTCTCCCTTTGGATAGCCTCCTTGTTACTGCTTTAATTCCTTAAATTTTGGTCTCTGAGGTGCTAAGAACAGCTATCGGACATAGATCGGATACGGAACATAAACCCAGTTTCTTTTCGGGGCTCCGTGCTGTCTTGCGTTGTCCCTCGCCTGCCTGGTGTTCCGGCCGCTCCGCCCCGGAGCGTGTCCTGATGCCTCCCGTGCCCACGCGGACCGTCACAGGGGCTCACACTGACTCTGTCTTTTGAGATGTTTATTCTCTTTCTCTTTTCCATTTACCCGCATCATAATTCTTTTTTCCAGGACCCAGTTTAAATTCACCTATGTTTTTCTTTCGTCGGAGGGAAGACAGCAGCCTGTTTTCCTTGGCTCTAGTGTTCCTTTGAACTTCTAGCAAGATGGGTCTGTGTTCTTGTTCGCTCTCCGCCCTGGTTTCTACTTCCTGAGCAGGTTGTGCTCCGCCCTCCGCTGGGCTTGCTGGCTTCGGGTCTCGCAGCACGCGCTTGCTGCCTGTGCGGGGGCCTGATGCTGGCTCGGGACCCAGGGCCTCCGGAACACCTAGTCTCTTCCCTTGCGGAGCCCACCTTCCAGTGGGGGGACAAGTAGGAGCACATGAGTCGTCAGTCAGCTGATCACAGACTGGGGGGTGTCGAACCCACTGGAGGCCCGGCCCAGTTCCATCTGGAGGTCAGGGGAGGGCTTTTTGGGGAGAGGGAGTCCTTTGAATGGACATTTGAAGAGCAGTGAGCTACTGCACAGAGAGCTTCTCCAAGACCGCCTCCCTCTTGCCATTGGGACGACTGCCCACGTCCGATCCTTGCAGAGCTTTGCTTAGGAGTCCGCTTACATTTGGGACACCTTCCTCTGATTGTTGCTTGTAGAAACCTGTGTTTGTTGTACTCCGGGTACACTACTGGTATCGTATTATCCTTTGTATTTTTTCTGTCCTAGATCCCGAGATTGATTGAAGTAGAGCCCGAATATTCTGGTCACGCTCCTACCGTATGATGGAGATGGGGAGGATGAGTACTGGTAGATCGGGGTCAGAGCGCGCCTTTGTGTTGCTCCTGTTTGTTGGACTCTGATCAGGTTAACTTGGATTTTAAATATTTTAGTAAGTTGAATAGAGGAGTCATTTCTAATGAATTACTACCTTAGGATATTTTGTGTGGAAGACATAAAATTTAAAACTATGAAGCTGGTCAGTTTCTTTTTTGGTCTTTGTCATGGCCTTCTCACATGGTGTCCAGCAGGATTTGATAGCAACGAAAGGAAGACGTACCACTGTAAAGACATTGATAGCAAAAAAAAAAAAAATTCCTTTGCTACTGGATTTAAAGTTCTGGATTATTAGCTGGTAAAGATGCGGTTAAGGGGTGCCTGGTTTTGGCTCAGGTCATGATAACAGGGTTGATAAGCCCAGCGTCCGGCTCCATGCTCAGCAGGAATGCTCTCTCTCTGCCCCTCTGCCCCAATAAATAATAAATAAGTAAATAAATATGTCTTTTAAAAAAGATGCAGTTAATATTTTTTATATTTAAAGATTTTATTTATTTATTTGACAGAGGAGAGACACAGTGAGAGAGGGAACATAAGCGGGGCGAGTGGGAGAGGGAGAAGCAGACTCCCGGGATCATGACGTGAGCTGAAGGCAAGACACTTCATGACTGAGCCACCCAGGTGCCCAAGATGCAGTTAATTTTTAAGGAGACACTAAAACTGTGTTAAATTTCTTTTCCCGGTATTTTTTTAAAATATTTTAAAAATACACGGATGCATACACATTTATGGGGCACCTGGGTGGCTCAGTGGGTTAAACCTCTGCCTTAGGCTCAGGTCATGGTCTCGGGGTCCTAGGATTGAGTCCTGCATCGGGCTCTCTGTTCATCGGGGAGCCTGCTTCCCCTCCCCCCCGCCTGCCTCTCTGCCTACTTGTGATCTCTGTCAAGTAAATAAATAAATAAATGTTAAAAAAAAAAAAGTCGCGTTTATATCGGGTTGTGCGTATGTTCCTGATCTGCGGGAATTGTTGATGTACTCCAGGGCCGCGGGCGGTGGGTGTTTTGTGAGTGGCTCTTGCTCTCGCCCTTCAGCCTTGCTAGAGACGTCGTTCATCAGCTTATATGGCATTTAGTTTGTTGATATGGTCCTTTTTGACTTTTCCTTTTTGTGCCCCTGTTCAGGAAGGCCTTCTCTACTCCAAAGTTCTTGAATGTTGGAGAACATTAGCTTTACAGGCTTAAAACCTTAAGTACCTGGGGTTTGAACCGGTTTGGAATTGATCTGAGGTTGGTGTGAGGTATAGGGTTCCCAAACTGGAGAGCCGGTAGCTAAACTGAGTGGTCATTGCTCCGTTCTGCAGATTTTCCCCGTTTTCCGCATGCCAAGTAGTTGTGTGCGTCCTGGATGTTTTGATGTGATGGACCCTGGGGTTTGTTTAAATCCTCTGGAGAGTGCAGCTCTGTGCCCGAGGCGAGTTCTCCCAGCTGCCGGGTTCGGGGGTTCCCTTGTGTCTGTCCCGCCACCTGCTGGCCTTTGTGTAGTTCAGCCCTGGGTCCTGGGGGCGGGGGCTGTTGTGGTCTGCGCATGCTCCCGCAGCCTCCAGCCTCCGGGCGAGCCCACTAGCTTATGGACCGCCTTGGGGGGTGGGTCTCGAGTTCCCAGAGGCAGCTCCCCTTTTAGGTCTTTCATTGCTCCGCTCCGCCCTGCGCTTCCTGCCAGGGCAGCTGCCTCCGTTCACCTCTGGGGTCAAGCAGTGGGAGGACCCCAGAGGAGTGAGGGTCTTCCCTATCCTCTGGGAGATGGGGTTTCCCCTCCTTAGAGTCTGAGGCTCTTGCTGAGCCCTGGAACATAGAGAAAGGAGAAAAGAGAAAAATTGGGGACTGCCAGCACTTTGAGCATTTGGGGTCCCTTTTCTTCCTCCCCAAGGCACAAGAGCACTTCTGGGGTACTCTGTGCCAGGACCTGTGTCTGCATTGGGTCCTGCGGTGAGTTCAGCTCAGGGGACAGCAGATTAAACGGTGGCAGGTGCGTCGCTGGTGGCCTGCTCGATGCTCGGGACGCTGGTCTGCCCCCGTCTGCCCGCGTCATCCTGCAGGCACGGGTGCAGCCTGCACGTCTGGTCTTCCCAGCAGTGCCGACCGGGGGATCGTTCTTGACTCTTGCTTTCTCGCATCCAGACCTAGTTCACCAGCATCCGCGGTTCCCCTCAGCTGCCGCCGCTCTGGTCTCGGCCGCCTGTTTCTGGCCTGGGTTGTTGAGCCGGGGTGTCCGGTGCTCTCCCCGCTCTGGCTGCATCGTCCCGGGCCACCTCACCCGGCTTCTGGGGCCGGGAGCCAGCCCGCTCGAACAGGAGTTCGGTATTGCTGTTTCTCCGTCCCCGCTTGGAGCCCGTGGCCCTCGGAGCAGGAGTCACACTCTTTGTCATCGGCGCCTGCCGGCAGCCTGCCCCACCGTCCCCGGGAAACGCCCCCCTTCCCTGTGCCTCTAGGCTCCCCCGCTGCTGCTGGCTTCCTCTGCGCCCCGACTCCGGTGGCACGCTTGCCCCGGGCTCCGGCTTCCTGCCGCTCCCCCTCAGGAGCCCTCTCCCTCCTTGGGGTGACGGCCCTCCTCTCGCTGCTCGTCTTCGCTCTGATGTCAGCTTACCGTCCGTTCCGGGGCAGCCGCCCCCGTCTCCTCTCCTGCTTGGACTTCCCTCTGTCTAACACACTGTGCTTTCCTTTATTTTTCTTTCCCTGACTAGACCGGAAGCTCCATGAGGACGGTCTGCTAGCTGCTTTTTGGGGGCGGGGGGAGGAGCGGTGGCAGAGGGAGAGAGACTCTTCAGCAGGCTCCGTGCCCAGTGTGGAGCCTGGTGTGGAGCCCAGTGTGGGGCTCAGTGTGGGGCCCGGTGCCGCCACCCTGACATCGTGAGCCGAGCAGAAATCGAGTCATCGCTAAACTGATGGGGGCCCCCAGGCATTCCTGGGGTGCCTTATCCCAAGAGCTTACGACAGTGCCTGGTGTGGAGTTCGCCCTGAATACTGATTTGATTCATGAGTGTCAGGTAAATGGTAACCAAAGGAATGCCGCGGTTAGCCAGGACTGCCAGGCCGAAAGTAGAATTTAATGCAGGTAGCATCTTATTAAAGTAAATCTTCTAATTCAAGAACTGGAATTCTGTAGTCTTCTCTGTGACAGCAGGGAATGTGTTAGAACTGATCGTGTCTTTTGCATATCGTATTGCAGTTGTCCTTTTTTTTTTCTTAACATCTTGGACGTTTTTACCTGCGAGTGCGGAAACAGCTATGTCAGTCCTTGGAAAGATGCGTAGCAAGTAGGAGCGCGCCGTGGCCGAGCTCGGCTCTCTGCTGGACGTGGTTTTCAGGTCTTAACGATTACAGATACCGCAGAAAGTTCCTTCCTTTCCTCGTGTTTGGGCCTTTCCACCCTGGAGTCCTTCATGCCCTTGCCGTTTAAATGCCCCCGTCCCTAACGAGGATGTTGTGTGTGTTACGGCTCCTCCACTGGAGGGACTGGTCGTTGAGGGCGAGGATGTTGTGTTGTTTCCTGCATGTCTTGTGTCCAGCCAGGGCCTCGCCTGAGCTGGGCGTTTGGGAGCCGAGCGCGGGGTGAGTGAGCGCGGGGTGCCTGTCCCGCAGCAGGGCAGATGGCTGCGCAGGAAGACAGATGCGCTTCCCCACTCACCGCTCTGCGCTGCGATCGGGGTGTCCTCTCTCCGTCCCTCCGAAGGAGGAAGCCGGTTTCTCCGGTAGGACTTGCGCTCGCAGTGGCCGCTGCACCGCGGCCGCTTGCTTCCGTGACGTAAGGCGGAGGGAACCATTCGAGAACCCCGGGCTCGTGGGTTCCTTGGCTTCGCAGACGCGGGCGCTGACTCTGCGTGTTCTTCGCAGGCCGCTCACCCGGAGGGGCTCGGAAGCGGAGTACATCACCGAGTTCCGGCAGCTGGAAGCGCGGCAGCTGGACGCGTGCGGCGGGGAGCAGCCGGCCGGCGGGCCAGGTGAGTGCGGGGAACTGGTTACAGATGGGACTGCAGTCTTCCAAGTCTGTAAGAAATGTACGGTTTCCCTCAACTAGAATCCATATTGCTAGTTAATTCAGGGTGAGTGTATATTGGGTTTTTTTTCTGTTAAACATAGTTTCTAAATAGTCTTTTTCTTAGAAGGCCTGGCGCTGAGCCCCAAGATCAGGAGCTGCTCACGGCACTGACGGGGCCAACTGGGCACCCGCCAGAACTGCCTAAAATTTTCGTTTAAAAATGACTACAGTTTTTTAAAACAACAAACATATGAAACCAAATTTAAGTGATGTTTTACTGTAAAAAGTGAAAGTTTCTTCTGAACACCTTCTCCCCACGTGGCTGTAGCTGGCGAGTCCGGGTTAAGCTGCTCACTTCCTGCGAGGACGCGGTGTCGCCTTCTCAGCTGGTGGCTGGTTAGCCCTGGGCCCGGCTTGTGTGACAGAAGTCCGTGTTCGATGTGTTGCTTTCTCACAGACTTTCTGTCAGCTCAAGAAGAAGCTCTGTCTCCTTTCCTTCTACCCTTTGTACGCACCTCCTCGTACTTAGGGGCAGACGCGGGGGTTAGAGTCATTTTCTTCTCAAAAACTGCAAAATTCAGCGCACATGTGACAGCGCATTCATCTGTGTCCTTCTTGGGATTTGCTCGGGCTCCTTGAGGGTGCGGAATGTTGGTATCTTTCCCCAGTTCTGAAAAAGTCCTGAGCCATTGTCTGTACCGCGTGTCTCACTTAGTCCTGTTTTCTCGTCGTGTGGGTCCCTGTACTGCATCCGGGTCGCCTTCCCATTGCCTGGGTTTCGGCGTACAGCAGGAGCGCGTGCGGTCCTATTCCTCCATCCCTGGGTTGCGGCCGCACCGTGGGCTTCCCTACTGCGGGCCCCGCCGCCAGGTGCCCTTCGCGTATTTCCTCTACTGCCCGCAGTTGCCCCGAGGAGGAATGTTTGTCGGACAAGTCTAGCGTACTGTCACCAGAAAGGGTGGCTCAAAACGTGGTGCGCCTTGATCAGTCCTTACTCACGCTAAGGGAGCTACAGACTTGCACGTGTGAGAAGGCCGATTGCTTCGCTGCATGCCTGTGGGAAGCCCTGGAGGTCTCTTAACTGCCAGTGCACAGGGGATGTGTTCTGGACTGTGACACAGCTTCCGTAGAAGCCCGGAAGAGCCATGTCCTGTCGTGCAAAGATACCCATCATCTCCTCTTCCCATTTGGGGAAGCTTATTCGTTTTCAGATGACTGTGATGGGATCCTTCTGGTTCCACAATATGTACTGACCCTGGGGCGTACCGGCTGCTGGTCCTGGAGCCGGCCCCGTGGGAGCGCCACTGTCTGAGCTAGCAGGGTTCCAGTGAGCGCCTGTAACTGGAAATGTCTGCTCTAGTAACTTTTGATTTGGGTTAATATTTAGTGTTTGGAGCAGCTGTTTGTTTTCTCTGTCCCTGGCCTCCTCATATGTTTGGAGCTTTTCACTAGGCAGTCACATAAATGACAGCTTTGACTACATCCAGAGGATTCATTCAGCAACAAGGATTGGTCAAGGCGTGCGCCAGGGCCCGTATGGGGTCATGGAGGTATGCTGAGTAATAAGACCTGGGCCGCCCTCCCCGGAGATTACCATTTCATCATGTAGTCACCCAGACACACGCTTTTGGAGATAAAGGCTCTGAAAGACAGCTCTGCGGGGGCCCAAGACAAGGGTTCTGTACGAGTGGAGCTTGGAGCTGAAGGGTGATAGGGGTTACCGGGGCGGGCGGGGGTCAGGGCGGAGGGAGCGTGTGCAGTCTGTGGGGGGAGGCCTGGGGCTCCGGCCCTCAATCAGGCATTGTTGCTGCGAGTCGAGGGTGGAGGTGGGCAGCCTGGGCATGGTCAGTTGTAGGCTGGATGATACCCCCACAAGAGGTCCGCTTCGCCATCCCTTGAACCTGTGACTGTGGTACCTTCCAGGGTGAAAGGAACCTGGCAGCTGGGATGGCGTGATTGCCCCGGGGGGCGCCCAGGGTCGACGCAGGGTCCTTCCACAAGGAGGGTGGGAGGGTCAGAGTCCGTCGGAGGAGATGTGATGGTGGGAGCCGTAGTTTGGAGTGATTTGAGGAAGGCGCCCACGGACCAAGGAATGCAGGCACGTCTAGAAGCTGAACGGGTTCGGGAACAGACTTTCCCCAGAACCATCCATCCAGAACTATCCATGCAGCAGCCATCCGTGCAGTGCCTCGAGCTTAGCCCAGTGAGATGGATGTTGGACTTCGGACTTCCCGTACCGTGAGACTGTGTCGTTTTAAGCCCCTTCGTTTATTGCAGGAGCAGTAGGGAACCAGTGCAGCCGTACTGGATGGGGCTGGATGAGAGAGGCCCGGCTGATGGCAGAGGCTGTGGCCATAGCTAGGAATTTTGGTCTTGATACTCAGAGTAGTGGGAAGCCATTAAAGGTTCTAGGTTAATCCTGGGATGAGCGTGAGAGGAGGAGGGGGATGTTGTATGATTAGAACTGTGTTTTGGGAAGACCGCCTTTGTCCTATTGGGGGGGGTCAGAACAGACCAAGGAGAGTTAGGAGGGGTGGTCCTGCCCAGGGGAGACTTGGTCGTGATGACAGCAGGGGGAGGAGGGGCAGGCATGGGAAGAACTGCGCAGGGTGTGGTGATGGGTTGGATCCGGGGCGAGGGAGGAGAAGGCCACAGGAGGCAGGAAGCTGTGGCCCTACGTTTTGAGGTGCCCCTGGAGCCCCGGGGAAGAGAGATGAGGTTAACGTGGGTGTGTGCATGTGTGTGTTGGCACAGCTGTTCCTGCCTATCTCCGGGCTGGTCTGTGTCACAGCCAGGAGCTCACACCCATACCTCCAGTCCCAGTCCTGCGGCACAGGTTATATCCAGTTACAAAATACCTCGTTTCCTAGTACTTTTGATCTTGCTGTGATACAGATTTTATTTGATCTAAGTAAGTGGTTTTAAAAATTTTTTGTAGGGGAGCCCTCCTACACTGCTGGCGGGAATGCAAGCCAGTGCAGCCGCTCTGGAAAACAGCGTGGAGGGTCCTCAGAAAGTTGGAAATAGAGGTGCCCTGCGACCCAGCAGTCGCACTATGGGTATTTACCCCAGAGCGATAGAGGCAGTGACCTGAAGGGGCACGTGCACCACAATGTTTATAGCAGCAACGTCCACAATAGCCAGCCTGTGGAAAGGTCCCAGACGTCCGTCCACAGATGAGTGGAGAAAGATGCTGTGGTCCATATGTGCAACGGAATATCAGTCAACAGAAGGAGGGCTTACTTAGCATTTATGCCGACGTGGATAGAACTGGAGGGTAGTATGCCGAGCAAAATAAGTCAGAGAAAGAATCATCATATGGTTTCACTCATGTAGAATATAAGAAACAGCACAGAGGGTCGTCGGGAGGGGCAGGAACACTGAAGGGAACGTCATCCGAGAGGGAGACAAAGCACGAGAGACTCCTCTTATTTTTATTTTTTAAAATTTTTTTTAAAGATTTTATTTATTTGAGAGACAAGAGATCACAAGTGGGCAGAAGACAGGCAGAGAGAGAGGAGGAAGCAGGCTCCCTGCGGAGCGGAGAGCCCGATGTGGGGCTCAGTCCCAGGACCCTGAGATCATGATCTGAGCCGAAGGCAGAAGCTTAAACCACTGAGCCACCCAGGTGCCCTGAGAGACTCTTTTTAAAAAATACTTTTTAGGGACTCCGGGGTGTCTCAGTTGGTTAAGCAGCTGCCTTCGGCTCAGGTCATGATCCCAGCGTCCTGGGATCGAGTCCCACATCGGGCTCCTTGCTCGGCAGGGAGCCTGCTTCTCCCTCTGCCTCTGCTGCCATTCTGTCTGCCTGTGCTCGCTCTCCCCCCCCCTCTCTGACAAATAAATAAAATCTTTAAAAAAAAACTTTTTAATTTAAAAATAGCTGTAATGAGGTATAATCAACACACAATAAACTATATACAAAAGAGTGCAATTTGGTAAGTTTTGACGCATGTACACATTCATGAAACCGTCAGCACAAGATAGCAAGCGTACTCATCACCCTGGAAGTGTCTTCGTGTTCTTTTAGAATCTGTCGCTCCTGCCTCTCCCCACCCCTCACCCCGCAACACACACCTGCTCATGTCCCAAGGTAATGTGATCTTTTCCTATAGATTTGTGTTTTCTGGAACTTTTTTTTTTTAAAGGTTTTTATTTATTTATTTGACAGAGAGAGAGAGAGAGATATCACAAGTAGGCAGAGAGGCAGGCAGAGAGAGAGAGGGAGGAGGAAGCAGGCCGCCCGTGGAGCAGAGAGCCCGATGCGGGGCTCGATCCCAGGACCCTGGGATCATGACCTGAGCTGAAGGCAGAGGCCTAACCCACTGAGCCACCCAGGGGCCCCATGTTTTCTGGAACTTTATATAATCGCACCGTAAGGATTCTCCATGAGAGTCTTAACTCTGGGAAACAAACAGGGCTGCTGGAGCGGGTGGGTGGGTGGGGTAACCGGGTGACGGGCATGAAGGAGGCACGTGAGGCGATGAGCCCGGGGGGCTACATGCAACTGCGTCTGAAACTAATAATGTATTCTATGTTAATTAGTTGAATTTAAATTAAAAAATTGAGATCTAATGGTATTTCTGATCGATTGAGCCTGGTCCCAAATGGTGGACTCCTGCAGCATTTATGTTGCCTCCCCCTTTAAAAGATTTTATTTATTTGACACAGAGAGAGCCCAAGCAGGGGGAGCAGCAGGCAGAGGGAGAAGCAGACTCTCCGTGGAGCAGGGAGCCTGATGGGGGACTCGATCCCAGGACGCTGAGACCATGACCTGAGCCAAAGGCAGACATTTAACTGACAGAGCCACCCTGTGCCCCATATGCTTTCCTGTAATGGCTTTGAGTTTGTCCTGGGATGGAGTCCTCGGCTTGTGATTAAACGCTGCTGCCCTTTTCATGTGGTGATATTTTTAGTTGTTTCCACCCCATTCAGAGCTGGTTTTTTTTTTTTTTGTCTTTAAGAGAATGGAGTGTGTGGAATATAGACGGAGTCCAAAGGGAAACACGTCAAGTTTAATTTTGTATTCAGAATGCCATTCCGTACGTGAAAGAATGATGTATAATGACTTATTTTGAAGATTTTTAATTGGTGATGCAGTAATTAAACTTATTTCTGTAATGTACAGTGTCTAAAATTTAAGTAAAGAAATGTTATGTTCTCCAGTTCGAATCCATTATATACTGTTGGAACCCCTAACTGCTGAATTTTTTCTTAGACTTTTATATATGCTTGGTGGGAATGTGGTGGGGGGGGGCCTCATCAAGACCGTTTTTATGGTTTCCTTTTTTTTTCCAGTTCGTGTGAAATATTTTAATGTTAATAATTGAGGAGAAAGGGACGCCTGGGTGGCGCAGTTGGTTGGACGACTGCCTTCGGCTCAGGTCGTGATCCTGGATTCCCGGGATCGAGTCCCACATCGGGCTCCCAGCTCCATGGGGAGTCTGCTTCGCTCTCTGACCTTCTCCTCTCTCGTGCTCTCTCTCACTGTCTCTCTCTCTCAAATAAATAAATAAAATCTTTAAAAAAAATAATTGAGGAGAAAAAGATAACAGGAAAATTAGTGAATTTTGAGCTAGATGTGTTTCTCATGGCACTTTTGGATTACCCTTTGCCTTTTGTAGTTTGCTGATTTTTCCCTAAATCATCCATTTTCTTTTCTTTGAGAACTTAACGAGTGATGCTTTTCCTGGTCGCCTCCCTTTGACTTTGTTGCTGCTGCACAGATGAAAGAACCAGGTGGCCGTGGACATTGTCCTGTTCGGTTTCCTGTCCCCTCTGGCGGTGGCTGTGGGGACAGGACTTGATTTGTGCTGGGTATGCTTCAGCCAGTGACCTGGAAACGTCCAACTGTGTTTGGGTTCTGAGGAGGGAGGGCTAGGGTTTAGACAATAGAGTCAAGACTTCAGTATTTTTTTCTTGTAAGATTTCTGTCTTTAAGTAGCAACCTTCAAGATGCATGTGATGAAGGAAAGTAAGCCACATCAGTGTTGTCCAAGTAATGGCTCTGTTTGCAGCACAGTGAACTATGTCTTAAAGTCTTAGCAAACAGCTTAGCTGCTGCCCTCTTAGAATTCTGAGTTTTGTAAAAAACATTTTTAAAATTTTTATTTTTATTTTTATTTATTTTTATTTTTTTTTTTATTTATTTGAGAGAGAGAGAGAGTGTGAGAGAGAGCATGAGCGAGGAGAAGGTCAGAGAGCGAAGCAGACTCCCCATGGAGCTGGGAGCCTGATGTGGGACTCGATCCCGGGACTCCAGGATCACGCCCTGAGCCGAAGGCAGTCGTCCAACCAACTGCGCCACCCAGGCGTCCCTAAAATTTTTATTTTTAAAGATTTTTTATTTATATATTTGTCACAGAGACACAGTGAGAGAGGAAACATAAGCAGGAGGAGTGGGAGAGGGAGAAGCAGGCTTCCCTCTGAGCAGGGAGCCCCATGTGGGGCTCAATCCCAGGACCCTGCGATCATGACCTGAGCCAAAGGCAGATGCTTAACTGAGCCCCCAGGCGCGCCTATAATTCTGAGTCTTTTCCAACTTTGGCTCCTCTTTGCCGAGTTCCTCCTGCATTTCTTAGTCCCACACTGTGCACAGCGCGTGTTCTGTCTGGCAGCAGCGTGTCCCAGCTCAGGAGCCCCCACTGCCGCGTGGATTCTCATCCCTCTCCTCTCTTAGTTAAAAAAGGCCTTTTGGGACGCCTGGGTGGCTCAGTGGGTTAAAGCCTCTGCCTTCGGCTCAGCTCATGATCCCCGGGTCCTGGGATCGAGCCCCGCATTGGGCTCTCTGCTCAGCAGGGAGCCTGCTTCCTCTTCTCTCTCTGCCTACTTGTGATCTCTGTCAAATTAAAAAAAAAAAAGGCCTTTTACTGATTGATAAACCTACCAGCATCAAGCACGGGAATGTGTTTATTTTCTCCCCATTTTTGTAAATATATGAGTTCTTACATTTGTGGGTTGACCGGGATACCGAGCCACCGTTCATAGTTCAAAATGATTTAATGAACTGTCGGAACCAGTTTTAAGTGAGGAACTGTCCAGGCATCAGATTTTGCTCCAACTCAATGTTTGGCAGGTAGTGTGGTTAATTCTAAGGAGTCCTTAGTTGAGAGAACCAGGGGTGAGGGGGTGAGACCAGCGGTAGGGGTACACTTGGGAAAACGGGGTGGCATTGGTGATGGGGTTCTTTAAGAGCTGAGCAGATTGACAGGAGGAAAGTGAGACAGGAGAATGGAAGAAGAATGCCTGTTTTTTTTTTTTTTTTAAAAGATTTTATTTATTTATTTGACAGAGAGAGAGATCACAAGCAGGCGGAGAGTCAGGCAGAGAGAGAGAGAGAGAGAGAGAGAGAAGCAGGCTCCCGCCAAGCAAAGAGCCCGATGCGGGGCTCGATCCCAGGACCCTGAGATCATGACCTGAGCCGAAGGCAGTGGCTTAACCCACTGAGCCACCCAGGCGCCCCGAAGAATGCCTGTTTTTGAGGGTCTGGCCAGAGGGTCGGAGAGTGGAGGGCAGGGTCTGCAGAGTTCGCCTGTGGCTGTGGCCCCTGGAGCCCTAGGAAGGACGCTGCTGGCTGTAGAAAGGCCGCCGTTGTTTGGCGAGATCGAAACAGCTCTGGCTTCTCTGCTTTTAAAATTTGGAATAAGTACTACACACCTCGATTCAAATATAGAAGAATAGTTATACTTTAATTATTATTAGACTAGTGATGAACCTGAGAACGTGTGTATCCGGTGGGAAGGGACTGTGGCACGGTGGGTATGAAGGGAATTTCCTGGTTACCGGGCTTGTAGGATGTACTTTTGCGTTTGTGTGTGTGAACGTGCACGTGCTGTGTGTGTAGATAGACATAATGTTGGATTGTTTAGGTCTTCCTTTTTCAGATACTTAATAACATTGTATTTGTTCTGTCTGAACACAGGTCCAAGGCCATCCTCGGCTAAATTAAGCAATGTGATACGCATCCCAGAGACCAGTTATAAATATCCTGATTTGCCTATAAATCGGTGTAAGGAAGAGGTAAAATTATTTTTGTCTGATCATAATTCTGCTGTTTGAGTTAACGTCCATGGCCCAACATTTTGGTTTACAGTTTGAATGTGACGAGGCACCCGGCAAGCACACCCGGTTTGTGGCGGACTCCGGGGCCCATAGGAGCCCGTGCCCGGGCCTCTTAGTCACCGTGTCTGTGGCCTCCCTTTCCGGCTGCGCTTTCGTTGGTTCAGCCTCCCTCGGCAGAGATCGCTGGTCCGAGGCGCCTCTGTCGTCCCCGGCAGAGCTGCTTCGGGGGAAGCTCCCTGCCAAGTCTCAATACTGCTCTGGGCCACAGCCCTCTCTAGCATTCTGCTGGCCTGTTAGTTGATTTGATCAGTCATTAATATACCTTTTTTTAAACAATGCTGGGCCAGATATCGGAGCAGGCTGATTATGCTTTTCATTAATTACACATTATTAAACTAGGTCTGAAATGAGCGTGTTGGAACCTTATATATACTAGTAGAAGGGTCACTTACAGGTAAAACTAAACCATAAATGTTCCAAATTTAAGTTTTATTTTATTTTAGTGAGCCAGAAGCTTTTGTAGGGTAGATATCCTTCATTTATCTTCAGAGGCCTATACGCGAATTAATTCGTGTTCCCGACCGCAGCAGTTGCCAGAGAGAGCAGAGCTGAGGTACACGGGGGTGGAATCGGGGGGTGGCGGTGGGAGTCAGACTGTGGTTTGAAAATGCTTCGTAAGGTCTGTGCGTGCAGCAGCGCAAGTGAATCTGCAGGTTTTCCATTGAAATTTTAAGACCAGAGCCTGGCTGGCTCAGTGGGATAAGCGTCTGCCTTCGGCTCTGGTCATGGTCCCCGGGTCCTGGGATGGAGCCCTGAGTCCGGCTCCCTGCTCAGCGGGGAGTCTGGTTCTGCCTCTGCCCATTGCCCCAGCTCGTGCTTGCTTGCTGCTCTCTCTCAAATAAAATCTTAAAAAAAATTTTTTAAACCACCTCAGGGTAATAACAGCAGTGCTTTCATGTTTCTCAGGAGAATTACATAAGATTCAGTACACAGTTTTAAAATAATAGACCTTTAGCCTTAGCAAGAACTATAGAAATCTTTGAGTGTGTTTTCATTTTTTTTAAAGCATTTATTTATTTATTACAGAGAGTTCGCCAACAGAAAGGGGGAGGGGAGAGGGAGAAGCAGACTCCCGCTGAGCAGGGAGCCCGATGCTGGTCTTGATCCCTGCACTCCGGGATCGTGACCCGAGCTGAAGGCAGCCGCTCAACCGAGTGAGCCACCCAGGCGCCCACGTGTTTGCATTTCAGCAGGAGACGTGGAGGCCGGAGCCTGTGGCTGACCTGCGTGGCTTGCTGGCCTGTGGACAGTTCCCGTGCTCAGTGGTCGGATTGGTTTCCGCAGCAGCAGCCGTTTAGCGGTCTTCTTGCTCTTATCTGTGGTATCTAGATGCTTAGATAATGGTTTCACTTTCAAAGATGAAAGGAAGATAAATGCTGAACATCCTCTGAAGACAGACTTTTGTCTTATAGGCAATAGTGTATGTCATCGTTAATTTTGTGGCAACCTCAAAAGGATTTTTTTTTTAATTCTAGGTTATTTCTCTGATAGAGAGTAATTCTGTGGTGATTATACACGGTGCCACGGGCAGCGGGAAAAGCACTCAGCTCCCACAGTACATCCTGGACCATTCCATTCAGCGCTCTGCCTACTGCAACATCGTCGTGACGCAGCCCCGCAAGATCGGGGCCAGCAGTATCGCCAGGTGGATCAGTAGAGAGCGAGCCTGGACGCTGGGCGGGCTGGTGGGCTATCAGGTGAGACTGAGCAAGCCGCCTCCTTGGGCATTCTTATTCCATATAAGTTGATGATAGGGTGTCATTTTCTGCTGGAAGTGGAAATGAAACCAGTTATTTAAAGAGCAGAACTGTGGTGTGAGTAAAAAAAGTAGTGAAACTGAATTTAATAGCCACTTTCTTTTAAATATTGTATCTATCCAGTTCAAGGAGAGTGAGAGGGAGTGGGCGTGAGCGAGTGCGTGTGCGAGTGGGGGCCCGTGGGGGGGATGAGCCGACTCTGTGCCGAGCGTGAAGCTGGACCGCGTGGCTGGTTTTCAGGGCCCTGAAGATCACGGCCTGAGCTGAAACCGAGAGCTGGACTCTCAGCTGACCAGGCCACCCAGGGGCCCCCCAAAACAGTGAGACTGAATTTGTTTTTTGTTTTTTTTTTTAAGATTTTATTTGTTTATTTGACAAACAGCTCACAAGTAGGCAGAGAGAGAGAGAGAGAGAGAGGAGGAAACAGCTTCCCTGCTGAGCAGAGAGCCCGATGCGGGGCTTGATCCCAGGACCCTGGGATCACGACCTGAGCTGAAGGCAGAGGCTTTAACCCACTGAGCCACCCAGGTGCCCCCATATGCTGTTGTCTTAATGTAAAAATGATACAGAGGAGGTTGGAAGAGAAGCCATGTTCCGTCCTCCCTGAAGAAGAGAAGGAAAACATCAACTTGAGCAGTTTTTATTCTTGTTTAAAGGAGGTTCCGCACCCAGCGTGGAGCCTAACATGGGGCTTGAACTCATGACCCTGAGATTGAGACCTGAGCTGAGAGTAAGAGTCAGACACTCAACCGAGCCACCCAGGCACTCCAAGAACAATAGTTTTAAGTTCTGCATTTTTTACTCCTTTTCTTGCTTCTCTCCAGTAATAACTGGTCATAGCCTTTTTGGGTAGGTAAATGCAAATCATTTAAACCTGAAAGTTTTCTCCTTTCTCTTTTTCTTCCCTACTTTCAGGTAGGGTTAGAGAAAATAGCAACAGAGGACACCAAGTTAATTTATATGACAACAGGGGTCCTGCTTCAGAAAATTGTTAGCGCTAAGAGTTTGATGGAATTCACCCATGTCTTCATTGATGAAGTAAGTCCTTCTGTGACGCCGCTCCGCCGATGCTCGCACTCCCGTTGTAGAAGAGAACACTGCAGGCCACTGTAAACGTGCCCTACTTGGGAAGGGTCCTAAAGCACTGTGGGTCTGTGTTTGTCTTATTCTATTCACGAATGTTGATTTTTTTGTTTTGCTCTTAGTTCTAAAATGCAGGCTTGGAGGTTGGGGACGACGACCACATTCCTTGTTTAGGGTGGGGTTGGCAGACCACAGCGCTCCGGCCAAATCTGGCACCTGTCTTTGTAAAAAAGTTTCATTGGAACGTGGTTTTCCTTGCCTGTTGACGGGTGCGCGGCGGCCGAAGAGCGTGTGGCTGCGTCAGCCACCGTGTTCTGCAAAGCTGGGTATTTTCACCGTCTGCCTTTCGTGGGGACACTCTGCTGACCCTGGTTTAGAGTGTTAGCCCCATCAGACGATGCATGCAGGTATTTTGTATGCATCACAGGTGTTTTCTGTCTGGTAAAACAAGGAGAATAGTGTTTTTTTGTTTTTTTTTTAAAGATTTTATTTATTTATTTGATGGAGAGAGATCACAAGTAGGCAGAGAGGCAGGCAGAGAGAGAGATAGAGGGAAGCAGGCTCCCTGCTGAGCAGAGAGCCCGATGCGGGACTCAATCCCAGGACCCTGAGATCACGACCTGAGCCGAAGGCAGCGGCTTAACCCACTGAGCCACCCAGGCGCCCAAGAATAGTGTTTTTTAACAAAACCAATAAAGTATATACGAGGTACTGATAAATTCCTTAAAAAAAAAACCCAACTCAGTAAATAATCTTTGTGGTAATCTCAACTTTCTGGGCTTTACTTAAGATGGGACAGTTCATTGAGTTTGTTCATATTTTAGACAAGAGTTTGTTGAGGGGGGAGGATATTATATTCAGACCGTTTTCCCAGGAGTTTTGGAAATGCCTCCACCCCAAATTCTTGTGTTTTAAACCCCAGTAATTATGCCTTACGAACCTTTACTTACTTCTTGAGGCATGAGAAGCATGAGCAAAGAGATTCATGGAAGGTTGAGATGAAGCTGAAGACAGAAGCTGAAATGAAGCCATCCGGGTGGGCGTGGAGGGTCAGGCCTCTCGGCCCTCTGGAAATGTGTGTGACCGTTAAGAACACTGACGCATACTTCAGGCAGGGAGAGCTGAGTGGGTGCATGTTTTAGCTTGTGTACTGTTACGGTTTTGCTATTTTTATTAAAGATTCTATTTGAGAGAAGACAGCGAGGGCGTGTATGAGTGTGGGGGAGGGGCAGAGGGAGAAGCAGGTCCGCCACAGTAGGGGGCCCAATGCGGGGCTCCATCGCAGGACCTCTGGATTGTGACCTGAGCTGAAGGCAGGTGCTTAACCCACTGAGCCACCGAGGCGCCCCTAAATGTGGTTTTAAGTTACTAGGGGGTGTTTGGGAGAGTTGGAGGTAGGAAAGTGATCTCTTATTCTTTGCAAAATAGCGTGACATTATAGTACGTTTCAAGACTTTATGATTTTTGGCGTTTTTGAGTGTCTTTGGGTTGCGTAGAGAGGAAATGCAGATTTCATTACTCGAAGGTGGCATGGCCAGGTTCACAGAAGTGGCCACGTACTGAGCCTTCCAGTCCCGGCTCCGCCCAGCAAATGCCCTGAGGGTTCGACCTGGGCAGTTGGCTCCGGAGCCCTCCAGCTGGCACGTGTGTTTTCTGACCGTCTCGGTGGCTTCTTGTGCGCACATCCATGCGCGGCGCAGACACACCCAGCCTCCTGTGGCACCGACTCGCTCCTTTCCCGAAGCCGCGTCATCGCAGCGGAACAGCAGCCGCTTGAGGCAGGGTCTCGCCCTGCAGGGGCCTGGCCACTCGCAGAGGACTCTTGTCACGGTTACAGCAGCTTCCGGCTGTCCCGTACCCCCGGCACCTGACGGGCAGCTGATAAGTATTTGCTTCAGCCGAGATGGGATTGGCTTGTACTTGAAGTTTTAGGGCGATCAGCGGTGCCGTTTCTGTCGTGGGGGTGACCGAATGTCACAGGGAGCCTGAGAGCAGAGGCTGGGGGTAGCCCGGCGGCTGAACGTGGGCTGATCGTGTTGATGACTTCTCAGCTCTTGAAAAACAACGAACTGGTTTTGGGTGAGCCGCTCACTCAGCAGGCGTGTTTCCAGCGCCGGCCTCGTGCGGCCGAGGCTTCCGGGTGAGTCCCGGGGGCGGGTTCCCGCTGCGGCGCCGAGGGGCCCCGGCGTCCTGGGGCGGCGGGTGAGTGGGGTCCTCAGAGCGGGGAAGGAGGCAGCGGGGTGGCCTCGGGAGCCCGGGGAGAGGCGGGTGCTTAGAGGCAGCGAGCGGGCGCCACGGAGGAGCTGAACGTGCGGAGGCGGCGCGGGGGTCCTCGGGGACGAGGGGGCGCGTGGCGGGGGCCGCTCCGGAGCGTGGCCGGAGAGCGCCGCAGGGATCCGTTTCTCTCCGTGTTTCTCGGGTGGGCGCGACCGTCCAGTACTTTCCCGACCCGCGGCTGTTTGTGCTTGTTCTGTTTTCTCCGTCCTCTCCGGCCTCCGCCTTCAGAGACCGCGAGGAAGGCCGGGCCTGGCGCTGTGCGGGCAGCGGCCCCTCTCAGGCGCCCGGGCTCACGGCTCCGCTGCCCCGGCGGGGCGGCCCGCATAGAGTCCTGTGTCCCTTCGGCCCTGCGGGATCCCGGCTACGTGACACGGACTCTGGCGGAGAGCCGGCGGCACGGGGCCGCGCTTTGCTGCCCGCTGCTCCTGGGGCGGCCGAGTGGGCCGGGGGGTGGGGGGCCTGGGGCCTCGGGGGCTCTGCTTCGAGGGCGCCCCTGACGGAGCGGACGCAGCTGCTTTCCCCGAGCGGCGGAGCTTTGAGGGACCCACCCAGGGGTGACCCCCTTGACGCTGGGTCGCTTTTCCCGCTTTTGGCTGGCGGGACCGCTCAGGGCCCCCCCGGCGCCCCCGGCTCTGCGCGGCGAGGAGGGACGCGCTGCCGCGGGCGGCCCAGCTGAGCTGCGGCGACCAGCGCAGACCGAGGCCGAGGAGCGCGCCTGGCCGGGGCGGCCCGGGCGGCGGGGCCGGGGTTCCCTGTGCGGTGTGGGGCCGGGCGAGCTTGTCGTTACAGTGACCGGGGCAGGACCGGCTCTGAAGGGCCAGGCCAGGTCCGAGGGTGCGAGACATTTCTTGCCAGCAGGGCCCCAGAGACACACTGGGAGACAGGGTGGGCAGCCTGGGACCCACACGCCTCTTCCGCGTCCTCCGGTCGGTGGCCCGTGTTCCTGGCGCCCTCTCACCGGGGTGCGTCAGTCCCAAGGAAGTGTGTTTGGCCGAGAGAGCGGGTTTGTGCCCAGGCTCCGGGTGCACCAGGGAAACCACGACCCGCCTCCGCACCCCTTCGCTGGGCGGTCCCGCGTGTCTGGCTTCACATGGGGGGTGCCCGCTTTTGTGTTTTGTAGGTCCACGAGCGAACCGAAGAAATGGATTTCCTGCTGTTGGTAGTCCGCAAACTTTTAAGAACAAATTCTCGTTTTGTGAAGGTAAATTTGAGTTTATGAGTAACAGAAATATGTGGGGTTGAGGCTTATTATTTAGCTGTATTTCTCTTTATTTTTATAGAAAGAATTGAAAGCAGTGACTCTTTTTTTTTTTTAAAGAGCTGCACGTTTCTCTCTCTCTTTTTTTTAAAAGATTTTATTTATTTATTTATCAGAGAGAGAGAGGGAGAGAGAGCGAGCACAGGCAGACACAGAGGCAGGCAGAGGGAGAAGCAGGCTCCCTGCCGAGCAAGGAGCCCGATGCGGGACTCGATCCCGGGACGCTGGGATCATGACCTGAGCCGAAGGCAGCTGCTTAACCAACTGAGCCACCCAGGCGTCATGAAAGCAGTGACTCTTAAAATTTGTTGTCACGTATGTGTCTCCACATCTTGCTAGGAAGCTGGCTCAGGGGCTTTTTTTTTTTTTTTTAAGATTTTATTTATTTATTTATTTGTCAGAGAGAGAGAGAGAACACAAGCAGGTGGAGCGGCAGACAGAGACAGAGAGGGAAGCCGGCTTCCTGCTGAGCAAGGAGCCCGAGGTGGGACTTGATCCTAGGACCCTGGGATCATGACCTGAGCAGCCCGACCAGCTGAGCCACCCAGGCGCCCCACAGGGCCGTTTTCTTAGGATCGGAGTATGGAGCGCTTTCGGCCGTCATGTTGCATCCAGCTCTGACATTCTCTCCCGGCAGGCAATGATGTGCGAGCGGCTGACCGCGATGAAGGGCTGCACGTGGCAGCGCTTGTGTGGAAAGGGACCGCGGTGTGAAGCGTGTGACCGCGTCTGCGCTCTGCTCTGCAGCCAGCACGAGCGCGGAAGCCTGGGCGCGGTGGCGGGCGCCGCCCTCCTGCAGACTCTAGGTCTTGAGCGAACAGAGTCGGTGCGCTGTGAGCTTGTTTGCGTCTCACGGGAGCTAAGAGGAGCGAGCTGTGACCCGGACCACGATAACGGGTGCTTATGACAGTTGTGCGTCGCGGACGCAGGCCATCCCGTTATGCGGGGACAGGTTCCCGAAGGGCAGCCGTGGCTGGGGGGCGGCGTCATCGTGTACAGGCGGCGACCGCGTTTGCTGCTGTCGGAGAGCAAGCCGCTTTCTAACCTGGTGCCTGGTCGTCTTCTTTTTTTTTTTTTTCCAATTTATTTATTTTCAGAAAAACAGTATTCATTATTTTTTCACCACACCCAGTGCTCCATGCAAGCCGTGCCCTCTGTAATACCCACCACCTGGTACCCCAACCGCCCACCCCCCCACCACTTCAAACCCCTCAGACTGTTTTTCAGAGTCCATCGTCTCTCATGGTTCACCTCCCCTTCCAATTTACCCGAATTCCCTTCTCCTCTCTAACGCCCCTTGTCTTCTGCTGGGTCGTCTGTGCCTTTGCTGAGGGAGCGCTGCTCCTCCTCGGCCCGCCCCCAGGATGGGCCTCCGGCGGCTCCCCGCGTGGGCGCGGAAGGAATGGAAGCTGACATTTGCACAGGATTGTCTTACTGCTCAAGGAGATTGTAAAAACAGGGCAGGAATTGGGCGGTCTTATTCCTGTTTGGACTCTTAAAAGATGGCATTAAAGATTATTGAACAAATTGGGGCCTTTTTTGGTTGTCATCTGAAGACTTTTCCTTTTTACTTTTAGATATTAATTAGATTCTTTTAAAATTTTCAGTGAGAAAGAGAATGAAGAGTACTAGTGGATTTGAAAAGCCTACCACAGTGCGGAGACTGGTGGTCAGGAATTTGGCACCCCTCATATAAATCGTAGGAAACCGTTGGTTTCAATATTTTCTTGATTTATTAAGAAACATATGAAGCAGAATATTTTCTGGGCCTAGATATTAGAAGTCAGGTTCTAGATTGCATTGTTCCAAGTTTTTTGAAATGTTCAAAAATTCTTTTTGTATTACTTTTTACAAAAGGAGCTGCTGTCAGATACTTAGTTCAGGATTGAGCAGATGGGCCTGGAGGTCTCCCCTTCGGCCCCACAGACCTGCTGGCTCTGTGCTGTCCCCGAAGCTGCTGACCATGCTCAGCCCAGTTCCACCAGGGACCAGCAAGTGTCTTGGGCTGCCATGTTGTCTCTCGGAGGAGAGGCTAGTGGAGTGTGGAATCTCGGTTACCCTGACCAGTCCGATTTTGCCTGATGCCCTCACGCCGCCTCAGCGGAACCAAGGTCCTCACGTCATTAGCCTCACTGTGCGCCGGCGGACGGTGGAGATCACCTGTGCCTCGGAGTGCCGTGGGGGCCGCTCTTACACCCGAGTGGCTCCTATGAGCCTTTCTTGCAACATCAGGCATCTCTTCTTATAGTGAATTCTGGTTAATAAGCTTTTTACCCTTTTGACCTAATGTCAAAGGAGAAAACAGGCATGGCTTGTGTGCCCGCTAACTGCTGATAACGCTTGTAGAAAGTTGCTACTTTTCTGCTGAGAGGTGCAGGGAGATCCTGCTTGCCAGGACCAGGTGGGCAGTCAGCAGCCGGCGGAGCCGTGTGTACCTCTGGTGAGCGTTTCTGTGGCTGGTGGGTGGCGGACATCCTTCATGGAGCCGCTGCCTTGTCTGGGGCGCGTGTGATGTCCTGTGGGGGCTGCTCCTGGTCTTCACGGCTGATTTTCTTAAAGGTGTTGTCTCATACTGGCTTTCTGGCAAAACCAGCACCTGAGGTGAGTGCCCAAACCTCTGTGTCCTGCTCACGGCTGGTCTGGTTCCTCTTGGCTTAGAAGCAGGGTTTTCTGACTCCGTGTCTGCCTCTGCCGCTCTGCTCCCTCCCCTTTCTGGAACACCTCCTCTAGTAATGTACTGTTTTACTTCTGTTTTCTCTTAGTTTCCTTTTATATATATGGTCATAATTTAGCTTTATTGGACATGTAGTTTCTCACTTGATAAAATTACTTAAGATCATAAATAATTTTAGTAATAAGACGCGGAGTCTCCGAGGGGGTGGAGTCTCCGAGGGGGCGGAGTCTCTGAGCGGTTTTCCAACTGTAGTGATTTGTACGACCCTAGAGAGGAATCCCTAGAGAGGAATCCGTGTATTCTGCTAAGGTTTTGAGACAAGCTTGGCATTGTAACAGTATTTCATTTCAGTTGTTATTATGATGACTTTATTTAAGAGTTTCTCTTATTCTGTAGGTAATCCTGATGTCGGCCACCATCAACTGTAAGGAGTTTGCAGACTACTTTGCTGTTCCTGTTCAGAACAAGATGAACCCTGCATATATTTTTGAAGTGGAAGGAAAGCCCCATTCAATTGAAGAGTATTACCTCGATGATTTGGGGCACGCGTATCACGGCAGGGTGCGCTGGAGCGCATGGAATCTTGTCTTGGGTCAAACCTGCGTTCATCAGCTGTGGTTGTTAGGACCGCAGCCGAGCTTGAGTCCGAGCTGGGAGATGCTGGGGGGGTGCTGGGTGGGGGACTGGAGAATAATAAGTGGAAGGAACCTCCCGCCTTTCTTGTAAACTGTGAGCGTGTAAACACTCACAGTGTATATTCTGGTGAAAGTAATCGGACTGGCTTTCTACTTTGTTGATGAAAAATGTCAGATCATGATCTGGGCGCAGGCAGCCGCTTGACTGACGGAGCCCCCCAGGCGCCCCTAAACTGCTTCTTTTAATATAAACTTCACTGCCGTGGCCTGGAGGAGAGGTGTGTGTTTGCAGGGAAGAATCCTGGCAGCGTGTTCCCATGAACCGCTGCAGCTGAGTCAGCTGATTTTCACGTGGGCAAGACATTCACAGGATTTGAAAATCAGAAAGTATGAGCAGGTGTAAACTGTCTCCTTCTGGCTCCTGTCCTGTGCCCAGCTTCCCTGCCGACAACAGGAAACCTGTTACGGATTTCTTAGGAAACGATAAAAAAAAAAAAAATTGGCACGCCTGCGCTAGCGGATGCAAAGGTGCTGCTTCCCTGCCTGGAAAGGTCGGGCTCGTTCCGCGCGCCTGCGTCCTCGCTCAGCTTTTCCTGTCTTGTCTTGTCCGTGTGTAGCTTCTTCATTCTCTTTCTAGAGCTGTGTTCTTTCCATGCATATGCCCCTCTCTATCTCCCTCGTCTCTGGTGTTTCCGGGCTTTTTTTTTTAAAGATTGATTTATTGATTTATTTAGAGAGGGGGCAGGGCAGCAGGAGAGGGAGCCAACTCCGCTCTGAGGGCAGAGGTGGGTGCAGGGCTCCATCCCAGGACCTGGGGATCCTGACCTGCACTGAAACCGAGTCTGCTCCTTGACCGACTGAGCCGCGCACGTGCCCTTGGACTTCTCTGACTAACGACAGTGCTGCGGGAGAAGAGCTCTGTGCTTGTGACAGCGTGTCTTAGAGGCCAGGCTCTCGCAGCCTCAGGGGCCCTGGTGACATTTTAGGCACTTCTGTGTGGTGTGTGGTGGGGGTGCCCTGTGCATTCACCGGGGGATGCCTAGTGGCACTTCTGGCTTTGACCCACTTAAGCAAGAAGGCCCCCCCACTGTGACAACCAAAACTGTTTGCAGAGCATCCCTGGGGAGTAAGCCGCCCACGTGCAAGACCCCTGTGTAGATGAGGCCTTCCTAGAAGATCAGTTCCCGGAGGTGGCATTGCTGGGTCGGCCGGTTTGGGCGTCTGTAATTCCCACGGGTGGGCCGGACTGGCCCGTGGAAGAGTTTGACCTTCGTTACAGACACTTGTGCGGACGTGGGCCGTGGCTGGACTGCCCCTGAGTCGGCTAACCAGGTTCCACCTAATGTAAGAAGGCGCAGCTTGTCAACTCTAATTATGTCGGAGGAGGCCAGTGGTGGGCATGAACATGTAGCGTGTCTTGTTTTTCCAGTTTTCTAAGGGACCTGCTTCAAAAACCAGGAGAGTCGGGACGCTTGGGTGGCTCAGTTGGTTGGACGACTGCCTTCGGCTCGGGTCATGATCCCGGAGTCCTGGGATCGAGTCCCGCATCGGGCTCCCAGCTCCACGGGGAGTCTGCTTCTCCCTCTGACCTTCTCCTCCCTCATGTTCTCTCTCTATCTCTCTCTCAAATAAATAAATAAAATCTTAAAAAAAAAAAATAAAAAAACCAGGAGAGTCAAAAGGATTTTAGAACGAATGTCTTCCATACCTGTCACGGGGCTTCTATGGGCCACGTTTAGTTCGTAGCATTTAATACCCGTCAGAGTGAAGAAACTGTTACATTGCTATTACTGAACTTGTATTTATTTAGATTTTAATGATTTTCCCCCAGTTTTCTATTTCTGTCCTAGGGTCGCACATTGCTAAGACTTGTCATGTGTCCTTAGGCTCCTCTGGGCTGATGGTTTCTCAGATGTTTCTTATTTTTGAGGACCTTGTAGTATTTAGGAGTTCTACTTAGGTTTTCATAGGACACCTGCTATGATAAATTTATTTTTATTTTTATTTTTAATTTTTTAAAGATTTTATTTATTGACAGAGAGAGAGAGAGAGGACACATAGGCAGAGAGGCAGGGAGAGAGAGGGGGGAAGCAGGCTCCCCACTGAGCAGAGAGCCCGATGCAGGGCTCGATCCCAGGACTCTGAGCTGAGCTGAAGGCAGAGGCTTTAACCCACTGAGCCACCCAGGTGCCCTTGCTATGAGAATTTTTCTGATGTTTTTCTCAAGAGTGCACTTGCAGCTGTGTGTCTCTGGAGGAAGCCCCCAGGGGTGAGGTCTGGTATTGTCACACTGTGACCACTGCACGGGTCATCCCCGGCGATGCTGGCTGTGACCTCCTGGCCAAGGAGGTATTTGCCGGGCTTCTCCCCTATAGCGCTACTGCCCCTTTGTTTCTCGTGTGTGTGTGTGTGTGTGTGTGTGCGCGCGTGCGCACTGTGTACATGTGTGGTTTGTTTCTTTGCTCTTTGCCTGTCACCCTGATGAGCTGTAAGCAGGGTAAGGAGGGGCATGTTCTTTTCTTTGCTTTTTGGGAACAAGGCGCTAAGTGCAGCCCATATTCAAGGTGGAGGGGAGAGGACACTGATTTGTCATATTTACAAAATTTCATTTTCTTAGGTTTTTTTTTTTTTTTTTTTTTTTTTTTTTGCATTTTCTGTCCCACTTCGGCATGTGAGAATAGCAGTGGTTTGCAAGTGTCTCTTCAACTGGCCGCTAAGTGTTGGAATCACTTAGGTGATTACTCCGGGATGTGCAGAGAAGCGGGGTTAGGCTGAGCATTTGCCCTCGGAGTCCATATGCTGTGGGTGGCCGGGGCCCCTCACCAGCCAGTGGCTTGTGTTCCACAGGCTGCAGAACACCGCGTCCTCACCTTCTGTACCAAATAACGCGGGGCTTATAGGTGCTCAGTAAATATTCCTATGAATGGAAACTTAAGACCTAACTAGATATTAACTTTAAGCCTTACTAAAGTTGTGTTTTGTATAGATTCTTCTGGATGGTTTTTGAGGTCAGAGGACTTTGGTTATAATTCTCATTTTATTGTTACTCTTGCCATCATGTTACCTGGGTGTACTATCTAATGTCATTAGGAGAAGCACCCAGGCTTTCACCTTCCTGCCTTCTTAGGGACCTTTTCTTTTCTTTTTTTTTTTTTAAAGTTTTTATTTCTTTATTTGACAGAGAGAGAGATCACAAGTAGGAAGAGAAGCAGGCAGAGAGAGAGAGAGGAGGAAGCAGGCTCCCTGCTGAGCAGAGAGCCCGATGTGGGCCTCGACCCCAGGACCCTGAGATCATGACCTGAGCTGAAGGCAGAGGCTTAACCCACTGAGCCACCCAGGCGCCCATTAGGGACCTTTTCACTGTTTCCCCCTCCTCACTTTACCCTAGCTAGCTCCTTCTTTCCTGTCCCTTTCTTGTCCCCATTTATTTATTTAAAAAAATGTTTTTTTAAAATTTAAATTCAGTTAATTAATGTATGTTGTATTATTAGTTTCAGAGATAGAGATCAGTGACAAGATCAGTCACTGACTGATGAGAGATAGAGATAGACAAGATCCGTCTTGTGTAATGCCCAGTCCTCCTTATATCATGGCACTCCTAAATCTCCATCGCCCAGTCGCCCGTGCCTCCACCCTTTCCCCTCCAGCAGCCCTCAGTTTATTTCCTGTGATTAGGAGTTTTTATGGTCTGTCTCCTCTCTGATTTTGACTTGTTTTACTTTTTTCCTCTTTCCTGTGCTCCTCTGTTTTGTTTCTTAAATTCCACATATGAGTGGAATCATACAGTAATTGTCTTTCTTTGATTGACTTATTTAATTTAGCATAATACCCTTTGGGTCCATCCACATTATTGCAAATGGCAAGATACTGGTTTTCGGTGACTGCATAACATTCCGTTGTGTGTATGTGTGTGTGTGTGTGTATCCAACGTCATCTTTTCTGTTCATCTGCCGATGGACATCTGGGCTCTTTCCATAGTTTGGCTATTGTGGACATTGCTGCTATAGACAGTCGGGAGTACGTGCCCCTTCGGATCACTACAATTGTCTTTTTTTTTTTTTTTTAAAGATTTTATTTATTTATTTGACAGACAGAGATGACAAGTAGGCAGAGAGGCAGGCAGAGAGAGAGAGAGGAGGAAGCAGGCTCCCTGCCGAGCAGAGAGCCCAATGCGGGCTCAATCCCAGGACCCTGGGATCATGACCTGAGCCGAAGGCAGAGGCATTAACCCACTGAGCCACCCAGGCGCCCTACAATTGTGTCTTTAGGGTAAATACCCACTAGTGCAATTGCTGGGTCGTAGGGTAGCTCTGTTTTCAACTCTTTGAGGAATCTCCATGCTGTTTTCCAGAGTGGCTGCAACAGCTTGCATTCCCCCCACCAACAATGTAGGAGGGCTCCCCTTTCTCTGCATCCTTGCCAGCCTCTGTTGTTTCCTGACTTGTTAATTTTAGCCACTCTGACTGGTGTGAGGTGGCATCTCACTGTGGTTTTGATTTGTATTTCCCTGATGCCGAGTGATGTTGAGCATTTTTTCCATGTGTCCTTTGGCCATCTGGATGTCTTCTTTGCAGAAATGTCTGTTCAGGGACACCTGGGTGGCTCAGTCGGTTAAGCCACTGCCTTTGGCTCAGGTCATGATCCCAGTGATGTTGAGCATTTTTTCCATGTCTCTTTTGGCCATCTGGATGTCTTCTTTGCAGAAATGTCTGTTCAGGGACACCTGGGTGGATCCTGGGATCGAGTCCCGCATCAGGCTCCTTGCTCAGCGGGGAGTGTGCTTCTCACTCTGCCTGCTTTTGCCTGCGCTCTCTCTCACGCGCTCTCTCTCTCTCTGACAAATAAATAAAATCCTAAAAAAACAAATACTTGTCTTCTGCCCATTTCTTGATTGGATTATGTGTTCTTTTGGTGTTGAGTTTGATAAGTTCTTTATAGATTTTGGATACTAGCCCTTTATTTGATAATGTCATTTGCAAATTCTTCTTCCATTCTGTCGCTTGTCTTTCGGTTTTGTTAACTTTCCTTTGCTGTGCAAAAGATTTTGATCTGGATGAAGTCCCAGTAGTTCATTTTTGCCTTTGTTTCCCTTGCCTTTGGAGACGTGTCTAGGAAGAAGTTGCTGCAGCCAAGGTCGAGGGGGTTGCTGCCTGTGTTCTCCTCTTGGATATTGATGGTTTCCTGTCTCACACTGAGGTCTTTCATCCATTTTGAGTATGTTTTTGCATGTGGTATAAGGGAACAGTCTAGTTTCATTCTTCTGCATGCGGCTGTCCAGTTTTCCCAACACCATTTGTTGAAGAGACTGTTTTCTGTTGGACATTCTTTCCTGCTTTGTTGAAGATCAGTTGACCATAGAGTTGAGGGTCTATTTCTGGAGTCTCTGTTGTGTGTCCTTGTTGGTCGCTGTGTCTGTTTTTGTGCCAGTACCATACTGTCTTGATGATTACAATTAGAAAAGCTTCCACTTTCTGCCCAGATGACAAGATGGAAAAACTCACCTCAAAAAAAGAGAACAAGAGGCAGTACAGACCGCCGGCGACCTAGTCAGTATGGATATAAGTAAGATGTCAGAACTAGAGTTCAGAATAACGATTACAAAGATACTAGCTGGGCGTGAAAAAAGCATAGAAGACACTAGAGAATCACTTTCTGGAGAAGTAAAAGAACCAAAATTTAATCAAGTTGAAATCAGTCTACTAATGAGATGCAGTAAAAAATGGAGGCTCTAACTGCTAGGATAAATGAGGCAGAAGAGAGAATTAGTGATATAGAAGGCAAAATGATGGGAATAAAGAAGCTGAGAAAAAGAGATAAACAATTACTGGATCATGAGGGGAGAATTTGAGAGATAAGTGATACCATAAAGTGAAAAAATATTAGAATAATTTGGATCCCAGAAGAAGAGGAAAGAGAGTGGCAGAAGGTACATTGGAGCAAATTATAGTGGAGAACTTCCCTAATCTGGGGACGGAAACAGGCATCCCAAGTCCTGGAGGCACAAGAGAATCCCCCCCTCAATGAAAATGGGTCAATACCTTGATGTATGATCATGAAACTTGTAAATCTCAGAGGCAAAGAGAAAATCCCCAAAGTAGCTTGGGACAGGAGGCCTGTAACCTACAATGGTAGAAATATAGATTGGCACTTATCCACAGAGACCTGGCAGGTCAGAAAGGACTGGCAGGATATATTCAGGGTGCTAAATGAGAAAAATGTTCAGCCGAGAATACTTGATACACCTAAGCTCTCATTCAAAATAAGAGAGATAATAAAGCTTCCAGGACAAACTAAAAGAATTTGTGATCAGTAACCAGCCATCTGAGAAATTTAAAAAGTGACCCTTTAAGCAAAGAGAAAGTCCAAAAGTAACAAACCAGAAAGGAACAGAGACAATATACATTAATGGTCAACTTAGAGGTAATACAGTGGCACTAAATTCATGTATTTCAGTAGTTAACTGAGTGTGAATGGGCTAAATGCCCCAATCAAAAGACATTTTTATCCACCAGAATGGATAACAAAGCAAGACCCATCCATAGGCTGTCTGCAGGAGCCTCATTTTAGACCCAGAGACCCTCCAGATTTAAAGTGAGGAGGTGGAAAACCATTTACCATGCTAATGGACATCAGAAGAAAGCTGGAGTGGCAATCCTTGAATCAAAGACTGTAATCAGAGACAAAGAAGAACGCTATATCATAATTAAAGGGTCTGTCCAACAGAAAGATCTCACAGTATGCCACTAACATGGGAGCAGCCAACTATATAAGCCAATTAATAACAAAATTAAACACATTGATAATAATACAATAGTCGGGGACTTTAACACCCCCCTCACTGAAACAGATTGATCATCTAAGCAGATGATCAATAAGGAAACAAGGGCTTTGAATGGCACACTGGACCCGATGGACATCACCGTTCATTCAGAGCATTTCATCCTAAAACAGCAGAATACACACTCTTCTCTAGCGCACATGGAATGTTCTCCAAAATTGATAACATCCTGCTTCACAAATCAGGTCTCAACTGGTACCAAAAGATTGGGATCATTCCATGTATGTTTTTAGATGACAGTGCTTTGAAACTGGAGCTCAGTCACAAGGGGAAATTTGGAAAGAACTCCTACATGGAGGCTAATGAGTGAGTGGGTCAGCCAGGAAATTGAAGAATTGAAAAAGCTCATGGAAATGAGAACAAGGTGTTTCAAAACCTTTGGGATGCAGCAAAGACAGTTGTAAAAGGGAAGTATATAGCAATACAAGCCTTTCTCAAGAAGCAAGAAAGATCTCAAATACGCAACCTAACCCTCCACCTAAAGGAGCTGGGGCTAGAACAGCAAATAAAGCCTAAACACAGCAGGAGAAGAGAATTGAGATCAGAGCAGAAACCACTGAAATAGAAACCAAAAGAACAGAACAGAGCAATGGAACTAGGAATTGGTTCTTTGAAAGAATTAATAAGATCGATAAACTCTTGGCCACACTTAGAAAAGAAAAAGGGCCACTGGGTGGCTCCGTTGGTTAATTGACTGCCTTTGGCTCAGGTCATGATCCCAGAGTCCTGGGACCGAGTCCTACACTGGGCTCCCAGCTCCACCGGGAATCTTTTTCTTCCTCTGACTGTCCCCCGTCTCATGCTTTCTGTCTCTCAAATAAATAAAATCTTTGAAAAGATGTAGAAAAGAGAAAGGACCCAAATAAATTCATGAATGAAAGAGGAGAGATCACAACTTAACACCAAAGAAATACAATTATAAGAACATATGAGCAATTGTACACCAGCAAATCTGACAATCTGGAAGAAATGGCTGCATTCCTAGAGTCATATAATCTACCACAACTGAACCAGGAAGAAATAGAAAACCCGAACAGACCCATAACCTGCAGGAAAGTTGAAGCAGTCGTCAAAAATCTCCCCAAAACAGCATCCCTGGGCCAGATGCCTTCCCAGGGGAATTCTTTCAAACATTTAAAGAATAATTAATACCTATTCTTCTGAAGCTGTTTGAAAAAACAGAAATGGAAGGGAAATGAGGCCAGCAGTACCTTGATCCCCAAACCAGAGACCCCGCCAGAAAGGAGAGTTAACAGACCAATATCCTTGATGAATATGGATGCAAAAATTCTCACCAAGATACTAGCCAATGGGATCCAAGAATACATTAGAAGGATGATTTACCACGACCAAGTGGGACTTATTCCTGGGCTGCAGGGGTGGTTCAATACCCAAACGCATTAATAAAAGAAAGGACAAGAACCGTATGATCCTCTCAGTAGATGCAGAAAAAGCACTTGACAAAAGTACAGCATCCTTTCTTGATTATAACTCTTCACAGTGTAGGGATAGAGGGAACATACCTCAATATCATAAAAGTCATGTTTGAAAAGCCCACAGTGAATACCATTCTCAGTGGGAAAAACTTGAGCTCTTCCCTAAGGTCGGGAACACGACGGGGACGCCTGCTCTCACCATTGTTTGTTCGAATAGTACTGGAGTCCCAGCTGCAGAAATCAGACAACAAAAAGAAATAGAAGGTGTCTGAATTGGCAAAGATGTCAAACTGTCACTCTTTGCAGATGACATGATACTCTGTGGAAAACCCAAAGGACTCTACCCTAGTATTGTAACTCTTGCAGGAATTGAGCAAAGTGGCAAGATAGAAAATCCGCGCACAGAATCTGTTGCATTTCTGTGCACTGACAGCGATAGAGAAGGAGGAGAAGTGAGGGAGTCGGTCCCGTTTACAGTCGCATCCAGAACCTTCAGAGACCTGGGGATCAACCCTACCAAAGAGGCAAGGATCTGTACTCCGGAAACTGTAGAACACTCGTGAAGGAAACTGAGGAAGACACAAATGGAAGAACGTTCCATGCTCATGGGTTGGAAGAACAAATGTTGTTGAAGTGTCGATGCTATCCAGGGCAGACTACACAAAGTCAGTACAGTTCCTGTTAAAATGCTGTCAGCTTTTTCCACAGCGCTGGAGCAAATAATCCTGACACTGGTATGCAACCAGAAGAGATCCCGAATAGCCAGAGGAATGTTGAAAAAGTGGGTGGCACCTCAACCCCACCTCAAGCTATGTTACAAAGTTGGGATCATCTTGTCCTCGTTTCAACAGAACTGAGTGACTTTCATCTTAAAAAATTCCCTCTTTAGTCCCGTTTCTCACAGCTTCTGCCAAACTTTGTCAAAGCGTCAGGGTTTTCTCTGGCTCACGTTCATTGTGGTCTGGCCCCCAGGGCCCCTGCTCTGAGGTGGCATCTGTCAGAACCACTAGGGACCTTCGTTAAGTCAGGAGCCCGCAGCCCTGACCTGTAACACTCAGCACGGTTGGCCACGTTGACATTCTCGGAAGCCATCCCTCCCCCGAGGCCCGCGGTGCCCTTCTGGTCCTTCTGTTGCCGACGCTCGCTCGAGTCCTTTTTATTATTTGTTTTCAACTGTGTTTTTGTTTGTTTGTTTGTTAAAGATTTTTATTTATTTATTTATTTATCAGAGAGAAAGAGGGGGAGAGAGCAAGCACAGGCAGACAGAATGGCAGGCAGAGTCAGAGGGAGGAGCAGGTTCCCCGCCGAGCAAGGAGCCCGATGTGGGACTCGATCCCAGGACGCTGGGATCATGACCTGAGCCGAAGGCAGCTGCTTAACCAACTGAGCCACCCAGGTGTCCCTGTTTGTTTGTTTGTTTTTAGCAAACCCTCCCCACCCTTGGCAGAGTACAGGAAAAGCAGTTGCGCACTCTGGTGAGGCTGTGGCGGGGCCTCCGTGACCCGCAGAGCGCAGCCCAGCCCGCGGCTCCCGCGGGGGTTTGGAACCACGTTGCTCCGGCCTGTGCCCCGCGGCCGGGCCTCCTGGTCCCCGGGCTGCCGTGATCGTGTGAGGGGCTGGCGGGGCTGTGGCGGGGCAGGTGGAAATGCCCTTCTTGCTCCGTCTGGGCGCCTGGCTGCCTTGGCCATTGGTCCCCACCACCCGCCGCCCATCCTCACCCGCCTCCCGCCCGCCGCCTGGGGCGAGCTGACTGTCTGGGCACAGCCGGCCTGCGCGGTGGCGGCCGACACGTGGGGCAGCAGCAGGGCTCTGCCTCCTCCTGTTGACAGGGTCCTCCGCCGGGGAGGAATGCGTGTCCCCAGGTCCACCTGCGGGAGTCACAGTGCTTCCCTCCACATTTCTGTCCCTGCTCCCCTGCGTGGCCTTTGCCAGAGCTTCCCGTCGGACCAGCCGCCCGGCACTCTGACCGCACGGTGCCGTCCAGGAAAGCAGCGGCCTTGGCTGTCGTGTGCCTCCGACTCCTGCGCGGGGAGGGGCCGGATTCCACTGTGGATAGGTCGGCCCTGACCTACCTACTTGTATTTCCTTTGTTGCCTGTGGGAAGCCAGCTTGGGGAAAGTGTGGCTGTTTGGCACCTTAGCGTGGAGTTGAAGCAATGTTCTTTGGGCTTGGCTTCTAGAACTCTGCGAATACTTCTGAACGACGGCACATCTTTTCTGGGTTTGTGTGTAGGAAAACCGTTGTAGATGGATCTGAATGCTACATTGGAATTTATGAAAATTGTACTTTTTTTCTTTTTCTGTTTTGTACAATTTTGTTACAGTTCTTGTTTGGATAAAGTAGAAAATAATTTCAGGTAAAGGTTGGACAAAGAACAGATTTATTAGGCACGCTTCTTCACAATTACTGATTAAAACTTTGTCATACTTACATTAATAGGATTGTAATAATAATGAAAAGTGGTTTATTGCCATTTGACTTAATTTACTCTAAAAATCGGGGAAGAAAGTTTGCAGTTGTGGTTAAGGAGACTTCTGATGTGTCCTCCACAAAGTCAGGTACCACACCTTGAACATAGCACTTGATAAGTACAAGGATTAAGAAGCCTTCTCACTCGGTGCAGGAGACCCAGTGCGGCTACGGAGTGATTCTGCGCACAGCGTCGGCCGCTGTAGACACTCGTCTGTAGCCGTGGCCTTGGCCTGCGGGGCCCGCTGCTCCGGGGCTTGCAGCTGCGGCTGAGCCCAGCATTGTGCAGAGGTGCCTGGAGGGTGGTTTTCAATCAGGCGGGCTCCGTTGGGGTCCGTTTTAATGCACGGTCTGGAAAGAGCCGAGATGCCCCTCGGCAGGTGAACGGGTAAAGAAGACTGTGGTGTATTTACGCGGCAGACAGCGGCCCGCCCATCGGGAGGAGGACGCCTTACCATCGCCGTCAACGCGGGTGGAGCTGGAGGGTGTTCCGCCGGGCGAAATACGTCAGTCAGAGAAAGACAGTTACATGATTTCTCTGACGTGCAGAATTTAGGAAAACAGGATCATGGGGAAGAGAGGGAAAATAAGATGAAATCACAGAGGGAGACATACCATAAGAGATTCCTTTTTATTTTTTTTTAAATACTGTATTTATTTGACAGAGATCACGAGTAGGCAGAGAGACAGGCAGAGAGAGAGGAGGAAGCAGGCTCCCCGCTGAGCAGAGAGCCCGATGCGGGACTTGATCCCAGGACCCTGAGATCATGACCTGAGCGGAAGGCAGAGGCTTAACCCACTGAGCCACCCATTGCCCTCATAAGAGACTCTTAATCAGAGGAAACAAACTAAGGGTTGCTGGAGGGAAGGTGGGTCGGGGGGAGAGGGTGACAGGGTGATGGCTATCAAGGAGGGCACGTGATGTAGTGAGCTCTGGGTGTTCTAGAAGACCGATGAATCACTAATTTCTACCTCTGAAACTGGTAACCGTGTACATTAATTAAACCTAAATTAAAACAAAACATAAATAAAAATAGTCCAGTGATCCTCTAACCCTTGGCAGCCAGATGGCGTGGTTATATTCTGACCGTAAGTTGGCAGAGGTATGTGGGCGGTTACCTGTCCCTGGTCCTTGTGATTGGGATGGTGTTGACAGCTCAGGGCTTGTTGACAGGGGACGTGCGCTGGTGCCGGGATCAGAAACTCTGGTTCCATCACGCTTAGAGCAGCTTGCTCCGTCTGCAGACCGGCCCTCCCGACAGACATTTCAGTTGTGTGTGTGTGGCCCTGACTCCATCCTTGCTCTGGTGCCAAGGTCAGGGACGTCCTCGCGGGTACTGAGGCTGGGGGAGCCTTGAGGAGAGCTCGACGCCAGCAGGTGTTCACATCTTGGCTGCAGGATGTTCTTTTCCCTGGGGTATTCGTTCCCGTGTCACTGCTAGACTAAAGAGAGTCGCCCTTGCAGCCCCCAGGTCCTCTTGCAGTCCTGCTCTGGTGTCTCAGCCTTTCCCTTCTCTGTGTTTAGCTTCCTCCTCGTGTCCTGGAGGAGCCGGTGATCACGAAGGACATCTACGAAGTCGCTATCTCCCTGATCCAGATGTTTGATGACTTGGACATGAAAGAGAGAGGGTAAGACCCACTGGACGTGGCGTGTGCAGGATCTTGAAAAATGCAGTGATTCGTGTAGACGGCTGCTAGGGTTGTTCCAGCGGTGAGAGGGGACGTAGATAACTCTTCCAGTAGCTGCTGTATGTGTTTTAAATAATGTTAGTACATTGCGCTTATTTTTACTGGAAATTTCCACTTAAAGTAGTTAAAACCAAGTACAGTTTAATGACTGACAGTTTTAAAAGTCAGAAACCACAGCCTGAAGAGAGAATGGTTTCCAGACGTGCTGAGTCCTGTGACTCCTAGTCTGAGGCAAAATGGACGGGACCAGGCTGGGAGAAGCCGTTGGGAGCCTTTCTCTGCCGGGGTTCGTGTTTGTTGGGAACACAGGCCCCCGACAGTGGGCTCCTTGTCCATTTTCCCGCTCTTGCGCAGAGCTGCGCCTTTCAGACCTGGAGCACATTTTCCCTTAGGAACAGCGGCAGGTTGTAGGGGGTGGGTGGAGCCTGCGATTGCAAACATGAACTGTTTTATGAGCCTTTCTGCGCTCATTTTGCTACGGTTCATAAACAGAATTCATCTGTCGGAACAGCAGACGGGGAGGACGTAGAGTCCCCTCGTCACGACAACCAGAGAGTGACTGTGGGGTAGTCGCGGGTCCTTTGGCCTGACGCCCCGCCACCCTGATGGTTAGTTGCCAGGTGTAAACGCCTCAGGGTCTTCCCGGTGAGCCGGCCGGAATCCAGGCTCCGACCCCTCCGGCCTGCGCGTGGCCCTGTGGTATTTCGCTGCGTTTGTGCGCGCTCGCCAGTGGCTGTTTCTCTGTCATCTCTGTGTTTACATTGGCTCCGCGTCTGTCAGCGCGATTACTCGCCGCTCTCTCTTGCTTTTCAGACCCGAAGATCATTTTCATTCTTCCTAAAGCACATCCTTCAAAAACTTTTAAAAGAGTCTCTTGGTAGATGTTTTTATTTTGCGGAAAATGTCTTTATTTCACTTTTTCTCTTGACGTAGTTTTGTGTGATTGTAGAATGTAGGTGGTTCCTTATTTCTGCTTTTTCTTTTTTTTTCATTTAAGTAACTTTAGTGAGATGTAATTTACATGAGATGCAACATTTTTATTTTTCCTTCTGCATTTCGATGATGTCTCTGTACAGTCTGCCCTCTCTCACTGCAGCGAGAAGTCAGCTTTATGGTCTGATCCCTCCTTTTAGGCATCTCTGCCATCTGGCTCCAGCTGACTTTCAGCCACCCCATTAGTCCTGGGGGACCACCGGTGTGACTAACGTGAGCAGGTGGGGGTTACTCATCACCGATCTTGCCTGAGATTCGGCAGGCCCGAGGAGTGCGGACATCGGTGTCTCTGATGCTGCCCGGCCACCTCTCGTGCAGCAGTGTGGGCGGTCCCGACGGTCCTGCCGCGTGGCCGGTGGCCTCACGTGGTCATTGGTTCTTACCCCCGGGGTTATTCTGTAAAGAGGAATTCCCCTTTCATTACCCGCCTCCTCTTGCTCTCCTTTATTGTCACAATGAACTTGTGGATTTTTTTTTTTTCGCTTTTGAGTAGACTATTTTTTAGAGTAGTTGTAGGTTCCAGCAATACTGGGGAGAAAATCGCACAGAGTTCCCATGTATGTGCCCTCCCCCTCCCCCACGCTGTCCGCATCTTGCACTACGGCCACACCTCTGTGCTAACGGACACGCCGTTGTCGCCCGCAGGCCATGGTTTACTTGGGGGCTCGTTCACTGCTAGTGTTGCACGTTTCATGGTTTTTTTTTTTTTTTTTTTTCGTTTCATGGGTTTTGACAAGCGCATGACGCCGCCTGGCCAGCACTGCGGGACGGCTCCCTGCCTCGGACTGCCTGCACTCTGCCTGTTCGTCCCACCCGCCGCTGGAACCCATGACCACCTTTTTTTTTTCTCTTGTTCATGACAGCCTTCTTAACATCACCGTGGTTCTGCCTTTTTCAGGATGTCCTGCAGCTGGAAATCATACATAGGCAGCCTTTTCAGATTGCCTTTGTTCCCTTGGCGGCACTTGCGTTTCCTCCATGTCGTTTTCTGGCTCGATGGCTCCTTTCTTGTTAGCGCCCAGCAGCCTTCCTTCCTCGGGATGGACCACGGTTTATTTCTCTGTTCACCTACCAAAGGACATCTTGGTTGTTTCCAAGTTTGGGCAATTTGAGTAAAGCTGTTGTAAATGTCTGTGTGCAGAGTGTGTGGGCATGTATGTTTTCAGCCCCTCTGGGTAAGCACCAGGGAGCACCATTGTTGGATCGTGCAATGCGAGTTGTCTAGTGTGTACGAAATCACCCAAGTGGGGGTGGCTCAGTGGGCGAAGCGTCTGCCTTCAGCTCAGGTCATGATCCCGGGGTTCTACGATTGAGCCCAAGTGGGACTCCCTGCTCAGCGGGAAGCTTGCTTCTCCCTCTCCCTTGCCCCTCCCCCTGCTTGTGCATGCTCTCTTGCCATCTCTCAAATAAATGAAATCTAAAAAAAAAAAAACCCAAAAACAAACCTTGAATGTTTTCCAGAGCGGCTGTCCCATTTCACCTTCCCCACAGCAAAGGGATGAGACACCCTGTTGCTGTGCATCCTCACCGGCATCTGGTTTTGCCCAAGCTCCGGATTTTGGCTGCTCCCTATTTTCTGGGCTTGCGGCTGTTGCTTTCTGTCAGTGCTGCTGTGAATTATGACCTTTGGCATTCTATTGTCCCCTTCTTGGTCTTGCTCAATGCTGGGGGCTCAATTTTACTTTGTCATGTTTTTTTTTTTTTTTAAAGATTTTATTTATTTATTTGACAGAGAGAGATCACAAGTAGGCAGAGAGGCAGGCAGAGGGAGAGGAGGAAGCAGGCTCCCCACAGAGCAGAGAGCCCGATGTGGGACTCGATCCCAGGACCCTGAGATCATGACCTGAGCCAAAGGCAGTGGCTTAACCCACTGAGCCACCCAGGCGCCCTTTACTTTGTCATGTTTTAAGATCACAACCCCTGCTTTTTATTTTTGCCTCTAAAACCTTGCAATCTCTTTATTTTCATTCTTTTAAAAAATTTATTTATGTATGTATTACTTATTTGAGAGCACTCAGGCAGGGGAAAGGAGCAGAGGGAGAGAGACTCTAAAGCATACCCTCCCTGAGTACAAAGCCCGACTCGGGCTCGGGCTCGAGACTGCAGGATCACGACCCGGATCCAAACGCAGGGCCGGATGCTCAGCTGACGGAGCTGCCCAGGCGCCCCGCACCATAGTCTGTTCTAGAACGTTTGCATCATCTTAGAACGAAACCGTGACCCTTTGCTCTCTTTCCTCATCCTTCCCCTTCCCCACCCCCTCCAGCTCACCACTAGTCAACTTCCTGTCTCTGTAGGTTTCCCTGTTCTTGACCTTCGTATGAGTGGAGCCTGGTCCTGGGTGGCTGACTTCTTTACCGAGTGTAAGTGTTCAAGGTTCATCCATGTTGTAGCACACGTCAGTGTTTTACTCCTTTTTACGGACGTGTGATACTCCATGGTGGGGTCTGTACCCCACAGTTTGTTCAGCCACGTATGTGCGGATGGCGAGTTAGGTTGGCTTTCTCCTTTGGCTCTTACGAATGACGCTGCTGAGAAAGCTCACGCGCAGGGACCTGTGTGGACGTGCGGGCTCATGCTTCTTGCGTGTCTGCACCCACGAGTGGAGTTGCTGGGTCATACGGTCACTGTGTGAGCATTTGAGGAAGTGCCAGACTGGTTTCTGGAGCATCCGTATCGTTTTCCCGCCAGCACCTTGGGAGGGGCCCGGTTCTCCATGTCCTCAGCTCTCCTGGTGGATGTCTGACCTTTGCTTGAAGCCTTCCTCGTGGGTGTGCGGTGGTGTCGCATCGTAGTTTTGATTTACATTTCCCTAATGACTGATGATGTTGCACATCCTTTTTATGAGCTTATTGGCCAAGTGTATATCCTCTTTAAAGATACACGTATTTATAGAGACATAAGTTTTGTCCATCTTTTATTGGATTATCCTTTTATTATTCAATTATAAGAGATCTTTATATATGCCAGAACAAGCCCTTTACCAGATTCATGATTTGCAAATACTTTCTCACACTCTGTAGATTGTGTTTTTATTTCCTTGCTGATGTCTTTTGAAGCACAAAAAATTTTTAATTTTGGTAAAGTCTGATTTGTCTACGTTTTCTTTTGTTGCTCATACTTCTGGTGACATAGCTAAAGATCCATTGCCGAGTTCAGGCCTAGGAAGATTTATCCCTGTGTTTTCTCTCCTGAGAGCTTTATAGTTTTGGATCTTTTGTGTGGGTCTGAGGTTGTTGAGTCAATTTTCACGTGTGTGAGGTGAGAGTCCCGCTTCGTTCTCTAGCATGTGTCCTGTCCGTTTGTCCCAGCGCGGCTGGTTCCAGGACTCCTCTTCTCCGTTGCACGGCATCGCCCCCTCGTTGGGAATGAGTTGCCCATAGATGTATGGGCTGATTTCTAGACTCTAAATTCTATTTTGTTGATCTGGATCTCTGTTCTTGGGCTAGTACTACACTATCTTGATTACCAGTGCTTTGAAGTAATTTTGAAATTAGGAGTATGGGTCTTCCTAACTTTCTTATTGAGGATTGTTGTGTCTGTACTGAGTCTCTTATAATTCCGTGTGAATTTTAGAATCAGCGTGTCCTTTTCTCCAGAGAAGGCAGGACTGTGAGGGAGATTGTGTAGAGTCTGTAGATCAGTTTGGGGAGAGTATTACCATCTTAACTATTACCATGTTAAGTCTCCCAGTATGGGATGTTTTTCTGTTTCTTTACATTTTTGAAAATAATTTTTTTTAAAAGATTTTATTTGAGAGAGAGAGAGTGAGTGAGTTTGTGTGTGTGTGTGTGAGAGAGAGAGAGAGAGAAATCATGAGTGGGGGCAGGAGGGATAGAGGGGGAAGCAGGCTCCCTGCTGAGCAGAGACCCCCGATGCGGGACTCGATCCCAGGACCCTGAGATCACGACCCGAGCCGAAGGCAGCGGCTTAACCCACTGAGCCCCCCAGGTGCCTCTCTTTATGGGGAGTCTTGAACAAAATCTCTCTTCCTTGGTTGTGAATCTCTTCAGATCGTTCCTTCCTTGGGTCAGTTTTAGTAGTTTGTGTCCATTTCATGTCAACCGTGTACGTGGTGGGTGTACGGCTGTCCATAGTGTTTGTGTATGTAATCTTTCTCATTTCTGTAAAGTCAGTAGGAATGCCCTCTCTTTCATTTCTGATTCTGTCTGGTATTTTGAATCTTCTCTTTTTCTCTTGGTCAAACTAGGTAAAGATTTGTCCATTTCATTTTCTTTTTTTTTTTTCAGAGACCCAGGTTTGGCTCTTGTTGATTTTTCTCTGCTGTTTTACTTCTCTATTTTATTAGTTTTCACTCTAGTCTTTATCTTTACTTTTTTTTTTAAAAAGATTTTATTTACTTATTTGACAGATCACAAGTAGGCAGAGAGGCAGGAGGAGAGCCCAATGTGGGGCTCCATCCCGGGACTCTAAGATCATGACCTGAGCTAAAGGCAGAGGCTTAACGCACTGAGCCACCCAGGCAGCCCAGTCTTTATCATCTCTTGGATGATAACCCTAGTGATTGTGGGGCTGTGTCTTGGGGCCTCTGTGGTTTCTTATATGCGAAAAGGAACGTTACAGCAACGATCTGTAAGAGATTTTCGTGATCAGAGCCTGGCCCGCTGGGGCTCGGGCCAGCCGTGGCCGTGCTCCCGGGACTAACGTTTGTGCCTTCCCGTTTGCAACAGGAGCAAGACCTGGTCGGGAGCCCAGTTTGTGTTGGAGCGGAGCAGCGTGCTGGTGTTCCTGCCAGGTGAGCGCCACACCTGCGGCCTGGAGGTGCCGTGTCCCGGATGGAGGCTGCGCGCGCCCGGCCCGTACTGCGACGCGCGGTACTCGCCGTGTGAGTTTAGTGGTTCCTGGACCCCGAGAACGCGAACAGCTGCGACTTGCGGTTGGAGCTCTCGCTGCGGCCTTCATGTTGCTAAAGCGGTTGGTCACGAGAGTTTGGGGTTTGAGGGCAGTCTTGCCCCCTTCGCAATTCTCAGTGTGGTGACTGGCTTTCTTAAACTGGCTGTTGCATGTGTGAGTGCGAGGTGCAGGGGCCGTCGAACGTCCGAGCTGTGTGAGCGAGAGCACCCGTCACTGGGACACCACGGGAGTCCTCGGGAGGGTCCTCCTGTCCCGTTCTTGGTATTTGAGAAAATGCCCTCAGATATCTGAAAAGTTTAATTTATGTTAAATTGTACTTTTTCAAAATGACGTTTAAAAAATTTTTTTTATAAAGATTGTATTTATTTAAGAGGGAGAGAGAGAGAGAGAGCATGAGCGGGGAGAAGTGGTGTGGGCGAGGCAGAACCCCCACGGAGCTGCAGTCCTGACGTGGGTCTTGATCCCGGGACTCTGCGATCATGACCTGAGCCGAAGGCTATTGCTTAACTGAATGAGCCACCCAGGTGCCCCAAAATGATGTTTTTGATTTTTCTTAATCAAGTGGTATCGTTTGGTGAAACATGACAATAATTCACTTTTTTTTGTTGCCAAAGGTAATAGAGAGCATGCAAGTATTTGTGCTGGTAGATTTGGAGAACAAAAACCTGAATAAAAATAATTAACTCTTAATTTTGCGGTACAGCGTTTGAGCTTACAGCTTGGGTCCTGTCTTACTTAGTTGATCTGGATTAGTTTTGTCCCCAGGAAGCAGCCCCTGGCTGACCGTGGGCTGGAGTTGTGTTCACCCCAGTAAGCGTTTGTCGCAGCCTGCTGGGCATATTAGCAGCGGTCAGGGAGGCCGACCACAGCAGAGCCACGGTGGTCTGAGCCCAAGGATACCTCAGAGTGAGGTGAATCCCTTGTACGGGCTACACATTGTCTGCAGAAAATGTAAAATGTTAACAAATGATCATTCACAGTTCACTTGGCTGTCCTGTGTTTATGTGAATGCAGGTTTGGAGTATGTTTATTTCATTATGATCTTTCTGGAATGGTTCTGTACTCGTTCTGTAGGGCTGCTGTGACAAAGGGCTACAAACTGTACATCTTCAAACTAAAATTATTCTCTTACTGTTCTGGAGACGAGGAGTCCAAAATCAGGCTGTGGGCAGGGCCCTGCTCCCTCTGGGGCTCTGGGCACAGCCCTCCCTTGCCTCTGCCAGCTTCTGGTGGCCAACTTCCATCCCTTCCTTGCATCCCTCCTGTCCCTGCCTCCCTTGTTAGCATGGTGCACACGCTATGTGCCTGTCTCTCCCTCCCTCTGAAGGGAACACTAGTCATATTGGAGTGAGTGCCTGTCTTCTGCGGTATGATCTCACCTTAGCTCATTATGTCTGCAGTGAGACTGTTTGAAAATAAAACCATGTTCTCAGGTACTGGGGCTGGGACTTGAATGTCTCTTGGGGGGACACAGTTCAATCCATTCTAGAGTTGATAATTCAGGATGACGGAAAAGCATGTGAAAGTTTTACGTTATCAATAGACATTTCTTTCTTTTTTTTTTTTTTTTAAGATTTTATTCATTTATTTGACAGAGACAAAGCGAGAGGGGGAACACAAACAGGGGGAGTGGGAGAGGGAGAAGCAGGCCTCCCAATGAGCAGGGAGCGCGACATGGGGCTCGATCCCAGGACCCTGGGATCATGACCTGAGCCAAAGGCAGATGCTTAACTGAGCCACCCAGGTGCCCTGGTTTATAGACATTACTTAAACATAATGAAAATAACTTAGCATATCTCTGGGACCAAGACTTTTTAAAAAGCTATTTTTTTGGTTGTAAAATGTTGCATGTTTATCGTAGGAGATTTGGAAAAGTCAGTGGGGAATAAAAAAGACATGTAAAATTGTTCAGATGGCCAGACTTGCAGGCAGGCTCTGTTGTGGAAAGTGAAACACTGGAAGAATGTGGGCTTTCCCCATGTTTTTGAGTTACTAGTGGTCAGTGTCATTGTACAGTTTATTTATAATTGTGACGTCACTGGGCAAAGAGGATAAAAAAGTCAAATAAGATGAATTGGTTGGGCCTTTTTTGCAAAAGATGTCATATTAATTTAAAGTTTTTTTCTGTTGTTGTCGTTTTTGTTTTTTTGTTTTTTTGTAATAAATACGTGTTCTCCCCCCTCCACTTTCCTTTCTTCCCCAGGCCTGGGTGAAATCAACTACATGCACGAACTTCTCACAAACATGGTTCACAAAAGGTGGGTTCGCGTGACGCAGCCTTGTTTTTCCCGATGCGCTGTCGTACCTACCGCTTCTGCCTTGAAGAATTCTGGTTGTCTCCGTGACGTCCGTCATTTTGGTGTGTTCTCACGTGCATCTACGCTTCATGGACATTTTATCTCGTTAATCTGTCCCCAGGTTACAGGTCTACCCACTCCATTCAAGCGTGACTCTAGAAGAACAGAATAATGTGTTTTTAAGCCCAGTTCCTGGGTACAGAAAGGTAGGAACCGGGAGGCAAGTTGCAAGCACTTCAGGTATATTTTCCTTAGAGCCTGTGCCAGCGGCGAGCGCTCACGTTCGCGCTGACGTGTACCCTGTGTTCTGTCGCCAGCGGTTGCCCGCTCAGCAGCTAAGTGCCTGATGAGCCAGGCGTGTTGTTTAATTTTGTCTTCATTTTGTAAGTCGGTTGCTGGCATTGTTGCTGGTGGATTTGGATGCCTTTTACTTGCTGCTCTTTCTCAAGCTGTGGGACTGCTCTGGCGACTTTGGTTAGGACCCACATTCTCAGTCGTGGGTAAAGAAGATTTCTTTACTCTCCGGTTACGTGTGCGCCATGGCAGTGTCTTAGCACAGCCCTCCTCGAGCTGCCCGAGATGGTCAGGAGCGTCGCGGGCACCGTGCAGCCCCCTGTGTCCGGTACAGGAGTCCCGACTCGGGGTAGCCGGGACCTGGCCTGGCGTCCCAGTGCGGTCACAGGCCCAGCCCTGCGTCTGAGTGTCCGCTTGGTTGTGCTTTTGGCCTCGGGGCAGTCCCAGCACCCTGCAGGCCCATGTCTCAGGTGTGGGGCAGCTGTCTTTGCCTGGCTTCTCGCCTGTTGTTCCAAAGCGCTGCTGTGGTGCTGGGCTTTGTGCGTGCGGGATCACATGGGGGCGAGGGGTGGTGTGTGTGGACGTGGACAGAGAGCTGCACAGAGCCAGGGCCCCGTCACCTGTCGTCATGGGACTGTGAGCAGATCGCCTCTCTGAGACTTTAATTGGTCGAATGCCGGAGCGTTGAGATGGTGAATGGGAGGAGGGGGTGTCCGGACTGACACCCCCGTAGCGGCGCGGTGCCCGCGTGCGAGCCCTACGAGGAGGTGGATCTGTTTGTTGATCACGGTTTGAGCCAGCAACAGTTCTAAGCACTTTGCCCTTGATAAGTCCTTTGATGGTCACAGCAACCCTGTTGGGGCAGGCGGCGGCGGCGGCGTTCCGTGCTCAGGGTGTCTGGGAACCGCGAGGTAAGCCCCTGGCCCGGCGGCGCAGCCCGGTGTAGGGCAGAGCTGGGGGCCGCCCTGCTCCAGGTCCCTGCACCCTTCTCCTGACCCCTTGAGCCGTGTAGCTTGTTGACAATGGAAGAACTATTAATTTTAAAATTGGGGCCCAGTGTTTACATTAAAAAGCTTTTGGATAATTTTTGAGTTTTTTTTTCTTTGACTAACGTTTCCCGTAGACAGTAGGAACGTCAGATGCTTTGTTTTTGATGTTTGATAGATTATCCTGTCCACCAACATCGCAGAGAGCTCCGTCACGGTTCCGGATGTCAAATACGGTAAGGCGGCCTGCGTCTGCCGCGGAGGGTCCGCTGAAGTGTTTGTGGGCGTGTCGGCCCCGCAGGAACTCAGCGTCCTCCTGCCCGTCTCTTCCCCTCTTCGGAAGACAGACTCGAGAAAAGGGGCTCGTACAGTGTCTCTGTGCTTAGACCTCACCACGCCTCCTCCTTGCGGGGCATTTTGAGGCTCTTAACGGGCAGGAGGGCCTGGGGCTGCCCCAGGTGGGGCTCTGTGGCTGGAGGGCGGGTGTGGGCAGGAGCTTGGCTGATCTCTGTCACTCAGGGTAGCTTAGTGGGTTACCGTGTCAGCTCGGAAGGAAACTACTCATGATGTGGTTTTCTCCGTCCGGGTCCTTGATGACTTCGTTTTCTAAGTTCCTTAATTCATACTTGGAAGGCTGACGTGCGCCAGGCGCTGTCTCCAGGCTGGAGGGACAGGGATGCATAGGCCTCAGCCCTGTCTCATGGTGGCCCTCTCTCATGGGAGAGACGGCCGGTTACCAGGCTGACAGAGGTGTCACTGCAGGGACAGCTGGCAGGACAGTACGTCAGACAGACGGTTACAGCTGTTGGGAAAAATGATCTTGGAGACAGCGTGGTATGGGAACACCTGGCTAAGGAAGTTGTATTTGAACAAGACTTGAATCGAATGAGGAATGAACCATGGAAAGACGTGGTTTGGGCTTAGAGAGTGGGTTTGAAGAGAAGCAGGACGTTTGAAGAGGACGGTGTGCCTGGACAGATAAACACGTGAACTTGGGGGAGTGACTGTGCCTTGTCCCTGTGCCACGGATGATTCTAGGTGCTGGAGAAATAGTAAACAGGCAAAGAGTCTTTGTTCTCAGATAGCTTCAGGGGTGGGTAATTGAAAGACAAAACCGACGTGTAGGATGTGAACTGATGGTGTGTGGGGGGTGCAGGGAGTAGCCGGGAAAGGCGACTGAAGGTGTCGATGGAGCGGCCGGGGAAGGGCTGGAGGTTTGAGGGGGAGTGTTCGTAGGAGGAACAGAGTGTGCGAAGTCCGCGAGCAAGGGCAGGAAGCAGGGGGGCCGGGAGGGCCGGACCAGGTGAGCCGGACGGACGCGGTTGGGGAAGAGGTCAGGGAGATCGAGCGACGGGCTACCAGGTGGTGCGAGGCCTTCTAGGGCATGTGAGTGACTTCTGCGCGTAGGGACGACATCGCGTCCGGTTCACCAGGGACAGACTACACTGGGGCCGGGGGGAGGGGGCGTTGCGTCAGGAGGGTGGGACTGGTGAGGGCAGGAAGCGGTGGTGTGTTGCAGTGCGATGGTGGGAGGTGTGCCGGGGGGTGTGCTGGGCTGTGGGAGACACAGTTGTAAGGTGGGGACAGCTCTTGCATGTCCAGAGCAGTGGGCCATGGGGGCCGTGCTCCCCAGCGAGTGCCCATGGGAAGGCGTTGCTGGCGTCTCAGGGTGGGCAGGAATGAGCTGCTGCGGGGGGCGGCCAGCGAAGTCTGGAAACCAGATCAGAAGGCTGTGAGGAAGACGGGACGCACAAGCATGTCATGCTGATGATTGGTCGAGTCTGAAGAACATGGGAAATTGGCTCTGGATTCAGCAACATGCATGTCATTGGTGACCTTGATCAGAGCAGCTCTGCTGGAGGTCCCAGAGGCCGGGAGGAGAGGGGCATCGGAGGCCACGAAGGCAGCACCCGTGAGGCGTTCTGCTGTCGAGGGGAGCAGGGAGACCGGGCGGGAGCTGGACGGCAGCTGGAGACAGTCAGGACCCGGAGGCTGTGGCCGGGGGGGTCTTGGAGGGGCTTCCATCAGTTGGGTGTCACAGATGAGGACACTGAAGCCCAAGAAGCTGAGCAGCTGCCCCTTCGGCCCAGATTTGAGCCCCCGCACCCCGGCGCTGCCGTCCTGTGTCCCTCTGGCCACGCCCTAGTGGGTGCCATCTCGACGGGCTCTTGCATGGCGCGCTGGGTCCGCGGGGCTCTCGTCCTTTCTGTCTGAAGGCTCCCAGTCCCTAGAGGAAAACCGTGAGCCTGGGCCGTGGGAGTGGCCCACGCATTTCCAGAGGCTTCCGTACGTGCACGGATTCTAAAGACTGCGCGTTTCGTGTTGCTTTCTCACTGTGCATTGGGATTATGGCGCGTTCTCTGTCCGCATGGTGTTCACATCCCTTTTTTTAAATGACAGTCATAGATTTTTGTTTGACTCGAACGCTGGTTTGCGACGAAGACACGAATTACCAGAGTCTGCGGTTGAGTTGGGCCTCCAAAACCAGCTGCGGCCAGAGGAAAGGTAAGGGGTTCGCGCTCAGACGAACGTGGGCACATTCCCGCGTCTTTGAACGTGTTTGGTATTTGTTCTTTTCACTCTTAACGCTGACACTTTCTTGAAACCAGTTCTAATTTTTAAGGATACTAACAGCGCGTCAGACTCCTCCTTTAAGCCTGCGGCTCTCTGTTCGTCCTTGGAATGAGGTGTCAGGGCTTGTACGAGCGGAGAAGCATCTGCTCATCCCAGCACTACTGGTTTTTTGCAGCGAATGCAAAAGTGTTTGGGGAACACTTATGGAGACCGAGTTAATTTTTATAATTTTTAATGAACTTCTGGGAATCCTTCCTTTGACTTCTCTCCAAGTTTGGATCCTTCTCGGGATGTTTTTCCTAAAACAGTTCCACAGCGGGCTTGGCGTCTGCTGTGGCGTGTGCGTGCTGCTTCCCTGGGGGCCGAGGGTGCGGACACATCTGTCTGTCTGGGGCGGGAGGGCTTTAGCCACAGTGGACGTGCAGATGTGATGCACTTGGACGGGTTGCTACTGTCACCTGGGGGGCGGCGGGCCCCAGGGGACGGAGTTCTTGGCAGGGACTGAGCAGTGGCTTGTGTTTTGTTGGAGAACTTCCCGGGAGGGTGGGTGGTGGGCCAGCCCCAAATATCTGTGGGGCAGTGACGCTTCTGCGTCACAGATGGAGGAGAGGGACAGTTACTGAGTGCTTACCAGGTGCCAGGCACGGTTCTGAGTGTTTGATGTGACCCCGTTCGGTCCTCGTTCTGCTCTGTGACGTAGTCCGGGCTGACATCCTCGTGTTCAGTGGCACAGCTGAGACCCAGAGGAGCAGCCGTCTGGGCTGCCCTGGCCCGCGGACAGTGGGGAGCTATGGCTGCGTCGGGAACATGCGCCCCTGCTGCCACCCCTGGGACGGCGCGCCCAGAGGGGGCAAGACCGAGTGATCGGGCAGCCCCCGCGTCTGGGCAGGAGCAGCTTCTGCTTGGGCACTGTGGGAAGGCCGCAAGTGGAGGTACACCCCTCCCCACCCAGAACTGCCCCCCCGGACGAAAACCCACGTGCAGAAGACGTGACTAGAAATAAACACATGGAGATGTGGAAGGGATTGTCGTTGGGGAAGTCTTGAGATTATAGGAGTTTTGGCCTTGGTCTGCTTTTCTGTGTGTTCAAAATTTCTGTAATAATTCTTTGTCCTCCGAGAAGCTGCAGGCTGAGTTCACGGAGCCTCCCAGTGCTCGGCCGGCGTCTGCAGCGTGTGCACGGGGCGCCCGGCCCGGAGCCCCTCGTCCTGGTGTGCCAGGGGCTCCCCCACGTTGATGCTCTGAGCCTTCCAGCTGCATGCGACCCATTTGAATGACATTTTGTAATTACTCTGTGAGGTTTGGGGTGAGGTTCGTGTCTCTGCTTTCAGCACCACGGAATTTCCCCACGCGGTGGCTCCAGCACCTGGAGAGGTTCCCGAGGCACGCTTGGGGTGGCCCGTCCTGTGGGACCCTGGCGTGCGCGTCTCCCCGTCGGCAGCTCCGCTCAAAGTGGGACTCGCCTAAAAGTGACCGGTTCCTCCCACTCTATTCTTTCCTTTCAAGACCATTGGGGTTGTTCTACTTTGTCCTCGTATGGATTTTAGAGTGCACTTGTCTAGGTCTCCAGAAGCACCGTCCTGTGAGCTTGCTGGCAGCTGTGTTACACTTGTGGGTCGGGTCGTGCAGAAAGGGGCGGATTTGCTCTGCTGGGTCTTCCTCCGCGGGCGCAGTGTGCGCGTCTCCGTGTGTGGAGGTCGTCTTCAGTGTCTTTACTGAGCGATGCCTTGTTTCCAGCATAGAGATCCCAAGTGTTTAATTTTACCTAGGTGATTGTAAATGGCATTGCCTTTCTGGAAAAGATTCCGTTTATTTATCTGAGAGAGAGCAGGAGCGGGGGTGGGGGGCGGAGGGAGAGGGAGAAGCAGAGGCCCCGCTGAGCAGGGAGCGCCATGGGCTGTGGACTTGGGGCTGCGTCGGTAGATGCTGGACTGACTGGCCCCCAGGTGCCCAGCATCGCATTTTTAATTTCGGTTTGTTCATGTTCGTTACTGAGGTGTGGAAATGGGGTAGATTTCTGTGTGTCAGTGGTCTATGCTGTGACTTTGCCAAAGTCATGAATTGGTTCTGGGAGTTGTTTTGCTTTTGTTTTTGGTCATTACCTTGGAGTTTTCTTCTTAGAGGGTCCTGCCGTGTGCAGCTAGGTGCAGGTGGGGGCGGTGGCAGTGCCGAAGTCTGGCCTCTCCCCTCGAGCTCCCGGGCGGGGAGGGGACCTACCCCGATAGATGGGGGGCAGGAGTCCACACGCCCCCTCCATCTTTCCACACTCCACGTGGGGAAAGAAAGCGCCTTTCTGCGCTGCCCCATTTTTTCAAGCTGGAGATTTATTCGGGACACCCTTCCCCCTGACCCCGTTTTGTCTCCTTGGCAGATTTTACTATGTTTTGGGATAAAGGAGTTTTTACTCCATAAGCGATACAACGGTAAGAGAAGGGTCATGGAATGGTGGCGTGTGAGGGCCAGGCCTGGCTCTGAGCTGTGTGGCCGGGATCCGTCATCTCGTGTGAAGCAGCTGGCGTGACGGTTGCCGTTGCTCGGGCGGAGAGCCCAGGGCACAGCCCAACCCTGCCATCGGGGGTGGGGGCTGCACCTGCTCCCTCCAGCTTGGACTTACTATGAGCTTTGCATTGGAAGGAAGCGTCTTGTATTTGAGATGTATTGATTTCCACTGCGTATCGGAACCAATGCTGGTTTAAAGATGCGCGTTGGATCTTCTGCTGTAGAGTTGACGTCCGCACTCAATCTTCCCGTAGGAGGCCTTGTGACGCCGATTTATTCCAAAGTGCTAACTGACCTGGTCTGCCAGGAGATAACAGAGGTTTTCTTTAATGTTTAGTCGTTACTCTTACATATTTAGGCTAATGTTCAAGTGATTCATGTCACATGGTGCTTGGATGCGTCCCCTTTGCAGGCCGCGCGGGGCGAGTATCCAAAGGGTACTGTTACCGGCTGATCCACAAGGATTTCTGGGACAGCTCCATCCCCGACCACGTCGTTCCGGAGATGCTGGTAATACACTGGTCATTTGCAAAGTTTATTTTTTGTAGACAGAGCTTTACTGAATCGTCTAAGTAATATGGTCTTAGGTGTTCTGTAATTTTGACTCCAGAAAAGTCATCTGACCAAACCGGTGGCTAATCACGCTGCCGGCTGGCCGTGCACTTAGCCCCGGGCACGGTGCTAGGACTTGACACGCAGGTTCCGTTTCTCACGGGTGGGGCGGCTTCTCGCGCCTCGGGGCTCCACAGGCGTGGGATTGGCCGCCTTTCCTCGGCGGGTCTCTCCTGTCTCCGTCCTTCTCTGCTTTGTCTTTCTCTGCCTTTTCTCTCCCCACTTCTTCCCGTTTCTCTTCTCCCCGCCCCGCCTGTCTCCGCATCTACTCCGTCCCGTCTCGCTCTCCCTCTCTCCTCCCTCCCGTCTCTCTCCTGCCTCTCCCCCACCATCGTTTTCTCTCCCCCTTCTCCCTGTCTCCTCCCTCGGCCCCTCCGTGTCTCTCCCTCCCCGTGCTGGTCTCCTCCTCCTGTCTCTCACCTGCTCGCTCTTCTTCTCTCATCCCCTCTCTCTCCATCTGCGGTTTTTCTTGATGTTTCTCTCCCCCTCTCTTCTGCTTCTGTGTCTGAAGTCGTGAGGGCAGGTTCATTACTTTGTTACTTTATTATTTCTCAATTTTGCTCTTTTCAGCGTTGTCCGTTAGGAAGCACAATATTGAAAGTGAAATTGTTGGACATGGGGGAACCAAGAGCTCTGCTGGCAACTGCCCTTTCTCCGCCGAGTCTGAGTGACATCGAGCGAACCATCCTTCTGCTGAAGGAGGTACGTCGTCTGTCTCATGTACGTCGCTGTTGGGAAAAGCTAAGATTTTGTCGGGTAAATTTTAGAAGTTTTGTGATGTGGAGATCTTTAAAGTATTTTGGTTGTCGTAAATGGTAGGCCTTTGCTGGGAAAAGCACGTGTCGTGATGCCGCTTGGCGGTCACAGACTCCACACCTGCCGTCTGCTCCCGGTTGTTAGCTGTCCTGCGAGGTTCGAGGCTCGCAGCCTTCCGCGGCGTCCCCCCTCCCCGCGGGCTGTGCGCGGGGTTCCGTCGAGTGCTGCGGGCGGAGACGGTGCGCTGCTGCTGCTCGGCGCGCTGGAATCCACCACCCTGTGCGTCGGAGTCCTTGCCGCCAGACGCTGTCTTCTCCGGAGGCTGCGCACAATGAGGCTCTGAGCGGAGTGGTTATAGGCCCGGGGACTCCTGCGGCAGGCGGCGTCTGCCCGTGGGGTCGTCGGCTTCTGCGCTCGCTCTCTGCGGTTCCGTCTCCTTCCCGTGCTGGAAACTGCGTTGCCTCCCCTGCATTGGTCTCGAAGTTGGGCTGCTCTGGCGTTTGCCTTTATTATGATTCCTGTGTGGGTGTCTGTGAACTAGACTTCGTCACGTTAAGGAAGTTGCTCCCCACCGTGGCATCGTGAGCGACCCACCCCGGTGCGGAGTTGGGCGTTTGGTCCCGTACGGTGGCGCCGTGTGCTACAGTGTGGGTAGGCTCACCTCACGGCATCACCCTTCTAAGAAACAATGAGCTGTGTTCTAACTTCCTGAGAGCAAATTGAAAGAACTTTTTGGTAGCATTAAGTTTTCATAACTCAATTTAGATATCTTTAGAATCTTTTTTTTTTTAAAAGATTTTATTTATTTATTTGACAGAGAGAAATCACAAGTAGATGGAGAGGCAGCAGAGAGAGAGAGGGAAGCAGGCTCCCTGCCGAGCAGAGAGCCCTAACATGGGGCCCAATCCCAAGACCCTGGGATCATGACCTGAGCCGAAGGCAGCGGCTTTAACCCACTGAGCCACCCAGCCGCCCCATCTTTTAGAATCTTAATCACCAGAATTTGGTCTTCATTTCCTGTTTAGACTCCCTGCCTTAAGGGAAAAAAGAGCAAGAAATCGTCAGTGCTTGCTAACATGGCTAATTTATTTCATTAAGGTTGGGGCGCTGGCCGTGAGTGGGCAGAGAGAAGACGAGAACCCCCATGACGGGGAACTGACCTTCTTGGGAAGAGTTCTAGCCCAGCTTCCTGTTAATCAGCAGCTCGGTAAACTCATAGTCCTTGGACACGTATTTGGATGTCTGGACGAATGTCTTATTATAGGTAAGTGTGAGCCCACGGGAGTTTGCTGGAAGGGATTGGAGCACTCCAACGACCTCGCCTCGTCTTTGTTTCTCTGTTGCTAGCGGCAGCTCTTTCTTTGAAGAATTTTTTTGCAATGCCGTTTAGGCAGCATCTTGATGGATACAGGTACGTAAAATTCATATTTTTAAAAGTCAGTTTGTTCTAATGGTATCGCATGACGCTGTTTGTTATCTGTTTGTAGGAACAAGGTGAATTTCTCTGGCAATAGTAAGAGCGACTGTATTGCACTCGTTGAAGCGTTTAAAGTAAGTAATCTCGGTGTGAGCGCGGAAACACCTGCCACGGGTTGTTAGTCCATTTTCCTGCCTTCGCCCTGTCTCTGCTGAAGACACTGTGAGGCTTGTTGCTGTCCAACATGAAAGACCATGTTGGAAGAAGCAAATGGGGGTGAGAGTCCAATTTTATGAAAATGATTGGAAAAAATTAAATTTGTAAGTTTTCTGTGGTCAAAATGGGTTGAAATGAGACTTTAAAAATTTTTAATCAGCTAATAATACATTGTTTTTGCAATGGGACCATTTGTTTTTAGACTTGGCAGACTTGCAGACAGAGAGGAGAGCTGCGGCACCCGAAGGTTGGTTAGCTGTTTCCTTCACTTGCAGCCGGTTGTAAGTGACCCAGGGAGACTGTCCAAGGGCTCTTTTCTTGGCCTGATCACTGCAGGGGACACAGGAGAATGCCAAGCCTGTCCTCAGAAGGGCAAGACTGTAGCAGTGAGCAGGCCGTCCAAGGGCAAAGAGCCTGCTTTGCTGGCAGTGGACCCTCGCAGAGGGCGGCTCTTGGGGCCTGTGGCCGAGGCCAGCTGTGTGGCTGGCCTTCCGCCTCCGAGTCCCCGTGGTCCTCCGTAGGGTCAGGAGCCCCCTTGGCTGCCAGTGCTTCATGCCTGTGGGTGTGGACCTCAGGGCATCTGTTCCCAGCTGAGAACTCTGAAGCCTTTGCTTTTGGTGCTGTCAGCTCAGTTTTAAGAGAATTCAACATGTAGACCTCCCTTTTTTTGGGTCAGGTTTTGTTCTTCTAAACTGATTAGTTCCAAAAGACTGTTGATGGGTTTTTGTGTTTAGATTTGCCACGTCTAGAGGTACCGTTAGAACAGCTACTTATGTTAAGGTTAAAGCTTCCTTTTAAAAAGTCAGCCATGGTTTTTCTCTGGTTGGTGTCCATGTTCCTTTTGACTTACAATTCTGATGACGTAGATGTGTTATGGTAGCCACATTTCTCTATAATTTGTTCATTAACGTTGTGTTGTGCCTTTATGTAAAGGATGAACTTGACTGGGGGCGGTTGAATTACATTCAGATCAAGAGAATCCGAGAGGTGAGTCGTGCGTTCTGCGGGTGTTTGTGCAGGGCCTGGGCTGGGCGGCGTGGTGGGGAGCTCGCTGCCTCCCGTGGGTCTGTGTCCGCGACACGTGTTCGTGCTGCAGTTTTCATGGTATGCAGTTCATGAATATGCATTTTTGCTTTTTATGCAAATGTATGTATTTTTAAAAAATTAAAAAAATTAACATATAACGTATTACTAGCCCCAGGGGTACAGGTCTGTGAATCGCCAGGTTTACACACTTCACAGCACTCATGATATCACAAACCCTCCCCAATGTTCATAACCCAACCACCCTCTCCCTACCCCCCTTCCCCCGGCCACCCTCAGTTTGTTTTGTGAGATTAAGAGTCACTTATGGTTTGTCTCCCTCCCGATCCCATCTTGTTTCATTAATTCCTTTCCTACCCCCCAAACCCCCCACGTTGCATCCCCACTTCTTCATATCAGGGAGATCATGTAATTGTCTTTCTCCGATTGACTTATTTCGCTCAGCATAATACATTGCTGCTATAAGCATTCGGGTGCATGTGCCCCTTCGGATCATTACGTTTGTATCTTTAAGGTAAATACCCAGTAGTGCGATTGTGGGGTGGTAGGGTAGCTCTATTTTCAACTTTTTGAGGAACCTCCATGCTGTTTTCCAGAGTGGTTGCACCAGCTTGCATTCCCACCAACAGTAGAGGAGGTTTCCCCTTTCTCCGCATCCTCGCCAGCATCTGTCATTTCCTGACTTGTTACTTTTAGCCAGTATGAATATGCGTGTTTAAGTGTGATACAGAGTACACGTGTTCTTATAATTTCAAAAGTGATAAAATCATTTCCTTGTTCTGAATATTGTGTACTTGTGCCCTCTCAGATTCTTGATTAGATTTGTGTGTTGAGGGGGTCCCCGAGACCACCCTCGGCTCAGTGATTGGCTAGAAAGACTTTCAGATCTCAGAAAAGCTTTTCTACTCACGGTTATAGTTTATTCGAGCTAAGGGATACAGGTTAAACACAAGCAGGCGGGGAGTGGGAAAGGGAGCTGAGCAGGGAGCCTGACATGGGACTCCATCCCCGGCCATGAGATCATGCCCCGAGCTGGAGGCAGACGCTTCGCTGACTGAGCCCCCCAGGCACCCAGGTCCTTTCCATTTCTTACTCATCCACCTGTAATAAGATGACTCTTAATAAATGCAGTATTTAATCCTGTAAACGTGTGTCTTCCCCATTGTGCACTTGTTTTCCAGTGTGTTCATTACTCTGCGTGCCGTGAGGCCGTTGAGATGTCCCGTTTCGGCGTGTTTCCTTAGGTGGCCGAGTTGTATGAAGAGCTGAAGAACAGGGTCTCCCAGTTCAACATGCACGTTGAGCCCCGGCGGCCCGTCATGGACCAGGAGTACACGTACAAGCAGCGCTTCATCCTGCAGGTGCGCTGGGGCCGCGGGACGTCTGTTCTCATCCTTTCTCTTCGCCCGCCGCCATGGAGGAGAAAGTGCCCTGCCTTCTTTCTGATGCGAATCAGGCCTTGAGAGATCTTAGGCCCATGATGATCCCGCTGCGTTGGGGGAGAGCATAGTTCGAGTTCTGCACGTCTCGGAGCTGGCCCTCTAGCCCAGTGCTGTCCGCAGGGGCGCGTTCTGTAGCCCACCAGCTGCTGATGTGCTTTAGGACACGTCCTTGCATTTTGGCTTTTAAGATACTAAAAATGTTCTTAATATAACTCAGCATATGTAGCTCTTCTCTTACACTGGAAATACTAACTTTAGAGGGCGGGATCAGGCCAGCTTGTTGGACGGGACCTTATAGGGATTGTGTAGAGGGAAGCACGTCCCACGAAGGGGCTTCTGCTTCTGGGTTCCGAGCAGGACCCCGTCTGTCCACAGTAGCAGGCGGCACTGGGTCGCAGGCGGGTGTCTGAACGAAGCGGTGCTGGAGGACGGTGCTTTCTGGATGTCAAGTTGCTTTGCGGCTGGGGAGAGTGCTCCCTGAGTGTATGCGCTGGGGGGTTTTGACGGAGGAGGGACTGTCCGCAGAGGGCCGTGTGGAAGTGCGCACTGGGGGCTCGGGTCTGGGGAGGCGCCGGCCCGCAGAGGTGAGTGTGTCACACAGGGAGTGGGAGAGCGTGTGCCCTCACTCGCGCCCTCACTCAGCTCGCCGCTGTGTCCTAAGCTTCCCTCGGAGACGGGCTCCTCGAGGGACGTGTCCGGAGTGCTTCGGTTGGTGACGGTGAGATAATCAGAATCGTGACTTTCCACTTGATATTGCGGAAGCTCTAGCATCCTAATATAAATCCTCCTCAGCTTCCAGATGTTCAGGACGTCGTTCTGGGAAGAGGCCAGCGGATCGCGGAGACAGACCCACGAGTCATGTTGCCGCTTCATGAAAGTCTGCTCCTCCCCCAGGTGGTGTTGGCCGGCGCTTTCTACCCCAATTACTTCGCATTCGGGCAGCCTGACGAGGAGATGGCGGTGAGGGAGCTGGCCGGCAAAGACCCGAAGACCACCGTCGTGGTAGGGGCTCCCCGTCTGTGTGGCTGCCGCGAGTGCCGTATCCCTCCCGGGGCTCCCACTTTTACAAGGACCTGGTGGATTTTTTTCCCCCTACAGTGAATACTATAGCTCATCTGACCTTTTCACAGACATCTACTTGCTCCTCACTCTGGCTTCCTATTTTGCAGACCTGCCCTTGAAAGAAAGCATTGAGAAATTATATATTTATGACCAATGTTGATTGATCATGTGCTGTTTTGAAGGATTTAGGACACTTCTCCCTAAGTTTAAGAACTTTGAGCTAGCAATTTCCTTTCACACAAAGTACAGTGTTACTGGATGGCAACTTTGTACTGGGATTTATTTTATTTTATTTTAAAGATTTTATTTATTTATTTGTCAGAGAGAGAGGGAGAGAGAGCGAGCACAGGCAGACAGAGAGGCAGGCAGAGGCAGAGGGAGAAACAGGCTCCCTGCCGAGCAAGGAGCCCAATGTGGGACTCGATCCCAGGACGCCGGGATCATGACCGAGCTGAAGGCAGCCGCTTAACCCACTGAGCCACCCAGGCGTCCCTGTACTGGGATTTAAACTGTCATCCCCAGGCTTGAACATATCCTAGTAGAATCGGCTAGAGAGCAGGTATTTTTAAATTCATATGTGAGGGCTCCGTGCCCCAGAGTCTGGACTAGAAGGAATGGCATGGAAAGGAGTATTCAGAGAACACGTGTTTTCAGTGACTCTGATCCGTCACAGGCGTTCGTTTAAACCTGAGCGCACGGCGACCTCAGGACACACACCCGGACCGAAGCGTGTGGGGCCTGCGCTTCCGTCGGCCTTCTCCGTTCCCTCGGTGTCCCTGACAGCGGCAGGCGGAGGCCCTCGGCAGACTGGCTGGCGTGCAGTAAGCGCCCCGTGTGCCAGCTTTCCCTGCTGTTGTGGAAGTGCCCACGGTTCCCGAGGAGATGGGCTGTGCGGGTCGGGGGTCGCGGATGACCGGCGCGCTGTGCAGATCTTCGAAGAGCCTCGAAGCTGCTGTTGCTCAGGCTGGAGACCGGCCGCGGAGATGCGCCTCACATCCAGGGGCGGGGGTTTCGTTTACAAGGTGGTCGTTGGCCTTGTATCGCTGCTGGGGACCCTGCCCTGTGACCTTCAGGGCCAAGCAGGCTCCTTTGCTTGGCTTCCTCGAAGCCGTCGTGGTGCTCTCCGCGGCCCTGTGCCGCTGGAGAAGGATCCTGAGGATTCTCCTCAGACCCGGAGCCGTGCTTGTCTCCCTCATCCACGAGGCAGCCTGCTCGGTAGGCACTTTGGGGGCTACAAACTTGTCTTCCCCGTGAGTGGAAGCCAGACTGGAGCTGGTCCTGACCCAGCACTTGCCTGAGATGCCCTTTGTGATGTGCTTCTCTGAGCCTCTCGCTGACCCCTCGAGGTGGGGCGAGGTGGGGTGAGGTGGGGTTTACCATCGGCTTATTTCTGCGGGTGGTTGAGTCCCAGGGCGACTCCGTCCTTTGTCTCAGGAGACTCGCCAAGACCGCTCAGAGCCTGTCTCGCGGGGCCGGGTGGGTCCTGAGACACGCAGGACTAGTGGCAGGGGGCCAGGGCCTCAGGTTTTCTGCCAGAGCCTGGAAACGGGTCACCGGGTCACCGGGACAGAAGGGGGAGAGCGAGCCTTGGGGGCTGGGAGGGGTCTGCGCGGCTCAGTGCGCTGCATTTCCGGCTGGGGTGGTGGGCGTGCCCCGTCCCTAACCTGTGCTGCGCTCCCCGCAGATCTCCTACTCCTTACGTAGAAAGAGTCTTTTAAAGACATGCATTGAGTAGCTTGCTTACTTGAAAGTCGAATAAAACACAGCTCTTCGTTTTTCTGTGTTGGATTTTGGATTATTTTAACAGAGAAAGAAAGAACTTTTATTTACCATATACTTGTCATTAAAATTTAGTTGAAATGTAAAAGTCATCAGTCATTTACTATACCTAACCACAGAGTCTAGGTCTTAGGGTTACAGACTGTGAATTTCGTTTCACGGACACCGTAACTGTTGGGTTCGCTCTTGGGTTCTGTGTTGGCTGCGGCGCCTGCTCTGATGACCTGCCCCGTGTGTTACAGCTGAAGCACATCCCGCCCTACGGATTTCTCTACTACAAGCAGCTGCAGTCTCTCTTCCGACAGTGTGGTCAAGTCCGATCCATTGTCTTTGACGGTGCAAAGTAAGTCGCGTGCTTCATAGCAGCTGCCATTATCAAAGGGCCATCACGTATTCCGTGTTTGCAGGACCTAAACCTTAACACCGAGTGCTTGTGGAGATGGGTCCCTGTCCGGGCCACTGCTCATGGCCTCGGAACACAGCTTGCGTTTATCTTGTCCGCCCTGATGTGTCCCCTTTTTCAACCAGGGGCGCTCCTCGAGGAGCTGGGAGCTTGGTGGTCTGATACCAGGAAGGCTCGGTGCTGCCGTCTGGTGCTGGGGCGGGTGCTTGGAGTGTGAGCCTGTCCTTAGGTTTTCATGGGTTGTCCCTAGCGAGATGTCACTTTGTTGGTCACAGAGACGCCCCAGAGTAGGGTTTATCTGCTCGCATTTCTGGAAGACAACTCCTGCGAAACCCCGGGTGTATCGCACGTGTTCTAGCTGCAGATACGGGAGACGAGACGACCTGTTTTGAAGCATCAGTGAGTTTTTGTTTCCTAGCGGGGCTGCTGATGTGCAGAAAGGACTATTTACAGTTTTAGATTGAATTTCAGTTTTCAGTTAGAAACTTTCTTCTGATGTTCTAGAAACTATTTCATTTATAAAACTTTGTAAATCTAGGGGGTAAGAAACACGTGCACTCTGGTCTGGACCCAGAGTGTCCAGTAATGCACGCGGAGCATGTTCAGTCCCTTTTCCATTTGGGTTGATTTCCTTAGACATTTTAAGTTCTGTTCCTGTGATTTAATATTTGATGTTCTTGGTAAGCTGCATGTGTTTCCCTGGCCCCGTGTGTGCTCACACGGCAAAGTCGTAGCCTGAGGAAGTCTTCCTCAGTTCTTTTAACAACCGTCACCGGCCGGACTGATTCAGCCCTGTAACGTCTCTGGTTTTTCAGATTACATGGGAATTCTTTTTTCTTGTTTTAAGATTTTATTTATTTATGTGACAGACAGAGATCACAAGTAGACGGAGAGGCAGGCAGAGAGAGAGAGGGGGAAGCAGGCTCCCTGCCGAGCAGAGAGCCCGATGCGGGACTCGATCCCAGGACCCTGAGATCATGACCTGAGCCGAAGGCAGCGGCTTAACCCACTGAGCCACCCAGGCGCCCCTACATGGAAGTTCTTAATCAATTTACAAAATCACTTCTTTGACACCAGACTCACAGCGAAGTTCTCTTTCTTGAATGCTGCAAGTCTGTCTGCCGGGGCTGCTGAGGTTCCCATCACGGCGGGCGCTCTCTGACGGCTCGAGCGGCCGGCAGTCTGGTCTCTTGCGGATCCGCATCTCGGGGTGGGATCTGTGTTTGTTTCACGTGCTTCCTGTCTAAGCCTTTGCTGGAGGGATTTCGATTCTATTTTGCCTGGTTCCTTGTATTTCTGGCTTTTTAGTCACCGCGGCGATGTCCGGCAGCTCCCTGGAGAAGGAGTGGTGTTCTTCTGGGTGTGCCAGGAGCAGTTCTCGCACACTGAGTGTTCAGAGGCAGTGACGTGGGTCACTGTTGGATGGAGTAAAGGCTGTGTTCCTTCTGGGACCCTGCAGGGCCCCCGGGAGCAGGGAGCCTGTGTCAGGTGTGAAGGGCATCCGAGCACAGGTAGCAAGTATAGGGATGTACCGTTTCCTCCCCTACAAAGTTTCAACCCAGTTGTGGGGTTCTGTAGACGATGGCCTGTCGTGAAATGTTGTGGGAGAGGCCCAGGTGGTCAGAGGACCTTCTTTCTGGGCCTCAGGAGCAGTAGCATTCACTGGGACTCCCTACGGAGGCGTGTGAGGTGGACAGCAGCGGGCCGGCGGGGCAGGAGGGGCTGGCGGGGTGCTGACCCTGTCGGAGCCCGGCGTAAGCCCGGTTGGGACTTCAGAGAGTGTGGGGTGTGTGCGAGGCACGGCCGAGGCCTTTTTGCCAGCGGCTGGCTTTGTGATGGGTCTGTGTGGTGGGGGACCAGGTGCTGTGTGCTGGGTGGTCCTTCGTGACTGCCTGATCAGTATGGGCACGAGTAGAGGGGTGCGTGGAGACCCTGGAGTGTTCCGAGCTGCGCTGTTTTGTGGCACTTGGTCAGGGAACGATCAGTTATCTAGATGACGTGGTCACCTAAACCAGAGGCAACATTGGAAACAAAGGAGGTGACAGGTGAGACCAAGCTTTCTTGGGTTTCGCTGTTGATGGCCTGTGCAGGACGAAGAAGAGAGGAGGGCCCAGGAGGGTAGGTCTTCGAGATTGCATTGTCCAGAGAAGGGCTGGGAGGAGCCCACTCCCGGGGGTGGGGACGGGGAGGTATGGGAGGTCCCAGCGGGACTTCGGGGTTCTGCTGCAAGCTGAGCGTTATGGAAGCGGGGTGTTGAGTGCGATAGAAGCTGCTTCTGAGGAGGGGCTCAGGAGCCCTCTAGAGAAGGCTGACATGACGGGGTGGGGGCGTGAGAGTGAGCCGGGCACAGACCTGGGGGAAGGTACGCGCGCTCAGCAGGGTGTCCACCAGGGGGCAGGTTTAGGAGGGCAGAGGGCAGAGGGCAGAGGGCAGAGGAGAGCCCTAGGTCCCTGCAGAGAAGCGAGGCGCAGGGGCGCACACGCCCGTCGGCCGGCAGAGTTAGGCGCCGCCTCTCTGACCTGCCGGGCGCTCTTCACGGGGTGTGTCCTTTCCAGGGCTCAGGGCACACATTTCCGTGCTGGTGCTTGTCGGAGTCATAGGTCTGTTGGCGTGAGTGTGATGTTTTGACTCAGGAACGTTCATGTACAAGCAAATGTGAACTTGAAGCTTGCTTTCTTTATACTGGGAAATGCCCAGCAGACACCCCGTGCCTGCTTGGTTCTCGTCTCCCAGAGAAAGGGATGGGAGGGGCGCCCAGGGATGCAGGAGAGGGTGGTAGCGTGGGGCGTCTTCAGCACGGCTGGTGGTAAGCTTGCTGGGCTTTGTAGAGGGAGATCACAGAGGTCACCGACCTCACTTGTGGGCTTTTATCTTACGGTGTTTTATTTTACAGTGAAGTAGAAAAAACCCCCAAAACTCAAAAAGCTGTCTTCCTGTGTTCATTTTGAGAATTAAGATTCTGTAGCTGAAAATCTCATTAGTGTTGGTGTTTATTCTGCGTTACCCGCATTTGTAGAAGGCTGGTCCCTGGTTTTACTCTAATGGTGCATCATTGTAATTTTCATTTCTCTTAAGTAATTTCAATTGGGGAAACCCTTCTTGGTTACTTATAGAATGCAGAATTACTGGTGTTTCAAGGGGAGGCAGAGCTAAAAATTTCCACCTAGTCTTGAGAGAGATTAATACGCACTTAGCTCCTTTTCCCCAGATGCCCGTACAACTAATTTTTTTCTCTTTGTGGAGCAGAGCCTTTGTGGAGTTTTCACGTAACCCGACAGAGAGGTTTAAAACCCTTCCTGCAGTGTATATGGCCATTAAGATGTCTCAGCTGAAGGTCTCCCTTGAACTGAACGTGCACTCCGCAGAGGAGATCGAAGGGAAGGTGCAAGGCGGGGCTGTCTCGAAGCTCAGGAGCACCAGGTACCCCGGGGCTGGCCGCGCGGGGCTCTGTCCGCCTGCTCTCACGGGGTCAGAGGCCGTGTTCACGTGCGCCTCGCTTGCGTTCACACGCGCAGCACGGGCTGTGCGGCCCGAGTCCTGGTTTCCTCACCTCTTGACTGTGTGTACTTGGGCACATTCCTTGACCTCTCTGAACCTTGGTGCTCTTTTCATTTGTTTGCTTTTTCAGCTCTGTTGCAAAATAATCGCTGTCCATCGCTGTGAAAGTTCAGGTGTAGGTGTTCAGGAGGTGGTTTGATTTCCTTATGCTGTGAAATGACCACCACAATATATTCTGCTAACACAGAAACTTCTCCGTGTGACATGGACGCTCAGTGTTTGTTCTCCTAATGACTGTCCTTGATGTCTTACAGCAGTGGTAGCGGTAGGCACCATGTCGCACAGTCTGTCCCTAGGACTTGTTACCACAGAACTGGAAGTTGGTATCTTTGACCGTTTTCCTCCTGTGCCCCCTTCTCCCACCCTCCGCCTCCGGTACCTCAAGTCTGATCTCTTTTTCTGTGAGTTTTATTTATTTATTTTTTTAAAATAGATTCCACACGTAAGTGAGACCACACAGTGTGTCTTTGTCAGACTTATTTCACTTAGCACGTTGCCTTCGAGATCTATCCATGTTGTCGCGAATGGTAGTTTTCTGTTTTTACGGCTGAAAGATACTCTAGTGCATGTGTGGTGCAGCTCCTTTATCCAGCGGTGGACGCGGGGGTGGTTCCAATGTCTCGGTTATTGGGGCTGCCGCTGCCACGTGCAGGGTCTTTCTGAGGTTAGGGTTAGCTGTAGACTCGGAAGTAGAATTGCTGCATTGTATGGTGGTTCTCCTTTTAATTGTTGTTTTAAAGATTGTATTTATTTATTTGACAGAGAGAGATCACAAGTAGGCAGAGAGACAGGCGGGGGGGGGGGGGAGGAAGCAGGCTCCCTGCTGAGCAGAGAGCCCCATGCGGGACTCGATCCCACGACCCTGAGATCGTGACCTGAAGGCAGAGGCTTAACCCACTGAGCCACCCAGGCGCCCCTCTCCTTTTAATTTCTTGAAGGTCGTCCATACTGTGTCGCATAGTGGCTGTACCGGTCTATAGTCCCACCAGCGCGCAAGGGTTCCTTTCCTTCTGTACCCATGCCAGCATTTGTCTCCTTGACGACGGCCATTCGGTCAGCCGCGAGCTGATACCTTGTCCTGGTTCTTCTTTGCATTGCCCTGATGACCAGTGGTACTGAGTACCTTTTCACTGACCTGTTTGCCTTTTGTGTGTCTTCTTCAAAGAAATCGCTATTCAAGTCTTTTTGGCCATTAAAAAATCGTTTGCCTACTGAGTCGTGTCTGTGTAATAGAGACGGCTCCTACCGTGCAAGGCTGTTGGGAAGGCTGAGCGGGATCATGTACGTGATTGTCGGTTGAGACGGCGGGGAGTAGACCTGATTTTGGTTTCCTTTCTTTGTCGTCGTCTCTGCTCTCAGCAGAGTGGACGGTGGGATGGAACAGCGCCCGGGGCCGGCCAGCGCCAGTGGCCTTCTCCTTGCGGAGGAACAGGGAGGCTGGGCGGCCGGTGTGGTGGCCCCGCGTGGTGGCGCTCGCCGTTCGGCAGCTGGCGGGGCCTGTGTGTGGATTTTCTTTTCTTGGACCACATTAAATCCCCCTTCCGGGTTTAGAGTGGATTCCATTGCTTTTTGGTCACACTTTCCAAGTACCATGTGTAGGGATTCTCAGTCATCCTTTCTTACTTGTGATCTTTTTAATTCCCTGAGGAACTTGACAGGAGTTTGGGGGAATTGGTGAGAAAGGGAGTTATGTCCCACTGGGTCTCATCTCATTAGAGAGGGTTCGATTCTGCTAAGTGCCCCGGAGTGCCCCGGAGTTAGGTCTGTAACACAGGGAGGAACTTTCCTGCGGTAGCTTTGCCTGAGTCACTTTCACTTCAGAAATGGATCTGAAAGCTGGGAGAAAGTTGGGTCAGGATCTCTTGTATAATTCTTCCTCTTCATCTTAGTTATTAATAAGAGCATTGGGAAAGGGACATTCCGTTTTAATGAAATTTGTATTTCACATTCTCAAACTTGAGCGTTTACTGTGTTTTTTTTTTTAAAAGAGAATGTATTCTCATTTTTTTTGTTTAAGATTTTATTTATTTATTTGAGGCAGAGATCACAAGTAGGCAGAGAGGCAGGCAGAGTGAGAGGGGGAAGCAGGCTCCCTGCTGAGCAGAGAGCCTGATGCGGGACTCGATCCCAGGACCCTGAGATCATGACCTGAGCCAAAGGCAGAGGCTTTAACCCACTGAGCCACCCAGGCGCCCCACTATGTTATTATTTTAAGAGAGAATGATTAACCCCTTGGTTTATTAGAAAATCATGCATGTCTTTTCTAACAGCATTGAGCTGGGCATAGATTCTGGTAATTGCCGAAAGGTCAAGGTCTCCTCTGAAGCCGGAAATCAGGAAACACTGCTGGTGTTAGATTTAGAATGTCTACCCTTAGAAGTCAGTCTGCTGTCAGTCTTGACCTTTAGAATCCATTGTTGAAGGGTAGTGTGTAACTCGGGGGGTGCACGGACCTCCAGGGCAGCTCAGGAAGTCACTGAAAACTCAAATTTGAGAGGAAATCAAATTAGTTATCTCCAGGTTAGGTATTTTCTTAAAATGTTCTTTTCTTATATTAGCAATGGAATAGTTGGGGCGATAACTTCACATATGTAAGTGTGTTTTCTTTCAATACCTGATTTTTGTTTTTATTTTTTTTTTTTAAATCACGTTACCTAGGGTGAATGTGGACTTTCAGAAGCAGACAGTAGATCCTATGCAAGTCTCCTTTAATGCATTAGACAGATCCCGGACAATTACAGATCTCCTCCTGACTGTTGATGTCACAGAGGTGAGACGCTGTGGTTGAGTCGTTAGAGCTTTTCCATCTTCTTAACCCAGCACTGTCCCGTTGTAGGCATGAAGTTGGTCTCGTGCACCTGTGCTCACACGGCCTGAGCACCTTCGTGATCGAGGCAAGGCGGGTGGGTTTGAGTTACTGTACTTGTTAAATTGAAATGTGGCTACAACACAAAATGAAGCAAATCTCATTCTAGAATCAGAACATAATTTTTAAAATGTTAGGTACCGTTTAAAATGCTAAAACCTTCGTTTCGGCAGCTTAATACATGTGAACATTGTAACTGGCCTAGTGAGGTATGGCCTGTGATTCAGTTCACGTCAGTAGAGCTGGCCTCGGCATCGTTACCCTTTAAGGTGTGGCTTTTACTCGTTCAGGTACAGTGTCAGTGCAGATACAGACCCGCTTCCTGGTGAATCTGTGACCACACTCACCAGCAGCTTTACCTGGAAGCTTGGGCTCCGGCCGATTGGGAGACTGTGGCCGGCCTGGGTCCGCACGGCGGCCCAGCAGCGTGGGTGGGAGGTGCTCAGTGAGGCCCTTTTCCACGGAACCCCTGCTCCTCCTCCTCCCACTTGTCTCTGCGTTTTCCGGGGCTGCGTCCACACCGGACCTGCCATTGCCGCTCTCGCGCGCCTGCGGTCTGTGGGCTGGGCTCACCCCCCCCGGGGCCCGTCGCCAGTCATACGGTCTCACAGTCCGGCCTTCTGTGCCCTTTCAGAGCCTGTCCTGTGTTCGTGGGCTGGCAAGTCTCGTTCCTCCGAAAGAGAGGTCTGGGACACGTGTTTCTCACTGTGGGGACCAGGGAACCCCCTTGTTTGTAAGCACGTGTTAAAGCCCGTAGAATTACTTGAGTTCTGGGGAATCCAGTTTGCGAAGCGGGGTATGCAGTGTCAGTCCTACAGCGTGAGCTGCTGGTAACCTGCACATCAAAATCCTTTCTGGATTTCGTCTCTGCTCCCTCCCCTTCTTTCTTAGGTCGTCGAGGTGGGACACTTTTGGGGATACAGGATTGATGAAAAGAACTCAGGGATTCTAAGAAAGCTCACCGCTGAAATCAACCGGCTGGACCTGCTGCCCTTGCCCGTCCGCCCGCACCCAGACTTGGTCTGTCTGGCTCCTTTTGCTGATTCTGATAAAGAAAGCTACTTCAGAGCTCAAATCCTTTATGTTTCTGGGAATTCTGCCGAGGTACGTGTAGTTCCTGTGGTTCTGTGTAAGCAGTTGCTCGAAGGGAACTGAGCAGTTTACAGAAAACCTTTCCTAATTTTAAGTGGAACCCTTTCAGTTAGAAAACTAGTCTTGTAAAAAGTTATTTCCAGCGCTGCTGTGTGGATGTTAGCTGCTGTCGTAAGACTGCCAGGATTCGAAGCTAGAGAGGGCCTCGTGAGGCCACCGGCCGGGTGGCGTGTGATTCTGACCCCATATTAAAGTGTGTCCTTTCCCCATTCTCTAGGTGTTCTTTGTAGACTATGGTAACAGATCTCATGTAGATCTGGATCTTTTGATGGAGATGCCCTGTCAACTTCTTGAACTCCCATTTCAGGTAAGGTAGGGAGGCTGCTGTGGTGTGAGCGTGGGGGCTAGAAACGATCCGAGAGGTCACATGGCCTGCCCTCAGCACACGGATAGGGGCCAGGTCTCAGGGTGAGAAGGGACTTTCCTGGTCACATAGCCAAATTTCATTTCTGCTTTTTTCCAAAAATGTATTGCCACAGATATTTTTGTCAATATTGTTTGTGGAATGAGTTAAAAATATATAGAGTGTGGTTTCACACTTAGCAAAAAAGTAGCTGTTCAAGTGAATTTAATTCCAAATACTGTTTCTGAGGTTTTTGGTTGTGTTGTAAACAGCTAGAACTTGGGCGAGCTAGATGTACCCGTGCACCTCTGTCAGTGTGGAAACAGTCCAGAAGGCGTTCCAGACTTCTATTCGGATTGAAAAGCAACGTCGAATTTCTTTACCTATGACATCCTCACTGTGCAATCTACTCCCCAAATTGTTTTTTTAAAATACATATAATCATTTACATATTTATTATAGTTGGCACAAAATAGGACGTTAGTTTCAGACATTCAACATAGTGATTCCACAACTCTACTCTGAGCTGTGCTTGCACAGGGGTAGCTGCTGTCCGTTCGTGACCCCGCAGCGTGACTCTGGTCCCACCGACCATGTTCCGTGTGCAGTCACCTCCTGCTCCAGGGACTTGTTCGCTCCAGGACCGGAGGCCTCTGTGCCCTACGCCTCTTCACCCGTTTTGCCCTCCTCCCTTCTGGCAGCTCACTCTGTATTTGGGTGTGTCTCTGCTTTATGTTTATTTTTTGTTTTGTTTTCTAGATTCCACATACAGGGGAAATCCTACGGTGTTTGTCTTTCTTTGACTTCACTTAGCATAATATTGTCTAGCTCCATCCCGCAGATGGCAAGATTACATCCTTTTTGATGGCCAAGTAACAGTCCATGTGTGTCCCCATCATGTCTGCCTCCTCCACTCCTCTGTTAACGGACCAAGATTGTTTTTAGTAGGATTTTTTAAATAAAGATTTTATTTATTTATTTGACAGGTAGAGATTACAAGTAGGCAGAGAGGCAGGCAGAGAGAGAGAGAGGGAGCAGGCTCCCTGCCGAGCAGAGAGCCCGATGTGGGGCTCGATCCCAGGACCCTGAGACCATGACCTGAGCCGAAGGCAGCGGCTTAACCCACTGAGCCACCCAGGCGCCCCTTTAGTAGGAGTTTTAGGAGAATGTCGGTGAAGACCCACGTGCAGGGCCACGTTTCAGCAGTATTTGGGTGAATGTTTCACTCATTTACCAAGCCGGTTCAGCCACGCTCTTCCGTCCTGTAGGCCTTGGAATTTAAGATTTGCAAAATGCGCCCGTCGGCGAAGTCCCTCGTGTGTGGTGAGCACTGGAGCGGCGCGGCCAGCCGGCGCTTTGCCTCCCTGGTGAGTGGCTGCGCCCTGCTCGTCAGGGTCTTCTCTGTGGTGCACAGTGTCCTGCACGTGGACGCGTACCGCTGCGCGGGGGCCCAGGACGCCGTCAGCGTGAGAGACGTCCTCATCAAGGAGGGCTACGCAGAGCTCTCAGAGGAGCCTTATGAGTCCAAGGTACGTGCCTTCATCCTTGTGGGAGTGCGCATGTGTGTGTGTGTGCGTGTGCGCGTGTGCGCGTGTGCGGCGGGGCCGTGGAGAGGCGGGGGCGCACTGTCCTCCCCGCTCGTGGTGGTTGCGGGACCCTTGAAATGCCTGCAGGTTTCTTTGACACGACATTTCGGTGACTGCGTGTTGATTTTGTTGACATTTCCCTTTATTAGGCTATTTTTTTTTAAAGATTTTATTTATTTATTTGGCAGACAGAGATCACAAGCAGGCAGAGATGCAGGCAGAGAGAGAGAGGAGGAAGCAGGCTCCCTGCTGAGCAGAGAGCCCGATGTGGGGCTCGATCCCAGGACCCTGAGATCATGACCTGAGCCGAAGGCAGCGGCTTAACCCACTGAGCCACTCAGGCGCCCCTATTAGGCTATTTTTGTCTTAGAATGAGAATTAGATGTAAAAATGTTCTCTGGGAGTTGTTTTTTCTGAAATGGATTCCAAGACGTAGCTCCTAATGAAAACAATAAGATACTAGTTTCAAGTATTTCAGGTATTTCAAAATGATTTTCAACTCTTCTTTCAAAATCAGTTCTGAAGCCATTTTTTTTGAAGGTTTCAGAGATGCCGCCTGTGAGTCAGATGTCGGAGGCCGTTTATTGTCCTCTGGTTTCTGCTGATAGCGGAGGGTTTAGGGAAACAGGCGGCAGAACAGTAGCCGGAGAGCGGCCGGCCTTTGTGTTTCCGGGCGCGAGGAACCCTTCTGAGATTCCGGTCGTGTTACCTGGTGGAGCCCAAGTTTCATGTGCAGAAAGGTCTTTTTAAGAACTGTTTTTTCACAGTTTCCTGATCACTGAAAGGTAGTGTAAAGGCTGATGAATTGATCCTTTAAAAAAATTTTTTTTTTATTTATTTGAGTGAGAAAGAGAGAGCATACAAGCCTGGCAGGGTAGGGGACGGAGGCAGAGGTAGAAGCAGACTCCCCGGAGAGCAGGGAGCCCTGGGATCATGACCTGAGCTGAAGGCAGACACTTCACTGACCACACCACCCAGGCACTCTGGTGAATAGAGCCTTAAATGAATCCTATCTTATTTCTTTATTTTATTTTATTTTTAAGAAAGATTTTATTTATTTATTTGTCAGAGCGAGCACAGGCAGACAGAGAGGCAGGCAGAGGCAGAGGGAGAATCAGGCTCCCCGCTGAGCAGAGAGCCCGATGCAGGACTCGATCCCAGGATCCTGGAATCATGACCTGAGCCAAAGGCAGCCGCTTAACCAACTGAGCCACCCAGGCGTCCCATTTCTTTATATTTTTTAAAGATTTTATTTACTTATTTGACAGAGCTCACAAGTAGGCAGAGAGGCAGGCAGAGAGAGAGAGACGGGGAGGGAGGCTCCCTGTTGAGCAGAGAGCCCCATGTGGGGCTCCATCCCAGGACTCCCGGATCATGACCTGAGCTGAAGGCAGAGGCTTTGACCCACTGAGTCACCCAGGCGTTTCCTATCTTATTTCTTTAATTTGGATTTTAAAGTGTACTCATTTGGTAAAATTTTCTCCTGACCTTAGTGACCCTAGTAATCAAATAAGAATAAGGTTGTGCCTATAAAATCTTTGATTAGTTTGGAATAAAGTACTTTTAATACTGTTTTTCCTTTAAGCAAAATGAACTTTGTTTATTCTGCTCAGCAAAGCCATGAAGCTCTCAAGGGTCTCTTCCCCACCTCCGCGGAAAACATGGCAGAGCTCTCTGCGTCTTCTCCCGTGAAGGACGATGAGAAGTACCTGATCCGGGTTTTGTTAGAGAGCTTTTCTTCTAATAAACTCGGTACTCCCAACTGCAAGGTAATCGTCAGGGGCCGGTTTAAAATCCAGCTTAAAACTTGAAGTCGTGTTATCTGTATGCTGAGTCATAGCCAGCAGTCAGGATGGGCTTTTCTGTCCTGGGTTGCAGGGCCGGTACTTTTTTCACAGTGGTGCCTCTCTAGTGAGGGGAGGACCTGGGGTCTGGTCTAGAGAAATGCTCAGACTAGTTCTTCTGTTTTAACCAGCCTTTCTCAAGGCAGCCTGTGCTGGTTTGCCCAGGTGGAGGAAGCCGTGTACGGGCTGTCGGGAACCAGGCCCATGTGGAGGCGCCCCAGCGGGCACTGGGGTCGGTGCACTTGCCTGTTTCTGAGAAGAGGCTGCCGCGTGCCCTCCCCCTGGTTGGCGGCTCCGCTCTTGCCACCCTGGCCCGTGGCCCTGTGCTCTTGGGGCTCACTACTCAGTCGGATCAGTCTGATGCAATGAAAAGAATGATACTTCTGCTGAAGTATTGGGGGGATTTCCTTTTTTTGTCCAAACTCTTCCTTAAATGTATCTGTTGAAGAGAGTTACTGAAACAGTTGAAAGAGTCACGCCATCCCAGAAAAGCACCGCAAGGCATGTTTTCCCCACTGCATCTTGAGGATGTTACAACTAACGTGTAGCTGCTTCCTTTTTCAAAGCATGAGCTAACCTTTGGATTTTTAAAATGTACATTAAGTGATCATTTGCCTGTTTGTAACGTGTGTGTGTTTTAATCTACAGGCGCTACTTCATGGGCCTTTTAACCCTTATGAACTGAAGTGTCATAGTTTGACCAGAATATCCAAGTTCAGGTAGGAGTAACTTAGGTTCCCTTTGGATTTCTTTTTTCTCTGCTCCTCTATTTACAAAGTTTAATGGAAACTAATCTTTCTTTATTTTATTTATTATTTTTAAAAAAAGATTTTATTTATTTATTTGACAGAGAATACAAGTAGGCAGAGAGGCAGGCAGAGAGAGAGAGAGAGAGAAGCAGGCTCTGCACTGAGCAGAGAGCCCAATGTGGGGCTCGATCCCAGGACCCTGGGATCATGACCTGGGCCGAAGGCAGAGGCTTTAACCCGCTGAGCCACCCAGGCGCCCCGAAACTAATCTTTCTTTAAATGGTTGCAATGTTTCCTTTTCCAGCTCCTCCTCATTCCTCTCCTAGTTCCAAATCTGAGATACTCTTTCTCTCTAACATGAAAGCCATGCTAAAACATTCTTTTTTTTTTTTTTTTAAAGATTTTACTTATTTGACGGAGATCACAAGTAGGCAGAGAGGCTGGCGGAGGGGGAGTGGGGAGAAGCAGGCTCCCCACTGAGCAGAGAGCCCAATGTGGGGCTCAGTCCCAGGACCCTGAGATCATGACCCGAGCTGAAGGCAGAGGCTTAACCCACTGAGCCACCCAGGCACTCCTGTCTAAGACATTCTTGAGTATTTTCCAACAAGGGCCTTGTTTTTTCTGTCCTTATTGTAATTGTTTTTCATTCGGCACACCTATGAATGCCTGTTGTGTTCTGGAAACAGGGTATGGTGTGAGGGGAACAACAGTGAACAAAATAGACTCAGGGTGACCCCCAAATTGTGTAACCGGTGGGGATGGTGTGCAAGGGAAAATGGGTCCTCAGAAGAAGAATTGATGAGGCTCTTGAACATTATGGAAGGGGCTGTGGGACATTATGAAAGCATCTCGAGGGGCCCCGAGTACACTGGGGCCAGGAAAGGCCATGGAGGTTTCCAGAGGGACCTGAGACGTGCAGAGGAGTTGGCTGTAGTCAGTGAGTGGGGCGGTGAGGCCAGCACGAGGGCGTTCCTCGGCCTGGACCTGGCCTCAGTTAGACTTTGCACTTCAGAATGAGCAGTGAGAGAGGACAGTGGGTGGGGAGCGGAGGGCCGCAGCGCTGTGGCGGACGGGGACAGTCCTCACAGCAAGATCCAGACGTCATCCGAGGACCCTTGGAAAGCCTGACGTGTATTTTATACCATCGCTTCGGCTGCAAGGAAACCCTCCAGGAGTCTCTCGGAGCCCGTCAGAAATGCAGAATCTGGGCCCCTTTGCAGAGAGCCTGCATTTTCCCAAGATCCGCAGGTGGCCCGTAGGCACCTCGAGGCAGGCAGACCCCAGTGAAGAATGAGTCGGGTTTGGGAGGAGAGGTCTCCTCGGGTAGCAGCGTACTTCCGCGGCCGGTCCCTGCTGTCAACCTGGTGGGGACGCCGTGACCGCGCGGCGGCGCCCAGGGCAGGAGGTGCAGAAACAGGCCGCTTTATGGGGTCCACGGTGACGTGTGACTAGGCTCAGTGACGCGGGAAGGGGACGAGTGGAGGCTGCCCTTCCTGCGTGGCGTCTGCTGAGAAGTGCAGGGGTGGGGTGGGTGGCGGCCGCAGGCTCAGGAGCAGGGGCGCGGCCTGGAGGTCAGGGCAGAGGCGGCAGTCTGGGCGCTGTGAGCGCGTGGCCCACGGGAGCCCCGGGAGCAGGAGAGACGAGGGCGGAGGGGGTGGTCGGGACGACGGGGGCCGGCGCCCCGGACACGGGATGTTGGACAGCTTTCGCCTGTGGCGCGCGGCGCCGGCACGTGTGGCGGGGTCTCGGGCGCGTGTGAGCTGGGGGTCGGCCGCGGCTGCCCGTCTCCTGACGCCGCCCCTTGCAGGTGTGTGTGGGTGGAGAAGGAGAGCATCAACTCGGTCATCATCAGCGACGCCCCCGAGGACCTTCACCAGAGGATGCTGGTCGCGGCCTCCCTTTCCGTCAACGCGACCGGTGAGCTGGGGCCGCGCTCGCTCCTCGCCTGCCCTGTCTGCCTCCGTCCCCCGCGCCCCCCCACCCCGCCCCCAGTGCTGGGACGACTCAGCCATGGGGCGGAGGCCACGGGCCTGTGCCCTGTCTGCAGGGCGCTTCTGAGCGCCTTGGCTGATCCGAGTGTAAGAAATGGGCACGTCGCCTTCCCTTTGCACCGGGGGGTGGGGGTTGAGCTCTGGGTCTGATTCCTTCCGTCAGCCCAGCCCGGGTTCTTGGCCCCGGGATGGACCTGAAAGGCCGGCGGGGAGGAGGAGAAGGGAAACCACCAGATGTCCCCGGCAGGGCGAAGCCTGCAGCGTGTGGCCGGGCGGGTGCGCGGAGGGCCTGGGCTCGGACTGGGGTGGGGCATGGGGCTGGGGGCCGCCGCCCCCACCGGGCCGGACTCCGCGAAGGGGACGAGGAGTGTGCAGGGGCGTGCAGCGCTCTGCAGGGTAGAGTCCGTGCCTGACGTCGCCTCTGTTGACCGTCCGACAGGGTCCACCATGCTGCTGAGAGAGACGTCTCTGCTGCCGCACGTGCCCGGCCTCCCGGCTCTCCTCAGTGCGCTGTTTGCACCGGTCATCGAGTTAAGGTTCGTCCGTCCGTCCGTCCAGCCTGTGTGAAGTGCGAACCCGGTGGGAGAAGCGGGCGCGTCTCCGGCTTCCCCCTGAGGGAGAGGAGGCACTTAGGGAGCGCCTGGCCGGGGCCCTGGTGGCCGCTCGCGGAGCTTCCCCGGACTTTGGTGTGGCCGAGGTGGCGTCACTGTCACAGCTGCCCGAAGCAGACAGGGCCGCGTGGGGGCTTGGGGAGCAGCGGGGCCGGAGGAAGAAGGTAAGGAGCTGGGAACGAACAACGCGCAGGTGGCTGTCCTGTCGCTAAGGGGCCGTGAAAGTGGCACTCCGTCGTCTGGCCCCCGGTGTCAGCAGGCTGCCTGTGCATCCCCCTGGCGACGGGAACCGGGCGACGAGAAGGCAGACCGCTGTGCCCGCTGCGGCTCTTCCTGCTGCCCAGACGGAACAGGGACTCGTCCTGAAGGCTTCGGCACAGGGAACTGTGTGAGCGGGAAGAGAGTCCCCGGCAGCCCCGACCGTGGGGACGGCCGCGCCACGGTCTTTCACACTCGGTGCGTGCAGAACAGTTACCCTGGGGAAGCGCCCGCGGGCTTCTGCGGAGGGGCGGCTGCTGTGGAGAAACAAGGTCTGGTCTCCGGGCAGCTCACAGCTCAGCGCGCCTGGCTGGGGCGGCTGGTGGCCGGCGGCCTGGCCCCCGCCTCACTCAGCCCTCTGCGCACCCCTCAGGGTCTGGAGCACGGCCGCTTTTGGTGTAGAAGACGGTTGTGTATGTTCTTTTTTTAGCGCTGAAAAGACTGCTTAGAAAAATCTGGAAAAAGCTGACTGGGAAGAAACCCAATCATTCTTTAAACATTTAGTGTATTTTCAGAATTATTACATAAATTTTTTGTTTTTAGGTTTTTGTCATACTATGTCTTTTCCACAAATACAAGCATTTTCGCATTATGATGTCTTTGTAAATATCCATGAAAATAGAATTTATTAGAATAGAAAGTTTACTAAGTAGAATAAGTAAGTAGAATATTTAGTAAAATATTAAAATGCATCGTATGGCACTGAGTGGACATAAAATGGCTTCTATAGACACTGCCCCGCTTTATTTACGTATGCGTTTGTTTCTGACCTGCTCTTGTCCCGAAGAGATTTAATATGCCTTTAAATGTTGGAATTGCGCTTCTCTCTCATTCTGCAATAATGATGAGTATCTTGACGATATTTATCTTCTGTGTCGTCCCAGGGGAGACAAACTTGTAAAACTAGCCCAGCACGTGAGATTGTGTATCAAGGGAGAAAGCTGCCGTGTGGCTGTAGGGAGGCGACTCAGTGACGGTGTGAATCGCAGCCTCCTGACCAACACTGCTGGCATTGTCCTTGCTTCTCTCCCTGGACTCCAGTCCTGCCGGGACTTTGTTTTGAACACGATCTTCTGGACGGCGTGCGTGACACAGTGTGTTACTTGTAAATCTCCGAAGTGCAAGTGGTTATGTTAGAGACACTCAAAAACTGTGGAAGTATTTGGTATTTAAAATGCCATCTTTCTAGAACAAAAGCCTTCGAGGAGAGGCTTGTGCAGAGACAGTATTAGCGCTTCGCACGTAGCTGGCGCTCTGTGTTCAGTTTGTTGCGTTTAAACGAGCCGGCAGGGGTCGTTTCTGCGATCGCGTGGGTGACACTGAGTGGCCAGACGCGTAGGCTCAGCTTGGTGGTCCCCAGAAGGGGAAGGTAGGGCTGGGGCTTTGTCCTCGCAAGTCTGCTTCTGGGTAGTTGGGTGAGCTTTTTCAAATTTGATGAGTCGGCAGGAGCCATTATTTGAGGAGCTTTGAAGGGAAAGGGGGCCCGCTGTGGGCGTGCTCACTCCTGTCACCAGAGGCCTGGGCCCCAGTGGCCATTCAGGGTAGAGAGGCCCCCATGGCTGCCTCAGCGGCTTTTCCTCCAGGGCGCGGCTGTGGGGTCGCGGTGGGTGGCAGACCGCTGTCCCAGCACAGGGCTGTCCCAGCCCATGGCCTCTGGCCCTGTTCTGTCACTGTCCTGTCAAAAGTGACTGCAATCTGAAGACCGGAAGGCAGGTCCGCCGCCCCAGCGCACTGTCTGCAGAGGCGGGGGCGGGGGGCGGCTTATCTCCAGCAGCAAGCAGAGCCACGAGAGGCCAGGGTCCCGTCTGGCACCTGGGACCACTGGCCGGGCCGGTTGCCGTTCCCTGCCCCTTCTCTGCACCTCTCGCCCCCTCCCTTTGCTTTCTGCCAGCTGGGGGCCCGGGCCTGAGTGGCTCTGCCCTCAAGAAGGGCACGGGTTTCCTGTCACCGTTGCCTCCGGCCGGCCTTTAGCACCCTGGCACTCGGTGGGCTTCAGTTCTCCTGCTCCCGCGGTCCCTTCCCCGACGTGCTTTCTTGAACGTCCACTCGCGTCCGCTCCAGGCTCCCGGTGCTGGTGTCCCCGGTGAGAGGGACACGCTCCATAGTAGTGAGCCTGGCGTCCGCAGGGGGGCAGCGGGGGTCGGGGAGCAGGTGCTGCAAGTCGGCGGCCCTGACGCATCCCTTACCTCCCCACCGGGGTCCTGCCGCCGGGGCTTAGCTCTTGCGGCCGGGGTGGGGCGAGGGCAGCCCTGGGGGTCTCAGTCTGGCTGATCTGGTGCCTTTTCAGGGCAGCGCTCCAGCCCCAGAGGCAAGGGAGGGGGAATCCCCTAAAAGAGTAATCCGCCCCGCTGGGCCAAGCGGCTAGCAACCAGCAGGAGCGGCTTCCGAGGGAGCTCGGGCTTTGTTCCTGTCCATTCCATGTTGGCTGGGCAACAGTTACTCCCAGCAGCCCTTGCGGTGCTGTGCAAGGAGCTCAGACGGGGTCCCCCAGGAACAGCTGGTCCCCGCTCCTTGCCATCTGGGTCTTCAGCAGGAGGCCCTGGCGGCACAGGGGTGAGAGCCCCGCCTGCTCTGTTCACGCTTCTGGTGGTTGACTCCGGCCTGGGGCTGGAGGGCTCCGTTTCTGCCCCCGAGGCTCCCGAGGGCCTCCCTGTCGGGGGTTCTGTGTGGGCTCACCGGGGCCGCCTCCAGCGTGGTGGCTGGGTGCCCAAGGTCTGCGTCCGAGAGAGCTGGGGGGCAGCTGTGTCCTCTTAGGACCAGCCTCAGAAGTGCCCCCGTCCTACCCAGACCGAGGCTGCGGGACCACAGGCCCCACGTGTCTCGGGAAAGTGTCAGCTTGCCATCGTGACAGCGGCGCGTGGGATGGAGCCCCTGACCCCGTCTGTACGGCGTGCCCCCTTCTCTCCGGGGACGTCCTGTCTGAAGTGTTCACGGCGCAGTCACGTGCTGCTCTTTAAAAAAATCTTCATCTAACTCTTGTGTTTTTAAGAAGCCTTAGAATACTTGAGAACAGCGCAGAGGCGCCTTTAAATACTGGGAGCGTGAGGTGATGGGAGTGTGGTAGGAGGGGGCTCTCTCGGGGCTGCTGGGCAGGCCGAGGCAGCGGGTGTGTCTGGCCCGGCTTCAGGCTCGCCACGTGCTGCCAGCCCCGGGGCCAGGGTCTCCCGCCTGGGAGGGTCCCCCGTCTGGGGGGACGAGGGACGGCTGCCGGGAGCTCATGGGCCCGCCGGGGCGGCGGGTGGCTCCCCGCGAGCAGAGTGTGCAGCCTCCAGGGCCGGACAGCGCCCTGCGGGTGCTCGGCGCTCTGATGGCGCCCACCCCACTCGGGCCGTTCCGGGCAGCATCGCAGGGCACGTCCTTCCCGCAGAGCAGCCGCAGCGGGATTTGGAAATTCCGGTAGATTTCTGACGCGTGCAGCTGTCCCTCGACCGACAGAGCTTGCCGATGAGGGGAGGCCGTACCGAGGACCTCGAGTCGGTGGACCCGTACTCTGTAGGTCACGTGTACGTTACACCGCGTTCTTGTGATTAGGTGAGCTCGCGGAAAGAAATATTTTCCCAAGTTTCCAGATTTTTTCTGGTGTATTCATTGAAAAGAATGCACGTATAGCTAGAGCTGCACAGTTTAAACGGGTGTTGTCCAAGGGTCAGCTGAACTCCGTAGATGATTACAATGTAACTGAGCTGTTTCCCACTGACTCACATTGAGGTTTTGAGGAAGTGCATTTCCTCCTTGGCTCACATGGGGAGTGTTCGAGATTATTAGCTTTCAGTGCGGGTGGCTCTTCTGTTGTATTTATTTCAGACCTGATTGTCTGGAGACGTTAGCTCTTCCGAGCACAGCGGTTGTCAGCTTGCGTAAGCTTGAGTTCCTTTACGTAAGTTGTCTCAGAATGAATTAGGTCTCCGGTGTGCCCTGGGCCATATCTTCATGGAACACACACGGATTTTGTTCCGTGATTTTGGCAGTTCTCTGTCACAGTTCAGAATGGGTATGATGAAGGAAGGAGAAATCTGTCTGTGGTCCTAATTACTGCACATGAGTTTCTAGGATCCCCAGGAAAGAATTAAAGCCGGTGCTTGGTTACCTTTGTTGGCTGAAGGTTTAGAGCCAATGAGCAGAGAATTACTGTCCTGCTATGGGTCAGTTCAAGGCTGAATCTTTGGGGACTGTCCTTGTCGATAAGCATTTCTTAGCACGTGTGAGGGGACCTGCGTACACGTCCGTGGCCGGTAGTGAGGTAGGGGCGACGTGGCGTTTTATTGACCAGGCTGAAAGCCGTTGATCTTACTGTTGGTGACCCGGGGCTAGTGTTTCTTTTCTGGAAGGATTTTCTAGAAATTGAAATAAGAGTAAATTATGTTGTGTTAAAAATAACGGGGGAGCATCCTCTTCAGAGAGACACTTGGGTGGCTGTTTTGTAAGGCGCTCTTCTTTCTGGAGCTCTTCTTTGAGTGTAAAGTGGGGTTCTCTTTCATTTTTGTGAAAGTGGAAAAGGAGTTTGTGTGTTTGTGTATGTGTGTCTTTAGGGCTAAGAAGAAAGCTCTATGTTTGCCTGGATTATTTTCATCAAAACTTTATTGATCTAGATTACGGGGGAAAAAGTCTGAGTTGAGAGTCAAAGAAAATTAACAAAATATTTTAGAAGGTGTTAAGTGATGGGCACCTGGGTGGCTCAGTGAGTTAAAGCCTCTGCCTTTGGCTCAGGTCATGATTTTAGGGTCCTGGGATCGAGCCCCTCATTGGGCTCTCTGCTCAGCAGGGAGCCTGCTCCCCCCCCTACCCCGCTGCCTCCCTCTCTGCCTACTTGTGATCTCCTTCTGTCAAATAAATAAATAAAATCTTTTTTAAAAAAGGTATTAAGTGTTAATATCTGTTTACTCATTATATAATTATTTGTTGATCCTGTTCTGGGCTGTGGTGCTGGCATTTAAACTAATGCCTGGGACAGGAGAAGGAGCCTGGGGACAGACGGCTCTAGGGGCATGGCAGAGGGAGGAAGGGTTTCCCCCTGGAGGAGCCTAACTGGCCTATAGCGAAGCCAGAGGGGCTGGAGCCTGGCGCAGGGCTACAGGGGGCAGAGAATGTGATTTGAGGTGACGTGGGGGAGCAAAGCAGAGACTGGACGCTCTGTGGCTCAGAGTAGCTCGGGTTTTGCTCAGAATGCCGCAGGAAACCACCGGAAGCCCTTAATTAAGCAAGGGGTAGGATGATGACTGGAGTTGTTCTGAAAACTAACACTTTACTGTGTGGGAGCCAGACTCGAAGAGGCAGGAGTCAGTGTGGGGGCGATGGGGCCGAACGTGGCCACGTGGGTGCTGGTGAGATGTGGCCCGCAGCCACGGGGGAGACGATCATGGCGGGGGGAGACTTCGGACGCGGAAGTGACGGGACATGGTGCTGGAGGGGAGTGGGCAGGGCTCGGTGTACGGTTGCCGCGGGGTGAGAAGGTGGGACAGTATCTCGTAAGCTTTCATGAAGTGCCAGACGTCTTTCACAGCCGTAAATATGTGTGTGTCACCCTTTCTGCAGAGACCTCACTAATAAGAATTTAACTCATGGGAAGAATTTGAAGGTAGGGAAAAAACTGATGCAGTAAAACATACTTTGTTATCTGACGTAGTGAGAAATGTAGAAACGTAAATGATGGATTAATAAACATATATACTGTCCTTATAGCTGCATATCCTTCAGTATTTCCAGTATGAAAACTGGAGGAGAAAATGCAAAGATGAAATCAGTTGCCGGACTGGGGTCGGCACAGCTCTGGGTGATCGCATTGGCCTGTTCCTGTGATACCAAAGCAGTGGTTTAATCACTTTGAGATAGTAACTCTTTCTAAAAACTTCTCATTTAGGGTCGATCGGGAAGGAAAATGCTATACTGGAGTCCTCTGCGGTTTGGGGTGGAACCCAACTACGGGGGCCCCTATCCTGCCGGAACATGACATCGAGCTAGCCTTTGACGTTCAGCTCAGCGTGGAGGACATCGTGGAGGTAAGGCGTGTGTGTCCATCACGCTGGAGCAGCCGTGTCTCTCCCGTGGTTGGTTTGCACAGGAATTTATTTATTTATTTTAAAAAAGATTAGCTATTTATTTGACAGAGATCACAAGTAGGCAGAAGTAGGCAGAGAGGGAGGGAGAAGCAGGCTCCCTGCTGAGCAGAGAGCCTGATGCGGGGCTCGATCCCAGGACCCTGAGATCATGACCTGAGCCGAAGGCAGAGGCTTTAACCCACTGAGCCACCCAGGCGCCCCAGCACAGCCATTTAACAGTGCAGTGTCAGACACGGCACTCTGCGTACAGACCTGCGCCTCTGGTCCCGGAGGGCCTTGCTCTCTCTTCACCTGCCTATTTCACTTTCCCTTTGGTCTCTGACCGAGATGGTGCTCTAGGAATTTCTCCCTTGGGCTCTCCCAGCACAGTAAGCTTTTCTGGGCAGTGGAAGTAAACCAGAGCAGTGGAAGTAGCACTGCTCTGACTCTCTGTCCAGGTCTCCTGCCCAGTCCAGACCCCCTGCACATCCTTGCTGGGTTGGGGTGGGAGAGGGGAAGTGAAGTCTTGCCCAGCCTCTCCCGGCTCGTGGGTGCGGGGGTGCCTGGTAAGTGGAAGACCCAGCAGCAGTTAGGGTTAAGCACTCAGCAACTTAGGAAGCAGCTTGACAAAGTAATTTTATGGCTTTTGAATCTAATAATGAAAAATTGGGGCTGGTATTCATATGCTTTTATTCTTTTATTTCATTGTTGTGATTCAGCTTTATTGCATGTCACAAAGTGAGAAATAAAGCTGGTCCTCGGCTCATGTAGTTTGAGCAGCACTGCTGCAGAGTGTTCTCAGGAGTTGCACAAAGTAGGTGCGGCGGGCATCGCCGCGTCGGAGGGCGTGGGGAAAAGGCGGCGCCAAGGGCGGCCGTGCTGGCTTGTCTCCCAGAGGCCACAGGTCCGAGCACGGGGTGGCTTCTGGGTTCCTGACTCCGCTCTTTCACTTGCTGGTACTTTTGGCTTAAAGATGTAAATGTAAAATATTACTGTAAAGGGGCGCCTGGGTGGCTCAGTGGGTTAAGCCGCTGCCTTCGGCTCAGGTCATGATCTCAGGGTCCTGGGATCGAGTCCCGCGTCGGGCTCTCTGCTCAGCAGGGAGCCTGCTTCCTCCTCTCTCTCTGCCTGCCTCTCCATCTACTTGTGATTTCTCTCTGTCAAATAAATAAATAAAATCTTTAAAAAAATATTACTGTAAAATGTAAAACGAGAAAACTTCAGGAAGAAAATACAGGAGAAAATGCATATGGTCTTGGGTTTGACGGTGAGTGTGGAAGCAGCACCAGAAGCGTGGTCTGTTAGAGAAAAAACCGGGAAGCCAGACCTGGTGAGAATTAAAAACTTGGGGCGCCTGGGTGGCTCAGTGGGTTAAGCCGCTGCCTTCGGCTCAGGTCATGATCTCAGGGTCCTGGGACCGAGTCCCGCATCGGGCTCTCTGCTCAGCAGGGAGCCTGCTTCCTCCTCTCTCTCTCTGCCTGCTTGTGATCTCTCTCTGTCAAATAAATAAATAAAATCTTTAAAAAAAAAAAAAAGAATTAAAAACTTGGCTCTGCCCAAGAGCCTGCTAAGAGGATGGGAGGGATGCGCTGCTCACAGGAGAAAACACTTGCTGGTCATTTATGTGATGAAGGACTTTTGTCCATAATACGTAAGGAAGTCTGAAGACCTGGTCATTTAAAAAAGTAACTAAATGAAACTCTGGACAGCAGTGAACATGAGGAGATGCTCAACGTCCTGTTGATTAGGAAATGCAAATCAAGACCACGAGGACAGTCCTGTGTGTGCCTGTTCCAGCAGCTTCGATCTGGAACCTGACAGTAATGGATGCTGGCAAGCATGTGAGGCAGTGGGGACTCTGCCCGGTGCTGGGGGGTAGGCAGAGCGCAGCTTCTGTTTTGGAAGACAAGATTCGTAGAAGTTGAATGCATCTACCATGAGGTCCAAGAGTCCCACGTGTGAGGGTTTATCCAAGAGATCAGAACAGTTACATGCACATGACGTCTACAGGTGAATGTTGATGGCTTCACTCGTAATTCGTACTTGCTGGAGACTGGGAGCGATCGAGAGGTCTCAAAAGGGGATGCTTAGAGGCCATGTGCGCTAGCCACGCAAGGCAGCAGAAAAGCAGGAGCAGTGATTCGAGTGAGTCTTAAATGCCTGCCTCCGTGGGAGAGAAGCCAGGACTCGGAGGCCACATGCTGTATGGTCCCGTTCACATGACACACTCTGGGGAAGGCTGGCCCGTAGGACAGCGAGCAGACTGGTGCTTCTTGTCTTGTGCCCTTGAGCAGGGAGGGCTGCTCTGTGACTTGCTCGGGTGCTGGGTACATGACCCCACGCGCTGGCCAACCCACAGACCAGTCCCCATGCAGGAGGGGTGCTAAGGTACCCGATGGAGACAGACACACAGACGTTGGGCCATTGCACTGAGGAGGAAAAGATCTTTGGAAATTGTACAGCTGCCGCCAGAAGCAGCTGCGCGTAAGCTCTGTCCCCACCGTGGTCCAGCGCCCTCGCTCTGCAGCTGCTGTCCGTGGTGCTGGGGCTGAACCGGCCAGGGCCCGCACGTGGGAGCCAGTCCCGGGAGCAGTTGCAGACTGGACAGGAGGGCTGGAGTGGACCTCGGGGCACGGCATGAGCCTGGCAGTCATCCGTATGAATTCCTGTTTAACTTACACAGGCACACATGTGTATCATGTATGTACGTGATGGCTTCACATACAGACATCTGTCACCAAGCTGTGTGAGGGCCTAGGAGCCGCAACCCCATTAGCCTTGAACAGACCTGATACCCAGACTGTGTTTCTGATAGGATTTACCAGTGAAAGGAACCAGGGCTCCTTGGAAAAATGGCTTTCTCTAGGGTTGGAGCAGGGGGAGCAGTGGAGGAGCCTTGGAGCTCCCAGAAAACTAAAAGTAACGTCAGAGGGATGTGGGGCCGGCTGAGAGCTCGTGCTGGCCAGAGCCGGGACCGTTTGCTTTAGTGTCAGACCGTAACTCAGTGTCCGGTGACTGTCGGTCGTCTACATGCGCACAAGGATAGAAATGACTCAATAAACAAATGAGGAGACATGCCTGTAGACACTGCTCCAGGGAGCAGAGCTTAATCTGCCCGCGACGCCACCTGGAGGGTGGCCTGGACTCACCACCATGCTTCCTAGCAGACGAGGAGGGGCCTTGAAGGGGGAGAGTCGGTGGACGCCACCTCAGCTGGGTGCTCGAGGTCTGCGTCACAGTCCTCTGTCATGGTGGTGGCACCCATGCCTTGGTGTGATGCGGTGGGAAAGTACCTCCCCTCCGGGGGCTTCTCCCCAAAACCCATCACCTCAGTCTAACCATGGGAAAGCGTCGCACACACCCAAACTGGGGACATCCCATGAAAGACCTGCCCGGAAGTCCTTAGAGAACCGTCAAGTTCTGAAGAACAAGGAAGGCTGAGAGAGTGCTCTCGATCAGAGGCCCTGGGAAGTCCTGGCGCGGGAGCAGGGCAGTGCCCTGGGTCAGCCGGGAGCGGAGCAGGGACGTGCCGGGAAGCCGGGCCGTCCACACGCAGCCTGGGCTTCTCAGCGAGACGCTTGTGCTGGGCGTGCGAGCGCCCCCTGGCTGGGCGGGGGCAGCTTCGCTGTCCGGCGCGGCTTTGCAGCGACGCTGCGGATCTCCGCTGGCCAGGGTGGAGTTTGCTTACTGGGACAGAGACTCACAAAACGTGGCTTGTCTTACCTCTGCGGCGAGCTACTCCCGGGGCTTCAGCAGAAACGTTGCGAAGCGAGAGGAGTGTGTATGGCACAGGTGGGTTTGAACCGTGTGACCCCACGAGTTAAATGAGGGTGATTAGACTGAACACTCTGAACCTTTCTTGCCGATTTTTATTTCTTTGTTCAGTTACTACAGTTTCTCAGATTAGGGGAGTGGTTATTGGTGTTGTTTGTGTTTTATTTTATTATATTTTATTTATTTTTAAAGTCTTTATTTATTTGACAGACAGAGATCACAGGTAGGCAGAGAGGCAGACAGAGAGAGAGGAGGAAGCAGGCTGCCTCCTGAGCAGAGAGCCCGACGTGGGGCTCGATCCCAGGACCCTGAGCTGAAGGCAGAGGCTTAACCCACTGAGCCACCCAGGCGCCCCATTATTTGTGTTTTAATAATTTTCTCCAGAAACCGTATCGATGATAGTCATAAGAATGTGAACACTGGGGGCATCTGGGTGGCCCCGTTGGTTGAGCATCTGACTTGATTTTGGCTCAGGTCACGCACGATCTTGGGGTCCTGGGATCGAGCCCCATGCTGGGCTCCGAGTCTGCCTGAGATTCTCGGTCTCCTTCTCCCTCTGCACCTCCCCCTGCTTACTTGTTCACGTGTGCGCATGCGTTGTCTCTCAAATAAAATCTTTAAGGAATGAGTGTGAACAGCTTTGAATGCTTACGAATTACTTAAATGTAGAATGAAATTCAGTTACTTGCAACCGCATGATATTTGTGCCGCCGTTTGTTTACAGATTAATATTCTCAGGGCTGCTATCAACAAGCTGGTATGTGATGGGCCAAATGGGTCGAAGTTCCTTGGGCCAGAAAGAATTGCACAGTTACAGGATAATGCTCGTCAGAAACTTCTAGGGTAAGTTGTACCCTTTCTGTAAAGGTATTAAATATCCGAAGCTGCCTTAGCAATTGTGAGAAAGGCTAACTTCAGTTCTCTCTCTTCAGTTCTGTACATGGAAGTGTTTTTCTGTGAACTTTGCCCCGAAGTTTGAGAACCGGCCTGCGCTCAGGCCATCTCAGGGTAGTTGCCCGAGGCATGGGCTCCCAGGTCCGAAACAATGCTAGAAAACACGAAGCGTCCTTATAAAGCTGAAAGAAATCCACCCAGAATGTCCATGGGAAGGTGTGGAATGTCCCCAGCGGGTCAGGTGCCCCGTCCCCAGCACGGCTTGAGTCCTGGCAGCCCCGGAGCCTGCCTCGGGCAAGCAGGGACAGCGACCGATGCTCCTTTTCAGCTCCTTAGAGCCCGGTCAGCAGGAGAGACCACGTCCGGGCGAGGTAGGCCTTCCGCAGGGGGTTTCGCATCACAGTTCGGTGACGGTAGTAAGCAGGTTTGTAGAGCTGTGCCGACCCTGACCGCCCGCCACTCCGTCCTACATTTCGTCCGCCTCAGAAGTTCACGCAGGTGTTTTGAAACTGAGTTGTGATGGTCGTACAGCGCCCGTTCACCCAGACTCCTGAGTTCTGTACTTAAAGTTGATTCATTTGATAGTAATAAGTGACGTCTCAACAAAGGTGTTTTTTTAAAGATTTGTTAGAGTGCGTGAGCAGGGAGAGAGCGGAGGCAGAGGGGGAAGCAGGCCTCCCCGTCGAGCAGGGAGCCTGATGCGGGACTCGATCCCGGAACCCCAGGATCATGACCTGAGCTGAAGGCAGATGCTTAACCCACTGAGCCACCCAGGCGCCCCAGAAAGGCTGTTTTAAAAAAACTGAAGTTATTCCTGCCGAGCCGGAGGCACCCCCCGTTCCCGCCGCCAGTGACTGTGGCTCTGCGCTGGGTCTCCCAGGATTTGCCTTCCCTGAAAACCTGCTGTGAGTGGCGTCGAGGTGGTTTAATCTGGCTTCCCTCACTTAGCGTAGCCTGTTCGCGGCGTGTCCGCGTGGTAGCATGTTCTGTTCCCTTGCGGCGTGACACTCCGGTGTCTGTCCTTGCCAGTGGGTGAGGCGTGTGGGTGTCGCCGGTTTGGGCGCTGCTGAGGGGCGCTCCCGCGGGCCGTCCGTGGCCTCTGGGTGAACACGGATTTTCAGCTCTCTGGGGTAGAGATCTGGGGGTGACCCTGGGAGGTCGTCTGATGAGTCCATGTTAATTCCTTAAGGAACAGCCAGTCTGTCGTTCGCGCGTCTGCCCTGTCACGTCCCCGCCAGCAGTCTGTGGCGCCCCCGGCACACCGCGTCCTGCCAGCACGCGCCGCCGTCCGCGCACGTGTCCACCGGCTGCCAAAGGCGTGGTGCTCGCTGTGGTTCTAGTTTGCGTTTCTTAGTGACTGATGACAGAGAGCGTCTCTTTATGTTAACTCATTGTGTCTTTTGGGGTGAAATATTTGTTTTAATCTTTAACCTGTTTTTAAGTCGAGTTGTCTCATCACTGAGTTATGGAAGCGTGCGTTCTGGCTGGAGGCTCCTCCGGCTGTGCCGTTGGTGGGTCTTGTCCCGGAGGTTCGCCCTCACTGTCTTACTGGTGTCCCCTGAAGAACATGGTGTTTAATTTGGACGGCATCTGCTTGTCTTCTTTAAAAAACGGATTATGCTTTTGGTGTTATATCTGAAAAATCTTTGCGAAGCCTGAGGTCATAGAAGTTTTCTGCTCTTTTCCCCTTTAACACTCATATTTGCTTGGTGTGTTTGGGTTTTGGTCTGTTTTGAGATTTCACTTGTGTGGTGTAGATGTGAAAATCTAAGTTCATTTTGTCACAGATGAACTCGTTATACAGCCCATCGGCTGGGAAGCCGCACTCTCCCCTGCTGACCTGCTTTGGCACCTGTGGCCACAAATGTCGTAGAGGTTTATTTCTCGACTTTCTGTTTTGTTCTGCTTATGTCTGTCTTTTTAAAAAAAAAGATTATTTATGTGATAGAGATCACAAGTAGGCAGAGAGAGAAGCTGAACCCACGGAGCCCCCCAGGCCCCCCTGTTTATGTCTGTCTTATGCCAACAGTGTACTGTCTGGATTGCTGTAGTTTTATGGCAAGTCTTGGAGTTGGTTCATATTAATCTTCCTGTTTTGTTCTTGTTTTTTTTCAAAATTATGCATACTATTCTAGATCATTTTCATACACATTTTTCTTTATTTTTTTTAATTTCTAAGTAATCCCTGTATCACACGTGGTGCGCAAACTCAACAACCCCAAGACTAAGAGCTCTGCGTCCCACTACTGAGCCAGCCGGGACCTCCACATCCGTTTCAGGACCAGCTTGTTAGTCTACAGCTGGCCTTCTGAACCTGTCGTAGGGATTTTGCTGGATCCACTGCCAGCTGGGTGAGAATTAGCAGCTTAGCCGTGCTGACTTGTGCGCTCCATGAAGAGGGCTTGCTTGGTAGTTCTCTGTTCACTTTTCTTCTTCACTTGTTTTTATCGTTTTCAACGTGCAGATCTTGGACTGTTGTAAATTATTTCTAAATATTTTAGTCTTTTGGATCTTATTGTGAATGAAATTATTTTATTTTTGGCTTGTTTGTTGCTAGAAATGAGGAACTGATTTTCATGTGCTGATCTGTGTCCTGAGACCTGACCAAGCTGGTTTATCAGTACTGGTAGTTTCTGTAGATTCTCTGGGGTCTCTCTCTCATGCACGGATCGTATCTGGGAGTGAGGCAGGCTTTCTCCTTCCTCACCGACCCGTGTGCTCCTCACTTCTCTCCTGCTCCGTACTGGCTGGAGCTCGTGGCGCGCTGGGCACGGAGACGTGGCGGAACCTTGCTCTTGTGCGGGTCTTGGCCACTCGCTAGGAGGGGGTTGGCTGCGGCTGGACATTGCATTTTGCCAAATATATTTTCTGTCCTTGAGGTAATCACATTTGTTTTCTTTATTTTCATCCAATTTATATGGTATATTTTATTACTTGCTTTTGGGGTGTTCAAACTAGCCTTAGTTTCCGTTTTGAATTCCACATGGTGTGTAATCTCTTGACAGACTCGTAAACGGTTTGCAGCATAGTTTTGTTAAAGGGTTTCCCATCTGTGCTCATGAGGGTGGGTGGTTTGTCTTGTGATGTCTTTGGTTTGGTATCAGGGTGAAACTGGCTTCCAGGAACGCGTTTTAAATATTTGACAGGATTTTCCAGTGAAGCGATCTGAGCCGGGACTTTGCTTTGCGAGGGAAATTTTTAGTTACTAAATGAATTTCTTGTGTTTAGGTCTATTCAGATCTTCTATTTCTTTTTAAGTCAGTTTCGGTAGTTTATGTCTTTTAGGGATTTGTTCATTTGAATTGACTAGTTCATTTACAGAAAGTTGTTGAGAACCTTCTTTTGTAATCCTTTTCTTTTTCTGAAGGTTTACTTTTAGAGAGAGCGGGTGTGCGTGTGCATGCGTGGGGGAGGGAGAGTCTCAAGCAGACCCCCTGCTGAGCAGGGGTTCCCGACCCGGGGCTCCCTCCCACCACCCCGAGACCCTGATCGGATCCAAAATCTTAACACTTGGCCGTGCAGCCGACGGAGCCACCCAGGCGCCCCCAGACGGATGTCTGTCTGTATTAGGGCGCTGCCTCCCGGCTCTGCTGTCTCAGGCCTGCCGCTGTGGTGTGCTGTAAGGGCGTTTCCGTTTCAGTAATTGTGCTTTTCAACTCTACAATTTCTCTTCCAGGTTTTTCTTTTATGTAGGTTTTAATTCTTAATGCGGTTATCTCTGAGTCGTTGCCATATTTTCCCGTATTCAGAAGTGGTTCGCTTGAATTCTTTGTGTGTACTCACGGTGGCGGCGCTGAAGTCTTGCCTGCTAAACCCACATTCGGGCCTGCTCAGCTGCTTTTGGCTGCTTTTTTCCCCTGGGTGTGGGTCATACATTCCTACTTCTTGCAAACTGACTCACAGTTTTTTGCTGAAAAGTGCCCATTTTATTTTTTTACTTTTCAAAATTTTTTTAGTATCCGGGGTAGAATGTAGTGTTTCATGAGTCTCCTGGAACACCCAGCGCTCGTTCCGTGAAGCGCCCCCTTAATGCCTGCCACCCTGCCGCCCCTTTCCATTCCCCTCACCTGCAGCAGCCCTCGGTTTCTTCGAGTTCAGTGTCCCTTATGGTTTGCCTCCCTCTCTGGTTTCATTTTTCCCTCCCTCCCCCTTTGTTATATGTTCTGGTTCTTACATTCCGTACGTGAGTGGGACCTCATGATAGATGTCTTTCTCCGATTGACTTATTTTGCTCAGCACATTACCCTCCAGTTCCATCCACGTCGATGTAAATGCTAAGTATTCATTCTTCCTGGCGACTGATAGTCCCTCGTATACATGGACCACAGCGTCTTTGTCCATTCACCGTCGACGGACATTCCGGCTCTTTCCTTCCACGGTCTGGCTGTTGTGGACGTTGCTGCTCTAAAGATTGGGGTGCACGTGCCCCTTCGGATCGCTGTGTTGTGTTCTTTGAGTAAGTACCCAGTAGTGTGATTGCTGGGCCGTACGGTGGCTCTGGTTTCACTTCTTGACGAACCTCCGAGCTGGTCTCCAGAGCGGCTGCTCCAGCTGGAACCGGCCGTGCGCCAGGGTCCCCGTTCCCCGCATCCTCGCCGACACCGGTCGTCTCCCGAGTTGTTAACTTTGCCATTCTGGCTGGTGTGAGGTGAGCTCTCACTGTGGTGCGGATTTGCGTTTCCCTGATGCCGAGACATGCTGAGCGCTTATCCGTGCGTCTGTTGGCCACTGGATGTCTTTTCTGGAGGAGCGTCTGTCTGCTCGTGTCTCCTGTTTCTGGGATGTCGCGGAGTAGTGTAGGGACCGAGCCCCGTTCGGGCTCCGCAGGGCAGGCTTCCCGCCGTGTTGTGAGGCCATCGAAGCCTGCGTTCTGTTTCTGTTTCAGTTCTCCTGTCTGTGTTCAGCCTGGCTCACTGGGAGTCGTCCCTGTGTGTGCGTCGCGCAGTGCTCAGAGGGTGATTAGTCAGACGTGCGCTGAGTCCCTAAGCCTTCAAGCTCCTGTCCTCCGCCGGGACATGCATGTGTGGCTTGGGGAAAGCAGCCACAGTTCAGACAATTTTGGACTCTTGCCAGTTTTTACTTCCCCCAGGACTCTGCTGTGCGCACCCCCCGCCTGGGCACCCCGGGCGGCTTGGCTGGCTCAGGGCCGTCTGAGTCTGGGCTGCCTGTGTGTGGCCTGCTAGCTGCCAGGGGATGTGTCGGGGGCCTGTGTGGACCTCTGGTACTCCCATTCCCAAACCTCCCTCTTGGGCTCTGAGATTGTCTGTTGGTCTGCTCTGTGCCCAAGCAGGACCGGGACCTAAGGCTGGCAGAGCTGTGGGCTTTTTTCCTTTCTTTCTGACCAGGTTTACTATTTCTGCTGCTGGGGCTGCCGGACGGAGCATTTCTCTCGGCACCTGATCAAGTGAGCTCAGTCTGGCCGTCAGGGCGCTGGGGTCCGAGGCTGAGCCGGTGGGTGGGAGGAGCTAGGCCCCCGCCGGAGCCGCAGCCCCACACTGCTGTGCTTACCCGCGTTCGGGAGCGCTCTGTGAATGAATGCTTAACCTACTTGTTCGCGGTGGGCTTCAAATGTTTGGGGGTTTGTGGGTTTTGGACAATTTTGTCAAATTTTACAGCTATTTGGGGGTGTGAGATTTCCAGACTTTGTTCTGTCATTGCTGGGAGGCTCTACTGCTCTGTGCCTTTCATGGCGTTTCCACCTGACACGGGTGTCTAGGAGTAGAAGAGGGGACACACCGAGGTCCCCTCCGGCAGCCGTGTGTGGGACGGGCCGCGCTGTTGCTGTGGAGGCGTGGGGGGACATGGGTTGGTCTTCTGCATCTCCTGCGCAGACAGGGGGTGAAAGTGCTCCCTGGTCATAACTGCGTAAATCTTGACCTTTTAAAAACTTACTGCAGTTATAATTATGGATTTAGATCTCTTTTTAGGGGGCCTGGGTGGCTCGGTCAGTTAAGCGTCTGCCTTCAGCTCAGGTCATGCTCCCAGGGTCCTGGGATCGAGTCCCGCGTCGGGCTCCCTGCTCAGCGGGGAGCCTGCTTCCCTCTCTCTCTGCCTGCTGCTTCCCCTGTTCGTGTGCTCGCTCGCTCTCTTTTACAAAAATAAATAACTTTTTTTTAAATGATAGTGTTTTCAGTTACTGACGCATAATCACGATGATTTCTTTTTTATTTTTATAATTTTAGTTTGTTCTGTCAGTTGAAGCCAAGACCGAGAGTTGTCCCTAAGTGGCATGAAAAGCCGTATGAGTGGAATCAGGTGAGTGAGAAATAGCACCACGGGGAGCCCCTTGGAGCGACGGGCTTGGCAGGTGCAGAGCTGGGATTGTGGCAAGTCCCGAGGGCATAGAAGGGGACAGGCAGAGTGGGTGGCTCTTTGGTTCCTGGGTGGCTGTGTCTGGATGCTGTGCTCTCTCTGAGGCCCGGGCGACAGTCCTGCCTCTTTGGTGGAAGCAGCGGGAGCGTCCGGGTGAGCCGTCCGGGCACGTCGGTGCTGCCCCGGGCTGCTCGGGCTCTCCGTGCACCGCGGCCGAGGTGGCTTCGCCGGCAGACGCCATCTTCTCCTGCTTCCGGCACATCCGGGCCCGGATCTGGTGGGAGCCCCCTTCCCAGCTCGGAGACACGTGCCCTCATGCCGTGTCCTCATGTGGTGGAGAGAGGGATCTCTCCCTCATGGCTCTTCTGAGAAGGACTCGAAGCCCATCGTGGGGGCCTCCGCCTTGTGACCTTATGTAACCCCACTCGCCCCCCAAAGGCCCCATCTCCAGACACCGTTACAGTGGTGATGAGAGCTTCAGCCTATGGATTCGGGGTGTGGGTCAGTCCACAGCACTGGGGAAGGAGGGCAGGGCCCATCTGGGGCGCCTGGACATTTCCACGCCAAGTTTTGGAAGCAGTAACATTTAACTCAAGGGGCAGGACCCTAAGGGAGGGGCTTCCCGCTTTAGTTCTAGAGCCAAGGGTGTTTTTCATAAATAAGCCAGTTGCAGTAGAAGTGAGATGATGCCCCTGGGGCTGCTATTTTCCCGTCCTGAGCCCAGAGGAAGCTCTCCTTCTGTGTGCGTGTGACCGGGGTCCCTCCTTAGAGCGCTCAGGACCGGACCCTGGAGCCTGCTCCCCGTGTCACAGGGCTCTGTCTGGGCGACACCAGGGGCGCCCGCCGCCTCTCCTGTGGGCTCTGTGAGAACAGAACTTTATTTTGTGGTTGACGTGATTTGGAAAACGTACACGTATTTAACGAAGTCGCAGTTCCTGCGTACACAGGAAGGGTGTGTGCGTGCGACCTTCGAGTGAAGGTCACTGTATTGTTAAAGGAGAGTTGTCAGACGTACAGTAGTCAGTGCTAGAGAGAAGGGCAGCACTCTGGAAATACGCTTGGAGACTGGTAGACTCCTGACTCCTGTCCTACATGTCCGTGTGTCTGTGTCTAATTTTATTCACTCGTTTACTTATTTTACTTGATGTCCGTAAGGGTCCATTTTCTAGAAGGGTCCGACTGGTCCTTTTGTCTGTCCCCAGGTTGATCCAAAGCTGGTCATGGAGCAGGCTGACCGGGAGAGTGGCCGAGGGAAGAACACCTTTCTCTACCAGCTCCACAAACTGGTTGTTCTCAGCACCTAGGTTCCTCCCGAAGGCACCGAGGCCCGCCGCACACACAGTTTTGGATGAAGCCTCCCCCTGCAGACTGGCTTTTCTCGGCATCTGAATGTTACAGTCTTGGCCCGCTGCATCCGAGAGGTCTTCTGCACCCTTCTTCTCTTCCTGCGTGGATGGCAGCTGGAGAGTGGTGTTTCTGTTCAGGTGGGAAGGATTGGAAAGTCTGGTCTTTCCTAGAAACAGAAAATCACTGTGTTGAAGATTTTGGGGAAAACTGAACGAAGACTTTGTGTGGCAGACGAGCTCTGTTTTGCTTTAACTCTACTCAGGTAACCATAGGTAGCTGAGCACGTAAGGTTCCGGTATGTGCTAGTGTGTTCTGTTTGTCACGGTGGGACGGGGGAACCGTGACCCCCAAACCCCAGTTTACCACAGTGGAGAGCCGTGTGTTTCTCAGAACCATGTGGCGGTTTCTAATTTTTTTTTCCGTGTGGGAAAATATTTAATTTTGGTAAAACTAGTTTTGTATATTTCAGATTTTTATCTATGTTATAATTCTAAGTCTAAATTCTGGAAATCTGATTACCTGGCAACTAGTACGTTTATGTTAAAGCAATAAAAGCTTTAGACTAAGTGTCTGTTTCTGGCAGTTTTTAGTCTAGGAGATTACCATGTATCTCGCTCTAAAGCTTCAGGATTTAGAGAACTGACCAAGAGGAGTGCAGGCCTGTTTGTGAGAGTGAACTCCCGTCGGGGTCGGGGTCGGGGTCGGGGTTGCCTAAGAACGGCAGCAACCATGAAGCCCACAGGAGGAGATGCCTGCCGGCTCGCGTGGGTGTCGGGGTGCTGCCTTGGGGGTCCGCAGGGGCGCGTGGAAGCGTGAGCAAAGCGGTCCGCCTCGGCCAGCGGGCTCCAGCTGGGCGGTTGGAAGCGTGTGAGAAAATCCGAAGAGCGTGTGTGCCGGGGCCCGTGGGAGCCTCCGGGCTGGGGGGCCAGCGCGGTGTGTGTGTCACAGTGAGCCGTCGTGACCTGCCTCGCGCTGTCGCCCGTGTCTCCCTTGTGCCTGGTTCTTGCTGAGCTGTGCGCTGAGGAGGTGCAGGTGGGGCGTCCCGGGAATGCGCTGCCCCGCTGCGGCCGGGGGTGAGCTCTCCGCGATGCCCGCGAGCGGTCGCGGGTCTGTCCGGCTCGACGGTCGGCGCTCCGCCTGTCTTTCCAGCGGCGGCTCGTGGGGAAGGACGCGGGGTGTTGCATCGGCCGTCTTCACGGGCCGGGGCCTGCGGCGGGCGCGGGGCGAGCCGGGTGGGGTCCCTGTGCTTCCTGCGTGTTTGCGGTCCCGTTCGGTGAGGGGAAGGCGCTCACCAGTGCTGGGCGGCTGGCCTTGAGCAAACCCAGCTCCTTTGTTTCTCTGGGTCTGACCCTTAAAGGAAACCATTCCGGCTCTTCTTTTTTTGGTCTGGAGTTGCCTGCATTTTGCTAAGTCTTATGTTAAGTCGATCCGGATTCTCGATTCCGCCGTAGTCGCGGTTGACTTGGTGCCGGGCCCGGTGCGGGCCGAACGCTTTGCGCGCTCCCGTCCCTGCTTGCGCTCCGCCGTGCGGCCGCGTCCACACTGCTGGGTCCCGTCGCCACAAGAGCGAGCTCGGGCGCACGACCGCCTGCCAGAGCCAGTAGCACACTTGATCACCTCTCTTCCCCTCAGGGCCTGAAGTTGCTCTTCACCCGCACGTGTCTCTGGTCCTGTGGTGTTTTTAGAGTTTTTATTTAAATTCCAGCTAGTTAATGTGCGGTGTGATGCCGGATTCGGGGGACAGTACACGACCCCGCCGTTCCGAACGCCAGCGGGCGCTCACCTCGCGTGCACCCCCATCCGCCCCCCGCCCCCCACGTCCTGTCTGCCGACCGTCGGTGTGTTCTCTGTGGTTAAGAGTCTGTTCGCTGCTTTGTCTCTCTCTGGTTTGCCTCTTCTTTCCCCTGTGCTCGTTTCTTTCTTAAATCCCACATGAAGTGAGGTCACGGAGCCGCGTGTCTTTCTCTGACTGAGTTCATTCAGCCTCACGCTCTCTAGATCATCTCGCAAATGGCGAGACTTCAGTTCCTTTCTGTGGCTGAGTCGTATTCTGTTTTATATATATGCGTGCACCACGTGTTTTTTAAATTAACGTATAATGTATTCTTTGCCCCAGGGGTGCCGGTCTGTGAATCACCAGCTTCCAGCATTCACGGCCCTCACCGTAGCACACGCCCTCCCCAGTGTCCGTCCCCAGACACCCCATCCCCGCCCCCACAGCCCCCCTCAGTTTGCTTCCTGAGATTAAGAGTCTCTTATGGTTTGTCTCCCTCCCTGGTTTTGTCTGGTTTCATTTTTCCCTCCCTTTCCCTATTACTTTTGTCTTGTTTCTCACATTCTTCATATCAGAGCATATGATAGTTGTCTTTCTCTGACTGACTTACTTCGCTCAGCATAATCCCTGCTGGTTCCATCCACGTCACTGCAAATGGCCAGATCTCATTTCTTTTGATGGCTGCGTAGCAGTCCGCTGCACACCTACACCACACCTTCTAGATCCATTCATCTGCCGATGGACACCTAGGCTCTTTCCGGACTTTGGCTGTTGTGGACGTTGGCTGCTGTAAACATTCGGGGCACGTGCCCCTTCGGATCACTACATGGTATCTTTGCGGTAAGTACCCAGTAGTGCGATTGCTGGGCGGAGGGCGGCTCTAGTTCCAACTTTCTGAGGAACCTCCACGCTGTTTTCCGGGCTGGCCGCACCAACAGTGCAGGAGGCTCCCCTTTCTCTGCAGCCTCGCCAGCACCTGCTGTTGCCTGTGCTGTTGACGTCAGCCTTCTGACAGGCGTGAGGTGGTACGTCACTGTGCTTCGGATCGGCATTTCCCTGCTGCGTGATGGTGAGCATCTTTTCATGTGCCTGTGGGCCATCGGGGTCTGCTTTGGAAAAGCGTCGTTCTTGCCTTTTGCCCGTTTCTTTCTTTTTTTTTTTTTAGATTTTTATTTATTTATTTATTTATTTGACAGAGAGAGATCACAAGTAGGCAGAGAGGCAGGCAGAGAGAGAGAGAGGGAAGCAGGCTCCCTGCTGAGCAGAGAGCCCGATGCGGGACTCGATCCCAGGACTCTGAGATCATGACCTGAGTCGAAGGCAGCGACTTAACCCACTGAGCCACCCAGGCGCCCCTGTTGTGCAAAAGCTGTTGATCTTGATGAAGTCCCAGTAGTTCATTTTTGCCCTTGCTTCCCTTGCCTTTGGTGATGTTCCTAGGAAGAAGTTGCTGTGGCTGAGGTCGAAGAGGTTGCTGCCTGTGTTTTCCTCAAGGATTTTGATGGATTCCTGCCTCACATTGAGGTCCTTCATCCATTCTGAGTCTATTTTCATGTGTGGTGTAAGGAAATGGTCCAATTTCATTTTTCTGCATGTGGCTGTCCAATTGTCCCAACACCATTTATTGAAGAGGCTGTCTTTTTTCCATTGGACATTCTTTCCTGCTTTGTCGAAGATTAGTTGACCATAGAGTTGAGGGTCTATTTCTGGGCTCTCTATTCTGTTCCATTGATCTATGTGTCAGTTTTTGTGCCAGTACCATGCTGTCTTGATGATGACGGCTTTGTAATAGAGCTTGAAGTTTTCAATTGTGACGCCACCAACGTTGGCTTTCTTTTTCAATATTCTGCGAGCTATTTGAGGTCTTTTCTGGTTCCATACAAATTTTAGGATTATTTGTTCCATTTCTTTGAAAAAAATGGATGGGATTTTGATAGGGATTGCATTAAATGTGTAGATTGCTTTAGGTAGCATAGACATTTTCACAATATTTGTTCTTCTAATCCATGAGCATGGAATGTTTTTCCATTTCTTTGTGTCTTCCTCAATTTCTTTCATGAGTACTTTATAGTTTTCTGAGTATAGATTCTTTGCCTCTTTGGTTAGGTTTATTCCTAGGTATCTTAACGGTTTTGGGTACAATTGTAAATGGGATTGACTACTTAATTTCTCTTTCTTCTGTCTTGCTGTTGGTGTTTAGAAATGCAGCTGATTTCTGTGCATTGATTTTATATCCTGATAGTTTACTGAATTCCTGTATGAGTTCTAGCAGTTTTGAGTGGAGTCTTTTGGGTTTTCCACATAAAGTATCATATCGTCTGCAAGGAATGAGAGTTTGACTTCTTTGTTGATTTGGATGCCTTTAATTTGTTTTTGTTTGATTGCTGAGGCTAGGACTTCTAGTACTATGTTGAATAGCAGTGGTGATAATGGACATCCCTGCTGTGTTCCTGATCTTAGGGGAAAAGCTCTCAGTTTATCCCCATTGAGAATGATATTCGCTGTGGGTTTTTCATAGATGGCTTTGATGATATTGAGGTATGTACCCTCTATCCGTACACTTTGAAGAGTTTTGCTCAAGAAAGGATGCTGTACTTTGTCAAATGCTTTTTCAGCATCTATTGAGAGTATCATATGGTTCTTGTTCTTTCTTTTATTAATGTATCACATTGATTGATTTGTGGATGTTGAACCAACCTTGCAGCCCTGGAATAAATCTCACTTGGTCGTGGTGAATAATCCTTTTAATGTACTGTTGAATCCTGTTGGCTAGTATTTTGGTGAGAATTTTCACATCTGTGCTCATCAAGGATATTGGTCTGTAATTCTCTTTTTTGATGGGATCCTTGTCTGGTTTGGGGATCAAGGTGATGCTGGCCTCATAAAATGAGTTGGAAGTTTTCCTTCCATTTCTATTTTTTGGAACAGTTTTAGGAGACTAGGAATGAATTCTTCTTTAAATGTTTGGTAGAATTCCCCTGGGAAGCTGTCTGGCCCTGGGCTCTTGTTTGTTAGGAGATTTTTGATGACTGCTTCAATCTCCTTACTTGGTAGGCGTCTGTTCAGGTTTTCTGTTTCTTCCTGGTTCATTTGTGGTAGTTTATAGGTCTCCAGGAATGAATCCATTTCTTCCAGATTGTCAAATTTGCTGGCGTAGAGTTGCTCATAATATGTTCTTATATTTGTTTGTATTTCTTTGGTGTTGGTTGTGATCTCTCCTCTTTCATTCATGATTTTATTTATTTGGGTCCTTTCTCTTTTCTTTTTGGTAAGTCTGGCCAGGGGTTTATCAATCTTAATTCTTTCAGACAGCCAGCTCCTAGTTTCGTTGACCTGTTCTACTGTTCTTTTGGTTTCTATTTCATTGATTTCTGCTCTGATCTTTATTATTTCTCTTCTTTTGCTGGGTTTAGGCTTTCTTTGTTGTTTTTCTCCAGCTCCTTTAGGCATAGGGGTAGGTTGTGTATTTGAGACCTTTCTTGTTTCTTGAGAAAGGCTTGTATCGTTATGTATTTTCCTCTCAGGACTGCCTTTGCTGTGTCCCACAGATTTTGAACCGTTGTGTTTTCATTATCATTTGTTTCCTTGAATTTTTTCAATTCTTCTTTAATTTCCTGGTTGACCCATTCATTCTTTAGAAGGATGCTGTTTAGTCTCCATGTATTTTGGTTCTTTCCAAATTTCCTCTTGTGACTGAGTTCTAGCTTCAGAGCATTGTGGTCTGAAAATATGCAGGGAATGATCCCAGTCTTTTGATACCGGTTAAGATCTGATTTATGACCCAGGATGGGATCTATTCTGGAGAATGTTCCATGTGCACTGGAGAAGAATGTGTAATCTGTTGCTTTGGGATGGCATGTTCTGAATATATCTGTGATGTTCATCTGGTCCAGTGTGTCATTTAAGGCCTTTATTTCCTTTTTGATTTTTTGCTTGGATGATCAGTCTATTTCAGTGAGGGGAGTGTTAAAGTCCCCTACTATTATTGTTTTGTTGTCGATGTGTTTCTTTGATTTTGTTATTAATTGGTTTATATAGTTGGCTGCTCCCATGTTAAGGGCATAGATATTTAAAATTGTTAGATCTTGTTGGACAGACCCTTTGAGTATGATGTAGTGTCCTTCCTCATCTCTTATTATAGTCTTTGGCTTAAAATCTAATTGATCTAATATAAAGATTGCCACCCCAGCTTTCTTTTGATGCCCATTAGTATGGTAAATTGTTTTCCACTCCCTCACTTTAAATCTGGTGGTGTCTTTGGGTCTATAATGAGTTTCTTGTAGACAGCATATTGATGGGTTTTTTTAATCCATTCTGATACCCTGTGTCTTTTTTTTTTTTTTTAAGATTTTATTTATTTATTTATTTACTTGACAGAGATCACAAGTAGGCAGAGAGACAGAGAGGAGAAAGCAGGCTCCCCGCTGAACAGAGAGCCCGATTCAGGGCTTGATCCCAAGACCTTGAGATCATGACCTGAGCCGAAGGCAGAGGCTTTAACCCACTGAGCCACCCAGGTGCTCCCCTGTGTCTTTTGATTGGGGCATTTAGCCCATTTACATTCAGGGTAAGTATTGAGAGATATGAATTTAGTGCCACTGTATTGCCTATAGGGTGACAGTTACTGTATATTGTCTCTGTTCCTTTCTGATCTACTACTTTTAGGCTCTCTCTTTGCTTAGAGGACCCCTTTCAATATTTCCTGTAGAGCTGGCTAGGTGTTTACAAATTCTTTTAGTTTTGTTTGTCCTGGAAGCTTTTTTTTTTTTTTTTAAATTTTTTTTTGAAGATTTTATTTATTTATTTGACAGAGAGAAATCACAAGTAGATGGAGAGGCAGGCAGAGAGAGAGAGGGAAGCAGGCTCCCCGCTGAGCAGAGAGCCCGATGCGGGACTCGATCCCAGGACCCTGAGATCATGACCTGAGCCGAAGGCAGCGGCTTAACCCACTGAGCCACCCAGGCGCCCCTGTCCTGGAAGCTTTTTATCTCTCCTTCTATTTTCAATGATAGCTAGGTGGATATAGTATTCTTGGCTGCATGTTTTTCCTGTTTAGTGCTCTGAACATGTCATGCCAGCTCTTTCTGGCCTGCAAGGTTCTGTGGATAAGTCTGCTGCCAATCTATTATTTTTACCATTGTATGTTACAGACTTCTTGTCCCCGGCTGCTTTCAGGATTTTCTCTTTGTCGCTAAGACTTGTAAATTTTACTATTAGATGATGGGGTGTGGACCTATTCTTACTGGTTTTGAGGGGGGTTCACTGCACCTCCGGGACTCTGATGCTTGTTTCCTTTGCCATGTTAGAGAAATTCTCTCCGATAATTCTCTCCAATATACCATCTGCTCCCCTCTCTCTTTCTTCTTCTTCTGGAATCCCAATTATTCTAATGTTGTTTCGTCTTATGGTATCGCTTATCTCTCGAATTCTCCCCTCGTGGCCCAGTAGCTGTTTATCCCTCTTTTGCTCAGCTTCTTTACTCTCTGTCATTTGGTCTTCTATATCACTAATTCTCTCTTCTGCCTCATTTATCCTAGCTGTAAGAGTCTCCATTTTTTATTGCACCTCATTAATAGCTTTTTAAAATTTCAACTTAGTTAGATTTTAGTTCTTTTATTTCTCTAGACAGGGTCTCCCTAATATCTCCCATGCCTTTTCTGAGCCCGGCTAGCACCTTGAGAATCGTCATTCGGAACTGTAGATCTGACACATTACCAATGTCCGTATTGATTAGGTCCCTAGCCTTCGGTACTGCCTCTTGTTCTTTTTTTTGTGGTGAGTTTTTCTGCCTTGTCATTTTATCCAGATAAGAATATATGAAGGAGTGAATAAAATACTAAAAGGATGGCAGAGACCCCAGGAAAATGTACTTTATCCAAATCAGAAGATTCCCCAAATCATGGGGGGAAGAAACGGGGTAAAAAGAAGTTCAGGAAAAAAAAAAAGAATAATAAAAAAATATATGTATTAGACTGGTGACTAGAACAGGGTCACCCACTTAATTTTGGGAGTATTTTCGTCTCTTAGAAGAAACTACCTCCCCAAATTTTAAAGAGTGAAAAATATATATAAGAGTAAACACAATGAAGGGATGGAATATGAATTTAAAGATGAAATTTATTTTTTTTAATTTCTAAAAAAGGAGTTGATAAAATAAGTTGGTTGGGAGAATAAAGAAAAAGAAAGTGGAGAGAATTTGTTCAGGCTGGAGATTAGAACAAAGCCTTGTGATAGATTCGGGGTATATTTTGATCTATTAGAAGTTGTATCCCAGATTTTTTTAGAAGAAAAAACCCTATGTGTATCAAAAAACAAAGTTAGATACAATGAAGGGTAAAATATGACTACAATAATGAAAGTTCTAAAAAGATTTTTTTCTAATGAACGGTGTTGTTAAGATAAACTAGTTAAACAATGTCAAAAGAGGAAAGGGTAAAAGTAAAAAAAAAAATTTAACAGAAGAAAAATATAAAATTAAAAACAGTAACTTTGCAGGACTAAGGAGTCATGGGGAGAAAGCCGTGCATTCCGTGCTTTGCTTCCTCCTTCTCTGGAATTCCGCTGCTCTCCTTGGTCAGTGAACTTGGTCTTGGCTGGATTTCTTGTCGATCTTCTGGGGGAGGGGCCTGTTGCGTGATTCTCTAGTGTCTTTGCCCCCGAGGCAGAATTGCACAGCCCTGCCGGGGCCGGCTGAGTCATCCGCTTGGGTTGGCTTTCGGGAGTTTTGTTCCCTGAGCACTTTCCGTAGAGTTCCGGAGCACGGGAATGAAAACTGTGGCCTCCCAGTCTCCGGCCCCGAGGAGCCAAGAGCTCGGGCCCTGCTCCTCGGTGCGCCCTCGGAGAACAGCGCCCGGTCACTCCCGTCTCCCTGGCCTCCGGCCGCGCGCCGAGCTCACCCGGCCCGTGACCGAGTGTCTCTGTCTCTGGCGCACCGCGGAGCCTCCGATCCCAGCAGGTCCCTGCGCTCTTCCAGGGGTCTCCCCGGATCTGCCACTTGTAGGGTCCCCACTCAGAGAGCAGTGGCCTGACGGGGCCGCGGATCACGGTTCAAGGTAACCCCGAGCTGAGAGCTCACCCCTCGGCTCCGTCTCCGTAGCCGGTTTCCCCGCTCTGGTACCTGTGAGCTCTGCGACACCCAGACACCCCGATTCTGCTGTGACCCCACGGGACCTGGGGCCATGCTGACCCCACGTGGGCTTCACCCCGGTTTAGCCTCTGGAGTGACGTCCCACAGTGGAGCAGACTTTGACAAGTCCCGATTTTGTGCTCCGCTGCTCCGCCACTTGCCGGGAGCCGGCCCTCCCCCCGGGGTCTGTCTTCCCGTCGCTTTGGCTTCCCTTCTCTGTGGGTCCTGCCTTTCAGAAAGTGGCCGATTTTCCGTTTCCAGAATTGCTGCTCTTCTTCTTCTAGACCTCCTGGGTTCGGAATGGTTGGCCGAGCTGTCCAGCCGGTCTCCTGCTGCCTGATGTCGGCTCAGGCCGCTCCTCCGCCGGCTTGACCCCCCCCCTCCACAGACATTCAGTCTTGGCGCCGCAGTAAGGCCACCATGGAGCAGTGCCAGGGACTGTTGGGGTTAACGGGGAGCAGCTGGTTGTCTCCCTGAGCTCTTGATAACGTTCTTGGCCACACAAAAGGCTTTAAGTTGTGACGCGCCCTGGTTGTAGCTGCTCTTCTGTTGTTCATGGTTTTGGTGCTGAAGACGCCTCTCAGATCTGAGGTCATGAAGATCTGCTCCCCGTCGCCTCCTAATAGTTGTCGGTTCTGCTTTCACGTTAAGTCGTCCGTCCATTTTGAGCTCATGTTTGTATGTGGAGCGAGGCAGGGGGCCAGCCTTTAGCTTGCCGAGGAGAAAGCAGAAGACACAAGTAACAGGTCAGAAATGAAAGCAAGGACCTTCCTCCCAACCTTAGAGAGAGGAAAAGTCTTAGGAGGTAATACTGTGAACCGTTACACACCAGCAAATTAGGCAACAGCTTTTCAGAAACACACAAGTTGCTAAAACTGAGTCAGGAAGAAAGAGGAAATCTCAGCAGACCTCTGACAAGAAAGAGATCGGATTATCAAAACCTCCCAGCAAAGGAGAGCTCAGGAACAGAAGGCTCCCTTTCAAACGTTCTGTGAAACATGGGCGGAGAGTCTGCGCTGGCGCTACTCAGACTCCTCGAAACAGCGAAGAGGAGAGACCACGTCCTCGCACACGCCAGGAGGCCGGCGAAGCCCGAGACACCACAAGGAAAGGGCAGACCGAGCGCTCTTACGGGGATCGACGCAGAAATCCTCGACAAAATAGTAGCAAACGGAAACCGCGCTCTCCGAGGGTCGTACACCGTGACTAAGTAGTGTCCCGCCCTGATCCGCGTGCTGTCACTCCGCGGGCAGCAGAGTCCTGCCTCCAGTCCCCGTGAGCCTGCCGTCCCAGACCGCCTTCTGCACGGGGCCGAGGCCGGGGCACGGGGGCTGCGATGCGGACGGTCGCTGGGGTGCGGGGTCCCTGGCTGTGCGTCGTGCTACGGCCGGCGGTTGCTTTGGGCCGTTCTGAGGTGGATGTTGCAGACTGAGCGGTGCGGCCTTGGAAGAACGGGCACCTCAGCGTCCTCTGACAGAGCTGTCTGGTGGCAAGAGCTCAGGGTTGGGTAAAAGCTGCCGTTTTTGAGGCCAGATGCTTCCCACTGCTTTTCTCTAGAGGGGACCGCGTGTCCTTTGAGGGGGGTGGGCAGGCCCTGCTCTCCAGTGGTGGCTTTTGTTTGCTTGTGGTGAGAGGAGGGGTGGCGGCCATCTTGTTCTGAGACGCAGCCGTGTCCTGGTTTCCGGTCCCGCCGAGGCCCGCGCGCCTGGCTGTTGGCCCCTGCTGCAGCCTTCTGTGACCGACCAGAGCGGACACAGCCTCATCAGTGATGGAGTGCGCGGTGTGGTGTTGGTAGGGCACTGAACGGGAAACACAGGAGGCTGTTGAAACGCATCACAGACAACCAAAGAACTACGTCTAATTGATGACGTTGAAAAGTGCTACAGTTTACCTGGAAAAAGGGAGGTTGGTAGGAATGACCCTAATGTCCCCCTCGGTGGCAGTTGCTACTGTCTAATAATGACTAGAACAGTCATGCTCTTGACGCTTCAGACAGGAAGAAAAACACGCTCCACAGAGCGCCCACAGGGGCAGAAGTTCCGACTGGTAAAATGAGAGACGGGACCCGCTTCCCCAGCGTTCCCCCAACGCCTGCAGTCTCTGACCTAACGAGAGGTAAGTACTTTGTTTAGAAAATCGAGTGGGGAATACTTTTAAAAATGCTTTCTCAGTGAAAACGAGGAATTAGTAATTCAGTGCTAATTAACACACTTCAAGTTCACACACACGCGTGCACACACACGCGCGCACACACACATGCGCACACACGCACTTTGTCAAGATGCTGTCCGGACGGCTGGGTGGGCCCTGCCGAGTCCTGGTGGCTGAGACCTCAAGTCCCCGCCTGACCTCTAACTGCCTCCCCTTCCCTCCACCGCCAGCCGGCCCACTTCTGTCTCTCTGTGCCCGTCACCCTCTGTGCCTCAGCCTCTGTGGGCCCGGGAGGCGCTCCAGGTCCGGCGCCGGCCTGTCTTCCATGGTCCAGCCGCACGAGCCTGTTTCTCACCACCTGAAAAATTCCTGTCCTTGCACATCTCCCTCCTTGCGCACGCGGTTCTTCTGCTTGGACCCACGACTGCCCCTGCTGCCCCCCGAAATCCTCCCCTTACCCTGGAGGCATCCGTTCCACTGCTCGGCTTTCCACAAATCTCTGGACAGACTTGACTTTCTCTTTCCCCGGGACCCCCCACGTTGGCTTACGCCACCAGAATTAATGGTTCGTTTAGGCCGTCAGTGTTGGGTCGCTTTTTCTGGCTCATATTCAGCAACCCAGCTCCTGAGTAAGGGCAAAGCCTTGGAAGAGAGGAGTTTCACGTTGTGTTACAGGTCTCTTGAGGGTCAGATCTGTGTTGGATTCACTCCGGATCTGACATTCCTGACACACAGATGGTCTTCAGACTGGACTGGAGCCCGCACTGGCCCGGGGAGGGGCTGTGCGCAGGGGGGCCTGCCCGTGACTGCCGGAGAGGAGAGGCGTCCGGAGGCGAACTTCTCTATTCCAGGCCCCCTAACTTGGGTGACCTTTGGCCCTGACCTGTGGGCCTCGGTGTACTTCCCTCAAGGCAGCTGGCAGCCCCCTTCTTCTCTGTCACTGGGCTCCCTGCCGTGGAGGTGACAGACACAGGGAGGCATACGGGTGGCTTGTGCATTGCTGTCACGGCAGTTCAAGTGAAGTGCAGAAACAAATCATGATCGACATAAGTCATGTTAAGGAAGGACAGCTTTCTCAACACTGGAGAACCTCCTGGTCCCAGGTAGAGGTACTACAGCCGAAACAGAAGGAAGAGGAACCCACAGTACCATGGGGAGACCGACACAGAGTCCATTGAGAAGGGACGGAATCTGGTAGAGGGTGTGGCGGGAGCTCCATGGAGGCCCGGCCTTGACCCGGAGAAGGCGGGCTGTGTGGGGAGGTTTGCTTGGGAAGTTTGCTGAGCTGTGGCATCACAGCTGAGCTCGGAGAGACAGCTGTCACCTCAGGTGACAAAGGAGGTTGGGGCACGGACAGGGCATTGGAGCCCTGCTGAGAACCTGCCTGTCAGAGGAAAAATGGCCCAGGAAGGCTGGGGTCTCGGGGCAAAGGGGAGATGAAGAAGCAGGCAGCATTTAATGCTTTAGATGTCTGCTTGTTCCCGTCGTGCCCTCCGTTCTGAGAACCCGGGGTACTGAACACCCCGTTCTGAGCATTGCTTCTCCTACACCACCTCTGGAGCAGAGCCTGCACTGATCCAGAACGGGGCGCCTGCCGTCACCGGAGCCGTGCTCCCGTCAGGTTTGTGAGCCGGCCGGCCGGGGCGGGCCCTTCTCCCTCTCCTCCTCTCCCACTTCCCTCTTTTGGCTGAAGCCAGTAGGTGTGGCTGAGAAGGCCAGCGTGATGGCCGAAGGCACTGTGCCCAGAGCAGCAGGGACAGGAGGAGCTGGAGTGGGGGGCCTCGATGGAATTTGAGTCTTTCCGGTCACAGTCCTGCCCCTGGGTGGGTTCCGTAATGTGGTTCAGGAGCCTCATCATAGACTCTGCCTTTTGTGAGCTGGATCAGGGTGGGTTTCTGCGTGAAGTAATGTCAGTAGACAGTAGCCAGCGTAGAGAGAAGCGGTGGCAGGTCTCCGCAGGGCAGCGGCGTCACATTTGGGAGCCTGCTTGAGATTCTCTGCCGCTCCCTGCCTTGTGCGCACACATGCATGCACTCGTAAGGAAAAAAAAAGTATGAAAACCAAAATCAGTAGCAAATGTTCTCTTAAATAGCAAAATGTTGAAACCATGTGAGTTAAAATTAGGAATGTCTGCTGTTACTGCTGCTTAAAATGACGGAGGTTCTAGCAAACCAGGGAAGACTCTAGAAGGATGAAGTAAGTGATAGAACAGTAGACAAGAGGCAGCGCTGTTTGGGCTGCTGCAATGTGTTGGGTCCTAAGAGCACCTCAGGTTTGGTCATTCACTAGAAGGGCTCCCCGAGCTCTGCGTGAGGCTGTCCTCACAGCTGAGATGTATCGCGGTGAGGGGCACAGGGAAAAGTCGGTGTGGGGGTAGGCACGGCTCGGGGGCAAAGTCCAGAAGAAGCAGGTGCGAACATCTGAGTCCTCTCCCGCTGGACGTGTGTCACGTGTGTGGTCACCGCGTCTGTGGACTGATGTCCGCCTGGGAGGCTCGTCGGAGGCTCAGGGCCCAAGGGCTTTATCAGAGGCTGCTCTCTCGGCACCCTCTGCCCGGCACCCTCTGCCCGGCACGCACGGAATCTCCAGATTCCCAGTTTGGCATACCCCACATTGTGTCGGCAGGTGGGCACAGCGAGCCACGTGAGACTTCTGGAACCATGCTCAAGATACAGAAGTCATTCGCGCTCTCCACTGTGGTGGTAAGAGCCTGTCAAACATTTCATGTATGTGGTAAAACAATACATTTCAGAATAAAGGACTCATGAAGAAAACAGAAATCTCGCAGACATCTGCACAGCTGTGAAAGTGTATTTAGGAAGGTATAACAGCATAAAAATGAGTTAATATGCAAACAATACAGTTCCGGTTAGGGTCCAAAGGAGGTCTGTTTTTGGAATTGAATAAAAATATCTTAAAATTTATACGAGTGAATAAATGCCCAAGGATAAAACACCACCGTAGTTGGAGGGGGAACCTCGTTAACCCGGATAGCAAGACCAGAAGCTATTCAAGAAGATATAAATATGCTTAAGCATTAAAACACTTTATATGCAAAGATGCCGTAACCACTCAGTGGGTAGACTGGAAAGGTATTTGTGACGTAGATGATAAAGGATTAACCCGCGCTATGAAGAGACTTCTGAAAAAGTTGTCAAAAAGAGCACCCATGAGAAAAACAGGACAATCTCATGAAGAGAAGGTCTGTAGGAGAGCAAACTCTAATGGCTAAGAAAGGGCCCAAATTCCTTTGGAGTAAGGGAAATAGAAATCAGCTCTGTGGCCCCGGACCAGCTGGCCCAATTTTCAAGAGACTGTGATTTGCTGTGGATGGAGAGGTGGAAGGCAAAATACCCCGCGCTGGTGAAACAGAGAGTGGGATGGCTTCTTTGGAAATCGGTCCTCCAGTGTCTGCAAACCGACAACGCCCACCCCCGCTTTGACTTCCCCGTGTCACCGGAGAACACCAGGAGTCGTGAATGCCCATCGGGGGGACCGTGGACATCAAGGGAGGGTGTGCCACAGTGAGAGGAAGGGGCCGGGGATTACAGCCGCTTCCCTGCAGGGATTTCCACACGGGATGGCCAGTGGGCAAAGGAAGAGGCAGAGCTGTGACCAGTACGTCATGTGGGAAGCGAGTAACGGTGAACGCCACGGACCGGGCCGCACAGCTGTGTGTTGTGCTTAGCCTGCGCGAGCTGAAGAACCGGGGAGCATGTGGACGGATGCGGTCTGCATAGTGACCTCTGTCACCTGCAATGGGACATGCGGGCCCTTTGGGGTTTCTTCCTGCTGCTCTCCTGGAACGGCGGCCTGATGACGGGCGCTTGAGCAGCCATCTTCAGCCTTGAGAGCGCCTCGATGTGGAAGGCACCGCAGTGGCAGGACCTGGCTTCCCGTGGCACCGCCCACCGTGGGACCGTCCCGCTGGACCGCCTACCTCCAGACTACTTCTATGCGGGAGAGACGTGAGCTCTTTAAAGACTCTGTTGGGGGCGCCTGGGTGGCTCAGTGGGTTAAGCCGCTGCCTTCGGCTCAGGTCATGATCTCGGGGTCCCGGGATCGAGCCCCACATCGGGCTCTGTGCTCAGCAGGGAGCCTGCTTCCCCCTCTCTCTGTCTGCATCTCTGCCTACTTGTGATCTCTGTCAGATAAATAAAATCTTAAACAAAACAAAACAAGATTCTGTTAACTTCGGCTTGTGTCACAACTAGCCACACATCATTCCTGTCTGACGTGGTGTGTGCTAAAAGCATGTGAAAAATAATAGCATGCGTAACAAAGTGCTAAGTGGCAGAAGGAATATCAAAAATCACGAGAAGAGACCAAGGCACATGGATACATCTAGATCAGTCCTAGATTCCTGCGGTCGCGAGTGTCTGCTTCCGGCCTGTCCACTCCGACTTGCCTGGATCAGAGCAACTCTTGACCACCCGCCCACCGGTCTGCAGAGTCTGGGCTTCCTTTTATCGGCAGAGTTCGAGGACGTCGACATTACGAAGCCTCCTCTCTCTCCACCGTGGGGCTACCGTCCTGCTTTAAGGAGCGCGATGGGTGCACCTGACCTAGCACCGCCAGCAAGTCAGACCACTGGGAAAGGAGCGGCGCAGCAGAGCGGGTAGCGGCGTGCCCCGGGGGGCAGGGGGTAGAAAATCGTGCCCTGCCTGTGGCGTGTTCTGGATCGTTCCCTGCTTCTGTACCACTTTGCTTTTGTGTTGGAACAATTACTTTAGAACATCAGCTTGAAAAGATTTTTTTTTAAAGATTTTATATATTTATTTGACAGGGGAGAGGCAGAGAGAGGGGGGAGCAGGCTCCCCGCTGAGCAGAGAGCCCGATGCGGGGCTTGATCCCAGGACCCCGGGATCTGAGCCGAAGGCAGAGGCTTAACCCTCTGAGCCCCCCAGGCGCCCCTGAAAAGATTGTTCCAAGTGAAAGAGAGGAATGCTCTGCCCTCCGAGAAGTGGCACCAGGACGAAGGACAGTGGGCCCGGACGGGCGGGGTGTTACGTCCGCTGTGCCTTGAAGACCCGTAAGCGGAAAGTGGCCTATTCCCTCTCACATAAAATGTCCTTGCTTCGGTTGCAGGTCGTGCTGTGCGGCGGGGGTCACTGCCCGGCAGGCCGGGCGGCTGGTTTCCCTCCTGGCTTGGGACCCGCCTGCGGGAAGCACCGCCGCCTGGCGGTCCCGCTCAGAACTGCAGGCGACCCTGGCGGCTGGTCCATGCCCGCTTGGAAGCTAGTCCTAGTGTGTATGCCTCCTCCGTGCAGACAAATACCGCTGGAAACCGTGATGGGAAATGGCAGCAAAACAGAACTTCGCGGTTTGGGAGGCCTGTTCACAAGCACCTCGGAGAGACCACGAGGGCTGGGGCTCGTGCACTGGTTCAGGCTGGCCCTGAGGGGCCTGAGGTGGGACCGGGCGAGACCCGGGCGCCGCCCGCTGTCCTGCATCCCTCCTCACTCCCGCAGAGCTCTCCGTGCGAGGCCCCTTTCTCCCTGTGAGGCGTGTCCCAGGTCCAGACACCTGCAGGGAAGGGCCGGATGCGCCCACGGCGAGGCGAGCAGCCCATCTCCCTGGGGCAGGCGGTGACTGCGGGGCAGGTCGCGAGAGACGGGAGCCTGCGGCGGGCACCTGCGTAACCCTCCGAGGGGCGTCCGTGGGTCGCGTCGGTCTGCGATTTGTCCTCTCGTTTCCCGTTGCATAAACACGCCGAGTTCTTCTCCTCGGGCTGGTGGGCGTGTGCACGGTGTTCAGGTGGGGCCCGCCGGGGACAAAGCTGCTGAGAAACAGGTTCCCGTTCCTCTTGGATTGCTCCGGGACTGGTGGCGCTGCCGGGTCGTGGAGGCGCTGGTGGTCTCACTTGCTGGGAAACTCGCGCACGGTCCAGAGACACCAGCGCACGCTCCCGGTCCTGGGGACCTTTTCCTCTCACTGCCGACTCCCCTTTCCTGCTGTCCTCCATGCCTCGGGCCAGGCCTCCCAGCCCCATGTCCCCCAGCTGGTGCGGTGCTAGGCCCTGCCGGCAGAGGGCTGGAGGCCTCCCGGGGAGGGGGTGTCCTGCGCGGCTCCCCTGCCCATCCCCATCCCACGGGGGCTGCCTGTGTCCCTGCCCTTCCTGCCTTCACTACAGTTGTCTGCACCTTCCACTGCCGCAAACCCCGCAGGTCCCATTTTACCCGCCTCTGCCCTCGTGGGGGCCGGGTGGGGCTTGTGCATGTGGGGGTGTCGCGTTTCAGTTCCCGAGCTGTGGGACTGCATAGTTTCCCCACTTCTTGTTCCGTGACGTCCTTTGTCAGACGTGTGAGTTAGGATTGTTTTCTCCTCCTCTGCCCCTGCCTGTTCATTTTATTGTGCTGAAAAAACAACTCATAAAGTTGGCCATTTTAACCGGTTTTCAGTGTTAAGGACATCCATGTTGTCGTGCAACAGGTCTGGAGAACTCTGTGGTCTTGCAGACCCGGCACTCCGCCCCTCCCCCTGCCTGCCGCAGTGCCTGTGTCTCTGGGGTGCTGGGTCCCTCCGACCAGACAGGCGCACGGTTTGCCTCTTTTCGGTGACTGGTTCATTTCACTCCGCCCCATGTCCTCCAGGTTCATCCGTGCCTCGCCCGCGGCCGCACCGCTTCCTCTGCGGGGCCGGGAGCCGACCGTTGTGCGCACTGAGGGTGCCTGGCGTGCCCCGCATCTCTGGGGAACCCGGTCCCTCCGGCTCGGGGCCGCGTGGACAGCGCTGCTCTGGGCGTGCTCGGGAGCACGAGGTCCGGGCAAACAGCTCTGCGAGACGCCGCTATTAATTCTCCCGGGTAAGAGCCGAAGCGGGGCCGGGGTCGTGCGCAGTTCTCTTGTTCATTATGTGAGGAACCCGCCGACTTGTTTCCGCGGCGACTGTTCCCTTTTCCGGTCCCACCGCAGCATGTAAGGGTTCCACTTTCGTCACGTCCTCGCAGCATTTGTGGTTTTCTGTCTGTCTGGCTTTTTTTTTTTTTTAACAGTGGACATCTTACCGGACGGGGGTCGCAGCTCACGCTGGCTGTGGTCGGTGTTTCCCTGGTGACGGGGGAGCCGGACCGTCTTCTCTGCGTTCAGTGGCCGTTGGCACATGGCCTTCGGAGAAGTGTCTGTTTAAGTCTTTTGCCAATTTTTGGAGTTGTTTGGTTCTGTGTTGTTGACTCGTAGGAACCCTTTATACGTTGTGGGTATTTAACCCCATGTCAGGTACGCGATTTGTGAGTGTTTCTCTGACTCCGTAAGGTGCTTTTCCCCTCTGCGGATCATGCCCTTTGCCCTCCGAGGCACACGAGTTTGTGAACTTGACGTCGTCCCGCTTGCCTTGTCCTTTGTTGCCCCAGCTTGGGTGTTGTCCCCGGGAAAGCACAGCCGTCTCCGGCGCATGAAGCTTCTCCCCTGTGTTTGCCTCTAGGGGTTTGGTGGTTTCGGGCCTTACATGGAGGTCTCTGACCCACGCTTCTGTGTGTGGTGTCCTCATTTCTTTTTTTTTTTTTTTAAAGATTTTATTTTATTTATTTGAGAGAGAAAGACAGTGAGAGAGAGCAGGAGCGAGGAGAAGGTCAGAGAGCGAAGCAGACTCCCCATGGAGCTGGGAGCCTGATGTGGGACTCGATCCCGGGACTCCAGGATCACGCCCTGAGCCTGAGGCAGTCGTTTAACCAACTGAGCCACCCAGGCGTCCCGGTGTCTTCATTTCTTAACGGTGTCTTTAGACCTGCAGCAGTTTGGGATTCTGACGAAGTTTATTTTATCATTTCAAAAGTTTTATGGTTCGTGCCTGGTTCCCTTAATTAAGAAACGTTGCCTAACCCCGGGTCACAAAGAAACCCTTCAGTGTTCTCTCCTATAAATTTTGTAGTTCTAGCATTTAAGTTTGAGCTTAGGATCCATGTCAAATCCACTTCTCTGTCTGGGAAGAGGAGTGAGCTGCTTTTCCCCACGTGAGCTTCTGCCCTGAGAGCTGAGGACTCCCCGTCCTGCCAAATGGAGGGGGTGCGGGGCCACACACCCATCAGACCCCCTGGGGAATGACAGGTGTCCCTCTCTGGCTGTCGGGGGCTGCTGGAAGACGGCCCTCGGTGGGCAGTCATCTCTGGGGATGTTAGCCACCCGGGCCGCGACTGCACCGTGCTCCAGGGGAGGGTGCGTCCAGTGACTGGACCACACGGGGCTCGAAGGCTTCTTCGCTCTGACTGGATGGCTCCGAAGGTCGTCCCCAAGGCTCCCGGGCTGGATGAGGTCTTCTGGGGGAAGACTGCAAGCCACCCTCCTCCCGCCCCTGCAGGCCTCCCCCGAAGGCACTTCTTATGGACAGGCCACCCACTGCCCGCTCGCAGGCCGCCGTAGGGGGGACCTGGCCCCCGACAGGTGTCACGCGTCAACTGGCCAGTGCCTGAGGCTTTGCCTCTGGGTCCTGTCCTGTCGCAGCGATCTGCGGGCCACTGGTCACGCTCCTCTTCTAGGCGTGGCTCTCAGAACGCGGCACCTCGCAGCAGCCGCACCTGGAGCCTGCGGGACCTGCCTGGCGGCGCCCAGGGTGGCGTGCTGTGGCAAGTGTGCCTGCTGGGCCTCTGGACCTCGCTTGTCTGGAGCTGCCGGCGCTCCGGCTCCTGCTCAGACCGCCCAGGCCTCCAAGCTCAAGGGGGAGGTGGTGCCCGGGGAGCCAAAGCCTGACCTCACGAGGGGCTTGAGGCGTGGAGCGGGTAGGAGGGTTCCCTTGGACGTGCAGTCGGCCCGTCGCCCGCAGCACGACCACCGGGGCTAGTGAGCGGCACTGCCGGTCCCGTAAAACCGTATTTACAGCCACATTCGGCCCTGAGTCCAGGCTTGCCGGCCCCCGCTCTAGCCCCGGCTTCTCCCGCTCGTGTGTGCATGGGAACCTCTGGAGGGGGTACGTGTGGCGTGGACCCCTCAGGTCCCCCGACTTTCTGGGTCAGGAGGCTGGGGAGGGGGCCCAGGGGAGGCGTCTCCCACAGGCTCCAGGTGCGGCTGCTGCACGGTGCTGCGTTCCGAGAACCACGACCTAGAAAGGCGCGTGACCAGCGCGCACAGCGCAAGGCTGACAGGGCTGCCTGGCCCGGCACGCCTCCGCCACGGGGCAGCTTCAGGTCCCGCTCTGGGAGGACTCTGACTGGATGGAGCACCCCGCTCTGTGTGGAGGGAGTGGTGCCCGCGACGGTGTGCATGGGATGTGAGGAAAAGCGTGTGACCAGGGACCCCCGGGGCAGAAGCATCGGCGCTCCTCTGAGCACCCTGAGAGATAAGAGACAAGTGGGCAGCGACCCTGGGGAGGACCGATGGGCGTCTAGGTCCTGCAGACTCAGCTCCCAGTCTCGACACCACGGTGAGGCTGTCCCTGTGGAGGAGACTTGGGGGATCCTGGAACAGCTCCCCCACCCAGGAGGGGGCCACAGACATCACCCCAAGCCAGAGTCAGGGAGGCAGTTCCTGCGGGAGACGTGGGGCCTCCAGCAGTGGGGCGCTCAGTGGCCCATCGAAGCAGCCCTCCGGTGGGGTGTCTGTCCCCTCTGCTCCATGCTGGGGGTCCGGCGACCCAGAGCCCCCACCGCACGGCCGCCACTCCTGCCCTGGGCCTCGGTGTACATCGCCCCCGCTTTCACCCACGGCTCTCCCCGCTTCTCCCCTTCTCCTGGCCTAGAGCTGGAAAGCCGGCACGCGCTGGGCCTGCAGGTCCGGCTTCCGCTCCTTGGCAACCTCGTCAGGCTCCCCGCGCCGTCCCTGGGTTGGTGACTCCGGAAGGTACAGCTTTCGTTTCCTGCGGGCCACCCGGGCGCCGGGTCAAACACAAGGCACCCGGCGTAGCTCGCCGCCTCCTGGCCCCACCACGTTCCTCCTGCCCCAGGTTTGCTTGACCGGGACAAGAACTCCGTCCCCATTTAGTGCGAAGATCTGGCCAAAACCTGAGCTGTGCCCTCCGGTCTCTGTGTCACGGCCAAGCGTCCCAGTAGGACTCCAGTCCTCCCCAGCCACTGGCCCCGGCCGCTCGGCCTCCTGGTGGCCCTTAGGACCCCTCGCCTGCTTCTCTCCGCACAGCAGGCCCGGACTGGGTTCAAATCCCAAATCCTTCCCTGGGCCTGACCCCCTTGGCGAGTGCTCCCTTCCTCAGACGGCCCTCCCTTGCCCTCCTGGGCAGGGGGCAGACTCCCCAGGCTCCTTGCTGCCTGGGACCCGGCCCCCGTGTCAGCTCATCAGAGAGACGATCCCTTGCCACCCTGCCCGGAACAGTACCTTCCGTCACTCAGTTTCCTTATTTCTCCTCGCAGCACTGGTCACCAGGAGATGCTAGGGGGGCGGGGGGTGTCTCCTGCTGCCCCTGCACTGGGAAGGGAGCTCCTGGAGGACCAGGTCCTCAGTGCCTGTAGAGACCCGCAGTGGGCCCTGGATATACACAAAAATGGTTCACGGGGCACCTTGCTGGCTCAGTCGGTTAAGTGGCTCTTGATTTCGGCTCAGATAGTGATCCCGGAGGAGGCCTGCCCGGCCCCAAACTCCCGTTTCCCAGGACGTCTTAGGGTGCTGGTGGGCGGGGCAAGGGTGGCTTCCTGAAAGGGTGACCGGGGAGCTCCCTCCCCCAACGGCAAAGGGCCCCGGCAGGTGTCAGGACCGCTCAGAGTTGCCCTAGGACAAGCACCTTTACAGACCCAAACAGTGATGCCAACCAGCAACGGAGGGAACCGGGTTTTGCCGGTGGGGGCTGAACTGTGTCCCTCCCACATGCACACGGTGAGCCCTGACCCCGAGCCGCTCTGAAGGGGACTGTATTCAGAGACAGGCCTTTAAGGAGGGGATGAGGGTAAAAGGAGGACCTTCGGTCGGAGCCCAGGGTGGCCGGTGTCCTTGTAACAAGAGGTCTGGACCCTGGAATACGGCAGAGGGACAGGGGCACAGAGGAGAGGCGGACACCTTCGTCTCGGACTTTGGCTTCCAGGACGGCGGGACCCTTTCTGCCCTTGACACTGCCAGCCAGAGCAGACGCACAGGTCCCTGGCTGGTGTCGGGACAGGAGTCACTTCTGCATCATGGGCAGTTATCAAAGTAGCTTCCCTGGAATGCACATCGGGTAGGCGGAGGGCAGCGCATGGAGACAGTGCTGTCCCCTCCCCCACGCCGGCGGTGGAGGTCCGGATGTGGGCCTCTGGGAATCCAGCCTCGGGGAATCCAGCCTCAGGGATGAACCTGCTCCGGAACCGAACCCGAACCCTGACCCGAGGCTCCGGTGCCCTGCAGGGCTGCGTGCAGGGGTGGCGGGGCGGGCCTCTAGCCCCGGAGGAGTCCCCTCCCGCCCTCCTCCTGGACCTGTGTGCATGGACGGTGGGGGTCTCTGCCTGTACCCCACCCCCAGGAGTGCAGCGCGGATGTGGTCACTGCACCGGCTTCTGCGGGCCCCGCCTGGGAGGGGAGGGCGGCCCCGCTGCGCTGGGGGGTCCTCCAGGCCAACCGTAAGGCGCCTGCTTGTGTCTCTCAGGCCCCACCCGCTCCAGCACCGGGGGCCACTGCACGGGTCGGCCGTCGGAGGGCCCGAGGTCGCGCAGGCCCCGCCCCCAGCCCCGCCCCGGCAGCCCCGCCCCCGCCCCCGCCCCGGCAGCCCCCGCCCGCCCGCCGCTCCCCCCACTGCTCTCCGCGCCTTCCGGCCACAAGCACTGCCCCCGGCAGGTGGACGCCCGCCCCTCCCCGGGGCTGCCCTCGGTGCCCCGCCACCTCCCTTTCCTCCCCTCGTCTCGGTCTCGGTCCCGGTCCCGTCGGTCCTTTGGTCCCGAGGTCGGCATGGCGCGCGCGCTGGGGCCCCAGCGGCGGCTCCTGGCCATCTACACTGGCGGCACGATCGGCATGCGGAGCGAGCAGGGCGGTGAGTGCGAGGCCTGGGGTGGGGATCAGGTTGTTCTCACCTCCAGTGACCTTTCTCAGGCCAGGGCCGGGCACTGGGGGCCCTCTGGGGCGCTCTCAGCCCCCCTCCCCTCAGCTGCGGCTGGAACCCTCAGCACAGAGGCGTGCCCGCCCCACACCCGAGGGCCCTGCGGCTTCTGCCCCACCGCCTCCCCCCTTCCCCGTGGCCAGGGTGGTGGGCAGGTGTGTATCCGCGGTCCAGGCCTTCCCCTCCGCGGACAGAGGCAGTGAGAGCACGCCTGGCCTTTTGCAAAGAGGGCTTCTGACAGCAGTGGGCACACACTTCGGGGCAGTGCTCAGGGGCGGCAGGGGGCTTCGGGGAGCCGCACATCTTGTCTTTGGGAGTTGGTGCCGGCCAGCTGTGCTGGGGGGTGGGGGCCCGGGCGGGGGTGCTGGAGCTTGCAGGCCACCCCAAGCCAGGGTGCCCTCAGCGGGGGCCAAGCACCTACAGTGAGGTCCCCCACGGCCCAGAAAGAGGAAGTCTGCCCACCAGCATCCAGAACATTCTGGCATTCCTGGGAGAGGGGGAGACGGTTCCCCGATGTCCAGGCAGGCCAGGACGCACCCTCAGCCTCGGGAGTGGTGACTCAGACACCACTGGCGGCTCCGGGTGGCTCCAGCCACTCCCGCTCGGTCCCGGTTACTCATCTGGGACGCCCGCACTGAGTTGGGACATTTCTTGAGGCCCCGCCTTGCAGAGCCCCAGGGCTCAGGCCTGTGTAGAGAGAGCCCTGTCCTGGAGGGGCTTGGGCCCAGGGACCTGGTTGTCCACCCGGCCCGCCCGCCTGCGGCTGCTGCGCCCTCTGCCTCTCCAACCCGGTTAGCTGGTGGGTGACCTGCAGCCTGGAGGCGGCGGCGGACACCACCGTGCGGGGGCTGCTGTGGCTGCTTGCACCCCACCCCGCAGGCCAGAGAGGGGCAGACGCTGAACCAGTGGCAGCATGTGAGGAAGGTCACAAAGGCCGTGCGCTGGGAACACGCAGGGCTGTGGCTGCCCGTTGGGCAGGACCCTGCGTCTGGCTCCCCGCTTCCCTGGAGGGCACAGAGTGGTGGCGCTTCCCGGGAGGTGGGAGAGAGCCGGCGGGGCTGAGAGGAGGGACACGGGGCCCAGAGGTGGTAGCTGCCCTGTGCCCACCCCCCATCCTGCTCCCCCAGGCTTGGCATGGGGCCAGCTGCAGTTCTGTTGTGCTCAACACGCAGCTCCCAGGGTCTGGGCTGCAGAGACGGGTGGACTCCGACCCTTCCCACCAGCTGTGCCCCCTCCCCTGCTTCTCGCGGGTGGCCTTGTGGTCAGAGAGGCTGCAAACTCACCTGCTGAGAAGGTGAATTAGAGACCCTGACTCAGGAAAGACAGCCTGGGGGTGGGGGTCGTCTTCCCTACAGGGAGGAATCTTCCAGAATCCCTTAGAGCCTTCCCTAGGCCTGGTGAAGGTGAGGCCACCAAGCACCTTCTTGCGTCCAGAGCGGCCAGCCTGTCCTAGCTGGCAATGATGCTGGTCTTCAGAGCTCTGGCCGAGCTGCAGGCTGGGGGGCAGGTGGCCTCCAGTCCGGGGCAGGGGTGCCTCGTCCTCCGCGAGCCGCAGCGGCCTCTCTCCGCTCCTGGCTGAGGGCTTTGCCTTCATGTGGCCTGCTTCATCCCCTGCCCCACGGCGCTGCCAGTCCTCCCCCTTCAGGAAGGCTTCAGGGAGCCCATGACTTACGGGCCAGAGGACAAAGGAGGCAGAGGTGTGGGATCTGGTCCCTGCTGGCCCTCTAGCATCACGCAACCCCTGATCCCCGGCTCCTGAGACCAGGGAGGGACCTGGGCCTGCTCTAGTGCATGACTGGCTCTCCGTGTTCTTGAGGGACACACATCTCCCGCTGGCTTTTCTGGCTAAAAATGTCGTAGAGTGAAAAGGTGTCTGGGGACCAGGGCTGCACCCCAGGCCAGGGCAAGAGCAGGATGAGGGCTGGTGGAGGAGCCGGGCTCCTGGCCGCTCCAAGCCCTGCCCGGGTCGTTGAACTCAGGACTCCGGGCCCTTCCCCAGAGTTCTGATGGGAACCGCATCAATGATTAACTCGCCCTGCACTGCTGACAGGGCTCCAGTGGTGCAAGGGGGGCGAGGGGCGGTGAGGGCGCAGGCCAGCCACAGCAGATCTGTTGGGATTGTCACCGTTGGTGTTTCTGGCCTGCAGGGCACACAGCACTGTGGGTCGGAGCCTGCCCAAGTCAGGACGGCCAGCGGAGGGCAGAGGCCGTGGCCACTGGGGACAACCCATGACCCGTACCATCTCTGGGTTCAGGAAATATGTCACAGGGCAAGGGACATCATGAAAAGAAGGCAGATGATGACCCCGAGCCCAAGGCTGAGCAGCACCTGGGGTCTCCTCCCACACAGCCGAGGAACCCAGGACCCCTCCCTGCTGGCCGCCACCGTAGGGGCCCTTGTGGGCACTCGCACACAGAGCCCAGGGAGCAGAGCTTTGGGGGGCCGGGCGTCTGATGGCGCCAGGACAGCCTGGCGGATCGCAGGAGTTCCTGCCGCCGAGCCTCGTCACCGACTGCAGCATCTGAGCCCTCGGCCCGGCCTCCTTCCTGAACAGTCTCACGTGCTCACAAACTCACGTCTGGAGCCTAAGCCATAGGTGGTTCTGGGGGATCTGCTGTCCTAGGGTGCACATGAGCGGTTTGGTGGGCGCAGAGCTGCGGCCCCTTGCCTTTGGGGCCCAAGGACGAGACCACGTTCTGGTTTTACAGGCACCTGGTATGGGGGCCCTCGCTGAGAAAAATAACATGATTTACAAAATCAGAGTTCAACGTGAACATTTACTTGGAATGATTAAGGAAATCATAACAAATCACTGGTTTTAAAAAGCCAGATATCAGAAAACTGTTTTGTTCATTAACTTGCTGATGCTCTCTCACGGCGGCGCCCCCCTTATCTCTGGGCATTTCCCCGAGCTGTTCTAGCGGGACAGCAGCCCCCACGCTGCCACAGGGTTGTGTGGCGAGAACAACAGGAGCGCAAGGCCTTTCCTTGGGTCAGTTTGGCCTGTGCTGCCCACTTGCTCCCTGGCTGGTGGGACAGCGGGGTCCTGTCCTTTCCGGGGGGCCCTGCAGCCCTGCCCCTCCCCACCTTGTGGAAGCAGGATGTCCCTGGCAGCCACTGCCCCTCCAAGGGTCAGCAGGTGACCACCCACATCATACGTGTGTCCCATGAAACCCACACCAAGTGCATCCCCACCTCACCTGCCCCGCAGTTGGACCCTCAGCTTTGCAGACTGCCCTGCGTCACCCACCACAGGGAGCTGCGGTGGAAAGTGGTCGTGTGTGTTTCCCGGGGTGGTTCGACCAAGTGCGCATGAGGGTGCCCCCGCCCCTGCTCTGGGCAGGCATCTGACCTCAGGCAGGAAGGGTCCTTCCTTCCCGCTTCCTTGGCCGTGGCCGCACCGCTGCAGCCTCCGTGCCTCTCCCTGCCCTGTTCCTCCACGGCAGTCGTGTGCTGATGTCCCCTCTGTCCGCCCGGCCCCATTGGCTTGATGCTTCTCGCCCACACGGTTTACTTCTGCGGCAGGCGTGAGCGGAGCGCCTGCTGGGGCTGCGTGCGAGGCGAGGGCACGTTGTTCACGGTGCATCCCCACCGGGGTTCCCTCTGCCACAGACATCCCTGAGCAGCCATGGGGCCGGTCTGCCCGTGCTGGCTGGGGGATTGGCAGGAGCTGGGACCCGGGCGTTAACGGGCAGGCGGACACTCCGAGGGGGCTTGGGGCGGGGAAACGGTCCCAGTGAGCTCACAGCCCGGCCACGCTTCACCGTCCGCCCGTGTGAGGTGAGCACAGATGTGCTTCCTACTTGTTTCAGATAAGGACGTGTCTCAAGGAGGGGCACCCTGTTGTCCTCGTTGCCGTGTCCAGGGGCTCAGCACAGCCAGGCATGTGGGAGACGCCCAGAGAAGTTAGCTGACCTGTCCAAGGTCACGGTGCTGGTAGGAAGCAGGCTGGAGCAAAAGGTTAGGAGGCCTGGAAGCCTGAGAGCCTCTGCCAAGGCTTGTTTCTAGGAAGCGCACCTGGAACGTAGTAGGGCTCTTCCACGACACGTCACTGTTTCTGTCCAGCGCCTTAGATGCAGGCTTCTAGGACACCGAGGCTGCAGGCAGAGGGCCTGGGCTGCGTGCGTTGTGGAGGGGTTGCACGTGGTCTAGAGAGGGTACAAGGGCAGCTGGGCAGTACGTGGGAGGGGCAGTGGGCCTGGACATCAAGGAGGACTTCCTGGAGGTAGCAACCCGAGCTGGGGCGAAGCACCTGCTGGACTTGAAGGGGCTTGGACCAAGGACTTGCAGGCAGAGCCGACAGCATGTCTGTGAGCAGGAGCTGGTGTGGGCCTTCTGGGAAGTGGGGGAAGAACCGGAGGTCCATTGGGCTGCACGGAGAGAAAAGGCGGCAGATGGGGTGACCTGGCCCTGGGTGGAGGGGCCAGAGCCCCTGGCAGGGCCCCTGGGGCTGTCTCACTGGCTCCACAGGAAACTGTCCGGTCCAGACAGAGCAGCTGCCCATCCTCACCAGATTCTCCCCCGACAAACCCGAGCCCTGCCCAGACCTGGCCCCCAGCATGTCGGGTAGATGTCCCGATGCGGAGGGAGGAGCCAGCGGCTAGAGGAGTCAGCGGTGGCTGCTGGCCCTGACCCACACTGCCCCCAATCCGGCTTCTGCCCTTAGTGCTCGTCCCTGGGAGTGGCCTGGCCGCTGTCCTGAGGTCACTGCCCATGTTCCATGATGAAGAGTACGCCCGGGCCTGTGGCCTCCCGGAGGACACACTGGCGCTGCCGTGAGTGGGGGCTCCGTGGGGTCCCAGGTGGGGATGACCACCGGCTGTCAGTGGGGTAGCGCTGTCCTGAGACGGCTGCCTGCAAGGCCCACAGGGCTGGCTGTGCTCACTGATGTCCTTTCACACTTTCCTGGCTTTAGAACCAACCAACAGCCCCCTTTCAAGTGAGCCTCGGACTCCCCCCACCTCGGGGTCCCCAGCCACATGTGGATGCAAGCTCATCAAGAGAGGCGGGGGCTGTCTCCCCTCGTGTAAGGGTCCCCCTATCTCTTAGCTCTCGGCCAAGGCTGCCTGGTGCCCTTCACGGCTGTCAGGCTGAGGGGGGAGTCACCCTCCTGGTCCCCCAGCTCCCTGCTGCCAGAGATTCTCCTCCGAGGGTCGTCGTCTGGCCCCAGCCTCCCTCTCAGAGCTGGTTCTGTGAGGCGCAGACCATCCTGCCCCATCCTTGAACCCTCCTGAGGACCGGGGTCCCTGGGGGAGGCCAGGCCCTGTCCTCCGGATGCCAAGACACTGGATATATAGAGCCCACTGAGAAGTCCCTGGTGCAGGGGTCGGCAGGGTGGGGTGGGGGGAGCAGAGCTGGCCAGGGAAGCAGGGGGCAGAGCGGGAGTCCTTGTTCTGCCTCCCGCAGGCCCGCCAGCCCCGACCAGAGAGTCATCTACACGGTGCTGGAGTGCCAGCCCCTCTTTGACTCCAGTGACATGACCATCACTGAGTGGGTTCAGATCGCTCAGACCATCGAGGTAGTTGAGGAGTGTGGACGTGGCTGGGTGTGTGGGTGGGGCTGTGTGTACTGGGAGGGGCTGCGAATGGGCGTGGCTAGGAGTGTGGGTGGAGCTGAGCGTACTGGGCGGGGCTGCGAGTCTGGGCGTGGTTAGGAGTGTGGGTGGAGCTGAGCGTACTGGGCGGGGCTGGGAGGGTGGGGCTGTGTGTACTGGGAAGGGCTGAGGGTCTGGGCCTGGCTAGGAGTGTGGGTGGAGCTAAATATACTGGGCGGGGGTGGGTGGGTGGGTATGGGCGGAGCTGGTTGGCTGGGCGTGGCTAGGGCTTCAGAAGCACTCCCCTTGGGGTCTGGGGTGGTGGGGTCTGCTTGCCTGGCCTGAGACTTGGGAGCATCAGGAAATGACAGTTTTAGGAAAGTGCTGGACCCTCGGGTTACATCTCAGGCCCTTTCCCCTGTACAAGCAGAGGATGGGCAGCGAGGGCCATGTCTCTTTTCCCGTGGGGGAATGTCCCAGACGGCTGTCCTGGTTAGTATCCTGGGCTGGGATGCTGTCTGTCCGCTTCCCTGCAGGTTGACAGGCTCCATGACCCCCGTCCCCACCCCGTTCACCCCACCCGCCCTGAAGGCAGAGACTTAGTGGATTTGGGGCCCATAAAAGGTAGAGAACCCTGTGCAGTTCTCTGGTTTACAGCACGCAGTGCGGACCCCTTACCTGGTGCTAGACCCCCCCTCGTCAGCTTTCCTCTCTGCTCTGCCCAACCTCATCATCGCCAGCCCCGCTCCTGCACAAGCCTGGCCTGCTCCCCGACTGCCTCCTGCCCCCTCCCACCCCTACTTCGCCCTCCCGCCCTCTCCAGGCCCAGTTCTCACCTGCCTCCCTTAAGAAGCCTCAGAGGCTCATCGCATACATTCATCTTCCCGGCAGCTGGGGACTGGCCCCCGCCCCACGCTTGTGTTCTGCCTCTGGGGGCGGGGGAAAGCAGCCTCCTGGGCCCCATCCCCTCTCACTGTGAGGGGGACCATGTGTGGTCCTGGGCCTGGTCCTTACATTCCTGAATGGGCCCACTAGCTGACAGTGGACATGTCTGTTGCCATAGTCTGGGGCAGTCTCCCTGGTGTGTGGCCAGCAGCGTCCTCTGGTTGGGGCCTGACCGCTTTGCTGAGCTCCCGGGATTGCTGTCCTGGCCGCAGTGTCCAGCCATGCGCAGACTCAAAGGGCCTTTGGGGCCCTAGTGGCCCCGCCTGTGGCAGTGCCCCATGCGGCCAGCAGAGGGTGCCCCAGCCTGCCACACTGCTCGGCAACCGAAGTTAGGGTCAGCCAGGCATGGTCTTCCAATGGGCCAGGAAGGATGCTCCCCTCAGGTGGGTTTGGCCCCGCTGGTTCCCAGAGCTGTGCCCCTTGCATCCACAGCTTGGGCCATCCACCCTCCAAGGCCCAGCCTTGGCTGCCCTCTAGCTGGTGGCCACAGGATGAATTGCAGGGGCGGCCAGCGTGTCTGGGAGGCCTTCTAGGCTTTGCTGTACCTGGAAGGGCTCTTCCCCACGTTTGCCTGCCAGTGTCCTGCCCTCTTGTTGGGTCCTGGTCCAGCCAGCCACCCAGATCACCCGCCAGCTCCCAGCCCCGGCTGTGCCTTGTGCCCTTTTGCCATGTCCTTGCCTGGCCCTCCTGCTGGACCGTGAGCTCACAGCTCACTCGCCCCTGCAGCCGCCTGCCCAGGAGGCAGGGGTCACATGGCACAGGGCTCCCCAGGAGTCCTGAGCTGAGTCCTGGTGTAGCCCTCCAGCTGACCTGTGCTCTTGGGAGCCCTGACTATCACCTGGGGGAGATGCTGGCCGGAAGTCTAGTGCGGATCCTCCAGAGGATGTCTTCCCTGCCAGCGGTGGCCAGGATCCCACCAGTGCCTCCCTGCCTCCCTCCCTCTGCACCGGGGACCCTTTCCTCTCTCCCTCGGGCGGAGGCCGGCCTGAGTTTGCTGCGCCCCGCAGAGACACTACGGGCGGTACGACGGCTTCCTGGTCATTCACGGCACGGACACCATGGCCTTCGCGGCCTCCGTGCTCTCCTTCGTGCTGGAGAACCTGCAGAAAACTGTCATCCTCACGGGCGCCCAGGTAATGGCCCAGGCCTGCTGGGGGGCATGAGGGCCTCCCTGAGGCCACAGGGGGAGCCCGGGCCGGACCCCGGGCCTCTTTCTCAGCCCTGCAGCTCCCAGAGGCAGCGCCCATGGGTTGGTGCCGGCTGGCTGTGCTGGGCAGCCCTGTGGGTCCCGCTGGTGCCTGTTCTGCCCTCCCGTGGCGGGTGCGTGGCCTGCTGTCCACCTGTCCACCTGTCCAGCCGCCCTGACTTTGAGCCTCTGGTCATGCTTCCCACTGAGGCCGCCATCAGGGGCCGTGGGAGCCTTAGCCCGTCTCTGGCCTCCTCGCCCAGGTGCCCATCCATGCCCTGTGGAACGACGGCCGGGAGAACCTGCTGGGGGCCCTGCTCATGGCGGGCCAGTACGTGATCCCCGAGGTACCCGCCCCTCCCTGGTGCGGGGGTGGGGGCTCGGCCTCTGGAGTGTAGGCGAGGGTTGGGGAGGCTCTCGGGTGGGACTTGCAGGGAGAGAGTCGGGCAGGGTTTACAGATCTGCCACCCTCCCCCGTGACCTAAGCTGTCATCATAGAGAAACTCCGAAGATAAAGAGCAGAAGGAAACACCACCACCCACGTTTTACTTCCCAGAGGTGCTGCTGGGAACAGAGTGCTGTATTTTCTTCCAGATTATGGATCTTTTTTCTTTTTTTTTTTCTTAAGATTTTATTATTTGAGGGGCGCCTGGGTGGCTCAGTGGGTTAAGCATCTGCCTTTGGCTCAGGTCATGATCCAGGGTCCTGGGATCGAGCCCCACGTCAGGCTCCCTGCTCAGCGGGGTCTGCTTCTCCTTCTACCTCTGCTGCTCGCCCTGCTTGTGTTCCCTCTCAAATAAATAAATAAATAATGTTTTTAAAAGAGATTTTATTTATTATTTGAGAGGACACATGCACCAGTGGGGTGTGGGGCAGAGGGAGAAGCAGACCCCCCGCTGAGCAGGGAGCCCGATGCGGGGTTCCACCGCAGGACCCTGCGGCCAGGCCCTGAGCCGAAAGCAGAGGCTTCACCGACGGAGCCCCCGGCGCCCCGAGATTACGTCTCTTACACGTGCTCACGCTGTGTGTGTGCGTGCGTGGCAGTTTCTGTAGAAGTTGGCCGCACCCTCTGGCTGTGCAGCTGGCTTTCCCTGTTCAGCAAACCCCTATCACGGGGGGCCACAGGGGACCTCACAACACCCCCCCCACATTGCAGGGGACCCCGTGCTGGGAGGCGGGCACCCACCCTGGGGAGGCAGTGTCCCCCACGTGTGGGGTGGCTGTGCCCCCTGCCCCTCCCCAGGAGAACTGCTCTAGAGGGACTAGAAGACGGGGGTGGGCAGCTCCAGAGCCCCCACCACCGAGCTCCGGAGCAGGGCCTGCTGGGACCCCGCCGCTCCAGGGAGAGGCCTCTCTCTGCACCCTTGGGCTGAGTTCACGGGGGCTCCCTGGGAAGCCGCGGTGGGGGCAGTGGGCAAGTGGGAAGGGGAGGGTGGTGGGGCCCCTCACACGTCCAGCCCCCTGCCCCACTGCGGGGTAGGGGTGCGGGGGGTAGGCCTCTGCTGGGGCAGCCCTACGGCATTTGCAGGGAGCGCTCTGGCGCGATGGCAGGGGGCAGGCTGGAGGGCACAGGGGCTCCCCGGGGCTGAGCCACGGCCTCTCCCCTCCCCTGCAGGTTTGCCTCTTCTTCCAGAATCAGCTGTTTCGGGGTAACCGAGTGACCAAGGTGGACTCGCGCAGGTTCGCGGCCTTCTGCTCCCCACACCTGCCCCCTCTGGCCGTCATGGGCACCGATGTCACAAGTAAGCCGGGCAGGGAGTGGGGCCAGTGGACGAGGGCTCTTGCCCTGGGATTTCTGCAGGGAGCAGGGCTGGGAACCTGTGTCTGGGGCTGAGGAGGACCCCCTGAACCGGGGGTGAGGACAGTGCTCTGTTCTGCCCTGGGAGGGGAAGTCAGGGGCTGCTCCGAGCCGGCGGCCTGCGTGGCCCACCAAGGTGGGGTGTCGGAGCAGGTAGTCCCAGCTCAGGGCCTGGGGAATGGCGGGGGCTCCAGAGGCCGGGGGGGGCCCCACCTGCTTGCGGAGGGCGCCCTGAGGAGAGGGTGTGGGTGTGAGTGGGGGGCACCAGGTTGGCCTCCTTTCCGTGGGCAGGGGGTGGCAGCGCGGAGCCCCTCCAGCCCTGGTGAGGAAGGAAGGGATGGGTGGGTGGCTGCTCTCCCTGCCTGGCTCCCTGGGAGGCTCAGGAGTGGAGATTTGGGGGTGCCCCGGCTGGCAGGCGGGGAGCAGCTCCCTGGGGAGGGCAGGGCTCTGTCTGGGCCCTAGGCAGACCACAGGGCATGGGCCGCACTGAGGCAGGCCCTGAGGGAGGAGGCCTTGGGGTGGGGGGCACTGAGGAGGGCGGGGAGGGGGGACGATGCCTGGGTTCAGAGGGGCTCCCCGTGCCCCACTCTCCTGCTGGGGGTGGCCGAGGAGGACCCCAGCCGTCCTCTCCTTAGTCATTACTTCTCGTTACTTCCTTCTGCGAGGCCGTCGTAGACAGGGGCTTGGGGAGTCAGCGGCGCTGGAGGGACGGACAGAGCCTGGGGGCCTTCTGTGCAGAGGACAGCTCGGTCTCCCGCACTGAGTGTTGGGGTGGGGGGTCTGCGCAGGGAGCCGGCTCGGTGCGCCCCATGCTGCCATTCCTCCTCTCGTCTCGGCCCCCGGGAGGGACGGACTGGGGCCCCATGGGCTCTCAGGCGCGTGGTCCTAGCCCACAGGGAGGGGAGCGTGGGCTCTCTTTGTGTCTGTGAGCCCCCCTGCAGTCATAATTCCTGGGTGCTGGCAGCACGCCCCCAGCCCCGGCTTATCTGCGTGCCCAGATGGGGCACACGGCCCTAAATTTAAGGACGCCCCTTGCTGCTGATGGATGCCGTGGGCTCCCTCCTGCCACCCATCCCCCCAAGTTCCCTTGCATCCAGCGCGAGAGGGCAGCGTGTGTCCGGAATGTTCCCTGGCTTATTATCACATGTGAATTGCTCTGGTAGCAACAGCGGGAGGCCTGAAGGCTTACACCCCCCTGGGTGGGGGTGAGGAGGAGCCCTGGGCCGGGGGCTCCTGGAGACGCCTCTCCCCACCACTCTGGTCCTGGCTCTGCACACAGGATGGTGGCCTCGGTGGCCCTTCCCCACTCTGGGCCTGCGTTCCCCCGTGCTGGACATGGCAGCTGCTACCTCGGACAGGCTCCAGCGGTTGGAGCCTGCAGGGCCATCAGTGCCCAGCCTCTGCCCCATCAGGGCTGGCTTGTGCCCGGGATTGAGAGAGTGGGGTCCTGGGCTGGGCCTGGGGCTCCTGAGGGCTGGGAGGATGCAGGAAGTTGGGGAGGGCTCTGCTGCCTGTGTCCTGGCGGAGCAGTGACCTTCTGACCCCTGTGGACACCGGCTTTCTGCGGGGCCAGTGTGTGGAAGGGTACGGACCCCTCCCTTTCCAGGGCCTGGGGGGTTGGCCTTCAAGTCTTCGGGGTGCGCCAGAGGGAGGCTTTCTTCCCCCAGAGCTGACGCATCCTTTCTTCATTCACTCGCTCATTCTTTGACTTGCTGGGCTGTGGGCGAGGTGCCTGCCCGGTCTGGGGCAGGAGAGGCTGGGTGGTCTGACCTCTCCTGGGACCCCGGACGACACACCACTTGGGGTTTGGCCGCTGTGCTTCCAAGCCCGCGCGCGCGCTGTTCCTGGTCCGGGAACGCCTCTCCTCCCCCTTCCCTGCACACTTGCGGTCGGGCTGCAAGACCCAGGCGCCTGCGTCCCTGTGGGGTCCTCCTTGCCGCCCCGGCTCCGTGCACAGGCTGCAGCTGCACCCGCCCGGGACTGAGCGGACGGTGGGCGGGGTGTGTATCGGGAGCGGGGCTGGAAGAGCCGGGCCAAGGGTCCTGGCCGGCCGGTGGCCCGCACGTCCCCCACGTGTACCTCTGCCCCCACAGTCAACCGGGAGCTCGTGCGGAAGGCCCGAGGGAAGGCCCGGCTGGTGGTGCACAGCAGCATGGAGCGCGACGTGGGCCTGCTGCGCCTGTACCCCGGGATCCCCGCAGCCTTGGTAGGGACCCGCCCCGGCCCCACACACCCTTCTCGGCTTCCTGTTGCCTTCCCATCCCATCGCATTCCCTGCACTGCCCCTGCTCGTTGCCCAGGAATGGCTGCAGTCGAGGGCGGGGATGTGGGTCCCCCTCAGGGAGCTGGGGCCACAAACTCTAGCCAGGGGTGTGACGGTCCGGGCACCGTGGCCCCTCTTCCTTGTGGACAGGGGTGGCTTCATAGGGATGTCCCCACACATGGGGTGGGACTTGGCACGGGCTGGCCCTGAGCTCCGGGTCATAGTCTGTGAACTGGGACGCGATCCCCTCCAGGGGCACTAGGACAGGTGGGTCTTTTCCCCGTGGGTCCCCGTGCTTGCCTCAGTCTGGGCCCAGGACGGGCGTTCCTCCCTGTGGTGTGTGAGACGGACCCCGCGCTGCAGAAGGCCAGGTAGGAAAGACGGGCCTCAGAGTTCGAGTGAACAGTCACGGCCTTTCCAGAGACTGGGCCTGAGGTCAGGCCAGACGGTGCTCCTGCGAGCCGGGACGGGGCCACAAGCACTAGGCCCCCAGGCTGCCTGTCCTCCACGCCCCTCGACACCACGCTGCGTGTGCTCTGGGCTCCGGGTCCCTCACAGGCTGAGGGTCTGTGATGGCCTTTCTCCCCTGGGCCCCTCTGAAGGCAGAGACCCTCAGAGTCGGAGGCCTTCTGGGGGCTCTGGGGCCAGACTGCGTGGCCTCCCTAAGTCAGATGGCCTCTAGACGCCGGTGCAGGGGTGGGAGCCCCTGGGATTTCAAGGGAGGCCTGCTTCGGAAAGGGCTGGTCTGGCCCTGTCGTCTGTCTTCTGAGTGGAGCCTTGGCACAGGGCAGGAGACGGGGGCGGTGCCCCTGGCTGACGTGGAACCTGTGTGTGTGTTGGACACTTCCCCCAAATCCTGCCAAGCCGGGGGCATCCCCTGCTGGGTTTCAGACAGGGCAGGGCGAAGGGGCTGGAGTGAGGGCCATGGGGCTGGGAGCCGTGTGGAGGGGACGTTCTGATCATGGCCACACCTGCCACGGCCTTCCAGTCCCATGGGGGTTGTCCGAGGTAGCAGCTACCACGTCCATGTGTCTCCTGACCGGTGAGGCGGGGAGAGACCGTCAGGACTCTCTGTGTAGCCCGCTGGGGGTCGGACCGTGAGACTGGGCTGCTTCTGCCACCGAGCAATAGTGCAGGACAAGCCTGGGGTTTCCACTGCTGGAGCAGGAGGCCAAGGCCCGCCTTACCCGCCTCCCGGCCCCACAGGTCCGGGCCTTCCTGCAGCCCCCCCTGAAGGGCGTGGTCATGGAGACCTTCGGCTCGGGGAACGGGCCCACCAAGCCAGACCTGCTGCGGGAGCTCCAGGCTGCGGCCGAGCGGGGCCTCATCATCCTCAACTGTTCCCACTGCCTGCAGGGGGCCGTGACCTCTGACTACGCAGCTGGCATGGTGGGGGGCAGGGAGCCGGCAGCTGGAGGGGGAGGGCCCGGGCCCTGTGACCCTGCGCCCCATCTCCTGCTCACACCCCTTTCCCCACAGGCCATGGCGGGCGCCGGCATTGTCTCTGGCTTTGACATGACGTCGGAGGCCGCCCTGGCCAAGCTCTCCTACGTGCTGGGCCAGCCTGGGCTAACTCCGGACGACAGGAAAGAGGTGCCCCTCGGGCTGTGGGTGTGGGGGCAGGGGTCACAGGGCTCCCAAGGGCATGTGAGGGTGCGACTGGGCAGATGGTAGGGCCCAGCCCAGCTGGGTGTGTGCCTGGCTTGGAAAGGAAGAAAGACAGGGTCTCCCCTTCGGGGGAAAGCACCAGCTCTGAGGCCTGGGCACCCACCACCCCTTGCTAACCCCCCGCTCAGACCACCTGCTCTCCCGCTGTCTCGGGGAGCCGTGGTCTGGCTCAGGATGGCCCCTCGTCCCCCAGCCTTCCTAGGGGCCACCTCAGAGGCAGCCAGCCTTGCCAGAGGCCACAGGGGCCTTGGGAGAGGTGGGGCTGGGGCAGTGCAGAGTGTGGTGGGCCTGCAGGGACTTGGCTGGGGTCAAGCCTGGGCCTGGGGGATGGGGACTGAGCTGAGGGGTTTCGGGCCCAGGGCGGTCCTCACCACCTGCCCTGGGGGTGCCTGGTCCTGGGGGTTGGTCGGTGGGCTCCTGGGCTCCAAGCGTCCCCGGCTTGCTGTGTTCTCCGCCCCCAGCTGCTGGCCAGGGACCTTCGGGGCGAGATGACACTGCCCACGGGGGCCGAGCGCCGGCCCTCACTGAGTAGCAGCGTGCTGGGCCGGGGGGCTGCCCAGCTCCTCACTCTCAGCCAGGTACTGCCCAGTGTGTGCGGGCCACGTGCACGGGGCCTGGGGGGGCGGGGCCTGGGGGAGGGGCCATGCCGGCCACACCCATCACACCCGCCACTGCCGCCCAAGCAGGAGATGGCCAGGCATGGCCTGGTTCTGGGCCTGGGTGGAGGGCTTGGGTGCTCGGCAGAGATGACTTGCCAGGATTCAGGGGTCAGGCGGGAGCGGCGCCTGGCGGCAGCGGCCAAAACAGCTGAGTGGAGACCTTGCAGCGCATGGACAGCAGGCGGAATGTGGCCCTGTCACCAGCGGGGCACAAGGGGCGTCTGGCGGCTGCACGCGGCTATGCGGGGCCTGCTGCCTGCTGGTCTTGGCCCCAGGCGTGGTGCGGCTCTGGGGGGCAGCGTGCGGGGTGGGCACGCTGTCTGTCTGGTGCTGGAAGGAGAGGGGGCTGGGGTCTTCCTGGGCCTGCAGGTACAGCCCCTTTGGGACTCCTCCTCCACCCTCCCAGCCAGGAGCCCAGACCTGGAAGCGGCAGGGGAGCTGGGGTCACACTCGAGGGCCTAAGGTCTGGGGTTGAGGCCGGGCTAGGCCCACGGCAGTGACCCAGCACACGGCCACCTCTGGGCGAGACATCTAGGCCTGGCGTCCCAGTGCCCCCCGGGTCATGCCGCATGTGTCAGTTTCCCCTCTGTGGGACCCATCACGGATCCCGCTGTCGTGATCTGGCCCCGCTGGGGGTGCTGGGCTGAGGGCGGGCCGGGCTGCATCCCAGGCGGCCTGCAGGGACTCCGTTGGCATTCCCGACCCTCTGGAGCTCCTCGATGACCCACAGCACCCCCGGGGCTAGGGGCAGGCGGCGTGTAGGAGCTCTGCCCTGGGAGGTATGCCCTTCTTTCCACGTGAGGGGACCAGGCACCCCTTCCTGTGCTCCCCAAAGCGGGTGTCTTGTCGTGAGTCTGTCTCTGTCCCCTCACTGGTGGAGGCCACCGCCAAGGAGTCACATCTTAGCGGGTGGGTGGGCCGCCCTGGGGTGCATGGCCCAGAAGGACGGATCCGGACCGTGGTCCCGGGTTCCCCAGGGGCAGACGAGCCAAGGATTCCAGGGTGCCGCTCTCTCCACCCAGGAGGCCGACGCCATACGGGAGGCCCTGCTGCCTAGCCTGGCCTGTGCTGCAGCCCATGCCGGTGACCTGGAGGTGCTGCAGGCGCTTGGGGACCTGGTGAGGCCCCTGCCCCTCCTTGGGGACCAGCCCTAGCCACACCAGTCCCCCGGCAGGGGTGGGGGACACAGGACAGCCTTGGCCTGGGGCCCTGCTCTGCCAGGCCCTCCTTCTGGGGGACACCCTGACCCTTCCCATCCCCTCTTCCTGGCCTACCTGACCCTGCCCAGCCCTCCCTCAGGAGGTGACAAGCCTTTGTGTCACCCCAGGGCAGTGACCTGAGCCTAGAGAACTTTAACGGTCAAACTCCTCTGCACGCGGCCGCCCGGGGAGGCCAGTCTGGGGCGGTCACCATGCTGCTGCAGAGAGGGGTGGACGTGGACCCCCGAGATGAGGACGGACACAGCCCTCTGCTGCTGGCCGTGAAGGGCAGGTACTGGGGGCTCCCCACAGTGGGCATGCAGGCTGGGGGTCCCATGGAGTGAGTCTGGGGCAGGCCGCCATAGGACGGCTGCTGGTTTGCCTGTGGTGACCCAGCTTGCTTGGGAGAGCCGGGCAGGGCCAAGGACATCTGCTTCCTAGAGCCTTACCCACCCCCGGCCCGGCTGGGCACAGGGCCTGGGCGGGCAGCCAGCAGGGGGCTGGAAGGACAGGCATCCGGGCCTGAAGATGTCCCCGGCTTCCCCCGCCCCCTCGTCCTGCCTGGCGTTTCTCCGAGGGCTGGGCCTTACCGCTCTGGCTGACAGTGGAAACTCAGAGCAGGTGGCCACGCGATGGGCAGGGCTCGGAGGGAGCATAGCTCAATATTCTAGGGGCTTCTATCTGAACGGGGCCTGGAACTTGCTGGGAAGACCTTGTGGGTGGAGTGGGGCCCCTCCAGGAGCCCAGAGCAGTATCGGTGCGGAGTGTGGGAGGGCACACGTGAACACGGGTGTATGAGCTCACGTGTGTGTGTCTGGGGGGCGGGCCACGGCCCTTGTGTTAAGCCCTTGGTTGGCTGACTTAGGGTCTGCCCAGGCCCCAGATGCCCCTGCTTCTCCATCCTAGGGAGTGCGGGCGAGTCTCGCAGAGAGAGGCTGGGGTGTGTGAGCCTGGGGTGGCCCGACTGTCGGGCTCGATCCAGTCCTGGGTGCCCCGGCACTGTGCGCCCTGGGGTGGGCATGTCATCCCGGTGAAGAGCAGGGCGGGTAGCTCCTTCTTGACCGGGCTGTGAGCGCGGCGCCGGGGGTTCCCAGGGTGGGGGTGCGGGGCTGGAGTGATCTGGGTGCAGATTCCAGGCTGTGAGTCCTTGGGCGTGGGTCGAGAGTGATGAGCTCACCGTCCCCGTCCCGCCCCCTCATCCCTGACCCCCCCTCCACACCACAGCCCCCTCCAAACCGGTCTCCCAGCTTCACTCTCCTGGCCTCACTCCCGGGCCTGGACCTGCTGTGCCCTGGAGGGCTCTTCGGGGCGGGGAGGGCAAGACCTGGGGGACCCCACCCTCCTCCCCAGGCTTCCTAAAACGGGGTGACCACGCAATTTACAGTACAAGGCCACTGCGGGGGAAGGGGCCGGGCGGCAATTCTGCTGAGACCGCGTCTGCACGTTCTGTTCCCTTGCTTTGCCCACTTGCTCCCCCACTCCCCAAGCCCCCACCCCGGCCCTGCCCCCACCACGCATCCCCATCCCACTCCAGGGTGGCTCCAGGCCTGGCCCAGGCCAGTCGGCCTCTGGAAACCCACAGACGTCGGGGCCTGTTCTGGGACCTTCCCGTTCACGTCTGTCTGTCAGCGTCTCATCCCTGCCCCCCTCCAAGGGCAAAGCGCAGGCCCAGCTGACTCTGCTTCCCCAGGCCCAGCCTTGACTGCAGTGGGTGTGTGCGGTGGGGAGTGTGTGGGGCCCTTAGGATGGGAACTGGCGGGGGGGCCTGTGGCCAAGGCCTCATGTGGGTAGAGGAGCGGCTGGGTCAGGGCTGACGCCCCAGCATGGGCAGGGTGCTGGGGTACCTCAGACCCGCCTCCACCCTGCAGACCCAGGAAGTCCCAGGAAGCTTCCTGGATGTGTGAAGGGACATTGCCCTGGGCTGCCAGGGAGGGGGTGGGGCGGGGCAGGGTGAGCCGCGCTGGTTCAGAGCCCGGCGGGGGTGGGGGGGGGTGGTCCTGAATGGGGAGTCGTTGCCGTGTTGAGCCGTGGCTGCCGGGCAGGCGGTCAGTGCGGTCTGCACGCTGTGTTTTGTGACAGGCATCGGGGTGTCATTGAGCTGCTGCGGGCAGCTGGGGCCTGCCTGTCCCCCCAGGAGCTGGAGGACGCGGGGACAGAGCTGTGCAGGTAAGGGTACCGGGGCACTTGGGCTTCTGGGGCAGGTGGGAGGGGGAAGGGACTTCGGGAAGGGCCCATCAGCCGGGTGGGGGGCTTCAGAGGAGGAAGGCCTACCCCACGCGCACCCGGCCGCTAGAGTCTGGCCTGGAGGCTGGGGCGGCTGGGGGAGGAGAGCTGTCACCCATTTGCAGCCAGGTGACAGGTCTGCTGAGTCCCTGTCCTCCCCGGCGCAGGCCTCGCGGCAGTGGGGTCTGGTCCCCACCCCCGGCCAACCAGGGCCCGTGGGCAGCGGCGGTCCCACCCCAGCCCACCACGGCCAGGGGCTGGCAGGGCTCGGACTCACAGGTGCCCTGAGGGACCCCCGGGCAGGCCTGGGTGGCCTGGGCTAGTGGGGAGTCGGGGGTCCTGGAGGTCTCCAGCCGGCGTGTTGGCCGTGGGTGGGCCAGAGCACGGGGGCTGTGGAGCCCAGCTTCCTGCTCCATCCGCCGGCACCCCATCCCCCGGCTGCTGCCGTGGCTCTGCCTGGGGTCTCTCCGTGCCACCTGTCAGCTGCCCCCGAGCTGGGGCCAGGTGCCGAGGGGGACCGTGGGGAAGCAGAGACACGAGGGTGCGGCCCTGGAGGCAGCCTAGGTCCGCAGCCCTGAAAGGCAGAGCCCCCAAGCCCGGGGAGGGGTGTGGACAGCGGCTCTCAGGATGACGGGCGGGGGTGAGGGGTGTGTGCACGGTCTACCCACAAGTAGTCGCCGAAGCCCTGGCCCTCTCGTCCCCACTGGCCAGTGCCTCCCCTACCCCCATTCCTCGGTGCTGGCCTCGGTCGACCCTGGGGGTCCCAGTCGTAGATATGGGGTGGGGTGGAGAGACCCCACTGGCCCCCAGCCTCAGGCCTTCCCGCCCTGACATTCAGTGTCCCCAGGGGGACCAACCCTGCTGGCCAGCCCAGCTCCCACCCTTCCCGGCTTGCGGGGGGAGGGTAGGCTCTCAGACGCGCTGGAGTGTTAGGGCCTCGCCAGGGAGGGAGGGGCCCCAGCTCTTGAGGGACTTCTGGGCTTGGCTCCGGGTTGTGCTGCCCCGGGGGCTGGCCTCATTGGCTCCAGGGACAGGTGGGGACACAGGCCGAGAAGGGCGGTGGCAGCCAGGTCCGAGGGCATCCAGGACTCTGCCCAGGGGAGGGCGTGTCCACCCTGGGCTGCCTGGCTGGATCTGGGGGCCCAGGGAGGCCAGCGGGTGGGAGGTGGCGGGGGAGGCCGGCGACAGGTCTGGGAGGGGCTGGCCATGTCATCCTGCATGATTCACCCCAGAAATCACTCGGTGCCCCTGTGGGGGCTGACCAGGAGGGAGTCTCCGAGGCCCCTTCTGTGGGATAGCCCCCCCACAGGTGCCGCAGCCCTGGTCAGCGCAGCTGCCCCACCTGGCTCGTGGGTGGGGAGTGGGCTCCCCTGAGAGGGTGTGAGGGCGAGCAGGACCCTGGCGAGGGCAGGTGGGCGGGGCCCTTCTCCCAGCCAGCCCTGCCGCCCCGCCCCGCTGCCTGCTCATTCCAGGCCCCCTGTGCCATCTCCTCGCAGACTTCCCTCCCTCCCGCCTCTGCTGACCCCGCCCCAGAGGGCTGTGTTGTGAAATAGGAAGCTGGCGAGTGGCCCTCCTTGTGGGGTGGCGCACGTGCGTGTGTGTGTGTGTGTGTGTGCGTGTGTGTGTGTGTGTGTGTGTCCTTGACCTGAGTCACGGCTCCCCCTGCGGGGTGAACCCAGCCTCCAGGCCACTGGCTCACCTGCAGCGGACCCACACTCTGGCCCTGCTGGCCCGAGCCACAGCTGGGGTGCTGGGTGGGGCTGCCTTTGTGGCGGGTCCCGGGGCCCCGACAGCTCGTCCTCCTCTGCTCCCTCTCCCAGGCTGGCGGCCAGGGCAGACCTTGAAGGCCTTCGATCATGGTGGCAGGCGGGGGCTGACCTGAGCAGCCCAGGCTACGACGGGCGCAGTGCCCTGCTTGTTGTGAGTGCCCCCGAGCCCCCGCTGCCCTCTCCTAGGCCACCTCTTTCTGGAAGGCCTCCTGATAGTCCCATGGGCTCCCCCTCCTCCAGCCCCTACACCCAGTGCCCACAGTCCTGCTCTCCCTTCCCGTCCTGGGCCCCTCCCTGAAACCAGAGCTGTGGGGACAGGAGTCAGGGGCACTGGGTGGGAAAAGCCAGGGAAGGTATCCTTGTGGGTGGAAGGTGGCAGGGGGGTCAGGGGCCCGGCTGCTGGTCACATGCTCCCTCCCACAGGCAGAAGCAGCCGGGAACCTGGAAGTGGTGACCTTCCTGCAGAACCTCGAGGGTGGGGCCGGTGCCCAGGCCCCAGGCCCAGTAAGTTCCCTCTGCTCCACACAGGACTGAAGGCTTCCCCACCCTACTGGGCTCTGGCTTAGGGAACATGTCTAAGGGCTTGTCCTGGGGATGGAACCAGAGGAGGGCAAGATGAGTCAGTCAGTTAGGCCTGCAGATCTCTTTCTGTAGATGGGGCACACATTGTGTGCCTGAAGGGAGCAGTCAGGGAGGGCTTCCCATAGGCAGGGTCAAGCTCACACCTCCTGTCTTCTGTCCTATCAGGCCACTCTGTGATGCACGCTCTCATGGCGCTGGAAGGCCCCAGCCACGGCTAGGAGGTTCCTAGAGCCTGGAGGGGACCTCAGATCCTTCTACTTTACGTCCTGCCTGCCCCACCCCACCCCACCCCACAGGGCCAGCTCCCCACATGGGGACCCCTTAGCCCAGCGCTCCCCCCTGATTCCCAGGGTAGATGGGCCAAGTCCCCAGCTCACACCTCCTTCACCCACTCCATCGTCTGACCACCCCGCAGGTTCTCAAGTCACCGGATTTGCTCCGGTCCTCCGGTCCCTCCCTGGGGAGGGCTGGGCCCTACTGGTGAGGTGCCCGGGCTTGTCTCCCTGCCCCTCCCCCATACGCTACCTGTGCCGCACGAGAGCAGTCTCGGGAGACGGCCCATGTTCAGGAAGTGCTGCCTAGTGTCTAACCTGAAGCCAGCATGCAGCAGCACAGATGGGACCTGCTGGAGGATCACGCCCCCCCCCCAGGACTCTGTGATATGTCCCCACTGCTGGGACTGCTTCCCTCTGTTTCCCAGACTTGGCCTGAAGATTTTGTTGGGCGGAGTGGTAATAAAATCTCTCTGGGGACCCCTCCCTAGGTCCCGAAGCCCAACTCTGGTGGGTCCTTCTGGGTCCCAGGACTATGGGTATGGGTGGGCACTTGTGCCCAGGCTCTGCAGAGGGCAGCCTGAGGGTGAGGGACACCCAGCCAGCCCTTCCCGGGCCAGAGCGAGGGGTGTGTCCTCCAGCCCTGCCCCGCTGTCCTGCCTCCCCGGGTTTGTGCAGGCTGCTCCCTCCTCCAGACGACCCCTGCCCCGTCGCCTTTGGTCTGATCCTCACCTTCTCAAAGCTTGAAGTGCCTTCCTCCAGGCAGCCCCCACCCACACTGCCTCTGCTCCACTCCCCCTGTTCATCTGGACCATCCCGTCTCTCTGGTCCTCCCCGCCCCTCCCAGTGGCTGGCCGCCTGCTGGGCGGGGTTTAGTCCAGCCCTTTGTGCCCAAGGCCCCTACCTGGAGAGGCATGAGGGGGTGACCTGTGCCTTCCCTAGGTGCCTGGTTGTGACAGCCTCGCGGGGGGAGGAGGGGAGCGGTTCTCCAAGGCGGGTTGGACAGCCCCGAGCCTCGTCAGAGACCTGGCTGGGGCTGAAATCCGGTGTTTGGCCCCCTGGCTTATACTCCGTCCAAACTGTACGCAGTCCAGTGGGGCAAGAGCTCCCTGGGTGGCAGCCTGCCCTTCCCCCCGCCCCCTGCCCCAACATGGCTCCTGACCCTTCCTGGCTGAGCATGGGGAGTGTGGGGGGAGGCAGGGGGCATAGGGGGTGGGGGGTACCTCCATCCAGGTTCTCCACCACTGCCCATGTAAGGATTCCCACCCATCTGTCCATCTGTCTGTCTGTCCCCTGGGTTGGAAGCTTGGGAGAGCTGCGTCCAGCCTGAGGGCACGGGCCCTGCAGATGTTGGCCACAAGCGTGACCCCCAAGAGCCTGCCCTTGGCACCCACAGTGTAGCTGGGACCTCTCCCGGGTGGGCCGGGCTGGGGGTGGCTCTGCCTGCACCCCCGGGCTCCTCCGCCTGGTTCCCAGGCCCAGGCTGGCACCTTGGCTGGCAGCCTTCCAGATTCTCGCCCAGACACGGGTGTGCCTGGGCCTTGCACAACCAGGGAGCACCACATAAGCACGGCCAGGCCCGAGGAGCCTTTGCCCCACACCCTAATGAAGGCCCCATGAGTGGGGGGAGGGGGGAGGAAGGGGGCTCCGGGCTTGACAGTCAGAGGGGTGGCTGCCGGGGGGGGGGGGGGCAGGACGGTTGGATGGGAGCCTGGTGGAGTAGAGGAGGGAGGAGTGGTAAAGCAGCCCTGCCCCTCTCCCCGGCCGTGTCTTCTCTGTCCCCAACCCCCCACAGCTCCCTGGAAGCACCCAGCCCTTGGGCTCTACTTACCAGGGCTTGGGGCAGAGCCTGCTGCCCATGGCCACTCAGGACTCAGCGCTCCTCTCAGACCCCAAGGAGCAAGCTGTGGGGGCTCACGTCAGTCCACAAGGCAGCACCCTCCCAGAGCAAGTGTCAGGTGTAGACAGTCCCACGGGTCCCCAGGATGAGGACCCCGCCGGGGTAAATGGTCCCATGGCGCCCCAGGACGAGGACCCCGCTGGGTAGAAGGTCCAGCTGGGTTCTGGGTGTCCCACGGAGAGCACACGTTCATCTGACTTTCCCCAAGTGGGTGACGGACGGTGGGTGGGAAGCTTCCACAGCCAGGCAGGTTGGGGGAGCGCCCCGCCAGGTTTTGCAGTGGGGGGAGGTCCCCATTCTTGGGCCCCTGCACACTCTTGTGGGACACAGAGCCCGACACGGTGCAGTTTCTGGACGGGGATGTGTCTCTTGGAAAGCTGTGCAAAGTCACAGGTGCACGTCTGGAAACTTCCGCAGAGCTGTTCTGTACCTTGGCAAGAGGCCAGTCTGCGTCTGTAAGTCAGCTCCTCTGAGAAGCACGGAGTGGCAACAGGGCAGTAAAGGGCCAGTCCCCTAGGTCCCCAAGCACAACACGTGAGGAGAAATAGCCACATGGGACAATGGTAGAGGCTCGCCTTTTGCCACGCGCTGGCTCCTCACGGCCCCGCTACACTCCCGAGAGCGCACTGCTTCATTCTCCTTCTCCTTCCACAGCTGAAAAAACTAAGGGCCAGTCCTGTGCTCAGGGATGCACGTTGGTACGTGGGCCTGACCCCGGGGCAGCCCCCCCACCTCTGGAAAGTACTCTCCCCGAGCAGATTTTCTTTTTCTTTCTTTTTTCCCCCCTCAAAGGAAGGAAGGTAAGGGGAAAATACCTATTTGTGTATTCAGACCAGTCATATTCTGTCATTAACTTAGCATAGACCTGCCACATACTAGAACAACTGAACATAATAGGGAATAAGTTTGACCAGGTCAAGTTTTAGAATATAGCTGACATTCTTAAAATTTTTTTTTCCTATTTTATCTAAAAGCTGTCTGTTGCTTCTAAATCAGAATCTGTCTTACTGTAGCAAATTCATATCACCGTGTACCAGCTAATTGACAGTATTTATCAGCATCACCGTTTAACATTTTACTTCATCATCTTTGAATTATGATAGACTTGATTTGGCTCATTGCAAAAAGCATAGGTTTAAACTGGAGCTAGGTTTAGTTAAAATAAAGGGAAATAAAATTTAAAAACATAAATACTAGATTTCACTGGAAATCAGTTGCATATTATCAATTACATATTTAGTTTTAAAAGAGAGGAAGATTATTAATCCACGTGGTATTTGGGGGTGTTGAGGGAATTTTTCTTTCTCTGAAGAGCATTGTACAATTGTATTTTTATGAAAAATAAAATATCTTCACCAGAGGGGAAAAAAAAAAACACCACACGGGAGCAAGGCTAGGTGGGGCACGGGCTGGGGGGACGTGGGAGGCACCGTGAGCCCGTGGGGTCTCGGAGGACCCCGACTCCTTGGGGAGCCGATCTGCTCACACCTCAGCTCCCCGGGGGAGGCCTGGCTCCCAGCGGCCCCTCAGATCACCGGGATCCCAGGCTTATCTCTGGGAAGCATTTCTCTCTGTCTCTCACTTAGGCCACTGTCTGTGTTTACCCAGTATCTTCCATCATAAAGTCAGACTTCTCAGCCAGGCCCCCAGGTCACCCCGCTCCCAGCGGCAGCTTGCCTGAGGACGTTCCCTGGCTGGGCAGACCTCAAGTGGGAGCCACAGCTTCAAGGACTTGTCACCCTTCCCTCCCCAGCCCCCTCAGATGCGGGACACCGTGACCCAGCTTTGCTGGATGAGGAGGGGGTATGGGGGGGCGGAGTGTGTAGGGAGGGGGCTGTCCCCCGACGGACAGGGCCGTGCCAGGGAGCTGGGGACAGGACAGGTGGGCTCCTCCCACCCCTGTGGTGATGGTGATGGGGAGAAATGACAGGGTCCACTCCTGTTCCTCGGTCACAGGCCTCTGTGCCCTCCATCCCATCCCCCAGCACGGACGCCCAGGCCCTGGGAGTCAGCAGGGGTGTGCGGCGGGAGAGCTTTCGGACTCTGACAAGTGGGGGCCCCTCTGTGAGCTGGTGTCTCCCACGGCAAAATGCAAAGAATAAAACTTCTGCCACTCACGTGGCAGGATTGTGACAGGCGAACCACACACTGTGTGTGTGAAAATGCCTTATGTCTGTCGTAACTTGGTGGCTGTGTCCTGGCTGGGGTCAGTGGGGGTGGGGGCCCCTGGGTTATGCAGACACTGGTCTCGGGGGGCTGGGTGTGCGTGTGCGTGTGTCCCGCGCGTGACCCTCCTGAACCTAGCTGAGTGAGTCTGACCTGCCACACCAGGGGCTCAGAGTGAGGGCTGGAGACTTAAGCGACACCTCTCTCCAGACTTTCTTTCCTAAAGCGGAAACCCCCATTGGTCCCCATCTGCCCGCAGCGGGCAGCTCCCTGGAAGATCTCCCGGAGGCCGCAGCTGGCGGGCCCCCAGCATCTCCAGGTGACTAAGTGGGCAGGCCAGAGCGCATGGGGCTGGGTGACTCACGCTGGGGGCGCGGGGGCATGGCGAGGGCTGGTGGCCTGTGTGGGGGATGGGGGCAGCATGGGGCTCCCAGACTGGGCCCTGGTGGGGGGGGCGCGGGGGTTCCGGGCCCCCCTCCTCACCCTCTGAGAAGAGCCGGCTCTGGGAACCAGGAACCGGCTGGACGCGTTCCTTCCCAGCCTCCGGCCTCCGTCTAGTTTCACTTTCTCTTTGTTCCCCCTCCCACGAAGCTCCCTTTGAAGTGAGCGGGGCCTCGAGGGGCGGGTCCGGCCCGCGTCCTCCCCCTCCCCACCCGGGGGCGTGCACGCGGCTCGGGCTCCTGCCGGCTCTGGGCCGCACCTGTCCCGGCCAGGCCACCGGGCGGACCGGCTCGGCCGGTGTCATCCCCCCCTCGCCCCCCGCGGTGAGTCTGGGCGCCCGGGTCCCAGGCCCGACGGAGCGGGTGTGGTCGCGGGGCCCGGAGCGCGGAGCCCAGGTGCGCCCCGGCCGGGCGCTGGAGGCGGGGACGCCGGGCGGGGCCGGGAGGCCGGTGAGTCAGGGCCACCCCCGCGCGGGCGCGCCGAGCAGGTACCCGGGCCGCGGACGACCCGCCGCGCGACCCGCCGGCCCGGGAGCCGCCCGGCCCGGAAAAACCGGTCGGGCCAGCGCGGCGCGGTCGCATTCCGGCGGCGGGGGAGGGCGGCCGCATGGCTTAAAAGGCGCCGCGGCCGCACGGACGCAGCCGCTGGGCCACGCGTGGCGCGGGCCGAGGGGACGCGCAGCCGGGGCTCCGGGGCTCGCGGGACTCGGGGCGGAGCTGGGGCGGCGGGGCGCGGGGCGCGGGCAGGGCGGCGGGGCGGCCGGGCTTTCTCTCCGCAGCGCGGCGCACCGCGGACTTTCCCCGGCGCGCTGGGTGCAGTGGTTCTTAACAGTTCAACAGTTCTGTAGCGCAATTGTGAAATGTTTAGGACCACTAGACCCGGCGGGCCCGGCGGCGACAGCGACCGGAGCGACCCAGGCGCGGCCCGGGGACTGGGGCAGGGGCACGCCGGCGGGGAGGAGCCCAGCGCCCCGCTGCGTGCGCCCCGGGCCGGACTGAGCCCCGCGGGTTCCAGCGCCCGCACGCCGGGGGCCGGGGGCCGGGTCCGAAGGCCGGGGCGGGGGCCGGGGTGGGGACCGGGGCCGGGCGGCGCCGGGCGCTGGGAACCGCGGGGTGTGGACGCGCCGGCCGGCCCACGCTCCTGGCACGGGGCCGACCCCGTGAACCCGCGCCGAGCTCCTGCGCCCGTGGGCCTCACCCTTCTCGAAAGTTCGCCGAATTCCCACGGGGACCCGACGGCTGGCTGAAGGAGCGCGCCTGGCCCGGGGCTTCCCCGGAGCCGGGTTAGGGTGAGCGGGGCGGGCTCCCTGGGAGCTGGGGGGCCTGCGCCGCGGGAGCCTCGGCGTAGTCGACGGAGCGCAGAGGCCCCGAGGGTTGTGTGGTCCGAGGAAGGACTTGCGGGACAGAAACTCGGTGGGGAGGGAGTTGAGAGGCCACGTGCCAGGCAGGGGAGACACCGCAGAGCCGGGGAGGGGGGGGGTAGGGGGGTGCGGCCTGGGGTTCCATGGCCAGGTGGTGGGGGAGGTCCTGGGGCAGAGCCCTGGGCCGGGCACTGGGAAGGGCTGACCCCTTTATTCCCACCTCCCGCGGGGATGAGGCTGACTGGCTGGTCTGGACGCACCCTCTGGGGAGAAGAGGGCAGCGCCCCTGGGGTCCCTCCTTTCTCCCCCCAGCGCTGAGGGGAGCTACAGGGCAGGTGGGACGGTCTGGGTTTGAGGTCCACAGGCAATGCCCGGCTTGGTGGCCTTAGGCCAGTTGCCTGCTCTGGCGGAGCCCCACCTGTGTATGGGTGTGGGGGGGTTGACGTGAGGGCAGGAGCAGTAAGTGGGGGGGCTCTTGGCTGCAGGAGGCTGTGGGAGCCCCGGCTGCCTGATCCAAGGAGGAGGCTGTGTTCCTGGGAGGAGGTCCACCCTCTAGCCAGCACCTTCGGCTTTTGCCCCACAAACTGTTCTGGGGCCACCAAGCTCCGAGGAGCCCAGAGGCTCTCAGCAGCTGTGCTGCCCCCTGACCGCCACAGTCAATTGGGGACCCTTAATTCTACAGTGTTCTCCCTGGGCCGTCTGCTTAGCTCAAATGAGACGGGCTCCCTTGCTGAGGCTGGGGGTGGGGGCTGGGATGCGGTGCTCTCCATTCTGTGGCCCAAAATCATTTTGTACAGTGTGGGCGTTGACATTACAGAGTGATGAAAATAAATGTGTGTTCAAAGCTACACCGTGTCCAGGGCTGGCTGTCCTTTCTTCCCCAGACCTCACTGTGGCCCCTCTCTCTGCCTTCCGATCCCCGATCCCCGAGGAATGGAAGCGTGGATGGCTGTGGGTGGGGCCTGGGCCTCACGTTCAGCTTCGGCCCTGCCCCTGGCACTGTGGTCCCCCAGCAAGCCCCACTGCCGGCACCAACCCTCTCTTAGCAGGGAGGGACCTCTCTGGGACCCCGCCAACCCTCTCCCACCTCCCTGAGCTGGGCCCTGGGCCACACACCCTCCCTTGGGCTGAGAGCCGCTGCATCCCAGAGCCCGGCTGAGGAGTGCGTGGCTGCGCTCAGCCCCACCCTATGTGGGTCCCCCGGCAGGCAGGCGGCCACCTGTGTCTGGCGGGGGGTTCTGGCCATGGGCAGGGCCAAAGTTGGAGTGATGGAGGAACCTCTTCTGCTCCCCGATCCTGACTCAGACTGAGTCCCTAGGTCTGCGGCTTCAGATCCCAGCTCTGTGGCCCACCAGCAAGTGACCTTGGCCAGGCGCCCTGCCTCTCAGTGTTATCTCTTCCTCCTGCACAGAGGCGGGGGTGGTACCCAGCTCGCAGGACTTGCGGGAAAGCCCACGGGACGGTGCAGCCAGACTCCCCGGGGCGCTGATGCGGAACTGAGCCAGTGCTTACCCCGGGACTGGCATTCCCTCATGATGGGCGGGTTTGGAAGGGGCGGGGTCACAGGTGGCAACGAGCTGGGGTCTCACAGTTGCCCCCCTCGGTCCCTGAGGCCTCCAAGAACACAGGCAGCTCCTACTTTGAGTCTCTGTAGTCGTTCTCTTTAATAACGGAAGCCCAACATGTTAGCTGCACACACGGCCCCCCGGCGGTTTAGTGGGCAGCTCTGTCCAGGGCGAGGTGACAGATGAGGCAGCTGCCATTTCAGACTGGACCCTCTGCCCCCGCATCCTCTTTCTCTTTTCCTGGCAGAACCCAGCCTTGGGTCCCGAGCCTGCTCTGGCTACACAGAGGATGGCCATGGGGACAGCAGAGCCTCCCTGGACAATGCCCAGAGAACCATCCCAGTTTGTCTGGGACTTTCTGGGAGTCTCTTTTTTTTTTTTTTTTTTTTAAAGATTTTATTTATTTATTTGACAGAGAGAGATTACAAGTAGGCAGAGAGGCAGGTAGAGAGAGAAGGAGGAGGAAGCAGGCTCCCTGCTGAGCAGAGAGCCCGATGCGGGACTCGATCCCAGGACCCTGAGATCATGACCTGAGCCGAAGGCAGTGGCTTAACCCACTGAGCCACCCAGGCGCCCTTTTCTGGGAGTCTCTTGGTCTCAGGGAGACCCCCTGCCCCTGACAGCTGAGCAAGCTGTCACACAGGTGGTTGCTCTACCTGGGACCAGCTCGGGAGACACACCACCCTGCTCCTGGCACTGCTGACCAGCCTCTTTTCTGCAGAGGAATAAAGCCCTGTCTTGTTCAAGCCTTGGTTATTCTGGTGTCCGTCAAAGTAGCTAAACCAGTATTCTGAGTCAGTGGTGTTCAGGCTTCTCCGTGTGGCTAAATCGCCGGGAGGGCTAGGATGCGCCAAGGAGTCGGCATCCCTGCTGAGGTCAGAAGCCCGAGGTTGAGAACAACAGCCGTCCTAAGTAGGAGACCTCCTCAAGAGAAATGGGGTGGAAAAAGGGGAGACAGACCCTGAACCTGTAGCTTTTGGAGCTATCCCAGGCCACAACAGCCCCGGGGAGTGGGAGCCCCCAAGCAGAGCCTGCCTGTGAGTCCCAGCTCCTACCCCACAGGCCACCCGCTGGGGCTTAGACCAGCCCCCAAAGTGTGTCTAGCTGTGCAGCTCCTGAGGGCAGAGAAGGGGGAGGACAGATGGTGGCTTCTTACTTTCTCCGCACTCTCCGCGACTTGGCGAGGCCCACCGGAAACAGACCAGTCCCTGCGGCCATGGGCCTGGGTCTGGCTGCTGCAGGCTCACTGAGCATCCAGTGTGGGGTTGAGGGGCACACAGCCAGCCCTCCTGTCTTGGCGGGCCATCTTTCTCTTCATTTCTCCCCCTTTATAGGGATACAATTGATGTACGCCTTCAAAGTGTACAGTCTGACGACTTGGGACATGTGTGTACCCACGAAGCCCAACCCAGAGTCAAGGCAGTGGCACATCTGCCACTGATCAGGATTCATTCAGTCCCTTGTCATTCCCTCCTCCCTTCTCCACTTCCCTGTCCCCAGAGCTTGCTTTGTTGGGAGATACTTAATGCAAATTCAGTATCTCTAAGAGAAATCAGACTATTCCAGTTACCTGTTTCTGCCATCTGTGTCTTCCCAGGAATCTGTTTACTTAAGTTGTCAGTTTATGAACTTTTGAATGATACCCCATTATCATGCTTTTTTTTTTTAAAAGATTTTATTTATTTATTTCACAGAGAGAGATCACAAGTAGGCAGAGAGGCAGGCAGAGAGAGAGGAGGAAGCAGGCTCCCCGCTGAGCAGAAAGCCCGATGTGGGGCTCTATCCCAGTACTCTGAGATCACGACCTGAGCCGAAGGCAGAGGCTTTAACCCACTGAGCCACCCAGGCGGCCCCCCATTATCATCCTTTTAATACCTGTAGGGTCTGTGGCACTGCCTCCTCTCCCATTCCTAATATTGGTGCCTTGTGTTTTCTCTCTCTTATTCTGGTCGCCTTGGTTAGAGGTTTGTTTGTTCATTCATCCATGCATTCCTTCATTCACTGATCTTCTGAAAGAACCAGATTTAGGCTTGTTTGATTTCCTCTGTTATCTTTTGTATTCTATTTGATTTCCACTCTGATCTTGGTTTTTTCCCTTCTCCTCATCTTGGGTTTCTTTGCTCAGCTTTTCTACTTTCTTAAGATGGTGTGCATCAGGCCACTTGAACTTTGTTCATTGTTTATAGTATTTTGTTTTCTGTTTCACTTTGGATAATTTCTGTTTCTACCTAGACTCTGGCTTCTTCTTCTTCTTCTTTTAAAGATTTTATTTATTTATTTGATAGAGAGAGATCACAAGTAGGCAGAGAAGCAGGCAGAGAGAGAGGGGGAAGCAGGCTCCCTGCTGAGCAGAGAGCCCGACATGGGACTTGACCCCAGGACCCTGAGATCATGACCTGAGCCGAAGGCAGAGGCTTAACCCACTGAACCACCCAGGCAGCCTAGACTCTGGCTTCTTCTGCAGCGGCCAGTTTGCAATGAATTCCGTGAGTGTAATCTCCATCCTGGACATTATATTTTCCATCTGGGGAAGTTAGATTGGGTTCATTGTATAGTTTCATGGCTCTACTTAATGTATCTGAGCATTCTGGGATCTTCCTGAACATACTGGAATATAAATACAAAAATAGTTTTAATGTTCTCTTGTCTGTTAGTGTTAGCATCTGTGTCATTTCGGGATCTGCTTCTATAGATTGGTTTTTCTCTCTGTTGTGTGACTTTCTGCTTCTTTGTATGCCTTGTAATTTTTGATTGGTTGACACATTGTGAACTTTATATTGTTGCATGCTGCACAATTCTGTATCCTGTAAGTGTGTGTAAACTTTGTTCTGGGACATGGTGAAGCGGATTGTGTCTGATCCTGTTGACGACCCCTTTATTAGGATCTCTTAGGATCAGTTTCACCTTTATTCTAGGGTAAAGTTTTCCCCAGCAAGGAGTATGTACCCCTTGTCTTGTGAAGGCTGATTCCTTCTGATGGATGGGAGCACACACTGTTCCCAGCATGTATTTTTAAGATAAAATGGGAAAATATATGTAATGTAAAATTTACCGTTTTAACCATTTTAAAATGTCCTGTTTGGTAGCGTTAAGTACGTTCACAGTGCTGGGCCACCAGCTTCGATCTCAACGTTTCATCTTCCCAAACTAAAACTCCGCCCCATTAAACACTAACTCCCCTCTCTACTCAGTGTCTTTGTAGATGTGACGTGATGCTTCTAAGTACCTCATACAAAGGGAACCATACACTATTTGTCCTTTTGTGACTGGCTTATTTCACTTAGTATAGTGTCCTTAAGGTTCAAGCATGTTGCAACAGGTCTCAGAATTTCCTGTCCCCCCTTTTAGAGCTGGGCAATGTTCCATTGTATGGGTGGACCACAGTTTGCTTATCCCTTCACCCGACGATGGAAATTGGGGCTGCTTCCACCTTTTGGCTACAGTGAGCAATGCTGCTAAGGCCGTAGGTGTGCCTGTGCCTGTGTTAGCTCCTCGCATGGTTTGAAGCACCCACAGGCTTTCCCTCCTCTCCTTCCAGGTGGTCCCTCCTCCGGCCTTAGGTGGGAGCAGGGTTTGCTTTCCTCTGAGCATCAGTCCACACTCAGCTGAGGACTCATGGGGATGCCCTGGCAGATCCCCAGAGCCGCATTCTCTTCTCTGTGACACGCAGACCCGAGCGAGCTTGGCTTCTCCATGCTGACAACTGCGAACCTGTCTCTGTCCGGCCACCCCCGTGACCTCCTCCTGGGCGCGCCCTCCTGGGTCGCACCACCGGCTCCCTCTCTCCAGGCCGCAAGCTGGAGCGACGGCGGGGCTCCCCTCCTTTGTTGCCCTGCTCACACGACCACTTTCATCGCCTGGCGTCCAGCGTCTGTACACTGCTCTTTTGTATATTGGGCTCATTTTAAAGTTGTTTCTGGTGGGAGTAGGACTCTGATCCCTGTCACTCTGTCTTGCCCCAAGTGAAAGTTCCCCTTCTCCTTGTGGCCCAAGGACAGCAGTAGCTCAAGCCTCCACTTGTGGACCGCTGCTATGCTCCCAGCGCATTCCTTTCTAGGGGGCAGTTCTGGCTGTCCCCAAGGTGTGCCACAGTCTTTACATACTTCAGCCCCTCATTTGCCACTAGGCCACCTCCTGACATCGGGTCCTGGCTACCCCCAGGGGCTCAGCCGTACCACGTGCTCAGGGTGGCACCTGTGGTCCTCCGTCACCTCTGTCCAGGGGCAGCACCTCACACAGACACATGATCTCCCTGACGGCCTAGGGGCAGCAGAAGGGCCGCCCAAAGCGTCTGCCTTTGGGAGGGGCTCCCTGGTGGCCTCTCGACAGAGCCATCTCCGTCCCCTCCTAAGGAGCACTCTGGGTATCTTCTCTCCTGCCCTGAGACTCACCCACCAGCCTTCCCTGCGCTGCCGACGCAGCCTTACTGGAAGCCGCCCCAGGCAGGAACGGGGTCTTGGGAATGACACCCCGTGGCCAAGGCACCACTTGCTCATGCATTTTGCGAAGTCGGGCTTATTTCGTCTTTCTCCCTGTTTTACACTAGTGTATGTGTGGATTTGATTTTCCCTTGGAGCCACTTTGGCTCGGACCGACAGCATGGCGATGGGTCCAGGTCGGTCGCTGTCCTTGTAATTCCCGCTGGGGTTTTCTCTGCGATTATTCGGAAGTATATTTTTCCTTTTATCTACCTTTCTGAATTAAACAAATCATTTTTTGAAAACTGAAATATAAACACATATATAATTTAAGACGTCAAACGGTAATTATGAGGCTTGTGGAGAAACACAGGAGCCTCCTGCATTCTGTTTTCCCGCCCCGTGCTGGCGTACTGTGTTCACCGCGATTGTACTCTGATGTGTTCTGCTTCCGCTTCTGGATTTTTTGAAAAAATAATTACCTCATTTAAAAAATTTGCATAGTTTTCTATGTAATTGTGAGTAACTCCATGCTCTTTGATGTTTAAACCTTTGAAGTTTAAACGTTTCCTAATGTGTTCAAATACAGTAAATAATTTATATTCTTCTTTCCTTCCCTCCCTCCCTTGCTCATTCCCCGAGGGCCTCCCCTTAATGTGTTCTGAGCACCGGCTCCCCTCTGCACCCCACGGGACCTACTGACGCCCTTAACCTCCTGTCACCACTGCTCCGAGATGTCCTTTGTCCCCTTCTGGGTTGGGGGCCCATTTCCTTCCTCTCACAGCCTCTCCTTCCTTGGTTCAGATCCTTGTCTGGGGGGAGTCTGTCTGCCGGGAACTTTGAGAAAGGGAAAAAAATCAAAAGGTCAAGTTGTGTGTCTTTATGGTGCTTTCCTGCTGGGTGACGGGCCGGGCCAGGCCAGGCCAGGCCAGGTCCCGCGTTGCCGGTAAAGAGGCGTTTCCCTCCGAGGGCCGCAGTCTCCCAGCTTCCCGGAGGTTCCTGCTGGGACGGCCTCCGATGCCGACATGCTTCTGGCTGGACGTGTGACTCCTGCCCCTGCCTGCCTTGATTGTGCCAGGCATGGGAGATCCCTAGTCCTCAGTTCTGGCATTATTGTCTGTTTGTTTTTTTTGAATTATTATTTCCTCACTCCGACTTTGTCTGTTCTCTCGTCCTATTATTCGGACTTCGCACTCGTGGCTTGAATCCTGTCCTGTTTCCCTCCTCCTCGTCTCTTTCCTCTGCTTTCCGTGAGATCTTCTGGACTTTGGCCTCCAACCCTTCTCTGGAGTTTTATTGCTGTTGCTGTGTTTTTGTTTTCCAAGTGCTTCCTCACCGTTCTCTGGATCTTGTCTGTGCTTAAGTTCTGGGCTCCAGGCCGGATACCCTCTCCTCTTCCCCTGCCCACCGCATCCCACCCCCTGCAGCCATGGCAACCAGGGTCAGTGGTGCAGGGGCCCCAGGTCTGGAGGGAGGGAGTGGCTCCCTCAGCGCCCCCCCCCAATCATTCAGTTCACGCTGTTCTTGCCAGTGCTGTGCACTCTTGCTAAAACTATGACACACATGCACGCGGGCACACCCAGAGAGCTTACATTCATGAGGCCGCCTTTGTGCCCAGCCTGGATCCCAGAGCTGTGCTGCACCTTGCCCCTCCCCTGGAGAGGTGTTGGCAGTGTTTTGGATGAGCTCCTGGGGGGCCGTGAGGCCCATTCTGGCCTGCATTTTCCAGGACTCCCACCCCCACGTGGACCTCCGCCCGTCATTGCCTGTGCCTGGAGGGAGAGAGAGCAAGAACACCAGGGGAGAAGGGAGTCAGCGGTGTGGGACAGGCGGGCTGAAGGTGTGGGGTGCGGTGGGAGGAACCCAGGAGGCCCCGAGAGGAGGCTGGTGAGGCCACAGGACGTCTTAGCGCACTCCTCACCCTCAGGGGTCTAGCGCAGGCCCCTGCCTCTCTCAGGCCTCAGTTTCTCTATCTGCATAAGTATCTTCGTTCGGTTCTTGGTGTTGATTTGAAATTTCAAAACAGGTGATGTCTTACTTTTCCTTCCACCAGAGACTGTGGCCAAGATGCGCCACCTGCTGGCCTCAGGCGGCAGTGCCCGGTCCTAGAGATGGTGGTGTGGCTCCCCAGGACTGCCTGTTCTGTGACCCGGGGAGCCTGGGGTCCGGGGAGGCGGGCGTCTGCTTCTGCTACCTGTCACTGCTTGGCCTGAGCAGGGCTCTGGGTGCCCAGACACGAGTCTAATTCCTGCTTTGCAGGGGCACGGGCACACGGCCGGTGCAGCGGGAGTATCAGGGCTTGGAGACGGGAGCTGTCTGGGGCTGGGAGCTTTCCTGGAAGGGAGGGCATCTGATGCGACCTGAAGGCGCAGTTGGCCAGCCCTGCGGGAGAAGTCCAGATGGAAAGGACAGAGCTGCAGGGTTTGGCTCCTGGGGGCGTAAGAGTAGGAGGGAGAGGGGCTGAGCTGGGAGAGGAGGAGGTCCAAGCTGGCTGAGGGACAGCCATTTCTGGCTCAGATTTCTACTAGGGCCGGGAGCCCTGGCAGGCTGGGTGGGAGGGCCAGGGCTCTATTGTCACAGTGAGGGCACTGGTTGTGGGCTTTGGGGGCCACTTGGTGCTGCCTTGGGAAGGCCCAGATCAGGAATGCTTCCATCTGGGCCTGAAAGTGTCGTCAGGGTCGTCACCCTGGCTGAGCTGGAGGGGCCTGCTGGGTGGGCCTGGTCAAGTCATCCTAGGGATAGTGGGGTGGGGGGAGGAGGAGTCAGTATGGGGCAGCGAGGAGGGGGGCAGAGATCCCAACCGGGGGTCTGGGGGGCTGGGCCAAGGTGAGGGATGGGGAGACAGGAGGCTTTCTGCAATGGGAAATCACGTGGGAACTGGCCACAAACACTGTACCCCGGATTCACTCATGCCTTTATTTCTTCAACAGATGTCAAGAGGTGTGCCAGGGACGTGGGGGACCGTTGATATTCTAATGGGGCTGATGGACAGTGAACAAGACAGAGAGGAAACAGTTGTACTAATTCACCATGGGAGCTAAGGAGGAAAACGGTGAGCAGGAGGGCCGGGAGGTGTTGGGAGGGGCTGGAGTTGCAGGTGTGGTGGGCAGGGAAGGCTTTGCTGAGGGACCTACCCAAAGACTCCTGAAGCAGGAGAGAGAGAGCCCTGAGTCTGTGTGGGGAGCAGCACGCCTGCAGTCACCCCAGCATCGGTGGGCCCTGAGTTTAGGAGCAGTGAGGAGGTCGGTGAGGGCTTGCGGGACACAAGGACTCACAGGGAAAGAGGTGGGAAGTCGGGCTTTTGAGCAGAGAGGTGGTGTGATCTCACCCACCTTCTTAAAGGCTCCCCTGTGGGGGCTGCTGCAGGATAGGATGTTGGCAGACACAGGCGGTGGGAAGTGGGGTTTGACTCTGGACATGCTGCCAAAGTAGCGGGGACTGGAGGTCCTGGTGCACAGGACGTGGGGGCGGTGAGGGCAATCGGGAGTCAAGGCCGACTCTAGGTTGATTGCATCCAGCGAATGAGCAGATGAATGATGGAGAACCCCTCCCCCGCAGCGGGTCCCCCTTCCTGGAGCCCACCCCCACCCAGCGGAGGCAGGGCCGCTCCGTCCCTCTGCGGGCGCTGGCCAAGGTGCTGAAGCCGTAGCGCCTGCTGCGGTCTGAGTGCCCTGGGGCTGAGGCCCCTCCTGGCCTCGGGGTGCCAGGCAGGGGCGGGCACACAGCAGGAGGGGCAGTGGGACTGGCACAGTGAGGGTCCCTGTTCTTCCGAGAGCCGGCCGGACTGCCAGTTTCCCTCTCTACCTGACAGACCCTGATCCTGCGGAACACTGTGGGGCTGACCGCCTTGGGCTCCTGCATCTGCCCCCCACCCTGGGAGCTCCCCGGTGAGGGCCCCGTCCATTCGGCGTCTCCACAGCGGCACTCCAGAGGCCACGTAGGCCAGGCCCTGGGGGCGAAGGGGGCAAAGAGGCAGCAGGACAGAAGGGTTCTTGATCATGGAGGCCTGGCCTGGGACAAATTCTGGCCGGTTTCTTTACCACTCGGTGCCTATTCCCTCGCTTCGAAACAGGGATCCCAAGAAGACGGTCGAGGGCGTCACGCAGAGTGTGGTCCACAGCTGATGCCAGCAGAGCGGACTGCCTTCCCCCCAGTGCGCAGCGCCCCGAAGGAGGGCTGGACCAAGTGGCCTTCTTCTCCCAACCCGAAGGTGCCCTCAGGGCTGAGGGGCTTCCCTCATGGACACTACTGGGCGGTCGTCCCTGGCTGCTCTCCTGGGCCATCCTTCCTCCACTGCAGATGCCAGCCCAGCCTCCGCAGGGGTGCCGAGGGGACCCTGGAAGCGTGGGAGAGTCCCGAGGCCCCCTTGAGATGAGGGGGAATTTTCCTTCTCTCCCCCTCTTGGAGGAGATGAGTGCATCTCTAGGGCGCACCCTCAGATCATCTGACCTCAGGCCCTCTGACGCTTCCCTGTCTCTTTATTAGATACTCACAGCCACGGTTACGGTCCCTCAGGAGGTAAAACCACGCGAAGGGACGTGATGGGTAAGTGTAAGCTTCTCCCTGCCTGCACCATCTCCTCTTCTCGGAGGCAATGACTCTTCCCCAAAGGGTCCAGGCCCTTAGTGGCAGAAATCTCTAGAAAGATAAACCCGCCCCTGCCCTACAGTGTGTCTGGGGCTTCTTTCTAAGGGCTCTGGGTTTTGATTTGCGTGCGCTGTCACGGTGGGTCAAGTGTTAGGCTTTGGGTCCAGTTTTCCTCCAGATGAAAAGGACAGAACCGCAGAGACCGCTGGTTCTCCCGAGGGCACCGTGGGGCGCGTCAGGGTGCCAGGGGCTGCCCAGCCCTCCCATTGCTGACCGAGAGGACTGGCCCCTTCTTTTCAAGCCTGCCGTGGGGTTGAGCTGGAGGCCGCCACAGCGCGTTGGGCCCAGGAGGGACTAGTCTGTGAGTAGAGGGGGCAGGAAGGACTCCTACTGTCCCTGCAGTCCTGGGGAGATGCTGGTATGCTGGGCTCAGGGCTCCCCACACCTGATGCCGGAATCTGGCCACGCCAGGCCAGTGTCCTCCTGACTCCCTGACATAGATCGGAAGCTGAGTCCAGCAATTAATCCCATCAGAAGTCTGCGCGATTGCAGGGGGTTTTCTGTTTTGCTCCCTTGGCCTAGATTTCCCCGGGGACAGTTCTGACCCGTGCCTCGTGCTTGGTAAATTAAACGTTAAAAAAAAATCTACACGATGACTTTAATCAATCCGCTGAGATGGCGGGCAGCCTCCTCCCAGAAGAGCTGGGTCCACTGGAGGGACCCCACCCCCAGGCTTGGGGTCTTAGAAGGGGGGGCAGGACAGTTCTCCCCAGTGCCTGCCTCCGGGGGGAGGGGAGAAGGTGGGAGGTCCCCAGGGTGGCCTGTTGGAGCTCAGTGCCCCCTAAATCCAGACTTTAGGAACCCAGAGGAGGGGGCCAGAGATGGGGAGCTGGAGGGGCGGGACTCAGGCCCCTCTTACAGCTTGTCCTGATCTCTGTCCCAGGCCCACGGTGGCGATGGGGGTGGAGAGGGGACAGCTCCTCCTGGGGTGTCTCCCCTGACCTGAAGCCTGGGTTGGGGCAGGGTGCTGGCTGTCGCTGGCCTTGTGACCCGCAGATAAGGTGTTGACCATGTGTCTGTTGGGTGCAGTCAGGTGGAAACTGTCTCCTTCAGCGGCCATCTATGGGGGTCAGGGGAGTAACCTGGGGAGCACCAGGGTCTCCTGGGCCACAGGGAATTTGGGGGGGTGGGAAGAGTCCATGGTCCTTCCATGGGGCCGAGGGGATGGCCTGGCTGGCCCAATGATAGCACCTTAGCCAAGCTGTTGGGTCCTTCCATCTGCATAGCAGGGCTTCTGGAAGGGCCAGCATGCTAACCCCCAGCCCCGACTGCTCTCCAATCTTTTCCCCGTGGGTGCTTACCTTCCAGGTCCTGTTCAAGGCCCACCCTCCTAGCACCATTCTGGACATCGCCTCCCCTTAACACTTGAAGACCTTCCCCAGGGACCCAGGTAATGTAGGCAACCTTGTCTGTCTGCCCAATGCCCCCCACCCCCAAGCAGGTGTCCCGCTGACCCCTTCTGTCCGCTCCTCCTGGGGACCGCACACAATAGGAGCCACACATGGCTTGGTGTTGTTATCTGGGCAGAACTACCCCTGATCCATTCCCAGCTCCGACCATAATTTGGCCTGGCCAGGCGACCAGCAAGAATCTTCCAGCCCATGGGGAGTCACCGGAGCGGCCAGAGGGGTCTGGTAGGGGCAGAGAAGCTGCTCGTGGTGGCGGAATTGGCGTTCTGTCCACAGGCCGAGGCTGGGGCTTGGGATGTGGGCTTCTGTGCAGCCACCCTAGACAGGGGCGTTCCGGGGCATGGCCAGAGTGGGGGGCGCAAAGCCGCTGGGCTCCCTACGCGTCTCCAGGGACTGAGACTCCCCGGGACGGACTCGAGAGGGGAAGAGCGGAGACATGTCCCCTGTCCACAGAGGTTTCCGGAAGTCCTGCTCAGCGCCGCCTCCCCCAGCCCTGAGCTCCCGGGCCAGGCACCTGGCAGGGGCCCACGAGGCAGGGAGTGAGGCCCCAGGCCGGGTCCTGGTCCCCCGCCGTCCTCCGCCGCACAGCAACTGGGCTTACGGTTCCCTGCGCCCCTCCTCCTCCTCCGGCCCGCACCGCCCGGCGTCTGGCTCGTCTGCCCGGCGGAGGGGGCGCTGTCGGCGCGGGCGGGCGGGGCCGGAGCGCGGGGGCGCGCGGCGCGGCGGGAGCGCGGGGGCCGCGGGCGCGGACCGCGGAGGACTGGGGGCCTGGCGGGCGGCCCTGCGCGGTGCGGGGCGCGGCGGCGGCGGCGGCGGGCGCGCGTCCAGTGAGCGCGCGAGCGGGGAGGCGGTGGCGGCGGTGGCGGCGGGAGGAGCTCCCGGCCGCTCTTCGCGCTCCGCTCCCCGCGCTCCGCTCCTCCATGGCGCTGCCCGGGCCGCCCGAGCCGGCCCGCGGCGCGCCCCGCAAGGCGCCCAGCCTGCTGGAGATGGGGGCGCTCTGTCTGGACTCGGAGATCATCCTGGGCTTCACCAGCCACCTCCTGCGGCGGCGAGCCAAGGTGAGGGCCGAGCGGCGGGACCCGCGGGCGGCAGAGGCGCTGTCCCGCCACTTTGCCGTGCGCGGCCCCCGCGGCCGAGGAGGCGGCGCCGGGAAGGAGGCAGCAGGTCCGGCGGCGTCCCGCAGGCCGCGCTAGGCACCCGCGGCCACTCTTTCCCTGTCAGCGCTGCCCGCGTCTCCCTCTCCCCCGAGGCTGTGTTGCGGAGCCGAGGCGGTCAGCTGGCACGGAGAGAGCAGCGCGGGGACTCCGGTCCCACTGCGCGCCTTGCCGGGGGCCAGGGGTCTCGCGGCAGACCCGGGGTCCCCGAGGTGACTGCAGGTCCTGCGTGCACCTGCGGGTTCTGCCCGGCTGTGTGCGGGCTCCCGGAGCGCGGGTGTGGGGTGTGCGTACGTGTGCTTCCCCGAGCGCGGCGGTGGCGCCTACCCGCCGAAGTTGCCGGCGAGACCGGCCCCGGGGGGCGTCGGCAACAGGGCGTTTCTGCGGGCGCCTGTGTGGGGTGTGTGCGTGGCTCAGAGCCGCACGCCTCGGGCCCGTGTGTGTGCGCGCGCGTGTGTCCCAGACTAACTGAAGGGCGGGGACCGGTGCTGTCTGAAGGCGATGCGGCGCGGGACGGCCCCGCGGCACCCAGACGCGGACGGGGCTGACGCCCGTTTTCCCCCCACGGCCGAGACGAGATAGGACACGGCCCGAGCTTCCGGGCCCCGGCTGGGGCCGGGGGGAAAGGCGCTGGAGGCAGTGGGACTGCGGAGACAGAGTGGGGAGCCCCTGCCCACTTTATTCCCCGCACCCCATCACTGGCGGACCAGAAGTGACTCGGAAAGCAGGGCGGGAAGGTGTTACGAGCCACTGTTCATTTTGGGGGAGTGCGTGCGTGGACGGGGAGAACATTCCAAGTAAAAGGGTGCGGGGCAAGACGTAATTGGGGGGCGCAGGCCAGTCAAGGAGCAGTCCGAACTGCGTGAGGGTTTGCCTGCGCGGGGAGCCGCGGGCCGGGGTCTCCGACCGGACCACCGCCCGCCCGCGGCCCCTTCTCTGGCTGGGCCCTTCCTGGGCCCCGGACCGTCTTGCCGGACTCGCGGCGCCGGGTCTCCCCGGAGCCGCGGGACGGAGAGCGCGGCGGGCGGCAGGGGGCGCTCGCGCCACGGGAAGCTCGCGGCCGCGCCCTGCGAGCGGGACCCGGGCAGTCGGGCTGACCCGGAGCCTGGACCCGGAGCGGCCTGCGCCTCGGGGAGCGGCGCCTCTTCGGGCCGGGCTGGAGCGGGAGCAACCGGTCGCCGAGAAGGGGGGCGACCTCTCAGCCGGAGACAAACAGGCAATTAATTCCGGAGCTAAGTCCCATCTGCCAGGCCGGCGACAACAGGTCCCCCGCGCATCCCCCGGGCCCGCCGCGCCGCCGCCTCCGGCCTCCCGGGCGCGCAGCGCGCACACCCACTTTCCTGCACACGCGAGGCTGCCCCGTACGCGTGCCCCTCGCAGACTCGCCGAGAAGCAGACTCGGACGCAGGCCCTGCACGCTCCGAGGCGCACCCCGCGGAACGAGCACCTACGTGCGATTGTTAGACCCCAAGGGTGGTCCGCGACCCGCGGAGCGCGCGGGATTTGCGGGGAAAAGCGAGGGGGAGTCGGGGTCGGGGTTCAGCTCCTTCCTCGTCCTCCCTAGCTGTGTGACCTTGGGCAAGCCCTTTCTCTCTGCGGCCTCAGTGTCCTCGCGCGTAAAGTGAGGCGCGGGTTGGTGCGTCCCCGGGGACGCGCGGACCCCACCGTCCCGGGAGAGGAGCAGGGAAGCGCATGCGCGCCAGTGCGCCGGCGATCTCCCGGAGGCCCTCCTGCGCCCCTCCCTCCGGCTGGGACTCGCCTAACAGGTTGGGGTCCTGGGAGTGGGAGGGGCCGCGTGTCGAGGAGGGCCCCCTCCCCCACGCGCCGCCGAGCGCCGGGCTTGGGCGGGGCGGGCCGGCCTTCCCGGAGCCCGGCTCCCCCGGCCCCGCCCCCGGAGCCCCGCCCCCACCCTGCCCCGCCCTCGCCTCCCTGGCACTCCCGCCGCCGCCGCCGCCGCGCGCTCTCCCGCACTCGCCGGCGCCGCCAACTTCGGAGCGGCCGGCCGGACCATGGGGGCTCCCCCGGGCCGGATCACGTAGCCGCGGCGACCCCGAGAGCCCGCGCCGCCCGAAGCGCCCGCGCGGCCCTTCCCGCGCGCAGGCCATGGGCGGCCGCGGCTCCCCCCTGTGCGCGGCAGCACCCGCGGTACGCGCGGCCGGGCCACGAGAGGGAGGCGGCGGCGGACGCCCCGAGCCGGAGTCCCGGACGCCGAGGATGCTCGCTCGCGGGGTGCAATGCGCCCCCTGGGGGCCGCGCCTGGAGCGGAGCGGGGGGGGCGCCGGGCCTCCTGCTGGGAGGGACCCCGATCCCGACCTCGCGGCTGCGCGCGGAGGGTGGGCGGCCGGCTGGCGGCCCGCGCTCCGAACTTTGCCGAGTGCCGCACTCTGCGTCCCGGACGCGCTGCGTCCTGCAGTCCGCGGTGCTGGGTCCCGGGGCGGCGCTGCTCGGGGGCCCAGGCTCACGTCCCCTTCTGCCCCCACCCCCGCAGGTGGCCGAGGGCGGCCCGGCCCGCGAGCCGCTGCAGCTGCTGGAGGTGTCCTCCCGCAAGAGGCTGCCCTACGGGCCCGAGCAGGACCCATGCGGCAGCCGCCCTGCGCCCGAGGGCGCCGGTGCGGGCGCCGAGCAGGGCCACTCGGCGGGCGGAGGGGGCTGGTGCCGCCACTGCCACACGAAGCTCGCCGAGCTCAAGCGACAGGCGTGGAAGCTGGTCAGCGGGCCCGGGACGCCCCTCCGGGTAAGTGGACCTTCCTCGGACCGTCTTCTCCCGGGCTGCCACTTGGGAGACCCAGGGTCCCGGAGGGAGCGACGTTCCACCGAGCGTTTTTCGGCTAGTTCTGCGCCCTGGGCCTCGGTTTCCCCTTCTGTGACACGCTGTGCGTGAGTTGCAGCAGTTCTAAGAGGCTCTGCGATGGGATCGGAGGGGGGCTGGGCGGCCGTTTCTCCCCGGAGCCACAGATGTCCCACAGCTGGAATCCCAGTCTGTGTCTGGGAGGGGGAAGGGAGACCGGGATGGCGTGGACTCCACCCTGGGCGGGACGGCTCCTGCCCTGCCAGCAGCAAGAGGTTACTCCGCGCGTTGTTGCCCTTGGGGCTCCTGGGCCCCCAGCCAGGTGTCTGGAAATTGCACACCTGGGGCCAGAGGGCTTGGAGGACCAGAGTGGGGGCTGCCACTGTGAGGGGGGCCCTGCCTTCCCCCTTTCCCTGGGTCGTGGATAAGAATTGTGTGTGGGACACAGCCTGGGGCTTTGCCACCTTAGGTGGTGGCCACCCATTTGGGAACAGAGGGGCTGGGCCCCAACAGCCAAGGTGTTTGCGGGTGAAGGGGGCTCTGCCAGATTCTCCAGCCAATGGGTTCGCCCTGGTGTTGGAAGGAGCTGGGACCATTGTTCAAGGAACAATGAGCCCTGGAAGTTTGCAAAGCCTGGGAAGGTGGGGGTCTCCAGAGGAAGCCCTTCCCGCCGGACCTTCAGTCGTTGAAAGCCTTCTTGGGAAGTCTGCATAATCCCCATTGAAGCTAAATATAGTTCTCCCAGCCGGCGCCGCGGGATGGGGCAGGAGCCGGGGTTCCAGGGGGTCCCACGGTGTTCCTGTCTTGGGCAGGGGCGGGGAAGGGGGCGAGTCTGGTTTCTATGGCCTGGAGGGGGGGGACCTGCGGCCTGCCCCCGGTGGGGGAGGGGGCTGCACCCTCCAGATCTGCTGCTCCGAGTGGGGTGCAGCCTTCCCAAGCTCTGTGCCCCCAGATGGCCTGAATCTGGTTGAGAGGCAGCACAGGACCCACAGGCTCCCATGAGAGGGTGTGGGACAGACTTCCTGGGGGCCTGTCAGAGCTCCCGGGCCGTCTTATTACCCAGTAGGGGAAACAGGCCCCGGAGAGGAGGGGCTTCAGGGACTGAGCTGGGTTTTGCGGGTGGTGCTGGGCGCGAGGCCAGCTGGTTTTGGGGAGTGGGGTCCTGGTGGGGAGAGCCCCTCATGGGGCCGGGGGCGGGGCTCTGTGGTCTCCTCCTGCCCACACCGATCAGGCCTCCTGACCACCGAGTGCTCTCCTGCACCTGCACCTGCCCGAGCCTATTATGAGTTCGGCAGTACCCCTAGGTGCCAGGTGGGGGCTCACCCCATTTCCTGGCTGCCCCTCGTACCCAGCAGCATGCTCACCCAGCAGACGGGGTCCCGTGCTTTGTTCCTGGTCTGCAGCCCCTCCCCTGCTGCGTTTCCTCCTTTGTCAGATGGGTGTAGCCTCCTGGGGCCCTTCTGGGAGTGGGATCCAACCTGGAGGGTGCTTTGCCCAAGCATTATTCATTGTTTTCCCTGTGAGGGTCGAAGCAGATCTTGGGGGGCTCGAGGCCCTAGGGCTGAGCCACCCAAGCCAAGAGACATAGGGGTTTGGGCCCGAGACCCTGGGATCTTGGTAGGTGTCACTGACCTGGGCAACCCAGGCTTTCCCCGGCGTCCTGGCTGACTCTCAGCCTGGTCCACTTGCCTCAGAACTTCCTTCAGGGAGTCTGCGAGGTGTGCTCTGGGGCACGTGCAGGGACCTGCTTCTGCTTTTGGTTAGGGAGGTAGCTGGGGGGGACCTGTGTGTGACCGGCTTTGGGTGAGCCCGGTGCTCCTTCGAGCCTGGCCCACGTCCAGGAGCCCTAGGCTCTGTTCTGAGGCCAGCACGGCACTGGAGCACGGAGTTGGTGCTCTAGGATTTTCCGTAGGGCTGTTCCTGGTGTTTGTCATGCAGAGATGAATTTCATAAGGGCGGCACTTCAGACTCCGGGCGGGGGGGTGGGGGAGGCTTGCTGGGCTCCCGTGGTGGGGCTGGAGCCAGACCCCACCCTGGCTATTGGAGGTGCTCCCCTTAGGGGTTCCGGCTTGATCTCAGGAGGAGAGGGAGGCTTGCGAGGGTAGAGGGACAGTGGATGTTAGCTAGCCCCAGGTCACCCCATCCTGTGCCCCTGGAGTCCCGGCCAGGGCTCTGTCCAGCTGGCTCCTTGCCCTCCCTCTTTACTGGCAGACAGCTGTCTGCTCTGGGACCTGGGGCAGGTTTGTGGAGCCCCGGGACCGTGTTTGTACCCATTTCATGGGCAGGTAGAGCAGTAGAGCAGTGCCCGCACATGGCTGCTCCAACAGCCCAGCCCTCACTGCTTTGCTTGGGTGTGGGCTCGAGGGTCATTCTGTGCCTGGGTCTTGGCCCCCCTGGGGTCGAGTGGGGGCAGTTGGAACCCTGCGCAGGCTTTAGGTGGCCTGCCTCTCCCTTGCCTCTGTCCTCTCTTCAATCTGTGCCTGCCTCAGTTTCCCCATGGGGGAAGTGAGAGTGACCGTGGTCCCCAACGAGGGAGGTCTTCTGTGGGGAGTGGATAACACTGTGCCCTGATGCTGCTGGAGGTCACGGGCAGGGAACGTGCTCTGCCTGCCCAAGTGTAACCTGGGAGGGTGTCCTACCCGTGCCTGGAGGGGCAGTGGGCCTGGGTGTGGAGAGACACCCAGACGGGGGCCTTCAGGCTGGACAGCCCCCGCTGATCCCCGCCCCCCCCCAACCCGCCGCCCCAGTGTGCCCTCCTCTTCTCTTACCAGGTTCCCCAGGCCTTGTGTTCAGGTGACCTTCAGGACCCTTCCATGGCCTGGAGCCATGGCCTCTGGACTGTTCCCCAACCTCCCGGGGCCCTGCCCACTGTGGGCCTTGCTACAGACACCCTTCTCCTCCCCGGAGCCCCAGTGTCCCCAGACCACCCTGCCAGTTCCCTGCTCTGAGCTCCCTGTGCCCCCTCTGCAGGGGGCCCTGCCTCTGAAAAGTTGGCTAGGGGCTTGGGACACCTCCCTTGATGGGACAAAAGCCGGCTTTCCTCTTCCGCACACCTGAGTGCCCCCCTGCCGAGCGCTGGCCCCTCTGTCCTTCTCATTCCCCCAGAACCCCAGGCCCTGGCCTTGCCCATTCTGTGTCCTCGCCCATTAAGGTTCCTCCAGGTTCCTGCAGACCCTGTCAGCGTCCCTTCCAGTTCAGTGCCCGATGCCTGCCCCGCCCCAGCTCCCACCCTCAGGGCCCCCAGAGGGGCCTTGCTGAACTGTGGACCTATTAGCCGGGGTCTCTGGCCGGTCCCAGTCCTGCTAGCCTGGCCTGGCCTGGCCTGGCCTGGCCCTGTCAGGCCGAGGCTCACCGGGAGGTGCACCCTTGCCTGAAGGGTCAAGGCAGGTCACCTCTGCCTGAAAGCCCCATCCTCTCTCCCTCCCACAGTGGTCTGTCTCAGATGCTGCTTTTGCAGACCCCTGGCCCTCGTCCTGTCCACGCTCTGTCGGCAGACCCCCACCCCAGTCTCCAGCATCCCTGGTACTGGTACCCACGCGGCTGACCGTGGTGGGGACACTCAGACGCGCTGGCCGGCTTCGCTCAGTACACAGCTCCCGCTGCTTCTCCGTGGTCATGAGCCCCCACCTACCCCGTAAGCTTCCCCTTCCCCCATCTCTGGGAGGCCACCACTGTTGCCTCCTGACCTGGTCCTTTCTCAGCTCCTTTACACCCCTTGACCACTGTGTGACTTCTGTGTCCTCTGTGCTGGCCCGAGGCCGGGAGCTCTGTCAGGGCAGGCATGGGGTCCAGGTAACCCGGAGGCGTTTGTTGAATGACTAAGTGACCAGGCTTTTCCTCCCTCACCCCTGCGGATTTCAGCTGGATTCCTGCCTTCCCCTCCCCCACCCCGGTGACAGCCCCCCCGTGGAGGATGGCGACCCTTACCCTCCTTGGTGTAGCGGAGGCCCGGATCCTGCTTCCCCCCGCCATCAGATGGGCCATGAGACGGGTCCTGCGGAGGTGGTGGCTCTCCCAGAGACCTGGGATGTTTGCCGTGTCATTACTGCTGCTGAACGGATTAGCGCCCCTGGGGGAGGCAGGGATCAATTCTCATTCAGCCCTTGCAGGCTCTTCCTCACCCCGGCAGGGGTCTCCTCATCTTAGGCCCCCCTCCCCCCCGTGGGCTCCAGGACCACTGCTGCTGGTCCCTGACTGCTCTAGCAGCCCCCAGGCGTTGGCTTTGCACTGAGCTGGACCCCAAGTCTGAAGGCTCCTGGGGAGGGGCACCGGCTCCCCTCCTAACCTAACCAGGCTCCTACGGCTGGTGTCCTGGAGACCCTCCTGCTTGTCTCTGTGGTTCCAGGGGAGGGGGCGGCACTTCTGCCAGCTCAGCATTCCCCTGTCACTCCCCCCTCCAGGAAGCCTTCCAGGCTCTGTCCATGGCCTTCAGCTCTGCTTGCACTGACATGCAAGAGTGGGGTCCTGGGTCTGCTGTCCCAACTGGCCTCTGGTCCCGGGAGAGCAGGGGCAGAGCCTGCCTGGTGTGGGACATTTGCTGCCTGCTCTGGGTCCCTGAACCCCTGTTCTGTGCACTGTTTCGAGCCTGGCCTGAGCTCTGCCGGTTTCTGGGACCGCCTCTGAGCCAGGGCTGCCCTGTCTGCCGTGGGGCTCCACAGACCGGGACTCTGGCATGCGCAGTGTGCCCCGGAGCAGCCGGGGAGGTGTTCGAGGGGACGGGAGCTCCCTGTGGCTGCTGGCTGTGCAGTCTCCCAGCTGGCAGGGGGACTCGGCTGGGAAGGGATCCGTCTGTGGGGCTCGGAGGCTCCCAGGCCACTGCAGGGGACCAAGCCTGGGCAGGGTGAAGAGCTGGCCGGGTGTGGGCCCTGCAGTCCCAGCCCTCATGCCTCTCGGGAGGGAGTTTGCTTGAGGGGCTCTGGGTACACTCGGAGGTAGGGCTGAGCCAGGGGTGTGTGTGGTGGTGACCGGCCTCGCTGCCTGTCTGTGGAGAGGAGCAGGGTCAGGGAGGGCTGAGTCCCTTGCTCCCCCTGGGTTAAAAGGGGGGGGTTCCCTTTTGGTGTCATGTTTTGTGGCTGGGGGACCCCCATGGGGCTATGTGCAGGGTCCTTGGCCCTCCGTGGGAGAGGCTTCTTGGCCTCATCTGGTCTGGTCTTGGACCCGTCCCCCAACCCCCAGCAGCACCCAGGCTTCAGCTCTTGCGGCTGGGCTGGGGCAGGGGTGGGTGGGCTCTGCCAGGCGCCTGGAGCTGGCCGATGTATAGTCCCATGTGTCCCAGGGCCAGGGGCTCTGCGTTCCCCTCCGACCTTGTGTGATGGATGCTGGCCTGCACCGCTGCCCGTTTCCAGGTGGAATCTGCCCGTCGTGGGCCTGCCCCATACCCTGCTGGGGGTAGGGTGGCAGGGTCGGCCTGTCCCTAAAAGTCACTGTCCCCCTTCACAGCTACAGCGCAAGGCCATAGCCCAGCCGCACGGACTTGGCCTGTCTAAAACCCAAGGGATTGTCTGGAAGCCATTTCTGTGTGGCTTGTTTGGCGGTTGCCCTTAATGTGGCCATGCGTCTCCTGATCTCGTCCCTGGAGTCCCCTTCCCTGGGCCCCATTCCTTCTCAAACCTTCCACACTTTGATCCCCAGCCTTGTTGCCCAAGCCCGCTGATCCGAGGGCCTCAGGCTCAGGCTCAGCGTAGCAGGGGGAGCGACGTGGTTCCCAGCGGCATGGGTGTGTGTGGACATGGGTCCGTGGCCCCTGGGCTCTGGCTCTGGTCCAGCCCGCGCAGTGGCCCGGCTGGAGGCCCGGGGCTGCCTGGCGGTGGTGTGTCTGGGTGCTGGATCCCGAGATGACCGTGGGATCCGTTCTGCCTCGTGTCTATCTTCTCCGCTGGGGCATCAGCGAAGAGGGTTGGCTGGGTTCGTGCTGTGGGAGGGGCTGCCCCCGTGGGGAGGGGGACCCCTCATCTCTCTGAACGCCCCTGAGGCCTGGTGGGGAGAGAAGCCTCAGGGCGGACACCCAGGGTACCTGGCTGGTGGGGCTTCGGAGAGCGGGCAGGGAGCTGGGCCGATGGGAAGGCTGCGGGCCTCAGAAAAGCACACTGAGCCCGACCACCCTACGTGGTGAGGGAGGCAATAACAGGCGGAGGGGTGCCCACGGTGCCCAAGACCCCTCGCGCTGGCTCTCTCCCTCCAGGGTTTGTGGGGATAACTGAAGTGCTGTGGGCCTGGGAGAGAGGGCTCTGCAGCAGGGCATCTTGGAGGGCCTCCTGGAGGAAGTGGCATTTGATCTTGGTTGGAATTACGCGCACAGAGAGGGGGTGGAGGTCCCGGGGGGAGGGAACACGAAGAGCTCCAAGATAGGGCTGGCTGGAGCACGCATGGAGACTGTCCCAGGGTGCCAGGGAGACACAGGGGAAACCAGGATGGTGTCAAGGGTCAGGGTGTGGTGGACGGGAGTCAGACTCCAGCCCTGGAGCAGAGGTTGGGGCCTGGAGTGTCCGGGGGCTTTGATTCAACAGCTGCAGCCAGGGGCTGTGTGCCGAGGTTCCCAGCAGGAGAGCGGGCGGGCCCGGCTCAGGGGCGGGCTGCATCCCGCACCTGTACCTGCCCTTTGCTGGCCCGTCCAGCCTTCCTGGGGTTCCGAGCCCTGCTGAGTGGCATCGGGAGCCCTGGGCATGGCCTGGCTTGTAGGGCACAGCGTGGGCCCCACCCTCGTGGTGAGACTCTGCTGTGCCCGTTGCTCGGATGAGAATGAGGTCCCTGGGGGCTGCAGCCACACCTGCAGACTCGGACTGAGAGCCACGGACTGAGAGCCACGTCTGGGTGAGCCCCAGGCTCCCGGAAGTGCGTGGAGCGCCTCCTCTGGGTGGCGGCGCTCCTGGGACCCCGGGCTCTCCGTCCCCTTCCCCTGGTCGAGGCCGTCCTGCTGATCTTGCCTTCGGCCGCCACGGTCCCCACCATGCTTGTGTGGCGTTGGGTGGAGGTCAGGGGAGGCCACTGAAGGGTCTCAATGAACTAGTGTGTGTCCTGAGCTGCCCAGCTGGCCGGTGCCAGTCCGCGCTGGGTGGGCCGGGCTGCACCCCTCCCCCGCTCTCCCCACCCTGGCCTCTGGCAGAGGAGGGGAGCTGGAGGCTGCTCTGGGGCCTTCGGAACTGCAGACTGATGGGCCTGGAGGGGTCTCCAGGATTCTGGCCGGCAGATGGGCCGGCAGTGTGGCTCAGGGGTCCCAGGTCTTCTGCCACACCCAGGGGACGTGGGTGGGCAGGGCCTCTGGCTGACCGTTGGGGGCTTTGGTGAGGGGCCTGGCTGGTGGGAGGGGCCAGGGAGGGGCACCCCCAGGCCTCAGGGCGCTCCTCCAGGCGTGGTGTCTGGGTCTCTCAGTCCCCCTGGAGGGTCTGCCAGTGGGCCCCCTTTCTAAAGACAGGGCGACCGGCCCAGGGAGAGTCGTCTTGTAGCTCTGAGGTCTGGGGGTTTCTCCCAACCGGGGAGCAGAGCCCCTTCCTTCCTCCCGTGTTGGCCTCAGCCTGGGGCTCTGGTCAGCTCCTGTCCCACCCTGCGGGCGGGCTCCGCTGGGCCTGGGCCTGGGCTGGGAGCGGCCTCTCCCGGCGGCTCATCCCTGCAGTCCCGCTGGGCCGCCGATGCAGGAGAAAATGGAAGGATTACTTAAAGCGGCTTGGAGAACCCGGAAAGCAGATGAAACATGGCAAGTCGTTACTTTGGGGGGGGGGGCTCCCTAAAACCCCGGTGGCGTGACGGGTGGGTGGTGCGCAATGCTAAATTGAATCAAATTAAGAAAAACATTTTCCAAATGCAAGTAAAATATCTGTTTAATTAGACTGTGGAGAGGAAATGAAAAGTAATATTTTGCAGTGGGGTAATCACTGTCTTTCGGAAGGTGCTGGGCTCCAGAGAAGGGGTAGGGGATGAGTCGTGTGGCCGCTGCTGTTCTCGGGGGTCAAGATTCCTGAAAATGGGCCAGCATCCCCTCTGGGGCTCGGGCCTGTGGACACTGGGAGCTGCCCGGAGGCCCCCGTGTCTGGGAGAGGAGAAGGGCTGCCCCCGCCAGCCTTCCCAGTTTATCGGAGCAGCGAGTGCTCCTTGCCCTGCCCTGCCCCGAGCTGGCCCAGCTCCGTCCGAGGGGCTCGGGGTCGGGTGGGGTCTCTGTGTGGTCACCCAGGGCAGGGCTCTGTGTCTCTGTCTCGGGTGTATGACATGAGACAAAGGTTTTGGAGATGCCCCTGCCCTTGTGCCAACAGGTCCCTGTGGCCCTGGGGTGTCAGCTGGGCCTTCCCCAGTGATGGGGGCCCCCTGGCTACCAGGGTGGGGGAGGGGTGGGTGGCCCCATGGTGGGCTTTGGCCTGGGATGGCCCCAGGTGTGTCTGGGCTGGGCCTCCTGGGGGCTTGTGAAGCAGGACCTGGGTTTGCTGTGGGCTCTCCCTCCCCACCCCCCACCGAAGCAGACCTCCTCAGTGCCCTCCTGGGGCTTCGATGCCCAGAGCCTGAGGCCTTGGTGGGCCTGGGGCCTCCCTGCCAGCTGCCATCTGAATTCCTGATGACACAGCTGGGAGGGGGGTTTGCTCTGGCTTCCTGCCGCCTTGCCGCCAGCGCCCTCCCCGCCCCCCCTTCCCGCCCCGGGTGCTGGTGGGGGGCCGGGGCCGGCTTAGGTCAGTGAACTCCCCCACCCCCTGCCCTGCCTTTCCTTCCTGCCTCCTCTGTGCTGGCCACGCAGGGGGTGCCAGGGGGCTCCCCCAGAGGCCTGAGGTCCCCAGGCCAGGCAGAGGCACTGGAACAATGGGCAGCTGGGTCTGGCTTGGGGGGGTTTGGCAGGGGGGTGGTGGTGCTGGGTGGAGCTGGGCTGCCTTTCAAGTCGCTAATGGCGTTAGCAGGCCTTCCTTCCCTCACACCAGCCACATTAGCAGCCTCCCGCCGAGTGGAAAAGCTGGAGTAATCAGAGCCGGGCCCTGGAAACCAGGCAGGGCAGTGACACGGACGAGCCTGGCCTGTGGCTGGGGGACTGGCGTCTGGGTGACATCTGTGGCCCCACGTGCCAGCGCCGTTGGGGGCTCTGGCCGAGCTTCCCCGGGCCTCCGCAGCACGCAGGGAAGCTGGGCGGTGGCTCGGGGCGTCCGCTCATGGGGACCGGACGTGGGGCACTCCGGACCTCGCCGGAGAGAATCCAGGCCTTCCGGAGGGACCCGCAAGTCAGGTGGCTGGTGTGGCGGGCCTGGCTCGGGGCCACCCTTTCATGGGAACTGATCTACTTGGGGCCTGTGGGGACAGCTGTGGTCTGAGGCCGAGGCCAGCGGGGCTTCCAGGGAGCGCAGGTGGTCCTGCGGAAGGGACAGCAGAGGTGGCGCCCCCTCGCAGCAAGGCCACCCCCCATAGCTGGTCCCCAGGGTCTGTGCACGGGGTTGGGCGGGCCACAGTTCAGGCCTGGGGAGCCTGGCTGGGGTGATTGAGATGCACATGGTGGAATGGTGGCCTCAGTTTCCTCTTCTGAGTAATGGGTGTATTGGGGGAAACTGTAGGGAGCGGCCTGGGGCCAGGTAGGGGAAGGCTCCAGCCCTGGGAAGTTGTCACAGGCCCCTGCTGGGTCAGGGAGGGGGCAGCTTGAGGTCCAGCCGAGTGGCCCAGCTGGCCACAGTGAAGATGTAGGCCCGCATTTGAGGTTGGTTCTCTGGAGAGTCCTGGGAAAGTCCTGGGTGGTCACGGCCACAGCTGGGCTGGGCCAGTGCTTTGTCGAGGGGCTGCCCTGGGCAGGCACCTGTGGCTGGGCCTTACCTCTCAGGGGAGGGGAGGATGTGGAGGGGCTGGCCTTGGCTTAGAGCCTGATCCCCATGGGGCTGCCCAGGGAGGCGTCCAGTCAGAGCCTGGTCGGGTGGTCGAGGGACAGAGCATGAGCCCTGGGACCAGGACTCTTGATAACGTTTTTCCAGTGAGGTTCCTTCTGAGGATTGGCTCTCTCTTCCTCTTCCTTCCAGAGGTGTCATCTCTTCCTGGAAGCCCTCCCTGACCTCCAGGCTCTGGGCTGCCCTGGCTCCTGTTCTTCGCCCTTTCTGGGCATCAGGCTCACAGAGAGAGCCATGTGTGCCCCTCGTGCAGTGCACAGCGGGGGGAACAGAGCCGCAGTGGCAGCCACCACGCCACACGGGCCCCGGGGACCACGTCCCTGCCTGTGGTCGAGCGGGCTGGGCACGGAGCCTCCTGCCTCCTTGCCAGCTAGCCCTGGTGTGTCCGTCCTCACCCCTCCCGGTGTCCTCGGTGACTTCTGCGGGAGGGGTGAGCTTGGGACCGCAGTGCTCTTTCCAGCAGGGAAAGAGCAGGGCTGGAGCAGGGCTGTAAGCCAGGGGGCCCCTTGTGGCTCTGGACGGATGTCGCTCTCGCTTGGGGGGGCCCCGGGGTGCCAACTGCACACATCAAGTCTGTGGGGGGTGGTCTGGCGCTGCTTTCTGCTGGCCTCCTGGCCGCTTTTTAACCCCCTGGCCCGGGCTCCTGGTGGCCTGGCTCTTGGACGGGGGGGGGCAGTGTGCCGAAGCCTCGTTAGCCAGGAGCGAGTGTGGTAATGAGGGCGGGGGAGGCCGGGAGCTGTCAGGGGCGCCGCTGGCCTCCCTGTGAAGCTCCGATAATTATTTTCCTGCCGGGCTTGTGCAGACGAAACTGTTGGGGGCTCATTCATCAGTTGGGGTGATGCAGCGGCCCCAGCTGTGCCTACGGTGGCACAGCGGCCTGTGCTGTGGAGGGTGAGGCCCCGGGGCAGGGTCCTGGGCCCCGGGCACTAACCGCTTTGTTCCTTGCTCCCTCCCCAGGACCCTTGCCTCTCTGCGTTGCTCCTCGACAAGCTGCCGGCCCCCGGGGTCCTGCCCGCCTGCCGCCCGGAGGCTGAGCGCCGCTGTGACGTCTGCGCCACGCACCTGACCCAGCTGACGCGGGAGGCCCTGCGGCTGCTGCAGGCTCCCGCCAGCCGCGACGCCCCCGACGCCCCCCATGGAGGCCCGGGCCTCGTGCCCTCCAGCCCCGGCTCCGGGACCAGCCCGCGGGACGCGTCCATGCCTGCGGGCCCGCCGGGGAGGCAGCCGGGCCGGGCGGGGCCGGACAAGAGGAAGGGGCTGGCCTGGCCATCTGGGCCCAGCGTCCAGGTGTCGGTGGCCCCGGCCGGCCTGGGCGGAGCCCTGAGCACAGTCACCATCCAGGCCCAGCAGTGCCTGGAGGGCATGTGGAGCGTCTCGAGGGTCAACAGCTTCCTGCCGCCATCCTGCCTGGTGAGTCCGCGCGGCTGGGTGGGTGGCTGGCCTCCTGGGGCCACCGGGCCGCGGGGTCCGACCTCTGGGTTCCTTCCTGGGGGTCCCGTCCATGTCTCTGCATGGCCCGTGCTGCGCAGGCTCAGCGGCTCCCCGCTGCGTCAGGGAGCCGAGCACGTGGCAGGAGGTTGCATCCAGCCGGCCAGCGGGGTCCCCGCGGCAGGGTCCTCCCGTGCCCCCGGTGCCTTCCCTTCGTGAGGCACCTGCGGGCATGGCCGGGACGGGTATTGGCTGCCCCTGCCTCTGAGGGCACGTGTGGCGCCGTGGGCTGGCGGGAGGGCTCCCGGGACAGGGTCAGACCCTCCTCCTCAGGGTGAGTGGCAGGGGAGCATCTCCTTGTGAGGGGGGATCTCCAGCGGCTGCCATGCCAGGTGCCCGCGAGGCTGTGGCTCAGCGGGCAGAGCTCGGAGTGTAGGTGCTAGGGGAGGTCTGCGTCCGCTCCCGCGGCCTCTCGGGAGATACCTCTTTTCAGTTGGCTGCAGAGTGGCCCCCGCAGAGGCTCTCGGGTGCCCAGATCGCTGCCCACACCAGGGGGCACGGCCTCTGCGGGACCAGCTCTGGGCACCAGTGGGTGCTGTGGTTGCCGTGGACTCGGGCCATGTGTCCTCCGGCAAAGCTCTGGGCCGGTGTCACTTGCGTGGGTTGGGATGAAGCTGGCGGGCCTTGGAGGGCGGAGCTGGGGCCGGCCGCATTCCCACCGGTCACAGGGCTGGGCTTCTGGTGGTTTCTCCCAGTGTCTGCCGTGCCCCCAGTTTTTCATCAGGCAGAAACTATCCAGGATAGGAGTTGGGAGGGGGGCTCTCCTGGGGCACTGGGGGAGCTGGTTTGGGTCATACGTGAGCTCACTGTCTTGGGGGCCGCCCTGGGAAGGCTGCTCTGCCCGAGCCTCAGGGGATACCTTCTCCCGAAGGTCTGTGCCTTTGGCAGTTCCCACCCTTTTAGCGGACTGAGACTGACAGCCCAGCACAGGGTTCATCAGGCAAACAAGTAGGAAGGACCTTCTAAGCAGAAGGAACCCTCTGTGTGGAGGCCCAGAGGTGTGAAGCCTGAGGCCTCCCTGGAGGTGTGAGCCTTGTCAGGAGGGAGGGCTGTGACAGGGAGCAGGGAAGGTGGAAGAGAGGTTGGGGCCTGGGACAGGCTGCGATGGTGTGTGCGGATACATGGAGAAGCATCCCGACTTCACCGGTGTCGCCCTCCTCTGAGCCAGAGGCCGAGACCGTGGCTGAGTATGAAAGCAAGTTGTTCTCCAGTCACGGCAGAGCTGGCTGCCCAGGCTGCCCAGTGAGTGTCTCTGAAGTAGAGCACCGGTGAGCCTTCCCTACGGGCCCTGTGTCCCATGGGGCTGGGCAGATGGAGGCATAGGGAGGGTCCCCAGCTGCTGGGCTAAGGTCACATACGGTCCTGAAGCAGGACAGACCCTGCCCTGTGCCCAGCCTGGGCTCCTGGGCCCTTCTAAGTCCAGGGCCAGGTCAGCATCAGTACATCCAGCACAGCCTTCGGAGAGATCTTGCCCTTGCTGGAGGCTGGATCCTGCGGCCCATTGCTGGGGCCAGTCCTCCAGAGGGCACTCTGTCCTTGGGGCCTCTCTGGCCCTTGGCAGCTTGGGGGTGGGGGGCACAGAGGCTCAGGGAAAACTTCGGGTCTTGAGTCAGCTTCTGGTTGGTGCGCAGATGGCCCCCGGGTGTGGTCTGGCTGCTTCTGACTCCTCCTTTGTTGAGTCCTGGGGTGAGGAAGGAAGAGGGCAGTCAGCCCCCACCAAGCGCGCACAGTGCCTCCTGGCCTGAGGCATGTGCTGGGGGGCAGCACTGAGCTGACGGGAAGCTCAGGAGAGCCGGGTGGCTTCCTGGAGGAAGTGACATTGAGCTGGGCCCAGTGGGAAGCCTCAGAGATGGCGGGCCCAGCATGAGGTGTGCTCAGGTGCTTAGGGACTGTGGGGGCCACTGGCAATAGCCAGAGGAATCCTTACCTGGGGAGGGAGCCGAATGCTTGTCTTACTGGGGCCTGGAGTGCTGGGCGGAGAGGGCGGTTGGCCTTCCCTGTGAGAGTGCCAGGAGGGGGAGGAGGGACAGGAGCTGCCAGTGGGAGCAAGGAGGGTCTGTGCAGCCGGCGTGGGCAGGCTTTATGCCTCCTTGGCCCCCGGAGGCGGGTGTCGCTGGCCTCTGGCCGGGCAGCCCCGCCAGCAGCCAGCACGTTGTAAAACGTGGCCATTGAAGGTTCTCTCTGTTTTCCGTCCACATCGATCGCGTTCGGGGCGGGCGAGAATGGATTTATACTTAGACGACCGTGCTGGCGATCAGTGGGAGATTATTAGACGCATAATAGAACTTTAGGATTCAGATGAGGTGATTTCCCCGGAACCGGGGCATCGATTGCTAGAGGTGGCTCTGGAATGTTCAACCGTCACGAGGAAATGCTCCTGGAGGGTGTGCGGTGAGTGTCTCCCACGGCCCATCCGCAGCCCAGGGCGCGACACCGGTCAGGCTAGCTGGGAGGGGCCGGGCAGCAGCCCTCCCATCTAGTGTGTGGGGAGGAGGCAGATTGCGGCAGGGATGGTCTTTGAGGGTGGGGCAGGGAACCAAGGCTCTGAGGGCCTGGAACATTCTGGGTGCTGTGGCTGGGAGGAGCCTGCCCCGTGCCCTCTGTGGGGTCAGGTCGGGGGTGTGGCCATCTGGAGAGCTAGCCACAGCTGTAGTCAAAACCGAAGCCCACCTCCCTCGTCTGGGAGCCCAGAGCTTGGCCCTTTCTGGCTCATTCCACCTCCCCAGTGTCCAGTGGTGCTCCGTGGATGTGGGGCAGTGGAGGCCCGGCCTGGATAGGGAAGCTGGAGGCTTCCTGGAGGAGGTGCTGCACATGTCTTTGATGTACAGTCAGGAGGTGAGGTCATTTTGGTGGGGGCCTGGGAGCGGGTGTCGCTGACCCCTGTAGCAGCCTGTTTGCCTGCCCTCGTCCCTGCCGTCCCCGGCGGGGTCTCAGGTGGGTGTCCACCCGGCCTCAGGAGTGTGTCTGGCAGAAGGTAGAGGGCTCTGGCCTGTCTCTCTGATCTGGCCCATTGCTGGTGCCCTCGCTCTGGGCCGCAGTTTACCCACCTGTAGGATGGACATCGGACCCGACAGCCCCCTCCTCCACGTGCTGCGGGGAAACTGCTTCTGTGACGGGAGGTGGGGGGTGGGACAAGGCGCTTGCTGGGGTCAGGACGTCCTTGGCCTGAGGCCCTGTCTGTGATCAGGCGGGGCTCTGAGAGGCAGCTGGGTTCGCCCAGTGAACCGCCAGTGCCCCGCGCTGGGTTGAGAGCGTCTGCAGGACCCCGTCCTCGCTGTTCCTGGCCCCTTGCCCCCTTGGCTGTCCCCACCGCCCGGCTTGAGACGGCCCCCAGTGAGGTGTTCGTCCCGAGGGGCAGGCGAATGCGGTCCTTCACGTGCTAGAGCTCGGGCCCAGATGGTTCCTGAGCAGCGTTAGTCTGGTGCTTCCCAGACGGTGCTCCCCGGAACCCCGGCACGGCCCGCCGGTGCTGGCTGGAGTTGGGTGCCTCCGCGGGGGCCCGCGGGACGGCGTGGCCTGCCTCACGCTCTCCGCTCTTCATGCTTCTCTTTCGTGGCTACTCCGCTGCCTCCATCTCGTTTTGTTCGGCGTCCGCCCGCCCCCCACCCCCGCACCCCTCTCTTCTGTCCTCCTGTTGTGGTCGCCCCTCCCTCCCCCTCCCTCCCGCTCCCTCCGGCGTCTTTTGGCATGCCCGGCTTCTGCTTCTGGCAGAATCGGCAGGGGCCGGCCCGGTGGCCGGAGCCGCGTCTCGGCAGCTCGTGGGACGGTGGAGCCGAGGCGCCTGTGGGACTCCCGAGACAGGTCAGTGCGGGCGGCCTGCGCCCTCGCCGGGTGGGGTCAGAGTGTCTGGCTGGAGGCGGACAGGCTGCATGGCACGGTGGGCTGGCCCGGACGTGGACGGAGTGGCCGTGGACGGCCATGGTGCGGCGGCTCTGTCCCCTCTGTGACCCTACCCCTGCTTCGGTCCCCTGCTGTCCAGGGTGCCTCACTGAACAGAGTGACCGGGCCTGGCCTGGGCTGCTGGGCCTGGGCACCATGGCAGACACCCCGGGGGCTGGATGGAGCCAGGGTGGGCACGGGGTGGGCGAGCCTCTGAACCCAGCCCCGCTCTGAGGAGCGCCCGCCCCAGCGGTCCCCGCGGATGTGGCAGAATGTCCCAGCCCCTTCCCTCCGCTCTGCTCGTTCGAGTCCGCTCTTTCCCAGGGAGCAGGTGCTTCTGGTGGTGCGGGAGGAACCCACGTTTGAGGCCAGGGTGTGTGTGTGAGACGGCCGCGGGGGGACAGGCAGACGGCCGGGCCGGCGGGGTGTCCGTGAGGCTGGCTGCCGCGTTACTCATGCAGCTCCCTGGAGGAGAAGCAGCTTCCGGTTCTTGAAGGCTGGGTCTAGGCCTGGCTTACCCTCCTTCTGGAAGGTTCCCTGTGAGCTGGTATCCCCTCTGTTCCAGCAGCCCCGATTCCCTCAGGTACAGGGGTCGTCTCCCAGCTGTGGGCTAGGTCTGTCCTGTGTCTGCGTCCCCGATAGGCTGTGTGCTCCTGGGAGAAACATTTACGGGCCACTTACAACCGGCCAGCAGGCTGTTAGCGCAGGGACATGGAGGAGACCAGGTACGTGCGAGAGTACATGAAAGGTGCTCGCGAAAGCCATCGGCATGGGAAACTGTGACACTGAGCATGGCCCCATTACTCCCGGGGGTGGGGTGCAGGAAGCACTAGACGGTGAAGGAAGCTGAGGCGGGGTCAGTGGGCCAGAGAGGCCTGGACAGGGCACACGAGGCAGGTGCAGGGAGGGGCCTGGGGAAGGAGAGGGCCGGCTGGGCTGGGTTCTGAGGGCTGCATAGGAGTTCCTGCCCTCTAGGCAGAGGCAAGGCAGGGGACAGGGTGTGGTGGGTGAGGGCCTGAGCTGTTTCAGGTTCACCCTTCTCTGCTGCTGACCTGTTCTCGAACGCCCCGGGGAGCGGCCACAGCCCTGGGAGCTGGGGAGGGTGTTGTGTGCCTTTCCTCCAGCTGAAAGTATGGAGTTCTCTGTGACTTCCTTTGCAGACATGGTTTGACTGTGTCCCAGGCGGGGTTTGGAAGCTGGTGCTGACTGTGGGCCGGGCAGGGTGAGACCCTCCGCCGTGGCGACAGGACCGCCTTCGGAATGTTCCTCCTGGGGATATGGTGGCTTGTCCTGTAGCCCCACCCTGGGCTCTGGCCGTGCCACTTGGGAGACCCCCAAGGACGTTGAGCCTTCCAGATGTGACTGCTGCCTGGGCTCCTCACCCTCAGGGTCACCAGGCAGGCCCAAGTCTGGTCAGCATGGGGACCCCGGTCCTCCCTGGTGGGCCTAGAGGATAGTGCTTGTCCACAATTCCTGGGGCTGAGTGGAACCCCGGAGGCCTGGAGACGAGGCGTGGTTCCCTGGAGAACCTTGAGGTGCGGCCGGGTGGCCTAGGGGCCGTGGATGGTGCTGGGGGTGGCCAGGCCGAGGCCGGCTGCTTCCCTCCTGCCCTGCCAGGGGCCAGGTCTGGCCTGGGGGTCCAGGGCCCAACAAGCGCCCATGAACGCAATACTCAGTGTAGCCAGACCTCAGGGTCGTTGGCACCGACTTAGGGATCATTCAGTTCCATTTCTGCTTCGTTACGGGGCTGTGTCCCTTTCTAGAATTTATTTTAGCTAATTAGTTGGAAATGCCAGAGTAGCATTTCAGATGACGGGAACATCGTACATTATCAGACACGGGGCAGTTAGTGCTTGTGACGAATATTTATTGTGGCCTCTTCCTGGCTCGTGCCTCTGGGCGCTTGCAGGTGGCTGGCCCGGGGCTGAGGGCGCGGGGCCTCCCCGTCCATCTGTCCCGACCACTGTGCCCACGGCGTTTCTGGAACCCGATGTGGGAGGGGCTGGCAAGTCTGGCCCTGGGGTGGGCGTGCGTGTCCATGTCTGCTGCAGGGGCCCTGCTGGCTGGCAGGTCGTGTGAGCGCGGGGCCCTGGGGCGCCTGCCGGGGCTCCGGGGCATGCGGCTCGGGCTCCCCAGCGCACGTGCGTTCCTCAGCGGGCTCCCTCCCTCCCGCCAGGCTGAAGCGGCGGTGGCTGCCGTGGCAGTGGCGGACTCTGTCCGGGACGGTGCCCCCAGCTTGGGCTCTGACGGTGTGTCGAAGACGTGGGGCCTCAGCGGGGCCTGCAGGACGGCGCTGGTCACCCCGGCCCCGGGCACCCCGGCGGGGGGCTCCCCAGGCCCGTCAGCGGCAGCCTCCTTCTTCATTAGGTACGTCCTCTGCGGCTTCTCGGGGGGGCCTGGGTCTGGCGCGCGGCCCCCGAGCGCTGTGGGCGGGGACCTCGGCTGCCGGCCCCTGTGGCCCACGGGCCTTCCCCGCGAGAAGGGCGGCCTGGCTGCTGCCCGGTGGGGCAGATGGGGGCGGACGGGGGGACCGCCGCCCCCGGGCACTGTGTCAGCGGCCGTGGGCAGCGGAGACCTCTCGGCCCGGGGGTGGGATGCCACCACAGACAGGGTGCGGATGGAGTCCCGGGAGGCTCAGCCCTCGGTGACCTGGGGTGTGGGCTGGGCCGGTGTGGGCTGGGGCTGCAGATTTCAGTCCGGGAGCACGAGGGTGGGACAGGGCTTGCGGGAGGGTCCTGGGATGATGGAGGACTTTGGGGAGAGCTAGGGGGGGTGTCCTGGAGGGCGGGGTCGTGGAGTGTTCCGGGCGGCAGCGTGCTGGCGGCTGGCACGGTTGCTGTGGTTAGAATCAGCTCCAGGAGCCGTGTCGTCCTGTCCGGCCCAAGCGCTGGTGGGTGCACGGGACCGGAGCCCTGGGTGTGGGCCCCAGGTCCAGGGGATGTGGGCTGGGGCAGCCCAGGCCCGGCAGGCCCGGCAGCGGCGGGGGAGGGAAGTGCGGTGGGAGCAGGGCTCTCTTCCCCGCCCGCTGTCCCCGGGGACAGGCACCCCTCCCGGCAGGGCGCAGGGGTTCTGCAGACAGGAGGCCGAGCTCTCATCCTGCGTGGAGGCCCGCGGCTTACAGGATATAATGGTGGTAATGAACGGTAATGGCAGGACCAGCCGCGGGTCACTGTCCCATTAGCAGCCCTGGCGGGCACTGATAAACTTGTCCATGAATCATGTGCGGCGGCGGCAGCCGGGCACCTTATCAGCACGGGCTGTGGGTTTGCCTGGGGGGTGAGTGGTGCTGTGTCTCCGGCTGGTGAGTGCTCTGGCTGTGGGGCTGGCGGGGGCTCTGCCCCGTGGCTTGGGGGTCCCTGTGAAGGGCAGGAGAAGGGCAGAGCAGTGAAGGACCCTCCGGGGTTCACCTCCGTCTCCAGGGCTGTCCGTGGTGGCCACGCTCTGCGCTCCCACCGGCCGGAGGCTCTTCTGCCTTCTGGGAAGGAAGACCGGCCCTGGCGGTCCCAGTTCTGGGGGCCACACTGGCTCATTAGTAACCCCGAGCCTGCCAAGCAGGTGCTGGCTGCCTTTTGTCTCCCTGGGAGCAAGGCTGCTGCTGACCTTGGGAAGTTACCATAGAAACAAGTGCTGGGGACCGCGGGAGGCAAGTTTCCCGAAGGGGCGGGAGGCGTGCGCAGTGCCGGCTGCCATTACTTCCAGCCTGTTGGACGGCCCTGAATCTAGCCGCTTCGAGAAGAGTCATGGGCCCAGCTGGGGGCGGGGGGCGTGTCTGGTGGGGAACGCCGTGCGGAGCTGTCGCCGGACTCGGGTCAGAGACCGCCCGCGCGCTGGGGTCGCAGGACCCTTAAGCTCGGGGTGGGATGGGAGCGCCGGTGTGGTGGGGAGGCTGCGGCTCGGAGGAGGGGCCAGTCCGGGGTCCCTGAGAGACCGCACCCCGTGGGGGCCGCCGGCATGCGCGGGGCTGCGTGCTCTGTGCTCCCGCCTCTGCCCCTCGCCAGGCTCCTTAGGGACGGAGCCGAGCCGAGCCCACGCCCTGCCCCTGGGCCGGCCGGCATGGGTGCGCATGGAGACAGCTTGGACCGCGGTGCGGCGTGGGAAGGGACAGAGCCGGGTGCTGTCCATGCTGCTGGGGACAGTCCACGGAGGTGGACTTGGAGGGCTGAGTAGGAGCCGGCGTTTGCCAAGGGGAGGCAGAACGGGCTGGAGGTCGGGCGTGTGGGTTCCCTTTGTTCCTGGAGCACCACCTGCGCGACCCCACCTGGCCTCCGGCCTTCCCATGACTTCTGAGCTCCTCACCCCGGTGTGGGGAAAGCGAGGTGGCGTGTGGTTGCATGGGGGCCGGTGTCCAGGACCTCGTTGACGCTCACGGGCCACCGAGCGGGGCTGAGGCTGGGCGCCCCGCACCCCTCACCCGCGTCCCCCACTGGGGCCTGCCGGGCCGTTCGGGCATGGTGGCCACGGCTGTGGTCGGAGCGCGGTGCGCCCACCCGGCCAGAGTTCTGAGAAGGCCGGGCTACATGGCGCGGGCAGCCAGAATTACATTTTTTCTGGAGGATTTCGTCACCTTGCCCCCTTCCTGAGCCCTCCGGCTCCCAGCTCGCAGGCTCTCCTCCTCCAAGATGTCTCCATTAGTGGTCGCTTGGACCTTTCTGGGGACCCCCTCCCAAATTCCTGAATGGAGAGGCTTTGGAAGAATGGCTGGGGTCTCCTGGGGAGGGGCCGGGAGGGGGAGGGGTGAGGTTTCCTTCAGGTGCCGGACCGCCCGCTGCACTCACAGCTGCTCCCCCGCCCCAAGTGCAGCCCCCGTGGAGCCCCCTCCATGGTGTCTGCCTGGACCCTTGGCCCACGGAATGGCCGGCCCGGCACCCAGCAGAGGTGGGGAACCAGAGGGGTGCTGCCCGGGGCCCGCAGAGCGGGAGGGCTCGGGGGGAGGAAGCCTCAGTCTCTGGGTGAGGTTCCCAGGGTTTGCGAGAAACGCCAGCCGTGGTAGGAGGGGTCTGGCTACGGGGACCTTGGTCCCTGGGGTCAGCGGTCTAGGTCCTCTCAGCAGCCCTGCACCTCTGGGCCCCCTGCGGGCAGACCTGGGGGCTCTTGGCACCTGTGGGTGGCAGTTCCCCTTGGGGTGGATGCTGGGGGGTGGGTACTGGGGGGCGTGGCCGGGGCCATCAGCCTCCTCCCCCAGTTAAGCAGCTCTGGGTTGGCCCCGCCCAATGCTCTTGAGTCAGCAGCGTCCCCAGACCCGCCCACAGGTAAGGCCTCGCCATGCCATCGAGGCCAGCTGCCCCAGAAACCACCCTCTGGCTGGGAAGAGGCACTTCTTTGTAAAGAGGCAAATTACTCCCTGGGGGCGTGGGAGGTGCCCGTCCCCCAGCCACTCTCTCATTCATTCATCCATTCGCTCACCTGCACCCCGTTCATCTGTTCACCACACCCGCCTCTCCGTGCACGCGCCCCTGCTCCTCGCACCCGCTCACCCGCGCCCCTGCTCCGTGCACCTGCTTACCTGCGCCCCTGCTCCTCCATGCACCCCCTCACCCGCACGCACCCCTGCTCCGTGCACCCGCTCACCCACGCCCCTGCTCCGTGCACCCGCTCACCCGCACCCCTGCTCCGTGCACCCGCTCACCCGCTCCCCTGCTCCGTGCACCCGCTCACCCGCGCCCCTGCTCCGTGCACCCGCTCACCCGCGCCCCTGCTCCTTGCACCCGCTCACCCGCTCCCCTGCTCCTTGCACCCGCTCATCCACGCCCCTGCTCCGTGCACCCGCTCACCTGCGCCCCTGCTCCTTGCACCACCCGCTCACCCGCACCCCTGCTCCTCCACGCACCTCCTCTTCCATGCAACCCCACATCCACTGACCCACATACCTGCTGACCCAGGCACCCACTGACCTGTGTTCCCATGCACTCGCTTACACATTCACTGGCCCACTGACTCACCCTCTCGCTCACCCACGCCCCCAGGCCATGTCAGGGCATCCTGAGCTCCCCATGTTGCCTTGGGCTTGGCAAACTCCCGCCCTTGGGAGACCCTGCCTAGTGGATGAACACAGCCTCAGGAACTTGTGTCTTGTGTCACAGAACAGGGACTGGTTCCTGTAGTAGCAGGAGGCAGAGGTTCTGCCGAAGCCCAGCGTGGGGGCATCAGGGCGGGCTTCCTGGAAGAGGGTCTTCTGAGGGGTGAAGTCGCTGTTTGTCTGGCTTCTCTTCCAGCCACTCAGACTTGCCTGCACTCCCCTGCCAGTCTCACCTCCTGCTCCTCCTCCCCCCTGCAGGTCCCACCCTGGGCCCCCAGGCTGTCCTGGGCCTGGGTGTGGTGCTCTGTGAGGCCCCAAATCACCACCCTCTGTTCCCTGTGACTTCACTGCTCAGAAACCAGGTCTGGGCCTCCAGAAAGCTGCAGGCCCAGAGGTGCAAGGGCCGGCCTGACCCCCGGAGGCCCCCCCACCCTTGCCTGTCCAGACCTATGGACTGAGGTGCAGCCGCTGGGATTGTACCAGTAGTTACCAGGGGCCTGGATTCCATCAAAGGGGAGCGCGCAGTCCGGGGCCCTTGTTAATGCAGCTGCTCGCCTTTGAGTCACGCCTGCTGGGATGAGCCTGTGAGAGCAGGACCCGGAGGGCCGGGCGGGCCAGGGCACAGCTCCTTAGCTCCCTCCGGGGCTGACCACAGGGCTGGGGAGGGAGGAGGGGGTGCCCTGGGTTAGATCAGATTGCAGGATGGAGACACCTGGCCCATAACATTCCAGACTCCCAGGGCTGGCGGGTCCTCAGAAGGTGCCAGGCCCCACCTCTGTGCAGACATGACTGGGATGTGTCCAGTGGGGAAGGACACGTCCCCACGCCGCAGTGCTAGGGCCCTGAGGGTGGCCTGCCTGTGCCGAGGTCTGTGCTGCAGACCCCTGGCTCTTGAGAGGGTCGCAGAAGGGGCAGAGCCCTCGTGGCCTGCTGTGGGACCCACTAGGCAAAGCTCTGCCCTTTGGTGTAGCCTTTGCAGACTGGAGGCTCCGGCCGAAGTTGCTCTGGCCATCAGCCACAGGTCTGGATCCCCTGGAGGCTTCGGGTTGTGCGTTCACACCGCTGCGGGGCCCAGGCTGACCCTGCACGCCCCGGGGGGGGGGGCTTTCGGGGGTGGGGGGCCATGCCTTAGCCGAGGCCGTTTGCTGGTCTGTCCAATCAACTTGAGGACCTGACTGACGCCCTCCCATGCATGCTGGGGTGGGGCGGCCCCTTGGTGCTGCCCTTTCCCCAAATCCTGGGAACAGGCCCCATGGCACTTCCATTTACAGAAGAGGAAGTGAGTCCCTGGGGCCTGGCTGACCTTCGCAGGCTCAGCTTAGTTCCCCGGTCGTGCTTGCACCTGCGGAGTCCCCCCTCCTGGGCAGTCCTACCCCTGGGGGCAGTGCGAGGCAGGGGGCCGGGCTGCCTGCTGGGGGCTCATTCTCCGGTCCGGGCTACAGTTCTTTCCCATGGGGCGGCTGGCAGGAGGCTGTGGCGTTGCCCAGGGTGGTTGGAGTCCAGGACGGGCGTTGAGGCTGGGCGGCAGTCAGGGTAGAGGAGCCCTAGGCTCCCACAGCCCCCTGCCCAGCCCTCACGGCCCCCAGGGTTGGTGCCGTGGCCGTTTGGGTTGTGGCGCTCCTGTGGCCTTCTTAGAGCTGCTCCTGCGTCCACTCACTGCCACTTGCTCATTCCGCGCCCAGGGGACTCTCTCCGCCGCCACTCGGCCCCTGGTCTGCTGGGTGACTCTCAGGCAGGCAGAGGGGGAGCAGGGTTTTTTCCTTGCAGGCGGTTTTGAGGTTTACAAGTAGGTGGGAATCGGGCTCATGCGGGCTTGTGGCCCGAGAGACCAAGCACCCCAGCTCAGGGCTCCCGCACCCCGAGTTGCTGGGGCTCGTCCTGGGGTGGGCCCCACCTGCAGACCCCCCACCCCAGGCGCCCACCGGCGCCCTGCCCCCGCTCTGTTAGGCTCCGGCCCGTCGGAAATTACTTTTATTTCCCGCCACGACGCCCCGCTCCGAGGAAAGCGGTCCCCGGGGGCTCTTGGAAGACAGCTCCTAGTTAAGCTGAGCAAGACCTCGGAGCGGGAGCCTTGCTGAGGGCTGGGCGGCCCCGCGTGGGCAGGCCCTGCTGTGGGCGTGCTTCGGAGGTAGGGCTCTGGGGTGGCAGTGGGCCCCGCAGGGAGCTGGGCGGAGGTGCAGGTGGGTGTTGGTGGGGGCGTCAGCGGGGGGCTCGGATCGCATCCCGATCCCTTTTCTCTCTGGGGGCCCCCGCCCGCGGGAACGGGGCGACTGAGGCCAGGCCCTCCGGGCAGTGGGAGTGGAGTGCGAATATGGAGCGGGCCCATCTGTGTCCCCGCTGTACCCCTTGCAAGGGGCTGCCCTTGGAGGGTGGGTGCTCCCGACGCCAGGCCAGCTCTCCCTGGGGCCCCGGGAGAGCGGGCTGGCCGGCTGCAGGGGCCGCGGTGGGGAGAGCCTGGCAGGAGGGTCCATGGGAGCCACGGCCCCGGGTGTGGTGGGCCTGTGCTGGGCACGCGCGTGTGGGAGGGCGCCCTGGGACTCCGGAACCGTGCCTCTCACAGGTGCGCCGGGAGCCTCTCTGGGGTCAAGGAAGACCCTGGGGTCTGGGGAGGACTGTGGGTCCCCTGGGGACGCTGTGGGGCTGGCAGGTTCCAGTGCCAAGCGGAGTGTGGGGCCGGAGGATTGTGGGCAGGACCCAGAGGGCCGCAGAGGAGAGGGCGGTGGGTTGGGGCCTGGGGGCCACGGGATCAGGGCAAGTGGGCTTCGTGGAGCTTCTCCTGGCCGCCGGCATGGCCTAGGGTTCCTTGGCTGCCTTGGTTCCTCAGGGCCGCATACAGGCGCCTGCGCTGGTCGTGTCAGCATGTGCTAGCGGTGGGGAGACTGAGGCACAGAGAACAGGTCACCATGCCTGGGAAGAGCTGACCCCAGCACGCTCCAGCCAGTACCCCCCCCCCCCACCGCAGCAGCTGCTGGGTTGCACCTGAGGGCCAGTTGAGGTTGGTGGGAGGAAGGTGCGCGCCGGGCAGGGTGGGGGGAGGGGAGGGGCGTCTGCCGCCTGGCCTGGCAGGGATGTGGCCGTGGGGCCGACCTGGGGCAGGACAGGCGCCCAGGACCGCGCCGAGAGCCCCACCTGGTCCCTCTCCTCCCCTCCTCAGGGCTGCCCAGAAGCTCAGCCTGGCCTCCAAGCGCAAGAAACCTCATCCGCCGCCGGCCCCTGCTGCCCGCAGTGCCTCCCCGTACCCCACGGACTTCAGCGGGGTCCTGCAGCTGTGGCCGCCCCCCACGCCCCCCTGCTTGCTCAGGGCCGCCTCCAAGGTCAAGGACAATCCCGGCAGCATCGGAAAGGTAGACCCACTGCTGATGTGGGGGTGACCCCTGGGGCTTGGGGGTGGGATGAAGCTGGGGGTGTCCGAGGAGGTGCTGGGAGGGGTGCTGGGTGTGGAGGGATCCGGCGTCCTTCTCCCAGGTTGGACGAGGTGGGGTGCAGGCAGGGAGACCGAGGCCCAGTTCCACGTTGGAAGCTCGGGTCCTGACAGGAGCCTCAGAGACTGTGGTGGGGCTTCAGGAAATGGGTGGGGGTTCCAGGGGCTCGTGCTGGTCTCGTTGGGGTGGGACAGCCAGGGCTCCCCGGGACTGGGCTCTGACCCCCTGGGGACCCCCATACTCTGTGTCTGTTGGCATGCTGCCCTGAGGTGAGGCTCCAGGGAAGGGATGGGACCCCTCCAGGCCAACATGTGATCATCTGGTCAGGTGGGGAAATTGGGTCTGGGGGGTGCAGGGAAGGGCCTTGTCCTGGAACAGGCTGGCTGGCCCCTGGCTCCGACCCCTGGCTCCTGTGGCCTTTTGCCGAGACTAGGCTTTTGTCTGGGCCCCGTCGGGTCGCTTGTAACTGCACCCTGGCCTCACTCAGGGTCCTGCGGGCGTGGGTTGTGTGAGCGCGTTTTGAGGTGCGTTCTCTGTGCCCATGGGGGGCGGGGGGCCGAGGCACGCCCCACAGCTCTGGGCAGGAGGACGGGCCCCGCCCGAAAGCACAGCCTGAGCTTTTTCCTGACTTTCTGCCCACGCTGCTCCCATGGGCCACTCCAAGGTACACCCCTGAGGGTGGTTGGGGGTTGGGGTGGGTCCACCGTGGGCCCACACCCTGGCACCCCGGCACCCCACACCCCCAGCCTCTCCAGCGCCCAGAGGCTAACCCCCCGCAGAGGTGGTTGGCTGGGTTCAGGCTCTCCCCAGCAGGCCCGCCCTACCCAGCCTGGGACCGGCCTCCAGGGCCTTGGGCTCCTGGTGACCCTGAGGGGCCCCAGGCCTGAGCCACACCCCCGAGTCTCATGGTGACTCTGCCAGGCTGCTCCTTCTGGAAGCCTTTTCTCACCCTGTCACCCCCAAGCCCTCACGAGATTCAGAGCCTACATGGCCAAGCCTCGTGGCGTCAGTGTCCCTGGGAGCTAGAGGAGGGACTCTCCGCGCCGCCCGCTGGGCCGTGGAAGGGCCTGGGCGGTGGTGGACACGCTCAGCTGGACAGGGCAGAGTGGCTGCAGGGGAAGGGATCCAGCAGCTCCGGGGCCTGGCTCTGACCTTGGCCTGCTCACTTGGCAGGTCTGGACCATCTGTCTGAAAGCAGGGGTGGGTAGGGGTGGGCCACGCGTCTCCAGCACTGGGCCACCTCCTCCTGGGGCCCGGTCTCCACCCAAGTATTCTGGGGCTGGGAGCTCCTCCCTTTTCTACGTGGTAGACTAGCCCCCTCCCCTCCCCCTGCCCCAGTCCCTCCATACAGGGAGCCCCTGGCCACCAGCCCCCCCGCTGCCCACCCCCCTCCAGCCTGTGCCCCCTCTCTCTGGCTCTCTGGATGTTATTTGCACGAATGTCACAGTCAGAAATGCCTCCTGAAAGGCATTTCATATTGTCACAGAAAAGAAGTTAGATTACGCTCGATTTCTGACATTAATGTGCTACTTAAGATAATTCATCATCTCGCAGTATTAAAAAAGACATCCTTTCTGTGGGTGCGGAGCGGCGCCCCTCCCCCCTGGCTGCCTGGGCCACCTCTTAGGAGTGGAAGCCCTTTTTTATGCAAAACGTGTTTTTTCCTACCTGGCAGCCATTCAGCGCTGCTTTGTAATATCTGAACATTTGGGGGAGAGACTCAGCCGCCCTTGTCTCCTGCAAAGATCCTGTCATTTCCTGAATGAGAGGATCCTTACAGACAATGGCCCGTGCGTTCAGCTAGGATGGGGTGGCCTGACGGGGGCCGCCTGTCCCCTCGCCGCAGGGTGGGGTCCCTGCGTGGGGACTCGTGGCTGGCTCCCGGCACCACTGGGGCCGTTTCTGTGCTGCAAGAGCCCCTCCTCAGCCCCCCAGGAACCCCTTCCAATCTGCACAACCCATTTGGCTCCTGAAGTGGCCAGGAGTTCATGCTGAAAAAAAATTGCCAGAAATTACCGGGAAGTGCACATTTTTGCCTGCTTGGCGGCAGCCTTTGGAAATGAAGTAGTTTTGTTCCTGTCGTAGGGAATAAAAGAATCGATTCTCGCCCAGGTTCGGGGAGTGCGGCGGGAAAGCGTTTCTTAGGCTTCTCCCCTGAGAGAGCGTCCCCTCCTTCCTGGAGCAATTTTGCATGTCAATTTGCCACGTGCTGAAGGGGAGGAGATGGGCCTCGTGCGTGCGAACTACCCACAGTAAACCAATTCCGCCGCGTTATGTATCTGTCACTTACAATTAAACCCGTGAAAAATATTGGCTCTGAAATGAGTCGGGTAATTTGATTTATGCCGTAGTGGAGAAATCGAAGGTTTCATGGGGGAGCGGAAGGTGGTGTCCTTCAGCAGAACGTCGCGTCTGGTGTCCCTCCCTACAGGGGCCCTAGAGCCCTGGGGCTCCTCTGGGTCAGGGGGTGCCCCCGGGGCCGGGCAGAAGATGCAGCTCGGGCTGGTTCTTCTCCATGCGGGTTTCAGGGTGTCTGTAGCACAGCGCGCCAGGCGCTTGTGTCCAGGTCCAAGCCCCCCTCCCTGCTGAACCTCTCTTCCCTCGAGGGTGTTGGGGCTGGTGGCCCGGCCATGGGGACACCTGTCTTCTGCAGACCCGGCACAGGGTGGGGGGCGGGGGGCACACTTGTGTGTCTGTTTTTGTATTTTAGGGTCACACGGGAGCAGAGGCTGCTTGGTCCCTGACCAGGGCCCCCAAGCTAAGGCCCTGTTCTGTCCCCTGTGCTCCCGACCTGCGCCCCCTGGCCAGGCCTCAGTGTCTCCAGCTCCCCCCGTCAGAGCTGAGCTCTCCCTCCGGGAGGACCACCATGTGCGTCCTTCCTGCCGGCCCCCGGATGCCGCCGGGCCTGGGCTTTGAGTTGGGCTCCCTAGCTGGCTCTGGGGTCAGAGCCCTGGTCCCCTAGGCCATCCCCCTTGTGTGCCTTTGTTCCTCCCGTCAGGCGTTGCTGTCGGGGAGTCAGGGCGGGGAGATGCACTCAGGGCTCCCGATTGGCCTGGGGAGTGGGCTGGGGGGCTCTGTGGAGGAGGCAGAGGCCCGACTGGCCTGGGGGCAGGAGCTGCCAGCTGAGGTTGGGAGATGGGGGTGCAGGGAGGGCCAGGGCGTGGGACATGCACCCCTGGGGAGCCCTCTGAGAAGGGTCCCTGTTGGCTGGGACTCTGGGCTTTGTTGTGGGGCCTGTTCTGCTCGCCCCTCTGGCTTCCCGTCTCCCTCTGCCCTCGGTTTGGGATCTGGGATTGGAGGAGAACCACCCTCAGGCTGTGTGACCTGGTGTCACAGTCAACTTGTCCACATGTTTCCTCCCTCCTTAAGCCTCAGTGGGCCTGGGCTGGGGGTGGCCGGGCCGGCCGGTGGCTAGGGAAGCCGGAGGAGCTGCGCCCTGGGTGTGGGGCTGCTTCTGGTCCCCGAAGCTCTGTGCCTCCGGGTTGAGCTCACTTAGCTTCCAGCTCTGCCTCGGACACAGCGGAGGGTGTGGAGGAACCCCAGGTCAAGGGCAGGTGGGGTGCCCTTGGCTACCATCTCACACTTTCGTCCCTCTGTTCACTGAGCCGCCAGGAGCCTTTTTCACGTTGGTTGCATCACCATCCCCCACCACTGTCCTGCCCGCCCAGCCCAGTGCTCTGTGGACCCCTCCCTGCCCTCCGCGACCTCTGCTCCCCTGTCCTGCGTCATCACGTCCTCCCCCGTTCTTCCCCACCTCCTGCTCCTGTATGCACGGCCCCCCCACCACACCCTTGTGCCCCCCTGTCCTGGCCCCTCCTCCTCTGCTGACCGCCCCGCACCAGTTTCCCAATGAGCCTTGCTTTCTGCCTGCCTGGCTGATCTCATAAGGGACCTGCCGTGGCCAGAGCTGGGACGCAGGCACCCGCATTCCTGCGGTGGGGATCCCCGTGCCGAGGCCTGGCCCGCTGTCTCAGCTCGCGCGAGCTCTTCCTGGCCTATAATTAGCGGCCGCTGGGCGGGTGGGCGGCGGCTCAGGCGATCGCTCCCGCCCGCCTCCTGCAGGTGAAGGTCATGCTGCGGGTCTGGCCCGCACAGGGGGCGCAGCCCTCGGCCGAGTCCGCGTCCTTCCTGAAGGTGGACCCACGCAAGAAGCAGGTGACCCTGTACGACCAGGCTGCTGGGCCCCCCGGCAGCTCGGGCCCCCGACGAGCCTCCACCGCGGCTCCCAAGATGTTTGCCTTCGACGCCGTCTTCCCCCAGGACTCGGAGCAGGTGAGGGGCCGGCCCCAGGCCTGCCCTTGCTTCTGGTGCCCGGGGAGGAAAAGGAGGGGGTGCGAGCGAGGCCCAGTGGTCCGGGCCCGGCCTGCGGTGTGTTTCCCTCCTTGGCTCGGGCCTGGGGTCCTCCTCCCCTTCTCCTGGCGCTGTTGTGGGGCCGTTTGCAGAAGTGCTGGATTTTCCGTGGGCTCCGGGGGAGGTTTGGGAGCAGGGTTTGCTGTCTGCCGGGTGCACGTGAGCATCGGGGGTGCGGAGAGGTCCTTGTCTCAGGTTGCCCCACGAGGGCGGGTGAGCTGTGTGCCCGACTGGCCCACGCCGTGTGTGTCCTGCGCGTGCGTGGTGAGCTCCGAGAGCCGGGGCCCGTGTCCCGCCTGCTGAGCCGCCGGCCGGCGTGGGATGGGGACAGGCAGGCGTGTGGGAGGCCGGGTGTCGGCCCCGCGACCCCCGTGCCAGCCTGGTGCCCTGTGCCCCTCTCTCAGGCTGAGGTCTGCTCGGGGACCGTGGCTGACGTGCTCCAGTCCGTGGTCAGTGGGGCTGACGGCTGCATTTTTTCCTTCGGCCACACGAGCCTTGGTAAGCGTCCCCCCATCTTTCCTGTCCGCAGTCTCTGGGCCTCATTTTGCAGGAAGGACGGGGGAAATGGGTTGTCCCATGCGGGCAGTGGGTGGGCCCAGGACCGGGGGTGGGGGCACGTGGAGAGAAAGCCCCCGGCAGTCCTAGGAGGCAGGGGGACCCTGGTCTCAGTGTCCCCAGGTCGGACCTGGGAGGCAGCTGGGCGTGGCTGGGCTCTGAGGGCGTGTCAGGGTGAATGTAGGGACCTGACGCGTCCGTGCGCCCCCCAGGCAAGTCCTACACCATGATCGGGAAGGACAGCTCGCCCCAGAGCCTGGGCGTTGTGCCCTGCGCCATTTCCTGGCTCTTCAGGCTCATCGAGGAGCGTAGGGAGAGGACGGGCACCCGCTTCTCAGTGCGCGTGTCTGCGGCGGAGGTGTCCGGCCCCGACGAGAGCCTGCGGGACCTGCTGGCCGAGGTGGCCTCCGGCAGCCTCCAGGACGCCCAGTCCCCGGGCGTGTACCTGCGGGAGGACCCTGGGTGTGGGGTTCAGGTACGCCACCGGCTCCGCGGCCATGGGGTGGGGGGGCAGGGCCACGGGTCCTGGGGGACAGTGAGGACGGCCTCCGGGAGGCAGGCCCGAGTTCCAGCTTGCGCACTGCCCTCCCCAGCTGCCAAACCAGAGCGAGCTTCGGGCGCCCACGGCGGAGAAGGCCGGCCTGTACCTGGACGCGGCGCTGGCGGCCCGCAGCTCCCGCCGGCCCGGCTGTGGCTCGCACCTGGTCTTCACGCTGCACGTCTACCAGTACCGCGTGGAGAAGTGCGGCCGCGGCGGGAGTAGGTGTCGGCTCGCGCGTCCCCGCCTGCCCTCCCCGCGGTGCCTGGGGTTGGGGGAGCCCAGGGATCCGGGGGATCCGGGCGTCCGGGGGCCTGGGGGTCTGGGATCAGGGGATCCAGGGCTGCTCCCCCACCTTCCCGCCCTGTGCTTTCAGTGTCTGGAGGCCGCAGCCGCCTGCACCTCATCGACCTGGGCGGGTGTGAGGGGGCGCCTGGCCGGGGCGGGGAGGCCCCCGGGGGACCCTCGTGTCTGCCTCTGTCCGCCTTGGGCAGTGTCATCCTGGCCCTGGTCAGCGGAGCCAAGCACGTGCCCTATAGGTGAGTGGCGGGCTCCTTGGCGGGTAGTGGCGAGGTGGCCCCCAGGAGCTAGTCAAGGGCACGGCAGGCGCACCCAGGGTGCCTGGACCCCTGAGCTCCTGGGGCCTGGCTGCCCGAGGGCCAGATGCCAGAGCTGGGCCTGGGCTCCAGGCATGACCCCGTCCCGGGGAGAGGCCTGCCTCCTTCCTTCCCCTCTGCCCCGCCGCACCCCCATGCCCAGCCTCCCGCCCTGACCTCCCCTCCCCAGGCCTGCAGCCTCTGAGCGCCCCTCGCCCCCAGGGAGCACAGGCTCACCCTGCTGCTGCGTGAGTGCTTGGCGGCCCCCAGCTGCCGGACCACCATGATCGCCCACGTCTCGGACGCACCCGCGCGCCACGCCGAGACGCTCAGCACCGTGCAGATCGCTGCCCGCGTCCACCGGCTACGCAGGAAGAAAGTCAAGGTTGGCTCTGTCTCCTGCCTGCCCCTCCCGCCCCCGAGAGCCCTGTGAGGGCCCCTGCCCAGCATGGTGAGGGACCTGCCGTCCATCCCTGGCTGGGCTCCCCGTGTGCCCCTGGACAAAGCAGGGGGCTGTGCCCCAAATCACCTGGCACCCAGGGCGGCACTGGAACCGCTCCCAAGGGGGGCCTACGGTTGCCGTGTACCCGCTGGGGGTGGCCCGTGTCCCTCCGGAGCCAGCCAGCAGGGCACTCCCTGGGCAGCCTTCGGCGGGAGCATGTCCTTCCCCCAGCTGGGATGGGTGGATGGGGCGGTGGGGAAGGTGACCACTCACGCAGGCCTACTCTGTCCCCAGTACGCGTCCAGCTCCTCCGGTGGGGACAGCTCCTGTGAGGAGGGCCGTGCCCGCCGCCCCCCGCACCTGCGGCCCTTCCACCCCCGCTCCGTGGCCTCGGAGCCCAGCCGCCTGGCCTCCAGCTCGCCCGGAGACCCCGACTACTCCTCCAGCAGCGAGCAGTCCTGCGACACGGTCATCTACGTGGGGCCCGGCGGGGCAGCCCTGTCAGACCGCGAGCTCACCGACGACGAAGGGCCGCCCGACTTCGTGCCCATCATCCCCGCGCTCCGCCGCCGCCGGCCCTCTGAGGGCCCGAGGGACGCCGACCACTTTCGCTGCCGCACCTTCGCGGAGCTGCAGGAGCGGCTGGAGGGCATCGACGGCAGCGAGGGCCCCGGCGGAGCCCTGGGTGTGCCCGGAGCAGCCCAGGCCAGCCCGGCCTGTGGGGGCAGGAGGCCCTCACCGCCCGAGGCCGGCGCTCCCAGGAAGGCGGCGGGCTCCCCGCTGGCGGCTGGCACGCCTCGAGGCAGCCCCGCCCCAGACGCCTGCCGGGGTGCCCTGGAGCCCGCTAAGGCTGGTGCCGACCGGAGGGATCTGCTGGTGCCGGACAAGGCCGCTGGGGTCGGGGGTAGGAAGCCACTGCCCAGCCCGGCCCCTCCGCCTCCTCGGCAGCTGGAAGCCAGCAGAGCGCCGGAGGACCCGGGGGGAGGGAGCGCGGACGGCGTGCTGCGGACGCCCCCCGTGGGCAGGAGTGGGCAGGCGGGCAGCCCCCGGCCCCCCGCACACGGCCGCCGTCTGGAGCGGAGCCTGCTGACCACCACGGTGACACTGCAGCAGCCCGTGGAGCTCAATGGCGAGGACGAGCTGGTGTTCACGGTGGTGGAGGAGCTGTCCCTGGGGGCGCTGGCCGGCTCCGACCGCCCCAGCAGCCTGGCCAGCTTCGGCAGCAATTGCTCTCTGCAGGCCGTAGCCTCAGGGTCCAGGCCGGTCAGCATCATCAGCAGCATCAACGACGAGTTCGACGCTTACACCGCACAGGCTGCGGGCGCGCCCTCGGAGGGGGCGGGCTGGACTGGGAGCAGCCAGGGCACCTCGGTCAGTTCCTGGCTCAGCGAGGTCAGCATCTGCACGGACGACCGCCGCAGCCCCGCGCCCCCGCCTACCTTCCGGGCTGGCCAGGACTCGCCAGCAGGGCCCGACCCCCTGGGCACCCCTGTCCCGGGCGGCTCCCCGGACGAGGGCAGCTGTCGGTTCCCGGAGCACAGCAGACCGGACGGTCCTGGCCCGGCCCAGAGTCCTCGCCCTGGGGACGTGGCTTCTGCGGCCCCCGCCCGACCTGGTAGGGAGTCCCCAGCCGCATCCCCATGGGGGGCGGCTCCCGCACAGACGATCCACTCCAGCCTCCCCCGGAAACCGAGGACTTCCTCAGCGGCCGGTCGTGCAGGCTGCAGTCGCCTGGCCCCGAGCCCACCCGGCCCCGGAGGCCTCTTCGAGGACCCCTGGCTGCTCCGGGCAGACGAATGTGGCCCGTGCCAGGGGCCCTCGGCCGGCAGGGCCCCCAGCCCAGCCCCAGTGCTGGCTTGTGCCCGGAGGGTGGTGGACGGCTGTGAAGTGGCAGCCGGGGCGGCCCAGAGGCCAGAGGCCATAGCCCAGATACCCCCGCTGCGGAGGGGGGCCAGCACGCTGGGTGTGACCACACCCGCCGCATCCTGCAGGGACGTCCTGGCGGCCGCGGCCGCCTCTCTGGGCAACCCGAAGGCTGCCCCCAGCAGTAAGCGGAGCGTGGCTCCCAAGGGAAGCCTCTTCACGAGGCCTGGCGGGGCGGCCCCCCCCGCCCCTCCTGTGCGCAAATCCAGCCTGGAACAGAAGAGTAGCCCAGCGCTGGCTGCTCCCCAGGGCGGGGGCCTGCCCCGGGCTGCGGCTGTTGCCCTTCCCCGAGGAGAGGAGGAGGCCAGGGCTGGGAGCCGGGCTGACCCTTCCGTCGCCAAGGCCACGTCCAGCCTGAAGGCCCGGGTGGGCAAGGTGGAAGCCGTGAGCCGGCCCAGCGCCCATGGCTCTCTCGAGCGGTGCGAGGGCCCGGCGCACGGCAAGGCCAGGGAGGCTCCTGGGAGGGCCCGGGCTGTGCCCAGGTTGGGTGTTCCGTCCCCCAGCCCCGTGCCTGGGCCTGCTCCAGCCTGTAGGGGCAGCCCGGCCAAAGGTGTGGGGGCCCCTAAGCCCCCAGCGGGCGGGAGCAAGGGCCGCAGTCCAGCAGTGGGTGGGTCGAGGGCCTTGTGTGCTCCCGTGAAGCCACTGACCCCAGCGGTGGGCAGGACCCCCGGTGGCCCCGTGATGGCTCCCCGGGCGGCCCCGCGGGCTGTGCCTGGTGTCGGGGCCAAGGCCAGCCGGGGCACCATCATGGGCACCAGGCAGGCGCTCCGGGCCGCCCACAGCCGCGTCAACGAGCTGGCGGCCAGCGGTGCCCCCGGCAGAGGTGGTCCCTCTTGGGGCTCGGCGGACTCGGACAGCGGCAGCGACAGTGGCGTGAATGTGGGGGAGGAGCGGCTACCCGCTGTCCCCGCGCTGCCCTCCCCCTACAGCAAGGTCACGGCTCCGCGGCGGCCCCAGCGCTGCAGCAGTGGCCACGGCAGCGACAACAGCAGCGTGCTGAGCGGCGAGCTCCCGCCCGCCATGGGCCGCACGGCGCTCTTCTATCACAGCGGCGGCAGCAGCGGCTACGAGAGCGTGCTGCGTGACAGCGAGGCCACCGGCAGCGCCTCGTCCGCGCCCGACTCCATGAGTGACAGCGGGGCCGCCTCGCCGGGGGCCCGCTCCCGCAGCCTCAGGTCCCCCAAGAAGAGGGCCGCAGGTGGGTGTGCGTGCGACCCCCACTGGGCCCCCTTCTGCCCCGCGCGGTCCCCGAGGTTTGGGCCACCCCTGTCGGAGCCAGCTGCTGGGGGCCGGCGTCGCAGGTCACCCCGGTGGGGCGTAGGGGTCAGGGGAGGCCTTGGGTGTAGGGCACTTGGCCTGGGGTCTCTTGGGCTCAGGCCCAGCTGCCTGGGAGCCCCACAGCCAGTGTGGCGGGGGGACCCGGTGGGTTGGGCCAGCTTCTTGCTATGCACGTGGTGGAGGAAGTGGGCCAGCGGCTGGGGCGGGGAGCAGGGAGGGACGTCCTGGGAGACGTGGCAGGGGCGCCACTTGGGCCTGGGGGACTGGCGGGAGGGCTGAGGACCCGGTCGGGGGGGGCGGTGGGAGTAGGGGGTGTTGAGCGGGGCCTCGGCGTGACTGGGGTGTTGAGGGCTGTCTCCAGGAGAGGCCAGCCAAGAGGCTGCCCCCGTGTGGGGCCGCTGGGGCAGCTGTCCAGGCGAGAGGGGGCCTGTAAGGGCTGGGGATTTCCGGACGAGCCCCTGGCCAGGCGCGAAGTCCTGGGAGCGGGCCCCAGACCCCGCTCACCCAGCACCCTGGCTCTCTGCTTCAGGTCCACAGCGGAGACGGCTGATCCCGGCCCCCATGCCGGACACTGCTGCCCTGGGCCGCAAGCCCGGCCTCCCTGGCCAGTGGGTGGACCTGCCGCCGCCCCTGGCCGGCTCCCTGAAGGAGCCCTTCGAGATCAAGGTCTATGAGATCGACGACGTGGAGCGTCTGCAGCGGCACCGGCCGCCCCCGAGGGAGGACCCGGCTGAGGTCAGGGCCGGCGGGGCCTGGGGCCTGGGGTGGGGGGCTGGTGCGGAGAGGTCCTGGGATGGTGGGGTGGGCCCCCTGGGGGTTGGCCCAGCAGCCAGCTGAGCTTGCCTTCCCCTCCTGCCCGCAGCCCTCCCAGGACGTGGAGAAGGTAGGAACCAGCCCTCCCATCCCTGAAGCCGTGGTGGCCACCGATGCCCACCTTGGGCCAAGTGGGTGGCCGGAAGGGTCCTGAGGTCACCACGGTTGTCCCGTGGAGCTGCCCTGCTGAAGGGTCTCCCACAGCTGGGCCCCTTCGTCCTGGGCCCGGGTCCCAGGCAAGCCTTGGCAGGGTACTCTGAGAGCGTCTGGCCTGAGCCTCACCTGTGGGGGACCTGGGGCTGACCCTGCCCTCCTTTGAGGCCGCACTGTAGGTTTGCCCGGGCCCGGAGGCTGGAGGAGGGTGTCACGGCCAAAGCCCGGGACGCCGGGAGACCCCGTCGTCCTATAGGCCTGAGTCTCCTGCCTGCCCCTTGCCCCCCAGGGTCTGGTGTGCGCCAGCGCCCGGCTTCGGCTGGCGGAGCGCAGGCAGCAGCGGCTGCGGGAGGTACAGGCCAAGCACGAGCAGCTGTGCGGGGAGCTGGCGGAGACCCAGGGCCGGCTGATGCTGGAGCAAGGCCGCTGGCTGGAGCAGTGTGAGTCCCCCGGCCCCGGGGAGGCAAGGCTTGCAGGACCCTGATCCCTGCCCTCTGCCCTGGTTCGCCTCGCCTGCTCTCCATCCCCAAGCCAGGCGCTTCCCTCGAGAGCTCCGGCCGGCCTCCTTCACCTTGGCCCAGACAGGGACCCAGACGCTGGGTGGGGGGCGACGCCTGTCCTTGGCCGCTGACCCACTGCTCACTGTCCCTCCCCAGTCGAGGTGGACCCGGAGCTGCAGCCCGAGTCGGCAGAGTACTTGGCGGCCCTGGAGCACGCCACGGCCGCTCTGGAGCAGTGCGTGAATGTGTGCAAGGCCCACGTCATGATGGTCACCTGCTTCGACATCAGCGTGGCCTCCCCCGCCGGCCCGCCGGCGCTGCAGGAGGTGGACGTCTGAGGCTGGGCCCCGGGACGCCGGGAGGGCACGTGGGATGGAGCGAGGACGTGGCAGGGGTCAGAGGGATGAGGGTGTGGAGGGCTGGGGGCCGGCCCAGTGGGTGGGGGGGCTCTGAGGCGATGAGCAGGAGGGAGGGGTTGGCCAGGCGGAGCGGGCGGTGGAGGGGGAGTGAGCGCATGTGCCAGAGACGAGACGGTCACCACCCAGACAGCAACGCAAGTGCCTTTAACCTTGAATCGACTTCTCTCTTTTTGCGTTTGGTGCTAAGGACTCAAGACACCAGCAGACCGTGTGCTCAGGCTGTGGCCTGGGCAGCGGCAGGGGGCCGTCCGGGGCCAGGCCGGGCCCCTTCCCAGCCAAGCAGTTTCATGTAGCAGGACTGCTCTGGGCCCCGCCGGCCCAAGGGTCAGGATGCAGGACTCTTCCTTTACAGCTGTTTCCTCTCGGCAGAACCGGCCCTGGGGGTCACCAGACCACGGTCTGCGTCCTTGCTGTGGATCGTGTGGGGCGTGGGGTCCCCCGGGGGGGATGGCCCGTGTTCCCAACCCCCCGGGACCTGCTCTGTCCTGAGGATACAGAGAGGGCAGCGCCCACAAGGCGCCTTCTTCTACGGCAGGAATTCTTACCAAAACCACAAGCAAAAAACAAAACCAACATACACACACACACAATGGGGGGGGGTAAGGGTTTTGTAAAGGTTCTGTTAGGTTCATATTTTTATATCATTTTGCCTATAAATGCAGTATTTGCAGTGGGAATTTGGAGACAAATGATCTATGTTTTTATGGTTTTCTATGGAAGGTATCCCTCAGGCCAGGTTCTTTCTGGGGGGGCGCCCGGTGGGGGCAGGGGTCCGTGGGGGGCTCTTCTTGCCCAATGCAGACCGGGAGGGCGCCTGCCGACGTACGTGTATCCCCGTCACAATGGGCTCTGTTTTCTGACCCTTGTGCATTTTCTAGGGGCTCTCAGACCTGTGTACAAATATGTAGATAACCTCTTGCTACGGCTTTTATTTGTGAATAAAAGACACATCCGTTGTTAAAATGGCTCCTGAGCTCACTGGGTGCGCTGCCCTCCGAGGGTCCTGGGGCGATGGGGCCTCAGACCACTGGGGACACGTCTTCAGGACAGCAGGAGACCTGCCTTCTGCCTGCTGGCCCTGCGGGGACCAGCCTTGCAGGCGAGCGGGGGCAGAGCTGTGACGGACGGACGGCAGGAAGGGCCTCCAGCCAGGCTGGGACTCTCACCCCATTCCTCCCCTGACCCCCTCCCTGACCCCCTCCCTGACCCCCTTCCTGAGCTCCTCCGTCTGAACAGCTCTTGGGGTCCCCAGGCTGAGGCAGGGATCCCAGGGCCAGGCTGGTGGGCTCCCGGGCTCTTCCCAGGGGTTGTGCTCACTGAGGAAACTGAGGCAGGTACTGGAGTGGCGCCCGGAGAGCCTCACCTCCTTCCCTCGGCCCCGCCTGTCTTTCCAGGAGACGGGTGAGTAGACACACTGGACACACCGGGCGCAGGACCCCCGGAGCTGGCAGGAGCCTGCGCTGGACGTGGCTACCCCGCCCAGCCCCCACCTCCCTGCCGGCCTCGGTCGCTCCAGCCTGTGCTCGAACCGGGGTCCTGGGCAAGCCCGGCTGCTGTCCCCACCCCAGCTGGGGGCCCCCCAGACTCTGGTGCGGGCACCGTGGCCCCTCGCAGCCGGCGGGGCCCTTTTTAGTGAGGTCTGGGACTCCCCTTCCGGGACATCACACCGTGTGTGGCCTCTGCCTGCATTCCCGACCTCCACGGGGCCTTGAGAGCGTGGGGTACAGTGAGTCACTGCTGCTCCCCACCATCAGGCGCAGGGCTGGGCCTCCGTGGGGCCTTGGGAAATACTTGCTGGAGGAAAGAATGAATGAATGAGCAAGTGAGTGAAGTTTCTCTTCAAGGGGGAGGTCCAGCCGGGCGCAGAGGCCACAGCGTCTGCAAAGTGCTTCCTTGGACCCTACCCGCCCCCCGTCCTTGGAGTCTATCACATAGAGCCCCCTGCCCCAGACCGCCTTCCTGCTCCCTGCTGTCAACGGCACTCGACCCCCACGCCTGGGATCAGGGTCCCGTGTCCACTGGGGCATCAGGAGGCCCAGACCAGCCCCGGGGGTCTCCCTTTCTCTTCTGAGGCTGGGTCTGGCCCCCAGCAGGAGCCCAGCCCCACACCACGGCCACCAAGCCTGCTTCTCCGCCTCTGAACTTGGGAGGGTCTGAGGGGTCGAGGGGGGTGTGGCAGGCATACGTGGGGAGATAGAGCCCTTGGGACCGGATATCCGAGGACGGGCTGAGAAGCCCAACCTGGTTGTGGCACCCATGGGCCTGGTCTCGCTCATTGTGACCCACGGTCTGACCTTGCTCTGTGGAGGTGGTGGCCTGGCCTGGGGACCCCCTCCATCCTGAGAGACCAGGGCCATGCTGGGGCTTGGGGGGCAGGTCACCCGGGAAGCTGGGGAGACCGGCCATGTTGCCTGGACAGCCGTGCCGGAACTGTGTGGGGGATGCCGCGTGGTCCCTTCCTCCTGCGGGGAATGTGCCTTGCTCCTCCTCCCACCCCTCCATTCCTGGAGGAGCCCCTTCTGCCCTTGACCTTCTCTAACTCCCCACCCCAGCCCCTGTCCTGGCTGGGGGGGGCTCTGTGGAGCAGGCCCAGGCTGGAGATGGCTGACCTTGGGGGCCAGCCGCTGGAGCCGACTTCCCACAGTCCAGGGGAGGCTCTGGGAGGGCGGTGCCTGCTCTCTGGGCCGGGAAGCCCCTGTCCTGGGGGCAGCCTGGGAGCGCCTTTCATCTGGGATATCAAAGCCCTCAGCCCTGTCATTACAGGCTGGGAACCCCGCTCGGTGCCCATTTTATGGATGGGAAAGCTGCTGCCGCCCGGGACCCAGCTCTGACGAAGCCGAGGCAGCCCTGTGTCCGGGCCCCTGTCAGGGGTCCGTGGGCATCTTGCTCGGAGCCCCAGTGTGGGCGCCATCACCTCCAGCTCCCATTTTTGTGTTCGTTCTTCTTAGTGGGGGTGGGGGGTGGGGTGCAGAGTCCTCAGGGTCAAACAGAGACTGTTCTCTGTGGGGCGAGGGTCAGCCCACCGTGGAGGGGGCGTGCTGCCCAGGGGAGGCCGAAGTGCCCGCCTGGGCCATCTGGGGACAAGGACCGGAGCGGCCCAGGTGGCATCTCTCCTGGCCTCCGAGGCCAGCCTGGCGCCCGGCCAGCCTGCTCCCTGGGGTGAGGTGCCCGCCTGACTCACTCTGCGGGTCCAGGCCTGCTCTGCCCGCCCTGCCCACCCCGGCCCCGGGCACTGGGAGGCCACCTAGGAAGGTGGGGCCAGGTGGAGGTCAGGCAGGACTGGATGCCCGTGGACGGGGGCTCAGGGACCGACCAGGAGTGGCTGGGAACAGGCCAGAGCCAAAGTGGGGGCGGGCAGCTGGGGCAGGCGCAGGGTGCCTGGCCTGCAGCCCCCAGGCAGTGGCTCCCCTGGGGTCCAGAGCCTGCCCCCTCCTTCCTGGGCCTTACTCTGGGCAAAGGGGCACCATGACCTCCCTGACGGGGGACCTGGAGCTTCCAGAGTAAGTGTTTGGCTGTGCGCCCCCTCTTCTGACCCCTGGATCACAGCCAGGGCCATGGGGAGGGGCCCTGGCCCTGCAGCCTGGTGGCAGTGGCTCGAGGTGCTGTGTCCTAAATCAATAGTAGGGTCCCATCCAGGGCCTGTGCCCCTGCCTGTCAGGGCACTGGGTGCTTTGCTGAGTGAGGTCTGGGGCTGAGAAGGCGTCGAGGGCAGGGGTGCCTCAGTCTCCTCCGCAGACTTGGAGAGTGGGCTCATGGCGGGGGTCTCTCCAGCCCTGGGTCTCCCGCAGTGCCAACCCACACCTGCCTCCAGCTGCCTGGTGCCATCCGGGGCACATGGGCTGCCTGGGGGTGCACCGTCCAGGGGGGCTGAGCACCCCACCTTGGGGCCTCCCTGCAGCCCTGGGTGGGGGAGGGCTGGTCTCAGGGCTGCAGACAGGAGCTGGGGGACAGAGCAGGCTCCTCCACAGCAGGGCTCCCGAGGGTCTTGCGGGGCGCTGGGCTTGACCCTGGGGGGCTGGGCTGGGCCCTGGCGTCTGCTGTGGCAAACAGGAAGCGCGGAGGGTGACTTCCCCCTCCTGGTAATATGTTTACCGGCGGGATTCAGGCCCCATTTCCACACAGGAAGCCTGGGAGGCTGGGATGGGGCTGGGAAGGAATTCCTTGGGCCAGCCAAGGAGCGACTTCCCGTGGGCTGGGTCTGCGGGTTGTGCGTGCATATGTGTGTGTGTGTGTGTGTGTGTGTGTGTGTGTGTGTGCACATGCGCCCGTGGGGGAGCCCCGCCAAGACAGAAGCCTCCCCACCCACAACTCAAGGCTGGGGGCCCTCAAGTCCTGTGACCCCCCACCCCGTGTTGTGGTTGGGGATACTGAGGCCCCGTAAGACCGGGACATGGCCGAGGGTCATGGAGTCTAGGGTGGCCTGGCCCAGGGGTCAAGTGGGGGCGCAGGGACACTTGAGGTCTGGGGGAAGGGCCTTCTGGGAGGGTTGGCCTTCTGGGAGGTCTGTGCCTGGAGCCCATCCTGTGGCCCCCCCCTCCCTGCCCATGGTCCCGTCCAGGGCCACCAGGCTCGTGGTCTAGCTGTAGCCTGGGCACCAGAGCCCTTCTGGCCTGGTCACCCCATTCGAGACTAAACCACACAGGCCCCTCGGCCCCTCCGCCTTCTAAATGTCCACTACTCAGCAGGGCCCTGGGAGGCTTTCATGTACGCGTCCCTGCCTTCCTCCTCCCCCTCCCTCCTCCCTCCTCCCCTCCCTCCCTCCCCCTCCCCCTTTTCCTCTCCCCACCTTCTCCCTTCCCCTTCCCCTCTATCCCCTCCTCTCCTTCCCCTCCTCTTCTCTCCCCTTTCCTTCTCTCCTCCCCCCCCTCCCCTCTCCCCTCCCTCACCTTGTGCAACAGGCCCTGGGGCAAGTAAGAGCGTCGTCGCACACACCCACCAGCCCCATCAAACCTCAGCCTTTTACTTTTATGTGTTTTAGAATCACCTCCTAACATAAATGTTCTCCCGGGTTCGCAGAAGAGTCTGAGGGCAGCACGGGTGTTGGCAGGGGGTTCCCTGGACCGCACACTCCATCTCCCTGATGCTGTCGTCCTGCGGGGTGTGACCGAGCTGGTAGTGGTCGCTTGTCAGCCACCAAAGACCAATTTTTACGCAGAGTTCGCCTCATGTCCCTCTGGTCGAGGGTTCCCGGAACAGCGCACGGCTGGGGGCACCTCCCTGGGTTAATGGGGCCCCCACAAGAGGCCAGCTCCTCTCTCTCCAGCCCCCCTCGATGCCTTCCATGAGCGCGGACACTGAGGCCAGGCTTCGGCTTAGAGTCCTACTCCGCTTCCTGTTGCTACAGAGTTGCTCCAGCTCGGGCCCCCGGAGGCCCTTGTCGCTGGCCAGCACCGTGTTTCAGGTCCTTGAAGATTGTGGGGGTCCCCGTGCCCTCCAGGGTGGCCCAGCACGGAGCAGGGGTCCTACAATTGGGCCTGTGGTGCGCAGGGTCCCTGCTGGGCCTGGTCTCTCTGCAGGTCCTCCCCGGAGCCCGCAGGCCCCGGTTCTCTGACGTGCCCGCTGTGAGGCCCCGGGCGGCAGGGGGCTGCGGTCTCCGAGTGTCCAGGTGGAGGGCAGCGCAGGCGGCCTGGGCCCTCCCTGGGGCTCCCGGACCATGCAGGGAGGCAGGGAGGCAGCCCAGGGCTGTGAGGAGGACGCTCCCTCCTGACCTCTGAGCATCCCAGGAACCCTGGGAGTCTGGAGTGGGCGATGGGGTCCCTGGGGGCTGCCTGAGGCCAGGTTGGGCCCTTCCATGGTCATGGCTGGGTGGCCAGGCTCCAGCCTCCAGGGGACTCGGGCTCTGTCGGGGAGGAAGGGGTGTGTGGGAGGCGGCCTGCTGGCTGGTTGGTGCAGGGCCGCATAAGTGCAGGGGTGAGGCCACCATGCCCCACGTAGCTGACGTAGCTGACGTCTCTGAGAACCCGCAGGGCGGCACCAGGTGAGGTCACCCCATCCCTGCCTTGACGCTGTCATCCCTTGGGAAGTATGAGGTCAGCTGGGATGCGCCACCCGCCCCAGGACAGCCAGGCCCCTGCTTCCTCGGCAGGTCTGCCCTGCTCCCCCCAGGCTCCCGGCACAGCCGTCCCGGACGCCACGGTCTAGGTGAATGAAAGGACTTCACCTGCCCCCTGAAGAAGACACATGTGCCCCGCCGAGAGAAAGCCCCCAAGTTGGGGGCCTTTGAAGGGAGCCCCGCACAGCTGGGCGGCGGGAACCAGGGTCCCTAGGGGAAGGCTTCACAGGCTGGACCCCTGGGGATGGCGCCCAGAACGGTCTGTGCCCTCTGGGTCCGGGTCCTCCCCTTCTGTGCCTTGCTTTCCCCTCCTGCAGAAGGGGCTGCCCGGCTGTGCCGAGTCAGCGCAGACACTGAACACAGGTCTCCGGGGCTTGGACAAAATCCCTCCTGGTTCTCGGGCCACAGAAACATGGGGCCGCATTTCTTGCAGCCCCCGGTGGCCGGCCGGGGAAGCTGACGGGCTGGCAGAGCGGGGGTGTTCCAAATCCAGTGCCCGGCCCCGCTCTGTGGGCCTGTCTATGCTGGCGCAGGGCAAGCGGGCATCGTTATGAGACAGGAGGAGCCTCGGCTGAGCGCACGTTGGGTCAGGGGAGAGGCGGGGGTCCGGGTGGGGAGGGGGCGCGGGGAGGGGGGTTGGTCTGCAGCCTGAGCCGCCTCCATCTTCTGGCTGCCACACACACCCATGCCCCCAAGGAAGCTCTCACCCTTGCCTCCCACACGGCTTTTGGCCTCGGTTTCTGGAGGCTTCTGGGGGGTTCCAGGGCTTTCTGGAGGCTGAGCAGGACTGGTTGCTTCAGAGACGCGGTGTCTACATGTTCCTAGGTCTCCAGCCAGTGCCCTTAAGCCCCTGGCCGCCCCCATGGGTCCACTCCGAGGGGCACAGCAGCAGCGAAATCCCCAGGACTTCCGAAGGACGAATGTTCTGGGCCCAGTCAAGTGCCTGGCCAGCTCCTGCTGGGGTCACTCCTCCTCCGGACCCTTTGAGCCTGGAGCCTCCAGCCTGAGGGAGGCCCCCCAAAGGCGCACCCTGGTCCACAGGCTCTGGAAGGCCTCAGAGCAGCAGAGCGGAAGACTGAGCTGGCCGGCCCGGGCGGGTGACCCCTTCTCAGAGTCCCAGATGTCAGGGAGCACCCTGTCCTCTGGTCTCCGTGTTGCAACCACCCTGCTGGGCTGCTGGGCTCCTGCTGGCAGAGGAGAGGACAGTCGTCCTGTCACATCAGATGGGGGGGCACTGGGGATCTGGGAGGTGAGCGGGGTGTCCTGGCACTAGGGGGTGGGGGCCTCTGCCTGGGCTGGGGAGCAGGTGCGCTGGTGCAGCTGTCTCCGGGACTCCCGGCAGAGAGGGTCCCCGTGAGCAGCGGGCGGGGCCTTCCTGAGTTCACTATTTCTTTACAAACCCTCAGCGGTCCCCAGGGCCACCCCTGAAGCCCCCCAGTTAGCCGTACCTATGGGGCAGGGGTGGCTGGGGCTCTTGCTGGGGGCAGGTCCCAGGTCTGGCAGCTGTGTGAGGGACCACACCGGAGTTCCTGGGGACAGTCTGGGGAGAGACAGCTTGGGCAGGGAGCCGGGCTTGCTCTGAGCCCTCCGGGGGTGCGGGCGTGGAGCGGGAGGAGACTCAGCCCTGCGGCAGGACCCAGGGAACCAGGTAGCAGCATGGGGTCAGGGTGAAGAGGGGGCCGGCTGGGGAAGTGGGGGCTTCTTTGCTCATTTCCCGCCCTGCTGATCTGTGGGGGGATGGAGTCCCAGGGGGACATGTGTGTTGGGCCATGCGATTTGTTAATAATCCGTAGAGGAAAACAGATCCCGGCGGGAAGCGCGCCTGCCCCCGAAGGCCAGATTTATGAGTCGAGCGTATTCATGGCCACGCGCGAGCGCACACATGCGCACACGCGTGTGCGGGAGGGCGGCCCCCGTGCTCCCTGCTCGTCATGTCGAAGCCCTGGGACTCCCGGTGCCGGGGGAGGGTTCTGTTCCCCAGCCCTCCACCTCCAGTTCTTCGGGGAGGACCCTGGCGTTGGTCCCCACACATTTGGGCTCCCAGAGCAAACCTGCTCCCTGAGCTCTGGGGGCCCCCGGGTGGGACGGCTCCCTGCTGCCCGGAGGGGACGTGGAGCCCAGAGCCCCGGTCCTGGCCTCTTCCCCAACCCGCCCTGGCCCCGGTGGGATGGCCCGCCCTGGGGCCCAGTGACAGACGTGCTGAGTTTCGGAGCAGGGAGCATGTCACAGGGGAGCAGGGCGGGTGCGCTGGGCATCCCGACCTCAGCACCGCTGGACACCTGGGGCCGTCTGGACGCAAGTCCAGATTCCAGACCAACCTGAGCTGTGGGCAGCAGGAGGAGGGGTCCTTAAGCGTCACTGAAGAGTCCACGCGATGGGAGCCCAGGCTGATGGCGTCCGAGCTGGTCCCACCGCCGGCCCAGGAGCCCAGCTTCCCCCTACGGGGGGTGGGGTGGGCACAGTCCCTTGGCAGGAGGGGTCTAGGCTCCTGGAGGCCTGGGTGGGGTGAGCTGTCCTTTCCCAGAGGCCCCTGAGAGCGGGGGGTGGCCTCCACCCCCAGGCTGGGAGGAGGGGGCTAGGGTGCCTGCAGGAGGAGGGCGTGGGAGGCGGCAGGGGTGGGACCAGCCCGGGTGAGGGCGTCCAGCTGGCGCGCGGGGTGCTGATTTGGGGCTCTCACCTTTGAAAACATGATTCTTCCCACATTCTTTCTCCTGGTTTGTTTGTTTCTGTAGAAATGCTCCTTCCCAAAGCCCCCATGGCTCTCCGGGCAGAGGGGTGCCTGGGTCTGGAGAGGGTGGGGTGCGGCTGGTCTTGGGGGTTCGGCCCATCCCTGTGCCCTGACTGGCAGCACCCCCAGGTCAGCCCTCATCCGGGTGAGGCCGGATCTGCCTTCCTTGAGGCCTGAGCTCGCTATGGAGAAACGAAAGCCCTTCTCGGCGCAGGCCCTCTGCCCCCTCCTTCATCCCGTGGGCCTGCTGTGCGCCCGGCCCTGGGAGCCACAGCAGGGTAGCCTCCTTCATCAAGGAGGGGGAAACTGAGGCGCAGAATGGTGGGCTCTGCTGAGGCCTCCTGGGCAGCCTGAGGGGCCAGTCCTGGACCCCAGCATCCCCAGGCCTCCATCGCCAGCTTTTCCTGAGCCCCCTTCCCTGTGTCTGCTTCCTCTGTCTCTTTGTCCCTCACTGACTGGCTCTGTCCCCAGCCTGTTCGGAAGCCTCGGTCACTTCCCCTAGTGTCCGGCCGTGGGTGAGAACCAGGGACGCCCACGAGTCTGATTTCTTGGCCTGGTCCTGGCATCGCGATCACAAGGTGGTTTCTCCCCGGAGGGGCGGGAGGGGGGCGCCGTGGGGACGGCTCCAGCTCAGGCGGCTGGTCCCCCACCTCCCCCAGAACCAGCCTCCTTCTGCCATAGCTGTCTGGGGGCCCTGGCCTCCCCAGCCCTCGGACCCTCATCAGAGACCCTCCTGAACCGGTGCTCAGGCTGCAGGGGACTGTCTCTTGCCCTCGGGCCAGCAGGGCTGCTGTGTCCCCCATCCCAGGGCTGGGGCCAGGACTGGCTGCCTCCGCAGGGTGGGTGAGGTCTGAGGGAGGCCTGAGGGAGGGGGCTGTTCCTTTGGGTGGCGGCAGAATCTTCCAGAAGCTTTCCTTCTGCTCTAGACTTTCACTCTGAGCTCTGTTCAAGCCCTGAGCTCCTATCCCAGCTGACCTGGGAGTCGGCAGAGCTGTTCCTCTGGGGGCCTTGGGGACCTGGCTCTGACCGGTGCACTGACCCCACCCCGTGGGGGGGTCTGTGCCGCCTGAGGGTCTGGGGGCCTGAGACAAGGAGGATGTATGGGTTCCAGGGTCTGTGATCCGAGGCAGGAGGGTTTAGGGAACCGAGAGTCTGGGGACCTGAGGATCTAGTTCAGGGCCTTGGAAACCTGGAGCTCGGTACAAATATTTCCTTTCAGAAGCTTCCACTGGCCGTGACTGTCCACGAGCTAGCACCAGCCAGGCATGCAAGGGGCAGGTGGGCCCCGGGTGGCCTGTGGACTCATCTAGAATCCCGGCAGCCTGGCCCGACAGCCTCCCCAGAGGCGGTGTGGGCTGGAGGCACCGTGGAGGCAGAGGGGGGAGGGGGCATCGGGGGAGGGACAGGGAGGCTTCAGGGGTGGCATGTGGTGGAGCTGGAGGGATGGAGGGGAGGGGGCGGGTCCGAGGCCCCCACTTGAGTTCGTGCTCCGCTGTGGCCCCCTGGCAATTCTCAGTTCCTGGCCCTGGGGCAGTCGGGCCCCACCTGCTCTCCGCCGGGAGCTGGCTGCCCTGGGGGCCGGGCAGCGAACCCCAGGCCCTCCCTTCTGCCTCTTCTCCCCTCTCCCACCAGTGAGCCGGACCCAGAGGTCACGGATCAGATGTTGGGGTTCTGGCAGGGGCAGGGGGATGGGCTCCCCGTTCCAGGGTGTCACCAAAAGCTGCTGTGTGACCTAGGCAAGCTCCTCACTGTCTCTGGTCATCACTGTTCTCCATGGTGAAAGGCCGACCCCTGACCCTTGATCTTTTTGCTTTGGAGCTGGCTCTGGTCTGGGCCCTTAGCCCTCCAGGGCTTGGTTTCCCCCTCAGGGGCCCCAGATTGAGAAAGCAGAAGAGGGCTGTGGGCGGACGAGGCTGGGCGGGTGAGGGACTGGGGTGGGGAGATGCAGGGAACCTCGTCCCTGAAGGAGGGGCCCTGAGCTGAGGCTTCTCCACGTCTCCGTCTGGGGCAGGCCCTGCGGAATTCCCAGGGTCGGTCCCCCAGCGGGGCGGCTGGAAGGCCAAGAGCTGTTTGTAAATCGCACCACAGATGCGGAGGGAGGCGGCTGTAGGTGCCGACCTGCTGGGTCTGACAGGCCTGTCCCCGAGTCGAGCAGCGAGAGGGGCCTCTGAGACTCGTCCAGGGTCACGGGGAGACGGGGCCAGTGACTAGTCCAGTGCCTAGCCCAGCCAGACCGACAGAGTCCACAACCCTGCGGGCTGTGTGACCTCAGGCTGCTGCTGAACTTCTCTGGGCCTGTTTGCTCCTCTGGAGGATGAGGACACAGGGTCTCACCTGCCCCCAGGGCTCTGGAAGGAACCTAACCTTGGTGAAGGGCACGGGCCTGCGTGTGTCTGCGTGCCACACGGGCGGTGCGTGCTGTCCCGTGTGCAGGCAGCTCAGAACCTGGGCTGGGGGCCTGCCATGGATGGGGGAGTCTGGGGGGGGTCCCCCGGCGGTGCCCCCTCTGGGGTGACTGTGGGTGATGGTAAGGGCCCTGGAATCAGGCTTTCGCCCCTGGGGTGGACAGGGTGGAGAGATGCCGGCCCCTAGGAGGGGAAGGCCGAGGGCCGCCCTGACACCTGTCAGTCCCGATGGGCTTCCCCTGGAGGCTGGTTTCCTGTCTCTTCTGTGATCCTTGGGGCCTTGTGTCCCCAGAGCAGCTCAGCATCTGGGGCTGGGCCGGCCAGAGGACTGTGGCGGGGGCACACGGCTGCAGGAAGGGGTGAGGGGTGAGGCAGCAGGCAGGGGCTGACCACTGGTGGCGTGTCGGGGGACTGAGGAGGAGCCGGAGGACGGAGGCTGGGGGAGAAGGAAGGGGCTGAGATTTGGGGGGTGGGGTCCCCCCCCCGGCAGTGTGAGGGACGCGCCCGCTGCCATGGGTGAGACTAGAGAAGTGGAGGTGGGGACAGAGCCCTGCCCCTGTATGTTCCCAGCCCCCTCCTCCAGGAAGCCCCCTGGGCCCCAGCCCTGCCTAGGCCCTCTCCCCCTGCCTTCCTGCCTGAGCCCTGGGGTCTCATTCTGAGTGAGGGGCAGGAGCAAGGGCAGGGTGGGGCCTGGGATGACCACCCCCCACCGGCAGTCTGCAGCTCACCATCCAGGCCCCGGTGCTCTCGGGCCGCGTCGCAGCCGGGGCTGCCGATATATGGGGTGTGAACCGGCGCCGGAACAGGGCGATTCGACTTGCAAATGGACCCACAGCCTGAACAGGACCTGGGGTGAGACCCCAGCCTGTCACAGGGCTGTCGTCCCAGCACAAGAGGGCCTGCCAGCCCTTCCCCCACCCTCCCAACCGAGTCCCGACAGGCCTGGGCGCAGCTGGAGGGGAAGGGGCTGCTCCCCACAGCATCTGGGACCCTCCACCCCTGTGAGGTGTGTCTTCCCTCTGCCTCCAGACACTGGGGTCCCCAAACCCCGCATCTGTGATTCTGCTGGCCCCCACCCCGGCCTCTGCCCTGTGACCCTCTGATTCCCCAGACCCGCAGGATTCCAATCTGTGCTCCCCCAAATCCACCTCTCATGCGCGCCCCCAGCTGGGTGTGAGCGGGGCTCCTGGTGCCTCCTGGCCCATCCCCGCCGCTGCACTCAGGCGCCCTGTCCCGGCAGAAGGAGGGACCCAAGGGGTGTCTCACCAGCGCTCAGGCTAGAAGGTCCTCTTGCTCACGACTCAGCATTTCACTCAGCGACGGGCCGGAGAGGGCGCCTGGCTGGCTCAGTCGGAGTCTGCCTTGGAGTTTGGTCCCGGGGTCCTGGGCTCGAGCCCCGCGTCAGGTGCCCTGCTCAGCGGGGAGGCTGCTTCCCCCTCCCACCGCCTGCCGCTCCCCCTGCTTGTGCTCACTTTCTCTCTCCCTTTCTCTCTCTCAAATAAAATCTTAAAAAAAACCCAAAGCGGAGCAAGACAAAGAACACTTAATTCCTGCGGAATCTGGTCCTTTCAGTCTGTTCCGGTCTGTTCGCCGACTTGCTTCCCGACAAGGACCGCATTCCGTGGCCCATCGGATGCCTTCCTCAGGGATGTACCGAGCACCATCCGTCTTTGTAGGGAAACACGGGGTTGCACAGGGCTCTCTGTCGCTCAGCTCCCGGCCCGGGGCGCTGGAGGACCAGTGAAGGTGTGGGGCGGCGGGGGGGGGCCCCCCGTCATGGAGACCCAGCCTCTGCCTCACAAACCTGCTGCGCGTGGGAATGAGGCGACGCCGACCCCGGGGCAGGAGGCTGTCCCACTGCGGACCTGGCTTCGAGCCTGCGGGTCCCCACGGCAGGACTTGTCTTCTGGCCAGTGACCTACAGTCGGGCAGGGGACGGAGGCTAAAGTGTGTGGGCCGCTCCGAGGAAAGGAGGTCCTTTCCCCGGGGCCATGGGTGTTGCAGGAAGGCTTCCTGGGTCCCTGGAAGGCAGACAGGAGCAGACAGGCAGAAGGGACAGCCCGTGGTTGCTGGGGACTTGCTGGCTGAGGCCCGGAGTTCAGTGTCTGGGCTGCCTTGGCTGCAGGGCTGGGGCGGGGGGTGCCCTTATCAAGCCCCCAAACCTCATTCCCTCCTGGGGGCGGGCCTGCCCTGTGGCTCCGGCTCTCTCCGTCTGCCGGGGCACAGGGCCCTGTGCCGAGCTCACACTCAGCGGGCTGCACCTCGGGGCCACGGCTGTGCCCAGCCCTGTCCGTTCAGGAGCCTGGCGAGTGTGAGGCCCGGGACGGCGGGACTGTCGCGCACAGAGTCTGCTTGTTCCTCCGCGGGCTTGGGTCGGCTCTTCCTTCGTTGGTGTGGGAGAGCGGGGCGGAGGAGACCGTGCTGGGAGCCCGAGTCCTGGCCAGACTTGTGGGACCTCGTGAGGTGGTTGGTCAGCAGAGTCATCACTGAGTAGGAGGACGTGTGCTCCAGCCCCTGGGACGACAGGGGACGCGAGCCAGCGGCTCACCCAGCTCGGTCCTAGCCCCGAGCCCAAAGTGGTCCCCACGGAATGAATGACATTTGCACAACCAGAGACCGTCAGCGGTGGGGACGCCCCTTCCTTCGTTGGCTCCCAAGCCGCCGCGTGGGGACCGCCGCTGGCCTGACGTCGCCGTTGGGGCGCCGCACCTTCACTCGTCATCTGGAAGTTGTGGGAACACGTTCTCATAGCGGTGACATGTGTAACACACAGGACCCTGCGTGTGCCGTGGCTCCTTGGAGCCCCTCGTTGGCCACTGACGGTGCACCTGCGCGGCGGGCAGGAGGACGGGGCTTCTCAGCGCCAGAGAGGGCATATTTGGGGGACGTCTGGGTTGGGAAGGAGACGGTGAGGAGGGGTGGGAGGTGGCTGTCAGGGACATGGTTTGCCAAGGAGAGGGGCCAAGACCTGGGGGTAGAGGCGGCCTTCATCATGGCTGGATGGGGGGGGAAGGTGAGGAGGCAGTGCCCCCACCCCGCCCCGGCTCTGGCTAGAAAGGGTCAGCGGTGGGGGGGCCCTGATCTAGCAGCCCGCGTTTCCTTTGTGGAACGAGGGTGGCTCACTCCCACGCATGTTCCGTCCGGTTTGTGACACGTGGCAGCGACCTGTGCCCCATTTATTAGCGCCCGCCCTCCCTCTGCCCACCTTTGCCCGTCACCGTGCTGACCACTGCCCCTGTGCAGCACCCTGATAGGAGCAGGACATCTGCGGTGCACATCCAGCTGCGAGGGAACATCGATGTGCTTGTCAATCGGGGCAGTTGGCAGTGCACTCCCCGGGGCAGCCCGCCGATGGCTCCAGACGCCAGACAGCTCCTGCTTGGAGCAGGGGACCCACAGGAGGGGTGTGGACGGGGTCAGTGCCTCCAGCTGACCCCAGAAGCTTTGTTGCACACATGAAGACCTGGGCCACAGGAGCACGGTCAAACAGAGAGGGAGGACCTCTGTGTGAAGCAAGGGCAGGGTATGGACACATCGTCCCACTGGATGAGATGGAGACAGGGGTACCGGCCCTGGGTCTGTCCCAGCTCTGCTCTCCACGATGCTGGGAGGAGATGCAAGCTCAGAGCCTTGGCCTCCTGGCGTCCTTCCAACACGGAGAGAGGGTGAAATTGCGACCCCAATGACCCACTGTCACATGACCGCTCATTCATCCATTCGATAAATATCTACTGAATACCAGGAACTGGCCCAGGTATGGTTCTTACCCTCCTGGGGCCACCTACTTCCCGTACGCCCACCTGCCCAGCCACTCAGCTGTCTTCCCTGTCTCTCATTCTGTTCACCACCGTCCTCAACACCTGGCCATGTGTCCAGCTATCTGCTATCTGCTGTATCCCCACCAGTCCGGCCGGCCATCCACTCGTCCCTCTGCTCGTCTGTCCATCCATTCACTCACCTGTTCGTCCATCTGTCCACCTGTCCATTCACTCATCCAACCATCCACTCCTCTGTCTGTCTGTCCATCTACCCATCCATCCACCCAACCTCTCATCCAACCATCCAACCATCCACTCATCCATCCATCTGTCCGTCCATCCACTCATCTATCCGCCCACCCATCACCCATCTATCCAACCATCCACTTGTCCATCCATCCGTCCGTCCGTCCATCCATGCATCCCCACGTCCGTCCATCCAACCATCCTCTCACCCACTCATCCGACAGGAATGCGTAATTAGGGCTACTTGACGCTGCACTCGGGGTTGGGATGGGGCACAGATATGAGGTAGACGCAGTCACTGCTCTTGGAGATTCCTCAGCTTGCAGGAGAAGCATCTGTGGTGAATGTGTTTGCAGGGTCTACGCAGACCTTAAATTGTTCAAGCCGCTCCGTGGAGCTAAGGCCAGACTCTGGCTAACCTGTACTCCAGGGGAGATGCTGGGACAGACATTGCCACCCCCCCCCCAGGGCAGCAACTCTGGGGATTCTTGTGTTGTCATTTGAGGCTGCCTGTGAGAGGGTAGATCCCGCCTCTCTATTGCCCTCTCTGTTTCTACGGGTTTGGAGAAGCCCTTAGGCAGACCATGGCCAGGGTCACCAGTGGGCCCAGGCTGCTGGAAACACCCCCTGGCCATAAGGTCAATAGCTTTCCATTCGGAGCAGATATCCCTGACTCCCAAAAGGACCCAGAGAGGTGGCTGTGTCCTGAGCTTCCTGCCTGGCCCCGGGGGCTGCGGTCTCGTGTCTGTCTCATCCTGCCCCCACTTAGAGCCCCGCATGGATCCAGGCTCATCTGAAGTGGGAGACTGGCTTCGGGCAGACCCAGGCCCCCCTCTGCCACCTGACCTCAGGCAAGTCCCTCAACCTTCCTGAGCCTGTTCTGTTAGCTGGGAACTGAGGCAGCTATCCGGACCCTACGTGCACATAGCCCCAGGCTCCTGCAGCTGACCCCACGGGTGGACGGGTATCATGGGTCACACAGGGGCCCCTGGATGGCTCGGGGAAGCTTCAGGGCCATGCGTGAAGCCTGGGGACTGTGGCTCAGGGAGTCTCTCTGCTCCTCCCAGACATGCAGGACTGAAGCCAGAGATTTTCCCGATGTTGACGTGGGCTGCGGTGCCTTCCACACGTGCCTGTGGACATCACAGGACAGGTGTCCGAGGCGAATATGTCAAGTCAGGAAACTCTGCGGGTAGATGCAGACCGGGTCAGGCACAGCCACAGACGCAGACCCAGGGGCTCCCTGTCCTCGCAGACACAGCGGCAGGGGCGTCCGTCTGTGCGCCTGGGGAGGACACCGAGGTTCCTGGCCAACGGGACGAGCCCAGGGTCCCACGGCTCCACTGGCTGAGCCTCCGGTCCATGCTTCTCATGGCCGGGCACACTGTCCCCTCGAGCTGCCTTCTGTGGGCAGGTGGCCTGGCAGACGAGCTGGCCAGGGTGCCGTCTTCGGGGACACATCAAGGCATGGCGCAGAGGAAAGGAGCGGAACTCTGTGCCATTTGTCTCCCAGGTGATTTGTAGGGAAACCGACATGTACGTGCGTCCTGAATCACGTCTGGTTGTTACACACGTATTGCGAGCAGACTTGTTCCTAAATTATCTTTTATGGTCAGCAGCAAATCCGCGGGTGGCGGGCATTTGTACCCAAACCAGCTGTTATTTGTGGCGGCAGACCCCGCATAAATTATCGACGCTTCTGCCCGCCTCCAGCCACCCCCGGCTCACACTCATGGTCCAGGCGCTCTGCAAATATTGATTCTGAGCCAAGTTGGTGTTTTCCCCTTAACATTATTATAATGAGGGATAAAAATCAGATTGCCCGCACTGAAACTCGATCATTCTTCTGTGCCATTCCTCATCGATCTTTCTTTCCCCAGGTTGTACCATAAATTATTCTATTCAATTAAGTAAACTCACACATAATGGCATTTTGCAAACTGAATAATTTATGGACTGTGTTTGGCAAAAGGCTGGTTTGGGGTGGGCAGGGAAGGGAGGGGATTTGGTCCCCCGCGTTTCGGGAGCTGGTGGGGCTGGGCTCGTGGAGGCCGGTCCGGACTGCATGGCAGGGTGCGGGGGTTGTGTCTGTGTCCCCCAGGGACCCGGCCTGTGGGGAGGGCAGGCGGGGAGCAGGGCAGAGAGGGCGGGGCCCTGGGGGTGCTCCGAGGAGGAGCAGCTGAGCCACGTACTGGGGTTGGGGCACGAGAGAGGAAGAGGGTGCGTCCAGGCTCAGGGTGTTGTCCTGCCAGCCAGGGTGAGGAGTGGAGAGCTGTGCCCCTGCTGCGGGGCCCTGGCTGTCAGGGGCTGGGCTGGGGACACGGCTGGGAGGGACGGCTGGCGTCTTGGGCGTGTGAGGTGGCCCAGGCAAGCGCCGGTCAGCGGGAAGCAGCCTGACCAGCGGCCTCCGAGCCGTGGCCCTTCCGAGCGCCCCCGCAGGTGCTGGGACGAAGGTCGGTACCCCGTCCTCTCTGTCCCAGCTGAACGGCGGCGCAGTCCCCGAGAGCTCTCGTTCCCAACCAAGACACTCGCAACGCTAGAGCCAGGCGCTGGCACGTCCTGGGAAAATCTGCGTTTGGAGAGCATCTCCGCCAGCGTGTGCCCGAGGTGGGGCAGCGAGCTCCGAGGCCTCAGTCTCTCCTTCTCTTGGGGGCTCAGCACATGCCAGGCCTGTCCTAAGGGCTCTACGGGAGCAAGTGCGTCCTGTCTCCCTGATGAAGGGAGGTGGCCTGGGGGGCCGGGGCTGCCCAGGGACGACCCTCCCAGGGGAGGGGGGCTGGTGCTCTAACCACCCCGCCTTCCTGCCTCCCTCTGTTTACTCAGCGGCAGTGTTTGATTTAGGTGTAGAAAGGCCACCTGGGTTGGGAGCCTCTTGGCTGCATGTCACCTAGCCCTACCCCTTCTGGCTGCAGGGCAGTGGGACAGTGTTGGGGGGACCAGCTGCTTGCTGCTAGGGGATGGCCTTGGGCTGGGGGACGTGGGGGCAGGAAGCCCTCTGTCTGGCCTACGCTGTCACTATCGGGTAGACCTCCAAAGGCGTAGCTCTGGTAGCTGCCCTCCCCTGCTCACACTCCTACCCCTGCTCCCCATTGCTCAGGCCTTCCCACCCGGATTTCCCAGCTTTTCTTTCTTCCCAAACCTTGGTGTGTCAGCACGGCCGCCGGAACACAGTCCCGCTGCCCGGAAGGCTTCAGCAGGAGTCACTGGTCTTCTCAGCGTCTGAGGCTGGACGTCCAAGGTCCAGGCGTCGGCAGGGTGGTTTCTCCTGAGGGTCCCTCCCAGGATGTAGATGCCGTCCTCGCCGCGTGTCCTCCCCTGACCCGTCCTCTGAGTGTCTGTGTCCTGACGCCCTCTTCTCATGAGGACACAGTGCTGTGGATTAGGTGACCTCGTTTTAACCTAATCCTTCCTGCAGTGACCGTGTCTCCACATAGGGTCCCATTCTGAGGTTCCGGGGGAGAGGACGGCAGCACGCAGAGCACGCAGGTTTGGGGAGGGACACAGTTCGGCCCACGAGGCTCGAATCCGGCCACATTGACTGAGCAGCCCCTGGAAAGTACATGATACACCCGACCCTCGCGTGGGCTCCAGCCTCGTCCTTCCTAGCTCCATCCTCATGGAACGCTGGAAGGCCTCCTCCAGGCAGCCTTCCTGGGATCCTTCAGATGAACAGGAGTCCCTTTTCCTTGTAGCTTTCATAGGCTTTGTCTGTCCCTTTCTTGGACACCAAACACTTTCTTCCTGAAATCTTGGACGCTAATATTCGGGCTTTGCCTCCCATCTCCTCCAGCCTGGGGCCCTCCCCTGGGCTCCGTGACCGGAACCAGCAGATGGCCACGTGTCCAGGAGGGGCTGGCCTTGCCAACGGGTCAAGGGGAGGGTGAGGCGGCAAGGGCTTCATGGAAGCTGGAGGGCGGGGCTGCCCAGCCCGGGGCGGAGCGGACTGGGACGCCCAGCAGAAGCCGGACAGCACAGTGGACACCGAGACCTTGGCTGGCTGCCCGTCGTCTCCGCTCCCTTCTGCTTGGATGTGCTGGAATTCTTCCTCATGGAGTGCTGAGGGAGACGGAAGATGCCTCTTTGGGTGTGATGCCCTGGTTTTGCAAAGGGCTGGGAGTCCTCTGGGTGCCTGCGGCGGCTCTCCTGGGTGTCCTGCCTGGCACGTTACCAGCGAAGGGCCTCCTCTCTGCACCCCCCGGTGCCTCATGGGACCAAGATGAAGTCAAGTCAGCACGATGTCAGCAGGTGAGGTCCGCCCATCCTGCAGCTGTGAGGTCCCACGCGGCACAGCTGGGGGCGGGGGGTGCTGGAGGCAGGTGCTCAGTCCTACAGAACTCACATCCTGCTGGGTGACAGCGGGGTCCATGCTGGTGGCGGCCGATGGAGGCCGAGATCCCTGGTGGCGGGCAGGTGGGAGGGGCCGTCAGACAGGTGTGAGGTGCGGGATGGAGCGTGGCCGGGGTGAGGAGGGCGCCGGGATCAGAGGGGGAAGCCGAGGCCTGAGGAGAGAGACCAGGTTTGCTCACTTAGACGTGGGGCTGAGCCAGGCCTGAACCAGCTTAAAGGCCATCCACTGTCTCCACGTGTCCGCTCCAGGCTTACCGCACGCTGATGTCTGGGGTCAGGGGAGACCCACCCACAGCCATGAAGAGACCACAGTGTCATCGGTGCTGCGTCCTGGAGGAGTGAACAGTCCGGTTTACTTAGGAGTCAGGTCTGGAAGGCTGCTTGGAGGAGGTGGCAACTGAGCTGCGTCTTGCCAGAAAACCGGAAAGGGCAGGACCTCTGGATGGAGCGACCAGCAGGTGGGAAGGCAGGAAGTGGGTAGAACCTGGTTCTGCTCAGGGCTGGGGGCACTGAGACAACGCCGTGGTGGCCAGAGAGTAAGGATGGCCAGGCTGGAGGGGCAATTGGCTGGGCCCACGGTGGCTGGTTCAGGCTGAGGGTGACCAGGGCAGCTGGGCTGCAGAAGGCCTGGCCCGGGGAAGGTGGACAGGCCAGCGTGCCTGTGGGTGGGCCTGCTGTGGACCCGGGGGTCACTGGGATAAGAGAAGGGGCTGGCGGAGGTGTGTTTCTGGGCTGACATGGGAGAAGAGGGTGTGAAACACCCGATTCTGGGCTGGCCGTGGGGAGGCTGGGGCTCCTGAGCACGGAGATCAGAGATCGGGGACGGGCGTGGCTGGCTGAGGTGTGGGCCGGGCTCAGGGTGCAAGTGTGGGGTTGGCATGGCTGTGGACACCGGGAGACAGGCGGCCCGGGGGCAACGGGGCCTGGGGGCCGAGGATCCAGGAGTCTGGCTCCTGAGGGTGGGTAGCGCCTAGCTAGGAGTTCCCGTGAAGCCACAGTGAGGGACTCTGGAGCTCTGTGTCTCCTGGCCTTTGCCACTGAGGGGGACGGGATCGGCAGGCTGGACCACAGCCTGTCAGCCCACGCAGTACCAGGCTATGGGCAGAAGGCCGGGCAGATGGGGCTGGCCCTCACCGTACGGACTCCGCTCTGGGGGCATGGCAGCCTGCACGTGTCCAGCTGGGTCACTCCTGGGCTCGGGGCTCGGAGGGCAGTCCCCGGACGACCCCAGGATGGACTTCCAGGACAAAGGATTAAGTTGTTGATGGCACTTAAGCTCCAGGGAAGCCAGTAAGTGAATTCTGCTGGTGGATCAATTGTGTAATGGCTTCTGGGCCGGCAGCAGCCCCTTCTTTCTCGCTGTGCCCTCCCTCTTATTGGAGTCCCCTAGCTCTGCCTGGCTTTTGTTCCACTCAGGGGGCAGGTATCCTGGGGCTGTGGAACCTGGGAGGTGATTCAGGGCGATCTCCTGGCTGGAAATAACATTAAAGAAAAATGAGTCTTGGACCGTCTTTTAGTTTTTCCATTAAATCCTGTTCTTTTCCATTTCACAAAATGGTTTTTAATCCTATTTGTGACGTGCCTGTAAGCTGCAGATAAAAACGGGGCATTTGCATCAGGGGAAGTGAATGGTGCCGAGCAGTGTCTCCCCTAAAGATAATATTCGGTCTTCAATGCCCGCGTGCTCTCGGGGTTCCCGACTTCTGAATGGAGGTTTAAGTATTCGAGGTCAGGTAGGGCTTTCCCCCTTCTGCTAACTGTTAGAGTAGATTACATTTAAAACAGACCTAATTTGTCAGGTTGTCCCGAGTGCTAACGGAGAATAAACTATGCGTGTGACGGGAACGTGCAGCCTTTGTTGGCCGTGCGGGGCTGTCCGGGGCTCGCGATGGGCACAGTGACTAGTTCACTCTCTCGCGCTCTGCCCGGCCCTCCCTCTGTCTGCCCCGGGGTCATCAGTTACTCCGACAGCGCCTTTCCTGGAGGAGTGGCAGTGGTGCTGCCCGCAGAAGTGCTGGTTGAGGCCGTGGGGGCTGGGGGTCCTCAGCCGTCCCCACACCGCTCGAGGGAGGGGACTCAGGCGAGTCCCACAGAGCTGGGCCGTGCTGGCCCTGAGCATCCATCCGGGGCTCTGATCCTTGTGCGCGCGGCAAGCAGGCGCCCAGCCTGGACGTGCTCATGTGTGTGCAGGTACGTGTGCACGGACACCTGTGTGTGCCTATGCACACACGCACGTGCAGTCGTGTGACTACGTGTGTATACGTGCCCACGTGTGCACGTGTGTATGCTCGTGTGTATGTGCGCCGTGTGCACACATGTGTATACATGCCTCTGCGCACACGTGTATATACACGCATGTGTATGTGTGCACACGTGTAAATACATGCCTGTGTATGTGTGAACACATGTGTATACATGCCCGTGTATGTGCACACACATATGCACGCGTGCCCATATACGTGTGTGAGCCTGTGCCTGAGAGGGGTCTGCTCTCCGTTAATCCGGATGAGGGGGGCCCTTCTGGAGCCTGTAGTGTGGCTCCTCAGTGCATCTGCGCCACAAGTGAGCAGGAGGTGGGGCTGGAGGGGCCGGTGTGCTCCCAGCCCCTCCCGGGCGGGGTGGTGGTCGAGCCAAGGGGTGCTCGGCCCGTGGGCGTGGAGGTGTGGGGGCGGCTCGGACTGTTAGGAAAGTTAACTGGGGCCTCCTGAAGGAAGGGCTCGGGGGCGCCGTGCGGGGGCGGAGGCAGTACGGGGTGTGGCCAGGCACTGGACCGAGAAGATGTGTAGGGTGAGAGCTGGGGACCCTAGAGACAGCGGGGCCCGTGGGAAGGTCCGGCAGGCCCAGGCTTCTGGCTGGGAAACCACGGCTGGGCCTCCGGGGGCTTGGAGCAGGGCGAGCGGGGCTGTGACCTCCTTGGAGGTGGGCTGGGGCCTCTCTTTCTGTCCCCGCTTTGTCCTCCTAAAGAGGAGAAGACCTAAGACACCCCCAGACAAGTGTCGGGGACAGGCGTGTGCAGGTCAGGAAGGGGGCTCGGCCCCAAACGTCAGTGAGATGGTAAATGCCAGCTAAGACATTTGCTGAAACTCTCACTTGCTTGGGGGCGATGGGCAAAGCCCTGAGGGCGCCGCCCACCCCCCCCTTCTGGAACGACAAACAAGGCTGTCAGGGTTGGAAGTGCTCTCACGGGCTCCCTAGCTCCCCCAGCTCCGGCCCACACTCTCCCCTCCTGTGACCATGCGTTCGCCCTGGGGACCAGCCCTAGCCGGGGCCTGCCAATTAGGGCCTCTCACTGGAGGCCTGGCCCAGCCCGGGCACCTGGGCACTCTCTAGGGAGAGGGACAGGATTAGGGGGCCCGAGCCCAGCCGATCTTTGTTGGGAGATCAGCCGGTAGGTGCTCTGGGCGCGGGCGGCAAGGCCTGGCTGATCCCGGAGGCTCCAATTACAGGCCCCTCGGGAGGGTAGCAGGGCGGCTGGCGAGGGGGTCCTGGGTCCTGGACCTTGAAAGCGTCTCCCCTGGCTGTACCCGCAGCTGGAGTCTGTGCCTGAGCTCAGCCTGCAGAGAGGAGGGTGTGGCCGGGGCTCAGGGCCTGTGCTGGTGCCCCGTCCTGGTGGCCCTAGGTCCCTGAGCTCTCAGGGAGACCCCAGCTGGTGCTTCTGCTGAGCTGGGTACTTAAGTACCATTAGCGCCAACCGGACGTGCTGGGGCTGGGGTTTCTCCGATCTGGTTTTGGGACCCGAGGTGCTCCGTGGGGAGCTGCTGCGGCTAGAGCCGTGGGTGCCAAAGTGGGGGGGGGCGTCCGAACGCTGGCCCAGCCCCATCCCTGCGGACCTCACGAGCAGGTCCGGGCTTACCCCCTCATCTGGCCCTGTGTGGACGGACAGGGACGGCGCAGATCCTGGGGACGGGGGGTGGGGCAGGTGTGGAGGGAGGGCTCTTCTCTGCCCGTGGGGCCCCCCCGCAGACTTCATGTTTTTCTCCTGGGCCTCAGCTCCCGCACCCCTGAACACAGGAAATTTCGGGGAGGGCTTGACGGGGAGACCTTAGACTTGTTTTCCCGTCCTGTGTGGCCTCAGGTGTCACAGAACCCCTGGGTGGGGTCACCCTCAGACCGCAGGGCGGCCGGGCGGAGGAGGCCGGAGCCCCTCTCGTGCCAGCCCCTGCAGAGCTCCGCAGGGGGGTGGAGGGCCGAGCAAGGGGGCGGGCCTTCCAGCAGACCCCGGTCCCACTGTGGGGCTGGGGCGCATGTGCCCTGACTTCCTCCCGCCAATCAGAGCTGCCTGAGCTCCGTCCACTCTTGGGAAGGGTCATAAGGCAGTGTTGTGCGGATGCCTTCTTTGCCTCCTCCCTGGCTGGGGCACACGGATTCGGGATGTTCCCTGGGAGGGGCCGAGCTGGCAGAAGGGCCGGGAGGAGGTATGGGAGGAGGCAGGCCCCTGGGACTCTGGCTTGCTGGCTCCCCCGAGACCCCCGTGGCTGAGATGCCTGCCACACACGTGCCTACCTTCCGGCACAGCTGGCCCCTGCGCAGTGGGCAGTGGGTGCTTGGCGGCCCACAGAAGCTGGGGCAGCTGTGGGCGTCATGGGGAGAGCCCCCGGTCCTCGTCCTGCTCTGGGTGTGGGAGCTGCAGGCGGCCTCCGACAGGGCCTGGGAGCCAGGAGCGCGCCGGGCAGCCTGGCCGTTCAGGGCCTTACCTGCACCCACCTTGGCCCAGCATGGCATAGCCCATCCCAGTGGCCGTCCTGGGGGTGGGGTGCTTGCTCCCCCCGAACCCCGTGGAGGCCGATTGCTGTGGTCTCAGCGGCTCTGGCTCCGACCAGCCTGCTTGGGGCTCTCTGCGGCGGCAGCCGGTCTGGCTAATCACTTCGCAGGGCCGTACTCCTGCCCGGGGCGTGCGCGGGACCCGAAGGAGGACAGAGCAGGTGACAGTCACACGGCGCACAGGGGACACTTTCCAGTTCAGGAGAGGCTGGCGCTGTCCCCGCGGCAGATGGGAGATGGACAGGACCCCCGTGCGCTGGACTCTGGGTGGGGGGGGCCAGCGAGATGAGGACCTGGGTACCTGGGCTTCAGGATAGAAGACACGGACACAGATGATGCTGGCAGAAGGACATGAGAGGTGCCAGAGAAAGTTCTAGAAAGAGGAAGAAGCGGTCACTTGAAGTATGGAGAATCAGGGAGGTGTCCGGAGCGGTCTCCCCATTCCCGGTTCCCTCCCTGGCCTCACGGCGTTTCTCCCCGTCCCCCTCCCCCCACCCCCGCTCCAGCGGCCAGGTCCCCGCGCCCTGCCCAGGCCTCGCAGTTTGGCCGGCTGGAGCTTCCGTCTGTGGCCCGCCCAAAGCCATCCGTGGGTTCTCTGGGTCCACACCCCTTGGTGGCCTTGGCAGCGGGTCACGGTGCGCCTCAGGATGGTGGGGGAGGGGTTCTCCTCAGTCCACTGCGATCCACCCTGGGGCTGCGGGCGGGGGGCGCCTGGGGCTGCGGGCGGGCGCCTGGGGATGACCGTGGCTCCTGACGGAAGGACGCTGGCGTGGCTTTGTGGCCGCCTCACGGGGCTGGACCGGCGAGCGGCTGTCACTGAGACCCTGGGGACCTCGTCTCTCCTGCTGGAGTGTCTCTGCAGTCTCCCATTGGTGGGGCCCACAGGGAGGGCTGGCGGGCCGTGTCCCTTTTGTCTGTCCGTCTCCTGTCTTGTCCCATACGCACCTTCAGGCATTTGCTGCTGTTCAGGCATCCTGGAGCCCGACACTGGCAGAAACGGCTCCTTGCAGGTGTCTGTGGACACCCCTGTCCACATGGACAGAAAGAGGGGGTCTTAGTGCTGGTGCAGGGGTGGGGGTAGCAACGGCCAGTCCCCTCGGACAGCAGAAGTGTGGGGGGCTCACAGGGCAGAGCTGGGGTGGGGTAGGGAGCAGGGCCCGCGGGTGGGCATGCCCCGGCCGTGTCTCTGCTCGAGGCCCTGTTGACCGGGTGCCCTCGTCCCCACTCCTGGTCGTGGGCTGACGCACGGCTGCTTGGGTCACGGAGGGGCCCCCCGAGCTCTGTGTCCTGCATTGGAGTGACCCCGAGGCCCCAGAGCCCTGAGACCCCACTTGCGCAGTCTCCAGCTTGAGACTCCCAAGGGGCGGCGTCTGGGCTGTGTGCACGGTCGTCCGGAGGTGCCCACACACCTCTTGGCGCCATGAAGGGCTGGACCCTTGCTCGGCCACTGCGTGCCATCTTATAGTGGAGAGGTCCCTGCTGAGACCCCCAGAGAAAGCCCCGGAGTCCCCCGCCCCCGACCCTGCTTGCTGTGGGCTTCGAGCTGGCTCCTCACCTCTCTGGGACTCAGTCTCCCCACCTACCCAATGCTGAGCATTCATTTGGAAAGCATGGACCCTGGGAACACCACTGTGACTGGGCCGACCTTTCCTGCTCCTGTTGTGGGGAAAATCTGCCACCAGTGAGGAGAGCGTGAACAGTGTTCGCCCTGAAGACTAGGCAGGGGCGCAGAGGACAGTGTGGGGCAGGTGGGGCTCCTCCTTGGGGGGTCTGGGAGGAGACACGGGAAGGGGAGCCCTTGCCGTTCTCCCAGGTGAAGGCAGAACAGGGGCCCAGAGAGCCAGTGACAGGAGGACTGCTCTCCCGGAGGCCGCGTCCCCCAGCCTGACGACCACCACCTGCCCCGGGCCGCCTGGCAGCCTGGCAGCCTGATGTGGGTTTAGCCCAGTCCGATCCCCGGCTCCCAGTGAGTACTGCTGCGTGTGTGCACGAGTGTGCAAGCCCGGGCACGCTCACACACGCGCGTGCTCGCAGCCACAAGCCCCGGCAGGGTGGGGCAGGGCGGCTCACATCTTAGGACAGGCGGCAGGATGCCCAGCCTCGCGCGGTGTGGGGAGGGGACCACGTTCCTGTAGGACGATAACGTCTGGACGGGCCTGCCAGGCGCATGGTAACGGGCGGCCAGCCTGAGTCCTCCTGCCCAGTGCAGGGGGAGCGTGCCAGCCCTTCTACGGATGATGGAAGCTTGGGGCTGGAGGAGAGGCTGCCCCCACCCGTGTGGCTGCCTGGACCTCCCCTGGCCAGGGCCCGTGGGCGCCGACCTTGGACGCGACGTCAGTCTGCTGCAGGGAGGGGCAGGTGGCCGGGGGCTGGGGCTGCTGGGAGGCTCCTTCCCAGGCACGCTCAGTGGGGGTGAGGGGCCTACCTGGGCTGCCCCCTGCCCCTGCCATGCTGGCCCCGAGCCAGCCCAGCCCCTCCTGCACACACCAGCCTTCCCACCCTGGATGCAGCCCGAGGCCCGAGCCCCGGGGAGCTCTTGACTGGCCGACCGCAGGGGGCCCAGCGCTGAAGCCAGAGAATGGTGCGAGCTCTCCCGGCTTTACCAGGCCCTGCCCTCAACGGCAAGTCCCTCCCTTCTCCAGGCTGAGCCATCCTGCCTCCGTTTCCTCACCGGCACAAGGGGCGACCGCGCGAGGGGGCTCTGCCAGCCTTTCTGCTAGCCTCCCGCCACCAAGGGCGATCGCGACGTCCCTCCACGGCGACCACGGCGGGGCTGCTGGAGGGGCCTAACCGACGCAGCCCACTGACCCCAAAGGCCTGTCCTCGCCCCTCTGTCCTTCCGTCTGTTTGGGCTCCGAGGCCAGCCCGCCTGCGGAGACCCGGCCTGCTGCCTGCGGAGCCACGGAGGGAGGCCGTGCGGGCGCCCGGGGACTCGCCGGGTGACCTGTCAACGGCGGGAACAGAGCAGCCGGCGGGGACCTGGCTCCGGGCCTTTGCTCGGTCCCCGCCCGCCAGGGAGGGTGCGGACGGCGCTCTTCCTGTACGACTGAAGGGATCTCCATAGAAACCCAACAAGGTCTAATTAGACACAAGTAAGTGCTTCCCAAATGCATTTTAATTACCGCTCTGCTGAAATAAATGTCAAGCTGAGGATTCAATTGCCTCGTGTGTGAACCAAATCGGGGCCTCTCCTTCCCAGCCGTGGGTACGTCCTTGGCACTGCTTTGTGCCAGGGCCCAGCAGGACGTCGGAAGCACTTTGGGAAGGTGCCCATCCAGCCCAGAGGCTCTGGGAGCAGTGAGGGGGCCTGAGGCACGCAGGGCTCTGGGAAGCGGAGTGCTGGGGGTCCAGCAGCTGGGCGGCAGGCCGGGGCCGGGGAGGGGCTGGGCAGGGGTCGGGAGAGCCAGCCAGTGGGGGTTGCAGCACAGGGCCAAGGGGGTTGGGGTTCCCTGTGGGGGCAGGTCGGGCTTCAGAGCCGGGCTCCCAGCACCGCGGGCTGAGCTGCACCGGGGAGCCTGGACCAGGGATCTGTACGGCGGGCGGCATGTGCATCTCCACTCCCCACGTCGTGTGTGGCGCCCCCCCCCGCCCCGCTGGGCTGGGCCCTGCCCCTCGGATGTGCAGGATGGGGTTCTGGTCCCTGGGAGAAGCTTAGAAAGTGACAAATCAGCAGAAAGAAGGTCCCCCATGCTGGAGGCAGAATTTATTGTGGAGAAATCGCTCAGCAACTATTGTCAGCTTTAGAAATAGACTTTTCAGTACATAAATCCCGCGGCTTCCGCCTGGCAGATAAGCCCGGCCCATCTGTCTGGAGGAGTTCAGGAATGACAAACGGAGCGGTGCGTGGGGGACGCCGTGGCCACCACCTCGGGCGCTCGGTGCATCTTGCGGCCGCCGGGGTCTTGTGCTCTGGGTGGGCGGACCTTCAGTGTCCAACCCGGTCACCGGGCAAGAAGGAGACACACAAGGTTGGCAGAAACCCGGCGACTCAGAGGGTGGCCCTGGAGCCCGACCTCGGCGGGGGGTCCCCACTCCTGCGAGTTCTCGGTTTTGTGAGGGAGGGCTCCCCTGCCTCAGTTTCTTCATCTGTGAGAAGGCTGCCCCCTGACCCCGATCTCCCGGTGGTAGTAGGTAGGCTTCCCTCCGAAGTGTGCCTGAGACTCAGGTCAGGTGGAGAGGTTGGAACGGCCCCTGATCACCGACAGATAAGGGGGAGCCTATCACGGGGCAGCAAGCCGACAAAAGGGGGGTTGGTGGTGCAGGCGGGACACAGCTCCTCTGGGGTCCTCCGGGAGATGGTGCAGAACATGCCGGTGTCCTCCCCCAGGGAACTGGCTCGGGGCTGCTCCTGGGGCGTGGCTGGGGACACCTTCAGGCGGAGGTCGCAGGTGGGCGTGGCTGGGTGCTCGGGCTGAGGGGCCCATCACACCCGCTGCGGCAGCCGTTCAGGGACCAAGCAGGTGTGGAACACGCGGGGTCCCGGCACACACCCCCGGGGCATGGAGCACGCAGCCCCCTGTGCAGCTGCATCCATAAACCCTCCCGAGCTCCGGGGCCCGCGGGGCCTGCAGACAGCTGGGGCGGGAAGCCAGGCCCTCGGTCCCCAGGCTCCTCCGGGGACTGGACGCCCGCCGGTGCACGGGGCAGACCAGGAGTGAGGCCTGCAGCACCCGGCCGGGGACAGAGCGAGGAGGGTGGCCGCCGGTGGGGGCTCTCACGGAGATGTGGCCCCGTGGGGTGCTCAGGATCGCCAAGCCCCAGGCCCCAGGCCCCCACTGCTCGGGGCTAGGATTGTTTCGTCCCGCTCCTCCCCCGGGACCACAGCTGGCCCTGAGCTCTCCAGCCCCATCTCTGGGAATGCGTCTGTCGGCGCAGTGCTGGCCGGCGTGCGCCGACGGCTAGGAGGACCCCACCATCCCCACCCGTTAGCTTTTGCTCCAGGACACAAGGGGACTGGAAAGTGGGAATTCAGAGTTACGGTTACAAATCTGTTGACCTCAAGGCACGGAGAGTCTCTGCTGCAGCCTAGCCTGATCACGTGGCCTTTAAAGGCAGCGCTGTCCCTGACGGGGCTGTGGGGAGTCCGCGGAAGGGGGAGGGACCATGTTGACAAGTGGCCTCTGTCTGCTGAGGGCTACGCCCGCCGAGAGCCAACGAGAGAGGAGGACCTCAGTGCCGCAGCCGGAGGACGCGGGTTCTGCCCCTGCCCACACGAGCCCGGGGGTGGCGTCCTCCTGGGCTTGCGGCTGGGAACCCAGCCCAGTCCACGGTGTGGTCCAGCCAAGCAGGGGACCCGGCCTCACTGGCTCTGGCCTGCAGGCCACATGTCCTCCACGCGTGTCTTTCTGAGTGCCGAAGTAGTGACAATGAACTGCACGGCCCAGAAACCTACACCCGACCCTTTTTCTGGAGAACACACCTCACGTTCGCTTCCCGGGGCTCCCGTAACAGATGTCTGCAACCCAGGATGCTTGGGACAAGGGAAATGTCATCTCTCCCAGTTCTGGAGGCTGAAGTCAGCATCACTGCGCCGGAATCAGGGCGTCTGCAGGGCCGCGCTCCCACCAGAGGCTCCAGGGGGGGATTCTTCTGGCCTCTTCTTCCTCCGGGGGCTGCAGGCCACCAGCCCTCACACACGGCTCCTCCTCGGCGTGTCCCGCGGACAGACCGCCCGCGCTCGCCTCTGGGGCCCGCCAGAAACCCCGGGACAATCCAGGATAAGCTCCTACCCCAAGATCCTTCACTCGATCCCCTTTGCAAAGGCTTTGTTCCAAGTGAGGCTACACTGAGAGTTTCTGACTATCTTCGGGGCCACCTGAAGACAACAAGTTGCTTGACCGATTTTCTGTGTGGGAGAGTTAAACCCTGTTTCCCGTTCACGCCCGTGCGGGGCTTCCTCGTCGGCGCCCTTCTGCAGGCGCTGTTGGGCATGAGGCCGTGCACTCCCGTCCTGTGGGAGTGGGTTCTCTCTTGCAAGCCAAAACGGGTCAGGAGGGCTTGGTTCAAGCTGTGTCCAGGTGCAGCTTTTTCTGCAAGAGTTTTGGCTCTTGTCTGTTTTATTTCGGCTTAATTTTCTCTACTGGTGTGAGTCCTTTCCAACGGGACAGAGGCTGGGCTTTGACTCTGGCGGAGAGGAGCAGATGCAGTCCGCTGTGGCAGGTCCGCTGTGGCAGGTCCGCCGTGGCAGGTCCGCTGCGGGAGGCCTAGAGCAGGTTATCGGGAACCTGCTTTCACACCTCGTCCTGCTGGGACTGCCTCTTCACACCTCCGAATGAAGGGCGTGGGCCGCGAGCCCTGCCCGCAGGGACTCCAGGAGGAGCAGAAGCGACGTGCCAATCGCACCCCTGTTTGGGGGACCCGCTCATGTGCATGGGGGGCTACACCAGCGAGGGCTTGGGGTGCGGACAGAGAGGGCGGTAGGAAGGGGGGTCTGGGTTTCAGGACCTGCTGGGTCAGTAATGACTGGAGAGGCACCGCCATCAGCCATGGGCTGGGAGGGGCGCGTGGAGGCGTTTTGACCCTCCTGGGTTCGTAGGGGCTGTCAGCTACTGCAGGCCTTGCCACGTCCGGCCACCGGAGCCCTGGTCTGTGCAGAAGCCACTCCCCGCAGAGACGCTCCCTACCCCACCAGGGCACGGAGACACCAAGTCCCCGCTGGGAGCACAGGGAGGCTTGCCAATTGGATTTCTGTGTGCATGAAGCATGGGGGAGGCGGGAGTGGTCGGACAGCTCTAGCGGCCCTGCCTGTCCGCAGTGGGGGGAGGGGCTGGGCTCTTCCTTCCCAGAGAACACGGAGGAGACACCGGGTTTTCAGTCCTTCCAACCACAGACCCCTTCCTCGTCAGGCCCGGAGGGCAGGAAAATAATTTTCTTGCTTGTTTCTAGCCCAGAGAAAGCCCTGGAGGTGTTGGGGGTGTGGGGGGGTGCTGCTGCCTGAGCCTGGCCAGGGACCCCCGCCCCTGCCCGGGTCTGTCTTGGTCAGGAGCCTGGGCTCAGGCCGCCCCGCGTCGCAGTGACCGAACATACAGGGAGGCTGAGAACACGGCGAGCAAATGTGTGTCCGTCTCCCTGCCACCAACATCCCGACCTGGACTGCTTTGCCACGCTATAAGCAAAATGCAATTATTTCTAAGGTCCAGATCTGACCCTTGGTTGGAGGGTCAGGACTTTGAGGAGAGGCCCAGATGCTCAGAGGGTGCGGTGAGCCCGGGAGTGATGCCCTGGGAACACTGGATCCCGCCAGAACCCTGTCAGTGTGGTGGGGAGCCCATGGCACCCCCCCCATCAACACAGATCAGGGAGGCCTGCCTGGGGGAGAGGGACAGGGAGTCAGGGCGCTGGTTGCCTCCTCGCCAGGCAGCTTCCTCCCTCCTTAACTGGTTCCCTGGGACTCTTGTGCAGTGGACGGGGCAGACCCTGCCCGCTGCCCCTCATGACAGTGGGGCCACTGTGCCCACGCAGTGTCTGAGTGCCAGATGCGTACGGTGTGTCCGGACATGGGTCCTGATAGCCATGGGCCTGCAGGGAACCTCTCCAGCTTCCAGAATCGGGCTCTGAACCAGAAAGAGACGCGGCTGCAGAAGCCGAGCTTCCCCATCCCCCACTGGTCCCAGCCTCGGAGCCCTCGTCCTGGCCGGGCGAGGACACGCACAGACACACCCAGCTCGTGTGCCCAACAACCTCCTGGGTCCCGCCAGCCCCCTGGCTTTCGGCAGCCCCGTTATCTCAGCCCCGTCCGGGTGAGGTAAAGGCCGAATTCGCATAGCCCTGTCCCCTCCTGCCGTCTATCATCCCCGGCTGTGGGTGCTCTCGGTGTCCTTGTGCGGCCCCTCCTCATGCGACAGTGACACAGGTCCTGGCAGGTCCCGGAGCTCCCAGGTCAGCTCCTTCCCGAGGCCGCGGAGCCTCTCCCTGGCAGGGTGCGCAAGGGCCCGGCGCTGGGGACTGGAGCATGTGATGAATTTTAACGCCGTTTCGGCCGCCCGGCAAGGAGGGTCCTGCCTGCCGATGTGTGATGTCCGGTGGGCTCCAGATGGGAGGTGGGGCCTGGCCGGAAGAGGGGCTCCCCACCTGCTGAACCAATCAGAGCGGGCACATGCGCTCCCGCGGCCACTGCCCAGCATGGAAAGGGCCAGGATGGGGAGGGCCTGTGCACTGGGGACGGAGGCGGGGCCGGGCCCGGAGAGGGACTCCCCACCTGCCCCAGGACCTCCGAGGGGCGTCAGTTGAGCAAGAGGGAGCCAGAAAGGCCGCTCACCGCAGGCCGTGCATGTGGTCCCTTTCCGTGCTGCTGAGCCACCCCAGTAACGCGGTGGGTCTCTGCCACGGAATTCAGCCTCTCCGCCAGCAGCTCCTCCCGTCTGCGTCCTGGACCGTGGCGCAGGCTGCAGACCCAGGCGGGCGGCGGTAAATAAGGCAGCACGCTGACAGGTGCGGGGCCTGAAGATGAACACCGGTGTCAGCTTCCCACCTCGTCCTGGATAAATGGGGGGGGGTGACCCGGCGAGCGGGCAGGGGGAGTCAATTTGCAGCTGCCGTGTGTGTCTCTGGGTCTAGATTCCGCGCCCATAAATAACCCGGCCCCCCTCTTGGCAGGCTCGCGACAGGTCGGCCCTGCGTGCGGGGACCAGAGCTGGCTGCGGGGACGTGGCAGCCCGTTCCTTGATATACGGAGGCCCCGGCTCGGGGATCATCTGACGGCGCGTTCACGGCCCTCCGGGAAGGAAGCCGGCGGTCCCGTCGGCTCAGCCGCACACGCGTGCCGTTTGGCGTCGGGGCGAGTGGAGAGGCCTGGGTCCGCTCCCATGGAGCGTGGGCTCGGGGGAGATCGGGGTCGGGCACATTCCCTCGCAGGCACATTCCCTCGCGGGCGTGAGAGCCCCGAGGCGCCCTGGGGCCAGGCCAGCTGACTTCGTCTTTGAGGACAGACGGGGACCCCAGGGGAACTGCCTCGGGCTGACGACACAAAGTCCATTTCATGCTTATCGGCTCAGGCCGGTGGGAGCTTCCGAGTGGGGCCAGATGCTGCTGTCCTGCTGCCCCCGGTCCCGGGAGGATGGGATGAAGGCGCGTTTCTGGGGAAAAACCTGGCTCTGTGGCCGGCCTCCTGGAGGAAGAGGGAAAGTGAGGGAGGTGGCCGGGGAGGCCGAGCTTCGCAGCCATGACGTCCAAGCGCTGACGAGCAACAGGGACTCCGGCGGGGGCGGGGTGGGGGGGGCGCTGGTCTTGCTGGTCACATGACCAGGTTACTTAGTGCTATGCACCTCCGCCTTCTATCTATAAATAGGGACCAAAGAGGCTGCTTCCAGAGTTCCCTGAGCTTCCCTCGCCTCTGGGGCTGCTCCCGGCACCCCCCCGCCCACTTTGAGCCCCACATGCAGGTGGCTCGCAGCCTCCCTGGGCGCTCTGCTCCTGGGTGGGCACTGGCTGGTGGGGAAGGCCATGCCAGGGATGGATGAGCCTCTCCGGGACCCACAGCCTCACCGTGGGGCTGGCCTGAGCTGGCACTAGGCCTTGGAACCAATCAGAGCGGGCGCATGTGCTCCCGCAGCCACTGCCCAGCATGGAAAGGGCCAGGATGGGGAGGGCCTGGGCGCTGGGGATGGAGGCAGACGTTCCCGGGTGTGGGGGCTGGAGCCTAGTCCCGGGGCTCCGTGATGGGCGTCCAGGAGAGAGAAGGGCAGAAGGGAGCTCACTGCCGGGCGGGGACACCTCGTGGACAAACTGTGAGGATGGGAGAGCATGGTCAGGGCCCCGGGGCGGGGAGACACCGAGGGACGTTTGGGATGCCAGACACCAAACAAAGACTCAGACTCTGTCCTGCCGGTGGGGAGGGCAGTCTGGAGGCCCCAGGATGAAGGATGACCATTCGGGTGTGGGTCTGGAAGGGCCTCGGGACCCCCGGCACCGGGACGCTGGAGTCCCGTGGGAGTTGTGCGAGGGCCCTCCCTCGAGTCCGCTCCCTTGCCCACCACTGCGGGTGGCTGCCCTCGGACTGGCTGGGTCGCTGGTGGCCCTGGCCGGGCTCTGAGTGCTCCCCACGAAGCCGGGTCCTGGAGTGTAGCCTCTCTGAGCCCCGACAGACCAGATGAAAATGACGAAGTCGCTGTTCTCTGACCCAGACGGCTGGGTTGGGGAAATTAGAAGAAACTCTGCTTCCCTCGGTGTGCAGGTCACAGACCTGCTCTCATGGCCCCAGTGCACCCCAGCTTGGTCCCTGCTGCTGGAAGACGTGCTGGCCGTGCCCGGGGACAGCTCCCCCTTGGGGTGGGGGAGTCTGTGGGGCGTTAGGGTGGACGGGCCTGGGGGACGGATGGTGGCAGGAGCTGTCTTGCTGTAGCATGTTCCCCCAGACTCCCCCGGGCCCCGTGACGGCTCACCTGTGGGCCTGGGCATGGATCCGCAGCCCCGCGTTCTGGGTCCGGCAGGCACATGGACCCACAAACACTGGCTGCCGTGCGCTGACCCAGGAGGGCGTGGGAGGGGTAGGATCCCCGTGGAGTCCCATCTGTGGTCAGAGTGAGTGGCACAGGTTGACGCATCACAGTGAGTCCCTGTGCCACTGCTGCGGAAGCCACCTACCTTCCTTGTGGCCTTTGCTGATGTCCGTGCCGTGGACAGCCCCCCACGGCCAGTTTCAAGCTCCCCAGGATCCTGGCTGGTGGCCGGCTGGCCTGCAGGTGTGGCCGGCGCTCAGTTGGGGGGCAGCTCACACGGCCCGTTGAGCAGTGGGGTGCGTACGTGTTTCTGGAGGTCGGAACATGGCGCGTGGACACGGAGGGCCCCATCAACCTCGCAGCAGCAAGACCACAAAGCCTGTGGTTGGACCCTGCGACCAGCCCAAGTCAAGTCAGGAAACCGCAGGCAGCCCTGACTGAGGCTGGCCATCCTGGGGCACCTGGGGACGGGGACAGGGAGCGTGGGGACGGGCCTCCAAGGGCTCCTCAGCCCAGCCCGGGCCAGGGGAAGCCGCGAGGGGCCCCGTGTGCAGGAGGCCAGAGGCTGGCATCTCTCTGACCCATGAATGGCCGAGCCCTGGCCTGAGTTGCAGATGGAGCCCTGCCCCTGCCCTGGGGGACTTGGGGCCCCTCGGCCATCGTGGACCAGATGTGGGTGGCGTCTTCACTCTCCGCTCCAGCTCCCTTGACCTCCACTCCTGCCACTTCCAAGGCCGACCTGTGAAGGTGCACCCTGGCAAGAGGTGGGGTGTGATGGCCCTCAGACACCTTCTCCCGGCCACCGTCTGCAGGGGGGCTTGGGGGGCAGTGGTTGAAAGCCTTGGTCCCTGGTCCTGCCCTACTGCTGTCCCATGGGCCCTTCCCTGGGATCCAGGCCTGGCCCCACCCCCACCCCAGCTGCCCTTCTCTGCTCGGACGACCCCAGTCCTGGGCAGTTTGCAGCGTTGCTCTGGGGACCTGGGGACCTGGTGACCTGGTGGGCGTGGGGGGCCTGGCTTCCCGCCTGCTCAGTTACTTGGGCATTCCTGGAGACCCCTGGGGGCCGGGACCGGCTGACGGCTCCTCTTTGGGGGCCCGAGGTAGATGTGTTTTCAGACCTTAGCCAAGGAGGAAATCCTTGATTCTGCCAGGTAGAATCAGGTAGGTGAACCCGGTGTCACCATGAGCTTGGACCCGGAGTGAGACCGTGTGTGACCTTGGGTGAGGGTCCTGACCTTCCTCATCCCAAGCAGGGCTAAGAGAGGCGGTCTCCCTACTGTTGCTGATGCATGGAGTGTGGCAGCGTCCCGGTGCCCCCTGCCCTCCCTCACCCCGGCTGTGTTTCCTCCTGAGACCAGGGCCAGGGGGCAGTGAGGCCGTCAGGCCGGCCTGCCCCACTTCCCACCCCTCACTCCTACCACGGACGTGTGGCCTCTACTCTGGCGCCCCAGTGATGTCACCTGTGAGTTGGGCTAATAACACCCGTGACTCAGGGCCGTGTGGGGGGTCTGAGGGTCCCGCGGACGCACGTGGACGGCCACTCTTATCCTGAGCAACACCGTGCCCTCCACCTGCCTCTGGGGTCCCGAGTCGTTTGCTGCACCACGAGGATGCGCCATAGGGATGGTTCTGGACCCACGTCGCTTGCAGCCACGGCCATGGCTGAAGGGACCCCTCCCCCTCCCAGCGTGAGGGGCTCCCGCCCGTTGTGGGGATCCCTCCCATGGTCCCCGTTCACGGGGCTCTGCGGCGGGCGAGGGAGACGCTTGGCAGGGGGTGGGCTCCGTGCCTTTAAGATTGCGCCGGTTCAAGTTAAAGACGCCAACTTCTCCCTGGTGCGCGTGCCGGCCTCGGCAAACACACGATAAATCAGCATTTCCCAGACCGCCCGCTCCTGGGTTTCCAGACAGACGTCGTCTTATTAACATTTATGTTTCATTTTGTGTGGCTAATACTGTCTCGGAGAAATTAGGGGGAGCTTATTAGTGTTTGATTTAGTGGCAGGAACCCTAGTGAGCATGATGCTCTCCTTCCAGGGGGCGGGGGTCCCCGGCTCCCTCACGGGCCAGGCGAGGGGGTGGACCGCCGCCCATGTCCCTGGCCCCTGGGGACAGTGCTGGCCCGATGACCCTGTGGGGGCCCGGGGCGGACACGGCCCTGCCGTCAGGAGGGACCCCCGCCCCCCAGAGCGGTCCCCGGCTCCTTGCTGGCGGCATGGTTCTGTTAGGACGCGGTCTTGGAACCGAGCCGCTGACGCTTTCACACCCCTGCCCGGCACCGCTGTCGCTCACCGGTCTGTGCTGTGGGGGTGGGGGGCGGGCCTGAAGCTCAAGGTCAGGACCCCGGGACTCAGACAGGGCCATGTCCACACTGGCCATGTGTCTCCTATGTCTCCTGTGTGCCGAGCCCTGAGGAGGGGTCCCCGGGGGCTCTCAGACTGCAGAGGCTGGGGCGGAGGCCGTGGGGCCTGAAGGTTATGCAAGTCTGGGGACGGCTCTTCTTTAGGGAAGAAAACAGAAGATTCAAAATAGCGAACTAGTTTCTGGGCTTTCCAAGAGACTGTGGGCATGAAGGGTCAGCACGGACTATTCCCAAGGGGCAGGGTAGATGGCCCCACGGGGGCCGTCAGCCGGGAGGGCCCTCCCATCCCAGGGATGAGACTCTGGTTGGCCCAGGGACAGAAGCACCCACAGGAGCTGGGGCCGCGGGCTCAGTGGGCCAGACCCTGGTGTCATGGAATCCAAGGATCATGGACCCCCAGACCAGGAGGTGCCGGAGCAGCCGGCTTCGGTGGCCGCTGGGACCCAGGCCCAAAGGTCTGCAGGAAAGTCTCCGTCCGGCCTCCTGGCCGGTCTTACAGTCTCGGGTTTGTTCCAATTCAGGCAAACCTGGATTTTCAGCCTCCCTCCTTCCTCCGGCCACCAGAGAGAGGCTGACTTCCCCTTCCTGGAGTCAGCTCCAGTAACCCAGCAAGAGCTCTGATTGGCCCAGCCTGAACGGGGGACTGTCTCTGGACCACTCAGCTGGGCCCAGGGAAGAGGGGACACAGCAGATTTGCGGTGGCTGTGGGGGTAGAGACCTGGGGGGCTCCCTAGAGAGGAGTGCAGGGCTGGGGGGAATGTGGGCCTCCCCCCTCACAAAGCCAGGTCTACTGCAGAAGGTCAGAGGGAGGCGTGACTTAGCTTTACTTGTGAGAACCATGGAAAGTTCCTCGGGGAAGGGACCTTCTGGACCTGGCACGGAGGCCTGGAAATGCTTGGAAAGAGCGATCAGCTCAACAAAGCTCGAGCAAGGACCTCGGGCAGCAGAGACGGCGAGAAAGGTGGAGAGCCGGGGAAGGAGACCGTGTGCTGCAAGCAGCAGCCACGGACGTGGGTCTAGAGACAGTGGGGAGCTGCCTGTGACTTCAACAGTGTGACGAGATCAGGCCCTTCCCGTGGCACCATGGTGGCCGTGGATGGTGACCGGAGGCTTGGAGAGGCACAGCGCCCCATCTGAGGGGGCTCGCTGGCTGGGGGGGGCGCCGCTGGCCTGGGCTCCTCTGAGTGGTGATCTCTGAGTCCCTGCCCCATCCTGGCTGGTGGCTGCCAGGATGGGAGTTCTGGCCAGTTCATGGTGGCCACGGTTGGCGCATACCGTGTGCCGGCCCTGCTGCTCACTTGAGTCCCCGGCCGTGGGGACGGTCTGCCCCTTTAGGGACGAGGGAGCAGAGGCAGCTGGGTCACTGTCCCTCGGGTTCCCCTGTTCCTCCTCAGCTGGCAGGAGGCACTGGGACTCGAACCTGGTCTGCCTGGCCCCCAAGCCCGGGCTCTGACTGCGGTGCCCGCCCCCGTCTGCCCATCACGGCGGCCGGATGCCCGGCCAGAGGACAAATCACCAGGCTCGCGCTCCAGGCGTCCGACCGTGAGACCCACCAGAGGGGCAGAGAGCAGGCGGGGCCCGCGAGGGAGCTGAGAGGAGGCGGCGGGCAGCAGCCACCGGGCCCCGCCGGAGGGGAAGGCCGGACCCACACCGGCATTTAGACTGAAATGTGCCGAGGCCCCTCCTTCTGCCATGCGGAGGGGCCTTCAGAGAACCACAGAGCCCACTGAGGGGCTGTCCACGGCTTGTCAGCAAGGCCTCGTTGGGAGTGGCCCTGAGGGGGCCTCCCCCTGCCTGCTAAGCGGTTACAGCCCTGTCCCTTCTGTGGGTGGGGCCGCGGCCCCCGGGCCCTGTCCCTGGCCGGCTGCCATTCCCACTCACTTGTCTTGCTTTCTCTCCTCTCCCACATCCCCCTGTTCGTCAAAGCATCACTTAGCGGGCATCTAACCGCATTCTCCAGGGGCGGGCGGCGGGGCTCTCAGGCTGGGCTGGTTCTGGTGGGGGCTGTTATGTGCTCACTTGGCGGAGCTGGGACTTGGCCGTGCCGTGTTTGTGGCTTGCTGCCGTGGCCCGCCTATCGGGGTCGTCTCTATGGAGCCACTGGGGGCCCCGGATGTGGGTAGGTCTGTCTTCCTGGCCCTAAGGGTGGCTCTGTCCCCTCGTGCTGGACACTGGCCCCCGGTTTGCCGGGCCATCTTTAGGTGCAGTGGACGGGCTGCTCATGGGATGTCTGCCTGCCAGTCTGGGCCCGCGGGCTCTGCATCACTGGGACACCTGCAGCGTGACATGACGCGTGCTGGACGTACTGTCTTCATGTGCACAGTCACAGCGCCACAGGAAACCAGGCCAACTGCCATTTACTGAGCAGCTACTATACACTAAGTCAGTTACACACGCTCTGGGTCTGTAGCAGCCCCAGGAGGGTGGTCTCCCGGGTGGGAAACTGAGGCTCAGGGGGAGCTGAGTTGTCCGAGGGAGCGAGGCCTGGGATCCGCACTGCACGGTCTTCTGACTGTTCCAGGGAAGGACAGGCCGCGCTGCGTCTCTCGGGCCCCGCCCCCTTCCTTTCCAGCCCCTTTGTGTGTCTGCCACGATGGAGACACTGCCTCTTCGTAAAAAGCCTAATGCGGTTTTTGTTCCCGGCCCAGAGAGATCTGATCATGGTAATTCTGTATTCACTTGCCTTTCTTTATCCCCCAAGTCTGGCCGGCAACAGGGGAAGCAGATTATGGCACCAGGCTTGATAAATCAGACGCAGGGCTGGGATGGAAGAGGAATCGCGTCTATTGTTGCGGACAAAGCCGGCGGGCAGGCAGCATATGTCGCACGGGCAGCCCCTCGCTGTGGCCGAGGCCTGGGGCCTCAGAGCAATCAGGGGCTTTCAGGATGCCTCCCACCTACGTGGGAGGCAGGGACCCCCATTAGCTGGGCTGGCTGTGGGGGAGGGGTGACACATGTCAGTGGGAGGCAGGGGGGAAGAGGTGATCAATGAGGGTCGATCGATTTGCATCTTTCCCCTCGATTTGATTCGGAGCGAGGTGGAGATGAGGCCTGGGGAGCTGGCGCTGGCCAGGGCCAGGCCGGCAGAGGCTTAGTGGATCTGTTGTGTCCTGAGGGCGGGGAAGGGAGCTGAGAGCGCAGGCTTTGTCAGGTGCTGGGGTATCGACTGGTATTAGAAATGATAATGAGCCAATTCTGCAGGGCACCGGGAGGCCTTAACCATTTCATGGTTAAGCTGGACTAGCCTGGGCAGAGAAGGCCCAGACTCAGGACCGCTCACCGGCTACCTCCCCCGGGTCTGCTCTGAGAGCCGGGCCTGGGCTGGACCCTGCTGCTTCAGCTCCATGGGGGTCCTGGAGGTCTGGCCCGACAGGGCAGAGGCACAGGGCTGGGGCACTGGTTCCAACGGGCCCGAGTCAGCCCCGTGGGTCTGGTTGAGCTCCCGGTGGGCATCCGGCACACTGTGTACCTCCCGACCACCTGCAGGGCCGGGGAGGGCAACTCTGCTACGGGCAGGCTCCCGGCTCTCAAGTGCTTGGGACTCCGCCTGCTTCCCCAGCGCAGTCGCCACTCACGCTAGCCACGCACTGATGGAGTGCTGACTTTGCTGGGTCACCCGGACCCCTGAGCCCCTCTCCTCATCTGTAAAATGGGAATCATGACCGAATGGCTGAGAGCATTCGGAGAATGCTCGGACAAGTGTTCTCTGCGCCTGACCCAACACCAGTGCTCCCACTACGGGACCTGGCCTGAGCCACCAGCTTGGCTCCAGCTCCGTGTCTGTCCACTTCAGCGAACACTGAATGTCAAGGAATCTGTTCGTGGCTGCCTGGAAGACGGAAATGCTCTCCAGCTTTCTGGATGGTTGTGGGCAGCAAATGAGCCAGTGCACGAGGAGCGCCTCCCGTGCAGTGGTGCCAATAAAGGAAGACAACGGCCGTTATGTCATCGTCAGCATTGTCCCTGTCGACATCATCGTCACCATCTTCCCGGTCATCATCGTCACCATCTCCATCACCACCACCATCGTCACTAGTCCTCACCAGCACCACCAGCACCACCGCTGCCATCATCATCGCTAATCATCACCACCATCATCATCACCACCACCGCTGCCATCCTCACTCTCACCGTCCTCTCCACCGCCGTCATCACCATCGCTGCTACTATCATCGCCATCACACCGCCGTCATCATCATCACTGTCATAGCTGTGGTCACTGTCGTGCCATCGCTGTCATCATCATCCCTGTTACCATCTTGGAAGCTAGTCCCTTTCAAGGAAGGAGAGTGGAAAGACAGGGGCGACACAGATGAGAGCAGGCAGGAGGGGGTAATATGAAGAAATAATTGTATGTCAATAGGATGAACCAGGGGAGAAAGAGAAATTGATAGTGTAGGAGAGGGAGGGGCTCGGTGGAGGAGAAACACGGTTGTGATTTTGTCTTTGGTTTCTTCTCAAGAGTTTTTCTTTATCATCGCTTCTCAGGTGTGACGAGGATGCGCTTAGATGTGTGTTGTGTGTGTGTGTTCATCGTGTTTGGGATGTGCTGGAAGTCTCAGATCGACAGTTGACATTTTCTTCTGTACTTAAAAAAAGATTTATTTATTTATTTTAGAGACTGAGAGAGAGAGAGAGAGAGAGAGAGACTGAACGATTAGGGGGTTGGACAGAGGGAGAGGGGGAGATGGAATCCTTAAACAGACTCCGAGCTGAGCATGGAGCCCGGCGCAGGGCTCCGTCCCACGCCTCTGAGATCACGACTGGAGCCGAAATCAAGAGTCGGACGTGCACCTGACTGAGGGAGCCAGGCGCCCGCTTCAATACTTTTCAAGAGTCTTTGGCTCTGGGTACACATATCTTAGGCCACCTTAGGCTATGAAGACACTGCTGTAACATGTAGGTTTTATTGTTGTTCAGCTATGGTGAGGCTACCGGGTCGGAGGACGGCATCGTTAAAGAGAGAGTTGGTTCCGCTTCCCGAGAGAAGGGGCACAGCCTCCCACACAGGCCACCTGGGGAAGCACTAGGGATGGTCAGGAGGCAGAGGGCGTGGGCAAGCCACAGGCAAGAGGCTTTATTGTAGTTTTCATGGGAAAACCAAGGCAGGGTTAGGATGGACCAGTTTGAATAATTCCACTGGGCCCTGGGGCACCAGGATTGTCTCTAGTTGTTTGGGGCTGGCCTTGGGGGTGATTGGGGCCGAGAAATAGTTTCCGCAGTCACAGAGCCCAGTAAAGCTGGTGGCTGGGATGCGGGATGTGGCTTGTTTGGTTTGTTTATGGAAAATGCCCCGGAGTCATTTATTGTCTCAGGGAATTTGCTAGCCCGGGGAGGCGGGGCAGTCTCTTCAGGGCCAGCAAGGTCCCGGCCATCAGAGCATCAGAAGGAGGAGACATGCCTCGTGCAGACGCCTCTCGTGTTCTGAACGTCTTCGAGCTCTTTGTTCTTCGGACGGAATCGTTTCTATTGATCTGCCTTCAGCCTGCGTCTCTCTACAGCCTAATCTGCTGTGAAACCTATCGAGCGATTTAGAAATTTTTCAGACACTGTCTTTGTCAGTTCTGGAATTATCCTCTGTTGTTCATAGTTCTGTTTTTCCACTGGGATTCCATAACTAGCCATGTCATATTTTTGTTTAAACCCAGGACGTATTTATAATATCTGTTTCTAAAGTGGTTTTTGCTTGCCTGGTGATTTTTTTATTGGAAATTTGATGTTGTAAGGGATACTTTGTCGAAACTCTGGATTCTGTTGTCTTCCTCTGAGAGGTGTTGGTTTTTGTTCAGAACAGCGGGCTGGGGGGTTCCTGGCTGCTCACATGAAGGTGGGTGTTTGGCTTTCGACGCCTCCTTAAGGCAGGTCCTAGGGAGGCCTGGGGCTTTCCCAGCCTCTAACTGGGTCACAGCTGGTCTCCTCTCTGGCCTTGCGGGGCTTGGTGTAGGGCACGTCTGGAGAAGGCCTCCTGGGAGGTGTGGCCATCCTGGTGTCTCAGCAGCCTCTCTGGGAGCTGACTGGGCCCCTTGACCCCATCATCCAGGACGGCTTAGCCTGTGAGACATCCATTCAGCAGTGGCCAGGGACGAGGGTCCTGTGTCCTGCCCTATCCATGCACAACAGAGCCCTTGACCGAGACCTTTCAGGGAGCCTGCGCTGACCTGCAGACCCTTCTCTCTGGAACCTGCCCCGCACACTCAGGAGTCCAGCCTGAACTCTGGCTTCTGACCGTGCGCCCTGCTGGGGCTCTGCCCGACTGCACCATGGCTGGGAACTGCCCGTGGGCAGAGGGTGGGTGGGCGTGGAGCTCGCCTCCTCCCTGCCCTGCAGGGTCACAGTCTCAGGGGCCAGCGTCCAGCATCTGAAAACAAGGGCCTCATGCTTCCTGCCCAGGGGCGCCACGGCGATGGCACAAAGGGCCTTGGCAGGAGGATGTGGGGTGCAGCTGCAGGTACCAGCCGGGGTGGGGGAGGGGAAGGGCAGCTGATGGTGGGGGGAGGGAGAGTAACAGGCAAGGGGGCAGAGCTTGGAGGTCCTGCCGTGGGAGGAGGTTGGCTCCTTGGTTGTGGAGGGTGGGGTGAGGGGCAGGGCAGGGTGAGTGCCGAGAGTCCGGGTCCCCAGGGTCGGCCTGCGGTGCTGCAGCTGTGGGGGCGAGGAGGGCACCACGTGGTCAGCGGAGGGCTCAGAGCCAGAGGGACGGGCCGCTCTGTACATCCCCGCGCCTTCGCTTTGCCGGGGCCGCTGGAGGAGGACCACCGGCTGGGTGGGCTGAGCACGCGCTCGCTTTCTCACCGTTTCCGAGGCGGGAATTCCAAGGTGCGGGTGGGGGTGTGGATTTCTCCCGAGGCCTCTCTCCCGGGCGTGTGGACGGCCGTCCTCACGGTCGGCCCTCTGTACTTGTCTGTGTCCCGAGCTCCTTTTCTTATGAGGACACAGTCTTAGAGGATCGGGGCCACCCCATGCCCTCATTTAAACTGACTCACCCCTGTAGAGTCCCCGTCTGTGAGTGTAGTCACATTCCGAGGTCCTGGGGTTGAGGACCATAGCACATGCATTCTGGGAGGGGGTCACAGTTTAGCCCGTGGCAGTGAAGTTGTCAGCAAGTGAGGAGGGGTCTGGGTCCCAGCCTGGTGAGGAGGGCAGTGAGGGGTGTGGTCCTTAGCCGTGAACTTCTAAGGAGCTGGAGCATTTGAGGGGCGGGAGGGCATGCACTGGGCACCCTCGGTGGGGTGCGGCACGGGGGAACCGGGTGTGGCTGGACGTGAAGGAAGCTGGGGCTCCTGGGAGAGCTGGGGCTCCAGGCTCACCTGGACAGGGTGGGGGTGGGGTGGGGGTGGAGACACGTGGCCGCGTGGACGGCGCCGTCTGCCAGGGCCCTGCAGGAGGGTGGTAACAACTTGCCGGGTGTCGGGGACCCCGGACGGCCGGTGACTTCTGCCCCCAGCACGGCTGTCTCCTGATGCCGGGACCCTTTGTCTCTCCTGGACCGGAGACCCTGCAGTGAGGGGACAGGGAGATGGTCTTCCGTGTCTTCTGCCTTGGGCTCTTTTGTCATCTGGACCATGAGAGTGACCTTCCCTGCCCTTCCCTTCTGTTGAAGGCTAGAATGCCACGGGGCATTTCAGAAGACTGAAGCCACCGGAGGGTGCCCGGCTCTGACTCCCACAGGCTGGGAGGGGGAAGCGCCAGGGTTACGGGGGGCCTGCTTCAAGCCCCAGGGGCTTCGGGTGTCTCCGCCACACTGTCTTCAGTCCCTTTGCTTGAGCTGGTGGTCAGGAAATGACCTCCAGAGCCTGCGCTACGAGTTATTCCAGCGTCCCCCTCTGCGTCCCCTGCAGGGCCGCCTGGGGCTCAGGGGCCGGGGGAAGCAGGTGCGAGCTGAGGGCTGGGTTGGGGAGCCCTGTCCAGAGCCCCTGCTCCCTGTCCGCAGCTCCCACCTGCCCCAGGGCTGCTGCAGGGTCTTCTGTTTCCTCCCAGGGGACATGTTCAGGTCATTTCCTGGCGTTGAAGGATGTGTCAGAGCCCCACACAGTCCAGAACAGTCGCCCGCCGAGCTGGTCCAGAGCCCGAGAGGACTCCACGGGGCCAGGGAGTGGGACGCGCAGGGCTCCTGCCTCCTAAAGAGCCTTAGTTCAGGCAGGTCACTGCTCCTCTGACCCCCGCTCCACTGGAGGGAAGCCCGTGGCCCAAGCTGGCGGGCGATGCCCTCCCCTCCGGCCGGGAAGGGCATGCATTTTCATGGGAGAAGAAGGGAGGGAGAAAAATGACTCTGGGACTCGGCACAACTCTGGCAATCAGCTCCTTGTCAGGCAAAGAAAATGCTTTTTAATGTTCAGATTAATTATTGATCAGCCCCGTGCGTGCCTGATTGCCGCTTCCTGTCGGCTGACGCAGGGCTCCCGCCGTGGGCGCTGGTGGAGCAGCGGGCCCCCTGGGGTGGTGGTGACGCCCCATTCGTCACCTTCTCCCCGCCTGTGTGGGAGGTGCGGCTGCTGGCATGGGGCTTGTTTCTGCACCGGGGAGGACCCGTCCCGGAGAACCGAAGCTGGCTGGCCGGGGACAGCCCTCTGTGGCCACGGTGATATGCGTGACAGCCCCAGCGGGGACGCCGGGGGAGCCTGCGGCTAGCCCCCTCGCCCAGAGTCACCTGGAGGTGCCCAGGACCAGCGCCCGGGACCGGGACGGCGGCTGGTGGTGTGCATCTTGAGTTAGAACAGAATAATAGGACAAAGTACATTCTTCTTATTTTTCCGTTCTTATTTCATTGTAAAATGTCACACGCGTGCAGAGGAGGTGTGAGACACAAAGGCCGGCTCTAACGAGGAGCCCGAAAGCAGGCGTCGCGATGAGCATCACCCACCGCCCGAGACCCCAGCTCGCGGGCTCCCTTCTCTCCAGAGCCTCCTTCTCTCCCTAGTCCCCTCCTAGGACGCCAGCAGCACTCGCCGAGTCCCTGAGCTGTCCCTGGGGGCAGATTTTCTGTAAGGGAAGTGACACATGATCACCCCTCTGTTTCTGGTTTTGTTCTTCCACCGCTTTGTCCTGACAAGCAGCCCGTCTCCACCGTGTCGCACGGAGCCCCTCGCTGGTGTCGGGTCTCTAGCTGGGGCGCCTGGGCGCGTGGGTCCGCGGTGTTCCTTGGACGAAGACCCCGCCGTCTATTCACTCACCCCTGCTGATGAAGGACTGGGGGGGTGCCGCGACCTTGGGCCGCCCTGGGAGACGCTGCCGTGCACGTGCTCGCGCGTGTTTGCCGGGGCCGCGTTCTGCGGGAGATGCGCGTGGTCCGAGGGCGTCTCCAGCCCTTCCAGATGACGCCATCCTGCGTTTCAAAAACCCAGCCCTTCTGATTTGGGGGAGAAGTTTCAGGTTTGCAGAGTAATTGCGCGGAATGCACGGCGTGTCCTCGTGACCCCCTTCCCCTCGCGATCTCCCTGTTACGAACACATCTGTGGGCCACGCTGGGGACTCGCTGGGGACGCCCGGCGAGCCGCCGTTCTTCCTAACTGACGTCCCCGCTGACGTGCGGGCTCAGACTGCGCAGAGCTTCCCAGTGTTCACGAACGCGTGAAGCCGTGACTCTCCCACCATCATGTCATCCAGAAGCGTTTTCTTGCCCTAAAGGCGCCTCGTGCTCCAGGCAGCCTGTCTTTCCGAGCGACTGTCCCAGGGGCCTCTCCCGCCGGCCATGACCGGGGTGGCTGGCCTGCGGGACTTGGTGCTGGAATTTATAATCTCTGCTGTTCGGTGGGTGGGGGGCGCGATCTCGTTAGCTCGGGTTTACGGTGCGTTTCCTTGACTTCTAATGAGATGAGGCACCTTTTTATACGTTTCTTTGCTGTGTAGCTTTTCCCTTTTGTGGGGTGGCTGACAGGGCCTTTGGAGCATTTTCAGAGCGTGGACTGCCTCTCTCTTCGCTGTTCCCCATTTCGCCATTCCCCATGTGCCCCAGACACAAGGCCTCTCTGGGGTAGGACTTCCCCGGGGACGCGGAGCGTGTTTTCACTCTTATTATAGGGAATTCCCAGGAAAGGGGTTCTTGAGGTGAATGTGGCTGAATTTATGAATTTTTCCTGTTGGTGAAAGTTTTCCGTGTCTTCTTTAAAACTGCTTTCCCTGCTCAGGGGTCAGGACGCCATTATCCTGTGTTATTTTCCAAAAGGTTGGCATCTTGCTTTTTCCACTTGGGTCTGTAAATCTGCTTGGAGCGATGTCGTGCGCAGCGTGAGTCATGCTCACACTCGTTGCCCCACACGGAGAGCCTGCTGACGGAGCAGCAGTCATCACAAAGTCTCCTGTTCTCCGCGGCTCTGCGGTCCGGCCTCGGCCACACATCAAGGGACCACCCGCTCCCAAGCCCGTGTTTGGGGTCTGTGTGCTGTCCCGGGGGTTCTGCTTCTCTGCCTCCGCCCCGTGTCCCACACCCTGGGGGCCCTACCACCCGGCTGTCTGGCAGAGCCTGTTTTCCCTGCTCTCTCCTTCCATATGGGGTCGGGGTGTTCCGGGCTCTTTGTAATCCCACGTACCTTTTGGTCTCAGCTTGCCAGGCTCCCCGCAGACACGGAACCAGCCCCTTGGGGGTTTTGATCAGAATTTTATGGAACTTGGGAAGGGCAGGTGTCTTCACGACGTCCTCCAACACGTGAGCACGGTTCCGTCTCTCCATCCGCCGTTCCTCATCTCTTGGAACAGGTCTTCAAGTCTCTAGGAGCCGTGCAGGACTTCGTTACACACGTCCCTCGATGCCCACTACTGTTCGATGCCTCCAAGTCACACCTCGGCTCTGCTGGCGGGATGCACCGGCAGTGCGTGCGTCCCCCGACGTCGCTGCGGCCTTGGAGACGACGTCCGGACCCTCCACCTGACTCCTCTCTCCAGCTGCTGCACGGGTCCCGCTGGTTCTCGTGTTTGGTTCTTTTTCAGATGTAGACGTTTCCCTTTTTATTTTTGCCCCGAATCTGCTCTGACAGGTTTTCTAGTTTCAACCTCCTGCAGATCGGTCTGGGTTTGCCTGTCCTTGAAGGGCTGCCCTTTCGTATCTTGTGCTTGTAATCCCAGCCCCGAGGGTCTGTGCGCACCCGTTCCCGCGGTCTGGTCCCCGAGTTTGGTTCACAGCGCGAGGGGATGGCACCTGCGTGTTAGAGACGGCCGTGGAAGAACAACCAGTGGGAATGATGTGTGCTCCAGGAGGGAGGCACCTTTCTTTAGGGACGGTTTTGGTTTGCTTTCTCCTGGTGCTGGAGGAGCTCTCCGTCCATTCTAGGCCAAATTCAAGGCCTGAGGTTTGCTGGGGCAGGACTACTAAGGCCACCATGACAAAGCATGAGCCTACGCAGGGTTGACCTGTTTCTGCCCCACCCCACCACCCCCACTGCCTGTAGGCATAGCTTTGGGCTTGTCCCCAGTGCTGGGCTGGTAGGTCTTTAACCACAGGGTCCCCTGGTTTGCAGCCCCAACCCTGGTTTGCTACACCTGCTGATTCCCATGGTAGAAATTCTCCCACGGTGGCTGCTCCAGCGTCAGGGGGACGACACAGTGAATGCCAGTGTGCCCGCTTGGCTCTTGTGCGCATGGTGGCCACTCCGGCCGTCGTCCCGTGCCTGGGCGTCCCGTCCCTGGGCGTCCCATGCCTGCCGCTGCCTCCAGGGGCCGGTCAGCGGCTGCCTTCGCTCAGGCTGCCGGGTCTTTGGAGCCAAAGCAGGCTGGGCCCCCGGGCTTCCCTTGCTGGCCGCTGGCCTCCTCGGGCTGGGGCTGCTGATTCAGGCCTCGCTGTCTGATTAGTTCTGTGCTTGGGAGCGGATGGAACCTTCCCGGTCAGCCTCATCGAACTGCTCCGTGTAAGAGGCGGTCCCGCTCTCCTGGCCTAAGCCTGTGAACAGACGTGTCTGCTTCTGTTTTCAGAACAACGTGTGGTCACCGTAGGGAAGAGCGAAAAATACAGAAGAAGGAAAAGCAAGAGACAGCGCTCCTGCCCAGTGAGAACACTGCACGTTTTGGGGAAATTTTCTCCAATGATTGTATTTTTGTTTGTACAGGAGTGGACAAGGGCCCGTGCTGTGCACCCAGGGGGCCGTCTGTGGAGTGTGGAGCAAGGCCAGGGCTGACTCCTGGCCCGTGGCCTTGGCTCTGAGCTTCTGCCCGTCAGCTGCCGAAGGGACTGTCCCCTGCTTTCTTCCGGCTGCTGACACCGAAGCGGCTCCGAGGACGCCCCTGCAAGCGAAGCAGATGCAGATGTGCTGTTGTAAATGGCCGCAGGGACCAGGCCCTGTGACCCCGGATTCCAGGGTTTGGGCCTGCTGTCAGCCTCTTTGGAATCCTGGGTTTATGGGGAACCTGAGCCTCATAAATGTCGAAGAATGCATTTTCAGCAGCCCAGGAATCGGAAAATGTGTCTCTGAGGGCAGCATTCTTTCCGCCACGCACAGCTGTGGGCTCCCGTTTCTATCCTTGAGCCATAATTAGCCCTTGCCTCTGACCCTGAATTCCTGCCCGGGCCAAAAATTCACCCTGGTGGCCAGCACTGTGGTCCTCCCGGCACTGTGTCCCTTCCGCGCTCCCCTGGGCCATGGCAGGTGGCAGGGGGGCCCAGGAGGCACAGGAAGGGCTGGGGGGGACCTGCAGGGACAGACGTGGGGGCGCTTGGGGGCCACCGGGCTGTGGGGTACATGGTGCTGCCGGCCTCCCGCCGCGTGGGGCCCGCTGCGCTGAGACGAAGCCGTCGCCCTCCCCGAGGGGGTGTGGCCTGAGCCCCGCCCCGTGTGGGAGGTGGGCAGACCACCAGGTGGGGACTTTGGGGTCAAATGGCCTGGCCCTCCCACGCAGGACAGCTGCTGGGGCCCAGGACGGTCCGTCATTGGCGATGCCCCCCTGCCCCCGACGGTGCTTCCACGGACACGGCCTGGGCTTTCATCTCTCCCGTCGCCTGAGGCAGATGGGGCAGGGCAGGAGGCCGGCGGGCGGGGGGGGGGTTGCTGGGGACACCGGCAAGGGCTGGGATGGCTTCTCCCCGGCGGCCTGTCCCTGTGCTCCGACGAGGGTGGGACCAGGCCCCGCGGCCGCGAGCTTCCTCTTTCCACACTCGCCCTCCTTACCCCGGTACTCGTGTCCAGAAGGAGGGAGGCGGCGCCTTTCCACAGCGGGAGTGTGGTCACCGCGACAACGGTCCCTCCGCCACCCCAGCTCGACCCTGCGGCACGGGGGGTCCCAGCCGCCCGGCGCCAGCACGTTGTCCTGGTTGTAGGAGGGGAAGTGAGGCTTGGAGATGTGGGTAGCCCGCCAGGGTCACGGATGTTCTGGAAGGCCGGGGCAGGGGCCGGCCGGCGTGTGCACCCTCACCCTGGTCCCTGAGCCGGCCGCCCCCCGCGCTCCCGACCCGGAGCTCTCGCCTCTGGGCCCTGGCTCATGCCGGCGTCCTACGCAGCGGCGGGCAGATGCCGAGGTCCTAGCACAGGGCTGGCCACGGAGTGGACCTCGACTGCTATGAGAACACGGGAGAGAAGGGGAGACCCCATCTCCCAGGCCTTTGGAGGGGAAGCGGGGGCCCCGGGGCGTCAGCGAGTCGCTCGTTACGGGGCGGCGGAACACGCCCCCACAGCTGGAGCCCCTCCCTGCGTCTCAGCCCCCTCCTGCCTGGCCAGGGGCCCTCCCTGTGCTGGGGAGCAGCTGCCCGTGGGCAGGGTTGCCACCAACACCGTCTGACCTCAGCAGAGAGCCCGCGTGGACGGTGCGTGGACAGATATGCAGCTCTGCTCACGAGCCTTCGAGGGACGCAGGCCCCGGGCTGAAGGCGACACAAGCTTGTTGAGAGTGTCAACCCCAAGGGTCAGCATCAGCACTGAGGCCGCCGCGGCCGTCCTGGGAGCCCTGCTGCGTGTCACTCCCGGGGTGACTGGCTGTGCTCGTGCTGGGACCAGGGCTGAGACCCTGTCGTAAAGCTGATGGCCCCGGGCACCGGCAGGGCAGGCTCAGAGGCCGCGGGGCCTGCAGAGGGAGCAGACGGAATCACGGCATGGGACAGTGGGATTTTTAGCCCGTCTTTCGGGGGGACCCAGGTGAAAGCTGCCTTCCCGGGCTCCCGGCTGGGGCTCTGGGGACACGGGCACTGGTCCCCAGGAAGGGCCTGTCCGCAGCCCGCAGCATATAGGGCGCCATCAGGATGTGGGGGGCCTGAGACGGGCAGGGCCTCTGGTGGGGCTGAGGTTACGGGGTGGCCTGACCGGGTGCCCCTGCCAGAGTCCGCTGCTGGGTGTGTGACACCCAGAGCCCCGTTCCCCTCTGGGACTGCAGAGCCTGGCTCGTAAGCGGGGCCTCCCACAGCCACAGTCCGGAGGGGGCAGAGCCCTGCAGAGCCCCCAGGCCTGTTTCTGAGAGGATGTCCTCTCAAGAGGGGTCCTCGTCCTGGCCACCACTGGCCCTGCACAGCCAGCACCGGGCCCCGGGGCCGTGTACTCTGCTTTTTGAGTCCCCGGCTTTCTCAGGTTCCTAGCCCCCCATCCGGTGCTGGGCCCTGACACTTGCTGGTGGGAAGACCCGCCCAGAAGCGCCAGGAGTAGCCTCGGAGGGGCCCGGCCGGGGGTGTGCTGGCCTCCGGGTGGGCTTCCCCGGGCACTGGCGGCTGCAGGCCCAGGGCACCCGGAGGAAGGCAGGAGGGTGACGAATGGGCCTGTGCAGCCACCCAGAGGGAGGAGTAGGGCTCCGGGATGCAGAGCTGAGCTGGAGAGCCGGAGACCTGTTGGGTCATTGTTCTGTGATGGCCTGATGAAGAGGACGGTGGGCCCCGTGTGGCTGGAGGTGGATAGCAGACAGGTTCCTCCAGGAAGGCTGCCGGGAGGCGGCGGGCTCCTCTGTGGTCTGCTCACCCTCCCCCGGGGACAGGGGGGCCACCCAGGGGGCTCTGCTCCGGGCCCTGCAGGGGTGGCCTCTCCTGGCTGGCTTTTTCCCGCTTCAGCATCTGCCTCTCCGGGCTGCGGCTGCTGCCGCCCTAACAAGGGTTCGAGGGGACAATAGCTCGCAGCAGCCTGATTTGTACGTAATTTGTTCCTTCGCGGATGTGCTGAGGCTCTTAAAAGCCTCGGTAAATGCCTTTAAGGGAATATGACAGCGCGGGATGCGGAAAATCAATAGCCCGGATCCCTCGTCAGGCTTGCCATAGTGGACCCTCCCCGCTGCGCAGGGCGACTGGGATGTCCTCGAAACCCGCTGGGGGTGCAGCTCTGCGGGGGGTCCGTCCAGGAAGCAGGCTGGACAAGGTCAGGGTGCTGCCCCCACAGTGGCCCCTCCCAAGGCCGGGGGCCCAGCCTCTGGGCGAGGGGGACTCCCGGAGCTCCTGTCCCCCTCTGCCCAAGGTTGTGGGCGCCCAGGGCTCCCCGGGGCTGTGGAGGATGTGGCTTCCTGCTGGCCTAGCAGCAAGGACCAGCGGTCCTTGCTAGTGGCAGCTGCACAGCCGGAGGGCAGGAAGGCTTTGCCGACTGAAGACGTTTTCCTGGTTTCCTGCCTGGCAGGGCTCAGAGCCCTGGGGCAGGCCACGTCTTCCATCGGGGCAGGCAGCCTCGCCCCCCACCCTGGGCAGGAGCTGCACCCTGGAGCGGAGCCAGGATGTCCCGGCGACCCGGCAGCGCAGGGAAGGGCAGCGTGCTCGCGTCTGAGGTCTGCTGTCACAAAACACCCCTGTCCCGCAGCTTCAGCCCCACATGACTGTGTCCGCAGCCCGAAGCCGGCCAAAGAGCGGCAGGCCTCGCGTGCGGGTTCTGTGGGCCCCTCCCCGAGTCCTCCCGTGGCCCCCGATGCTTGTTGTGACCTGGTCGCCTGGTCTTATAAGGAAACTGATCCTACTGGGCTAGACCCCCCCCCCCCCGCCAGGACCTGCTTTTCCCTTCCCCAGCTCTTCAAAGACCCTGTCTCCTGGTATGGTCACATCTGGAGGTCCTGCTTGGACACCAGCCTGTGAATTTTGTCGGGGACACGATTCAGCCCCATCCCAGGAGGGCAGTCAGATATTCCCCTTACGGGCGGGTGAGGAGTGCCTGGCCCTGGGGGCCTCCTTAGCAGCTTCTCCCTCCCCATCGCCTGTGCCTCCAGGCCCAGAAACTTCTAGTGGGCGTTGGACTGGCCACATTCTTGCTCAAAAGCACTGCTTCAACCCATGGTCCAGAAATCTGCTCCCCAGGGCCTTTCCTGCTCGAATGCTCTGCTCCCACACTCCTGCATGTCCCGGCGCTCGCTCCAGGATCTCGCACGCCCAGCTCCGCCCGCGCCTGCCGGGGCTCGCCCCACCCGCTCCCCCACAGCTGCAGGTGCCCCCAGCCCTTCTGTCCCCTATACCTCGCTTCCTGGGGAAGCAACTCCCCTGCCCGCCGCCAGACCCCATGTAGGTTCCTTCTTATACATGAGGTCACGCGATCCCCCCAGCCCAGAAAACCAGCTGCTGGGAGGGAGTTCTGCCCACGATGACCCAGACACAGAGGGGGTCAGCCCTGGGACCCAGGCTGGCTGGCTCCGGGCCTCACTGCTTAGGACACTCGCTACCCTCTCCCACTTGAGAGAGGCCGGACCCTGGCATCTGCCCCCAAAGGCAGGGCTGTGGGGTGAGGGCAAGCCTGGCTGCTGCCTGGAGGAGGTGTGCTCAGTGCTCGGCCTCCAGGCTCACCCCCCACCTCTCAACCTTGCCAGCAGGAGGAAGAGATGAGCGGCCGTACCCGATGGTATAAGCTGTCTTCTATTCCCCGCCAGACCACGAGTGGATTAAATTGCCGTCCAAGTTTTGTAAAAGCAAATTAGATGTGCATAAGCAGAGATAAACCAGTCGCTTGCTCAAGGATGGTATGGGGGATGTATGCCCATGGGACGCACCCCAAGTTGGGCAGAAGGAGCTGGGAGTGGGAGGCAGAAGGGAGGGGGAGGTGTTCTGTCTGTGCCCTTGGACAGCTGTGCCCGGTGACAGCAGAGAAGGTCCTATCCTCAGGGGCTCCTCCTCCCCCAACCGTGAGTCTGCCTGGGGGAGGTGACGGGCAGCTGGAGGGTATCTGTGCCCCTGTTGCCACCCTGAGCCTGTCCCTGTAGGGCACGGGTCTCAGGCCCAGCATCTCATAGGCCCTGCTGCGACCCTGGACGGAGGTGCCGACCCCTACATATTTCAGTGGGGACACGGGGAGTGGGCAGGTGGGATCTGCCGTTTAGGGAGACCAGCAGGACATGGCTCCAGAGGCGGAGCCATGATAGGACCCAGGCCTTGCCAGCCCCAAAGGTCACCTTTTCTTCTTCTGACCATCTGGCTCCCACTAGAAGGTTGTGGGGAAGGTGTCTGGAGACGGTCAGGAGGGCCTTGTGAACTTAGGGGGCACTTGCCCCATGAGTGAGGTGCAGCGGACAGTGAGGCTGTCCTGGAGGGACCTGCAGGCTGTGAGGGAGCAGGTGGGGTGGGGCCTGGCCGGGGCCGGTGGAGGTGGGAGTATGAAACCCTGGGGTAGGCACGTGTCCCCAACGTGGGCAGCTGGGCCCGGGGCCCTGAGCCCTGGGTTCTGTGTGGTTCTGCAGGGCCTCGTCATCCAGGAGACTGGAAGATGGGACCGACCGTGAGGGCCTACCAGGCGGGGGTAACTGAAGGCACCTGCGGTCCCCAGAGGGCAACATGGCTGGGCAGGCTGGAGTTCTGGGTGAGGACTGGGGGAAGACGGGGGCTCAGAATGAGCGGATGAGGGAGGAAGAAGACAAGGAGGAGGAGGAGGAGGGAGAGAGGGCGATGGGCCAGAGGGGGAGGTAAGTAGGAGTCCCCATGAATAAGGACAGAGGGAGCCCTGGTTTGGGTAAAGGATTAGACGGCACATCCTGAGGGCCCTTTCTGCCTTCTCGTAACAAGGCAGCCCACCCATCCATTCATCCACCTGTGGTTTTGTTTTTGTTTTTAAGTTTATTTGAGAGAGAGCATGAGAGGGGAAAGTCAGAGGGAGAAGCAGGCTCCTGCTGAGCTGGGAGCCCGATGCGGGACTTGATCCTGGGACTCCAGGATCATGACCTGAGCCGAAGGCAGTCGCTTAACCCCCTGAGCCACCCAGGCGCCCCTCATCCACTAGTTAATCCATCACCTACCCTCTCATCCATCGTCCGTTGTCCACCCATCCTTCTGTCTGTCCAGCTGCCAAATCCATCATCATTCATTCAGCATCCGTCCGTCCAACCATCTGTCCACCCATCACCCATCCGTCGCCCACCATCCAACATGTATTATCTGTTATCCAACACTCATCACCCACGCATGCATCCATCACCCACCCACCCACCCACCATCAGCCTATCCACCCACCCACCCACCCATCCATCCACCCATCCATCCATCCATCCGTCCGTCCATCCATCCATCCATCCGTCCGTCGTCCATCTGTCCGTCCATCCATCCGTCCGTCCGTCCGTCCATCCATCCGTCTGTCCATCCACTCACCCGTCCATCTGTCCACTTTCCATCTACTCACCCATCACCAGCCATCCTTTCCTTCTTTCATAGTCACGGTAGTCATGGAAGCCTTTGTGGAGGGGCTCCCTGGTCTCTGCTGTGGGGGGATCTGGGGCTACGGAGCCCCCACCACAGACCTCATTTGTCCCCCAGGACAGCTGCCCTGGGGCCTTGCTCGGCTCAGCCCCGCAGTCCTGAGTCAGCAGCGGGGGGGGGGGCTCACCCAAGCCCACGGGAGGGGGCACCCAGACACTGAGTGGGTCTCTAAGGCCTCCCCAGCGCTTCCAGCAGCAGCAGCCCCCAGCTCCTTCTCTGCCAGTCTCGCCGTCCCCATTAAGGCCCCTTGCTCTCACAGACACCTTGAAGCGAGGCCCAATTATCACGTCCCGAGGCGGGCCTGCTCCATTTGCCCTCAATCTGCAGGCAGCCCTTTGTCTGGCCCTTCCTCAGGCCCCTCAGCAGCAGCAGCCAGCCTGGTGGTTAACCTCGGGGGCTGAGATGAAGGCCAGTGCGGGGCTTGGGGTCCACCTCTGGGCTCTAATTAAATCCGCTGACAAGTGTGGCTCTGGTGGCTCAGCTGGCAGGCATGGGGGTGTGGGCAGTGGCAGTGGCTTCCCTACCTCCTGCCCCCTCCACTGGGCACCACCTGGTCCTTGACTTTGAGGGTGATCAGGGCACCAGCGCCCTGGGGACCGCGGGACACCAGTTCTCAGGAAAATTCCTAGGACCGGAAGTGCCTTTTGGAGGAGATCTCCAGCCCACGGGGGTCCTCAAGGCTCTCTCTGACCCCAGGGTTGGCAGCATAGATCCCCCTCCCCTGAGACCTGCTCCCACTTCCGGGGCCCTGTGCTGGGTGCGGCTATGTTCCTGACGGCCTGGCCTGTCAGAGACCACCGATCACCCCGCGACAGGTTCGCAGCAGAGAAGGGCGGTTGGTCAAACCCAGCACATCGGTGGTGAGCCCTGGGGGGGTCAGGAGGGCTGGAGGCTAGAGGGACAGAGGGCCCAGGGCTCCTGGGGCTTTCACTGTCACCCCAGAGGATTCCCGGCCTGGCCCCTCCTCCTTCCCCCGACCCCTTCCACCTCTGGGCAGTCAAGCTTAGGGGGCAGGGATGGGGGTTGGGAAGGGTGTAACAGGGGTGAGGGTCGGGGAGCAGGGCGTGGGGCTGCAGGAAACTGCTCAGGGTTCACTCCATCTGGTTCAAACCGGCTCTACTACCCACTGGCTGGGAAAGCTTGGCAAATACTTCACTTCCCCAGTTTTCCATTCTTAGAATGGGCCCAGGTAGGGGCTGGGAGAATGAGGCTGCCTTCCCTGAACTGGCCTGGAAAGGAGGGCTCCTTTCCTCCTCCGCACCAGCCTTGCCCTGAGCGATCTCCCCAGTGGCCGCAGCGGCCTCTCCCGGCTCAGGCCTCACGGCCGACCTGGCCAGGCCCTCTGCTCCTGGCCCCCTGCCGGGCACCGCGCCTCACGGTCTCCCCCTCCGGCTGGGGCGGGGCCATGTTCCGGTGGAGGACGGCGTGGGGGGCTTTCGGGCTGGGGCTGCTCGGTCGGGTGGGTGGAGGGGGTGGGGCCCGGGGCCCGTGTCCTGCCAGAAGGCGGCGGCCACCTCTGCTCTGTGCCAGCCGTCCCCGCTCTTCAGGACGGCCCTAGGAGGCTGGAGCTTCCAAGATTTCAAGAGAAGCCAGAAATCTGAGCTTTGATCCGAAATCTGTTCCTAAACCTTGACAATGGATTCAGTGTTTTGAGAGCAGGGTGCCGTGGAGGACAGGTAAGGAAACGCTCCAGTTAGCGGTGGTTACCGGGGCCAGCAGGGGCGGCAGGGAAAGGAGGGGTCGGACGCCAACAAAGGGCACCATGGAGACACTAGGGCAGCCGGCACGTCGACACGCGCTCATCTGCGCGGAGTGGTGAGTGCGTGTGCGCGGAAATCGTCCTTGACACCCGAGCCCCGCCCCGTCTGCCTCGCGGGCTCAGGAGCCAGGATGAAGAGGGTGCGGATAGGCACCCCTCAGGTCACCAGGACCAGTGGGGCGGGGGGCTCGGAGGAGAGGGTCCTCCGTGCTGCTGGGCTCCCAGAGCCCGGAAGGGACTCCAGCTGCTGGCTTCACAAAGGCAATTTCAGACCTAATCCTCGCAGCGCCCCTGGGACGGCGGGAACCGTGCGCATCAGCTTTGGGGAGGGCCCGTAGCCCCCCTGGTGTGCTTGCACATTGCTCGGTGGGCTTAAAGGGGCTGGGTCCCTGGGGATTCCAGACCAGCCCCTGCACGGGAGGCTGGAGCACGGGCCGCCTTCCTTTTCCCAAGACGCACTTGGAGGCGCGGGCGGGCGGGGCTGTGTGTGTTGCTGTGTGTGCACATGTCTTTGTGTCTGTGCTCTGAGTGTGTGCCTGTGTATGTCCACGTGCGTCTGTATGTTTCTGGGTGTAAGCGCGTGTGGGATGATGCCTTCGGCAAGGTCGTCGGCAGAGGGCCGGGGCCCACAGGTTCTCGGCAACTTTGACCTGACACGGGGTTGGGGAGGGGTGGACTGGCCTGGGAGGCTGTGTCCACCCTGTTTTGGACAGAAGAAAGGGTTTGGGAAGGTCAGAAGGGAAGGGCCCTTGGGGGGCACTAGCCAGCCTCAGCGGTGCAGGTGGGAAACTGAGGCAGCGCAGTGGCGGCCGGCAGGGGGGAGGTGGTGAGAGCAGAGGGAGCTTTCCGGCCTGGCTCGTCTCTTCACGAGAGGCTGTAAAACCAGCCAAAGCCAATGGAGGAGAGGGTGCTGGGCCCTCCCGCAGCCACCCCGCCCGCCCAGCCTCTGAAATACGGGCGCTCAGGATGCTATTAGCCCCAGGCAGCTGCCGCTTCCCACTCAGTCTGCTGATTTTGTGCTTCCGGGAGGACGGGAGCCCACAGCCAGAGCTGAGTGAGATCCTCAAGCCCGGCGAGAAGCCCCGCCTCCCGGTGCCCAGATGTCAGAGGCCGCGGTGCAGACGCTGCCCTCCTCTGGGCGCCGGGCCGGGGCGCCCACCCAGCGTTGCCCACGTTCCAGACCCGGCCGGGCCGCAGGCTGGGCGTCAGCTCCTCCAGCCTTTTACAAAAAGTACGTAACATCATGGGCCTCACTCGAGCGGGTCCGGAACGTTCCACGGGTTCACAGTGTGCGTGCCTGTCACCACCGTCACGTCCAGCCCTGGTGACTGTCCCCACCCCCGGCTCTGTCCTCATCAGTCACTCTACAACCCCTGGGGACCTGCATTCTGCTCTCCGTCTCGGCGACTGCCTGCTCCAGTGACATCACACAGAGGAGCCATATATGGGATTTGTCCTCTGGTGACCCACTTCTTCTGCTGGCACGGTGTCCTCGGGGCTCAGCTGCGCTGGAGCCTGTCAGGTCTGCACTGTTTATTAGGGCCAAACACACTCTGTGGTGCGGACAGACCTCATTCTGTTTATCTGCTCACCCCACGATGGACCTACAGGCTGCGTTCACATTTTGGCTCCTGTGAATGCTGCGGCTCCGAACACGGGTGTGCAAATGTCTGTTCAAGTCCCTGGTCTCGATGCTCTGGAGCACAGCGGACCCCTGAGCAGCATGGGTGTGAACTGTGCGGGCCCACGTGACAGGGATTTTTTTCATAAATGCCCAATACTGTTGTAAGTGTATTTTTTCTTCCTTGTGATTTTTAAAATTAACATATAGTGTATTATTTGTTCAGGGGTACAGGTGTGTGAATCATCAGTCTCACACAATCCACGGTGCTTACGATAGCACACGCCCTCCCCAGTGTCCCTCATCCCGCTGCCCCATCCCTACCCCCCTGCCCGCCAGCAACCCTGTTTGTTTCCTAAGATTAAGAGTCTCCTATGGTTGGCCTCTCTCCTGGGTCCCATCTTGTTTTATTTATGCATTATTTCATTATTCCTTCCCTACCTCTCAAATCCCTCATATCAGAGAGATCATACAATATTTGCCTTTCTCTGACTGACTTACTTCACTCAGCATAATACCCTCTAGTTCCATCCACATCATTGCAAATGGCAAGATTTCGTTTCTTCTGATGGCTGCATAGTATTCCACCGTATATATATACCACCTCTTCTTCATCCATTCATCTGCTGATGGACACCTAGGCTCTTTCCGTAGTTTGGCTATTGTGGACAATGCTGCTGTAGACATTCGGGTGCACGTGCCCCTTCGGATCACTATGTTTGTATCTTTAGGATAAATACCCAGGAGTGCGATTGCTGGGTCACAGGGAAGTTCTATTTTCAACTTTTTGAGGAAACTCTATGCTGTTTTCCAGAGTGACTGCACCAGCTTGCATTCCCACCAGCAGTGTAGGAGGTTCCCCTTTCTCCGCATCCTCGCCAGCATCTGTCATTTCCTGACTTGTTGATTTTAGCCATTCTGACTGGTGTGAGTTGGGATCTCATTGTGGTTGTGATTTGTATTTCCCTGATGCCGAGTGACATGGAGCACTTTTCATATGTCTGTTGGCCATCTGGATGTCTTCTTTGCAGAAATGTCTGTTCACGTCTTCTGCCCATTTCTCGGTTGGATTATTTGTTCTTTGGAGGTTGAGTTTGAGAAGTTCTTTCTAGATTTTGGGAATTAGCCCTTTATCTGATATGTTGTTTGTAAATATCGTCTCCCATTCTGCTGGTTGTCTTTCGGTTTTGTTGACTGTTTCCTTTGCTGTGCAAATCTTTTTATCTTGATGAAGTCCCAATAGTTCATTTTTGCCCTTGCTTCCCTTGCCTTTGGCAATGTTTCATGGAAGGAGTTGCTGTAGCAGAGGTTGAAGAGGTTGCTGCTATGTTATCCTCAAAGATTCTGATGGATTCCTGCCTCACACTGAGGTCTTTCATCCATTTTGAGTCTATTTTCCTGTGTGGTGTAAGGAAATGATCCAGTGTCATTCTTCTGCATGTGGCTGTCCAATTTTCTCAACACCATTTGTTGAAGAGACTGTCTTTTTTCTATCGGACATTCTTCCTTGCTTTGGTGAAGATTAGTTGACCATAGAGTTGAGGGTCTATTTCTGGGCTTTCTATTCTGTTCCACTGATCTATGTGTCTGTTTTTGGGCCAATACCATACTGTCTTGAGGATGATGAGAATGATATTTGCTTTGTAATAGAGCTTGAAGTCTGGAATTGCTTTTCTTTTTCAACATTCCTCTAGCTATTCATGGTCTTTTCTAGTTCCATATAAATTTTAGGATTATTTGCTCCATTTCTCTAAAAAAAGTTGATGATATTTTGATAGAGATTGCATTATATGTGTAGATTGCTCTAGGTAGCACAGACATTTTCACAGTATTTGTTCTTCCAATCGATGAGCATGGAACATTTTTTCATTTCTTTGTTTCTTCCTCAATTTCTTTCATGAGTACTTTATAGTTTTCTGAGTACAGATTCTTTGCCTCTTTGGTTAGGTTTATTCTTAGGTATCTTATGGTTTTGGGTGCAATTGTAAATGGGATCAACTCCTTAATTTCTCTTTCTTCTGTCTTGCTGTTGGTGTATAGAAATGCAACTGATATCTGTGCATTGATTTTATATCCTGACACTTTACTGAATTCCTATATGAGTTCTAGCAGTTTTGAAGTGGAGTCTTTGGATTTTTCACAAAAAGTATACCATCTGCAAAGAGTGAGAATTTGACTTCTTTGCCAATTTGGATACCTTTCATATCATTTTGTTGTCTGATTGCTGAGGCTAGGACTTCTAGTACTATGTTGAATAGCAGTTGTCATAGGGGACATCCCCACCATGTTGCTGACCTTAGGGGAAAAGCTCTCAGTTTTTCCCCATTGGGAATGATATTTGCAGTGGGTTTTTCATAGTTGGCTTTGATGACATTGAGGTATGTACCCTCTATCCCTACACTTTGAAGAGTTTTGATCAAGAAAGGATAGTAGACTTTGTCAAATGCCTTTTCAGCATTTATTGAGAGTATCATATGGTTCTTGTTCTTTCTTTTATTAATGTATTGTATCACATTGATTGATTTGTGGATGTTGAACCAAACTCGCAGCCCAGGAATAAATCCCACTTGATTGTGGTGACTAATCCTTTAAATGTACTGTTGGATCCTATTGGCTAGTATTTTGGTGAGAATTTTCGCATCTGTGTTCATCAAGGATACTGGTCTGTAATTCTCTTTTTTGATGGGATCCTTGTCTGGTTTTGGGATCAAGGTGATGCTGGCCTCATAAAATGAGTTTGGAAGTTTTTCTTCCATCTCTAGTTTTTGGAACAGTTTCAGGAGAATAGGAATTATTTCTTCTTTAAATGTTTGGTAGAAATCCCCTGGGAAACCATCTGGCCCTGGGCTCTTGTTTGTTTGGAGATTTTTGACGACTGTTTCAATCTCCTCATTAGTTATGGGTCTGTTCAGGTTTTCTGTTTCTTCCTGGTTCAGTTGTGGTAGTTTATAGGTCTCTAGGAATGCATCCATTTCTTCCAGATTGTCAAATTTGCTGGCATACAGTTGCTCATAATATGTTCTTATAATTGTTTGTATTTCTTTGGTGTTAGTTGTGATCTCTCCTCTTTCATTTATTAATTTATTAGTTTGTGTCCATTCTCTTTTCTTTTTGATAACTCTGGCCAGGGGTTTATCAATCTTATTAATTCTTTCAAAGAACCACCTCCTGGTTTCATCTATCTGTTCTACTGTTCTTTTCGTTTCTATTTCATTGATTTCTGCTCTGATCTTTATTATTTCTCTTATCCTGCTGGGTTCAGGCTTTCTTTGCTTTTCTTTCTCTAGCTTCTTTAAGTGTAGAGTTAGGTTGTGTACTTGAGACCTTTCTTGTTTCTTGAGAAAGGCTTGTATGGCTATATACATTCCTCTCTGGACTGCCTTTGCTCTATTCCAAAGATTTTGAACAGTTGTGTTTTCATTATCATTTGTTTCCATGAATTTTTAAAATTCTTCTTTAATTTCCTGGTTGACCCACTCATTCTTTAGGAGGATGCTCTTTAGCCTCCATGTATTTGGGTTCTTTCCAACTTTCCACTTGTGGTTGAGTTCTAGTTTCAAAGCATCGTGGTCTGAAAATATGCAGGGAATGATCCCAATCTTTTGGTACCAATTGAGACCTGATTTGTGACCCAGGATGTGATCTATTCTGGATAATGTTCCATGTGCACTAGAGAAGAATGTGTATTCTGTTGCTTTTGGATGGAATGTTCTAAATATATCTGTGATGTCTATCAGGTCCAATGTGTCATTTAAGGTCTTCGTTTCCTTGTTGAACTTTTGCTTAGATGATCTGTCCATTTCAGTATGGGGGGGTGTTAAATTCCCCTACTTTTATTGTATTATTGTCAATGTGTTTCTTTGATTTTGTTATTAATTGGTTTACACAGTTGGCTGCTCCCATGTTAGGGGTATAGATATTTAAAATTGTTAGATCTTCTTGTTGAACAGACCCTTTAAGTATGATATAGTGTCCTTCCTCATCTCTTATTATGGTCTTTGGCTTAAAATCTAATTTGTCTGACATAAGGATTGCCACCCCAGCTTTCTTTTGATGTCCATTAGTATGGTAAATTATTTTCCACCCCCTCACTTTAAATCCGGAGGTGTCTTTGGGTCTAAAACGAGTCTCTTATAGACAGCATATTGATGGGTCTTTTTTTTTTTAATCCATTCTGACACCCTGTGTCTTTTGATTAGGCCCTTTAGTCCATTTACATTCAGTGTAACTATTGAAAGATATGAATTTAGTGCCATTGTATTTCCTATAAGGTCACTGTTACTGTATATTGTCTCTCTTCCTTTCTGGTCGGTTACTTTTAAGCTCTCTCTTTGTTTTGTCTCTTTTTAAAATTTCCTATAGGGCTGGTTTGGTGTTTGCAAATTCTTTTAGTTTTTGTTTGTCCTGGGAGATTTTATCTCTCCTTCTATTTTCAGTGACAGCCTAGCTGGATATAGTATTCTTGGCTGTATATTCTCATTTATTGCTCTGAATATATCATGCCAATCCTTTCTGGCCTGCCAGGTCTCTGTGGATAGGTCTGTTGCAAATCTAATATTCCTACCATTGTATGTTACAGATCTTTTGTCCTGAGCTGCTTTCAGGATTTTCTCTTTGTCACTGAGACTTATAAGTTTTACAATTAGATGACATGGTGTGGACCTATTTTTATTGATTCTGAGGTGGATTCTCTGTGATTCCTGGATTTTGATGCTTGTTCCCTTTGCCTTATTAGGGAAATTCTCAACTGTAATTCGCTCCAATATACCTTCTGCCCCCCTCTCTCTTTCTTCTTCTTCTTCTTCTGAGATCCCAATTGTTCTAATATTGTTTTATCTTATGGCATCACGTATCTCTTGAGTTCTCTTCTCAAGAGTCTAGTGGTTGTTTATCTCTTTTTTCCTCAGCTTCTTTATTCTCCATCATCTGGTCTTCTATATCAATAATTCTCTCTTCTGCCTCATTTATCCTAGCAATAAGAGCCTCCATTTTTAAAAGGATCTTATTTATTTGAGAGGCAGGATGAAAGAAGAGAAAGAAAGAGAGAGAGAGAGAGAGAAAACATGAGGGGGGAAGGGCAGAGGGAGAAGCAGACCCCCTGCTGAGCAAGGACCCTCCCCCCCATGTGGAGCTTGATCCTGGAACTCTAGGATCTTGAGCTGAGCTGAAGGCAGTCGCTCAACCAACTGAGCCACCCAGGTGCCCCAAGAGCCTCCATTTTTAAAATTTCACCTCATTAGCTTTTTAAAATTTCAACTTGGTTAGATTTTAGTTCTTTTATTTCTCCAGAAAGAGGTTCTTTGTGCTTTTTTCAAGCTCAGCTAGCATCTTGATAATCATCATTCTGATCTCTGGTTCTGACATCTTACTAATGGCCCTATTGATTAGGTCCCTAGCCATCAGTACTGCCTCTTTTTTTTTTTTTTTTGAGGTTTTTCTGCCTTGTCATTTTATCCAGATAAGAATAGATGAATGAGAGAACAAAATACTATAAGAGTAGCAATGACCCCAGAACCAAACCAAATCAGAAGAGACCCAGAAGAGACCCAAAACCAGGAAGAGAAGAAAGGAGGGAAAAAATAGACACACACACACACACACACACAGGTGAATAGAACAGAACCACATACTTGGTTTTGGGTGTATTTTGGTATGTTAGAAGAAACTGCCTCCCAAAATTTTAAAGAAAGAATATTTATATATATACAAAAATAAGGATAAACATGATGAAAGGATGGAATATGACTGTAAAGATGAAAATTTTAAAAAATTCTAAAAAAGGAATTGATAAGAAGTTGGTTGAAAAAAGAGAAGAAAAAGAGAGAGAGAGAAAAAGGAGAGAATGTGAGCAGGCTGGAGACTAGAACAAAGCCATATTCTAGATTTAGGGTACACTTTGATCTGTTAGAGGAAATGGTATCCCAAAATTTTAAAGAAAGAAAAATCTATATGTATATAAAAAATAAGGTTAAATACAATGAAGGGATAGAATATGACAATGAAAATTTTAAAAGATTTTTAAAAAGGTATTGATAAAAATAGTTAAAATGTTAAAATAGGAAAGAGGAAAAATTAAAAATAGAATAAGAAAAAAATAAAATTAATAAAATTTAGCTTTGAAAGACTAATGAGTCATGGGGAAAAAGCCATGAATTCCATGTGTTGCATTCCCCTAGCTCTGGAGTTCTGCAGTTTTCATTGGTAGTTGAACTTGGTCTTGGGTGGATGTTCTTGCTGATCTTCTGGGGGAGGAAACTTGTGCAGAGATTCTCAAACATCTTTGCCTGAGGCAGAATTGCACCCACCCTTGCCAGGGGCCAGCCTAAATAATCTGCTCAGGTTTGCTCTTGGGAGTTTTTGTTCCCTGAATGCTTTCTGTATTGCTTTGGAGGACAAGAATGAAAATGATGCCCTGCCAATCTCTGGCCCATAGGATCTGAGAGCTCAGGGCCCCTCTCCTCAGTGTGCCCACAGAGAAAGGCAGTCAATCCCTCCTGTCTCCCTGGTCTATGGCTGCACTCTGTGCTCACCTGGCCTGTGACTGAGAGTTTCTATCTCTGGCGCATGGCCTTATTTGGAGTCTCCAAACCCAGCAGATTCCTGCTGCACTGCACCTCCCAGAGGAGGAAGGTGAGTCCCCCTGATCTGTCACTTGTGGGGTCCCTGCTCAAAGGGCAGTGGTCAGACTGTGCATTGGATCAGAGTTTAAGGTAACCCTGTGCTGAGATCCCCTCCTCAGCTCCATCTCTGGAGCTGGCTTCCCTGCTCTGATACCTGCGAGATCTGTCACACTTAGGCACCTCCGATCTTTCTGTGACCCTGTGGGTCCTGAGACCACACTGTCCCTGCGAGGGCCCCACCCCCGCTTAGCCTCTGGAGTGCCATCCCTCAGTGGAGCAGATTTCTAGAAGTTCTGATTTTGTGCTCTGCTGCTCCACCACTTGCCAGGAGCTGGCCCATCCCCCTGTGGTCCCCCTCCCCTTTGTTTCAGATTCACTTCTCTATACGTCCTGCCTTCTGGAAAGTGTTGCTTTTCTGTTCCTAGAATTGCTTCTCTTCTTCTCTTCTATCTCCTATTGAGTTTGTAGCTGTTCAGAATGGTTTGATAGCTATCTAGCTGAATTCCTGGGACCCCACAGAACCCTGCGCCACCCAATTTGGTGGACACTAGCCACTCATAGCTATAAAAATAAAAATAAAATAAGATGAAATAAAATGGGAATTTCTGCTTCAAGCCAAGATGAAATACCATGGATCAGAGCCATCTGTCCATCTGAAATAAGTGAGACATGGACAAAAGTATGTGAAAAATCTATTGTCAAGGCCTATGAAGTCAAGTGGTGGAGGACAGAGAGATGCTGGAGACCAGTGAGTGGAGTCCTGCAGCTGGCCCCGCTCACAGCTGGGGAGAATGTCCATGCAGGACGGAGGGGTGTAGGCTCTGCAACTCTCTGCAATGAGGGTGGAGCCAAGGAGTGGGACCAAGGAGAAGAGAATGTGAGGCCAATGGATTAGAGAGGAGAGGGCTATTATGAGAGCTCTGGGATTGAAGAGCATCCCTCTGAGGACTCAGATGGTTCAGTTGAGGACTGATAAGTTCATATGAGTGAGGGAGATTTCCAAGGCAGGGGAAAGGTATTACCTCATCCCAATAGTCAGTCTGGAAAACCTCAGGGCTGCTTGGACAGAATACTTTCAAGGACCTTGTTTTCATAGTGGGGATAACTAGCCCCAGACTGAACCCTGCTCCTGTACTGCCTAAAAGCATCTTAAAAGCAAGTCCTGAATGATCAAACTATCACCAAGTGACTTAACTGTATCTCAGAGAAAGCTCAAGAATCCAGCATCCAACAGGGTAAAACTCACAGTGTCTGGAATCACATAAAAAATTCACAAAGGAGCAAAGAAGTAGGAAAACACAACTCATAATGAGGGGATAAATCACCAAAACCACCCCCAAACTGACATAGTTGTTAGAATCAGCAGAAAAAAGCATTAAAACAGATATTACAGCTGGATTCCATATGTTCAAAAAGTTAAGCGGAGACATGGAAGATGTAAAAAAAGACCCAAACTAAACTTCTAGAAATGAAAAGTACAATGTCCTAGATGAAAACACAGCAGATATGATTAATGGTGGATGAGACAGTGAGGAAGAAGTGATTAGCAAACTCGAGGATGTAGCCATAGAAGCAACCCAAAATGAAGCATGGAGAGGGAGTATTAATTCAGAAATGAACAGACTACCAGTGAATGGTGGGAGAACTTTAAATGGCCTCAAATGTATCTGAAAGAGAGCTAGGGGCAGAAAAATGTGAGAAGAGATAATGGCCAAACATTTTCCATATATGAGGAAGACCATAAACTCACAGATTGAGGAAGTTCAAGGAAGACAGAGTATGGGAAATATGAAAAATGAAAAACCTCTGACAGCAAAGCATATCTTAATCAAATTACTCAAAACCAGTGATAAAGACAAGATCACAAACTCAGCCAGAAAAATAAAAGAGAAGATTTATACCATGGAAACAAGTGAGGCTGGCAACAGACTTGCTGTGGGAAATGTAAGCCAGGAGCTGTGGCAGCATCTCTAAAATCCAGACAGAAAGACATCTGTTGATCTGGAATTCCATACCCAGCAAAAATGTCTTCCAAAACCAAAGGCAAGATAAAGACTTACAAACACACAGAAGCTGAAAGAATCACTCTCCAGAAGACCTGAGCTGTGAGAAATGTTAAAAGGTGTCCTTCAGGCAGGAGGAGGACACCAGGTAGGCACACAGCTCTATATACAGGAATGGGAAGTACTGGAACTGGCACTTTTCTAGGTAAACATATAATATATATTTTCATTATACAAGCATATTTAACAGATACTTGTCTAAACAAACATGATAACCACATCATATGAGGTTTATGATGTATGTGAAAATAAAATGCATGAAGAGCACAAAGGCTTTTGGGGGAAATTGGAAATAAGCTTTTGTAATGTTACTATGTTGTACATGAAGTGGTAATAATATCGCCTGAAGGCAGAGTGTGATAAGTTATGGATGTGTACTATTAACCTTATGACAATCGAGAGATTACAAAACAAAGAGTCATAGCTAAGAAGTCAACAAGAAGACTAAATAGAATGATAGAAACATATTTAATTAATCCAAAAGAAGGTAGAGAGAGAGGAGAAAGAGAAAAGCAGATGGGACAAATAGAAAATAAATGACAAGATAATAGACTTAATACCATGAATTATACATTAAATGTAAATGGCTTAAATATCTCAAACAAGAGACAGAGGACAAATTGTATAGAAAAGCAAGATCCAACCACATGCTGTCTATAAGAAACACACTTCGAATATAAAGATACAAATAACTAAAAGTAAAAGAATTGGAAAGGACATACTATGCTAATATTTATGCAAAGACCTCTGGAGTGACTATATTAATACAAAGTAAAACAGAATCCAGAGCACAGAATATTACCAGGAATTAAAAAAAAAATGTTTCATAATGATAAAGGGGTCCATTCATGAAGAGGACATAATAATCCTAAATGTTTATGCACCTCATAATGTAGCTTCAAAATATATGAAACAAAATCCAAAAGAGTCACAAGGAGAAATCAGACAAATCCGCAGTATGGCCAGAATTTTAATACTCATCTGTTGGAAATTCTCAAGAATCAACAGAACATCAATCAGTAGGGCTATGTGGAAGTGTTGGAGATCAGATACAAAGCTCTTCACCCAACACAGGACGGCCACTCTTGTCAAGCACGTGTGGAACATTTATTAGGAGAGACCAAGTTCTGTACCATAAAACAAGTCGAGAACATAAAAGGATCCAAGTTATAAAAGTCTGTTATCTGACTATAATGGAATTCAATCAGAAATGGGAGATTCCTGGAAAATCTCCCACATTTGGAAACTAAGCAACACATTTTAATAACTCGTAGGACAAAGAAGAAATCAAAAGGGAAATTACAAAGTAGTTTTGAACTGAATCAAAATGAAAACTTGGCAAGTCCCAAAGAACATGTGTAGATTTAGTTAAAGCACTACTTAGGCAGACAGTGATAGCATCAAATTCCTACATTAGGAAAGAAGACAGACTTCAAATCAATGACCTCAGCATCCACCTTAAGAAACAAGAAAAAGGAGAGCAAAGAAATCCCAGAGTGAGACAAAGGCAGTCATAGAGATCAGAGTGAAAATCAGCAAAATAGTAACAGAAAAACGGTAGAGAAAATCACTGAGACCAAAGCTGGTCCTTGGGGTGATCAATAAAACAACCAGCGTTTGGCAGGGCTGATTGGGAGAGAAGGAGAGACCGATCACCGGCATTGGGAATGAAAGAGGTGACATCAGGTTGGATCCCACTGACATTACAAGGATGGGGAATATTATGGACACTTTTGTACTGATGAATTTCACTGCATAAGTGAAGTAGAGAATTTCTTGAAAGACACAAATTACAAAATCACACAAGATGAAATAGTTTGTGTGCCTTAGGTCTATGAAAGACATCAAATTTGTTGTTGAAAGCCCTACTACAGGGAGAACTCCAGGCTTTCCTGATGAATTTTACCTCGAGCTGGAGGGAAGGACACCACTAAGCAGATGCTACCGGGGTGATATCCAGAGAACAAAGAAGCACATGAAAAGGTGTGCAACGTTGCCAGTTGTGGATGGGGCGGGAATTCAAACCGCCACGAGCCTCAGCCACACGCCTGTTAGAACGGTGGCGTCGAGGACTGACCGGCCTTCTGGGGGGAGGGGAGGAGATAAGGCCTCAGAGCTGCGGGACTGAGGGCCAAATAGCATGACTGCTTTGCAGAGCAGTGTGGCTGAGTCTTAGACCGTGAGACACGCCCCTGCAGCAGGGTCTGGACATTCTGTTGCAAGAGAAAAGAACACATCTGTCCACACGGAGCTGCCCATGAATGCGCATGGCATAGTCCCCCACGGAAGACCCCCCAAATGTCTGCCCACAGTTGAATGGATACATGAGCTGTGGTATGTCCAAGCAGGGACACGACTCGGGGAGAAAAAGCAAAGTACTTTTCCCACGCACACCGCGGAGGAAGGTCCAGCTGCCATGTGCACGGTGCTGAACAGAAAGAAAACGGGATTTCTGACCCTGTGGAGAATTTGTGTAAAGTTCTAGAAAATGCAACTAGTCCATGAATGATGGAATGCAGGGACGGGGGTGGGGACCGGACATTCGAGCCCCAGTGGCAAGGGGGCTATGGTGGGAGGCCATGTCTGGACCCCGGTGGTGAAAGCCTTCCGCGCCGCTCACCTGACCCAGGCCCGGGTCGTTCCACGGGGGTTGTGCGTCCCACGAGGTACACTTGGAGAATGTCTGGTCGTCCGGCTGCGGGTGCCTCAGGTCGGGGCCCAGCAGCCACTGTGGCCGATGGCTCCCAGACTGGGCAGCCCAGATAAAGGACGTCTTGACCCTTGTGGGGACACCTATGGACAGCCTGCTCACGACGTGGACAGCGGTGTGGGGTGTGGTCAGCGCAGGGGGTCTAACCCACTGTGGGAACAACCGAGAGGTGGGGCTGAGCAGGGTTGGTGGTCCCCGCGGGGTAGACGGATGGTGACGATACCCCCCGGGGGAGGCCGCACGGGAGCTGCGTGGACAGAGGCCGAGAGGAGGGGGTCGTCGCTGGGGGATGGGCACAGATGCTACTGCTTGGGGGGCGGCCTCTGTCAGTGCAGGTGAGGCGTGACCCCTTCACCCCCTCAGACTCACTGAGATGTTGTCTTCGTTCCCTGTGCTTGTCTTTGGGGAAGTGGAGAGGACGCAGGAGGGTCCCTGGGGAGGGTGGACCCAACCCCACAGGAGTGACATTTACAGTGGGAGCAGGTCTAGGTGCCTCCCCGGCCTGGACTGAAGGCACCTGCCCGGGGCGGGCAGATGGGGGGCCCAGGGTGGGCCCTGGGGAGCCCCTAGTTCTGGTTCCTTCTCCCTCCATCTCGGGGACCCTGCGGCTTGGGAGGGGAGGCTGAGCCCCGGCTGGGGCTTTGGGTGCCTGGCTTCCTGGACCGCACCCTGTCTCCTTGGGAGCAGGACGAGATCTGGGGACAAGTGCCAGGGTGGGTGGTGGTCACTGCTTAGCCATTCGGCCTTCGCGTGGGGGTGGTGAGGCTGGGTGGTCAGCCCACAGATGGGGCGTCCAGCCCAGTCCCACAGGGGTAGGGACAGCTGAATTGGGGGTGGCCATGGGGCCAGGGTCAGGGTGGCAGGTGGCTGGGGGGGTGACCTGGCCTCGAGCCGCTGTCACCAGGTGGGCGCAGGTGGGTCCACCAGGCCCGGCCTTCGAACGTCCTCCACACGGAAACACCAGCCCTGGCCGCACTCTCCCTTGCTTTGTCCCATCTGTCCCTTGGGCGAAATTGAGAAAACCCATAAAAGCCAAATGACCGTGATCGTGAGGACGGTTCGCGGCCCAGGTGCGCGTCGGGACTCGTGAGGCTGAGTTGATAAAAATGTAATAAGTTCCAGCCCAAGGTCTATTTTACGATAGGTGTGGCGTGGCCGTGTGTAACTGTGCTTAACAATTAATTAACTTTTCATGCCGTTCATTAAGCTCCATTATTTATGAGGCCGGGCTCCGCACGACCAGGCCGAGCCACCGGAGGGAAGACTCCGTTAAACCGGGGCGCGCTGTCCTGCAGGAGGGGCCGCACGGCGCGGCGGCCGCTGCCCTACTCGCTCCTGGTGTGACGGGAAATCAGTGTATTTGTGGTTTGCCCAGGATCCGGCAGCAAACTGATTTCTCAGTGACGCCGGCAAGAAAGGGAGTGTGGGCGGCAGAGAGCGCAGGCCGAGTGGCTCTGAGCGCTGGGCCGCGGCGCTGCGGCGGGTGACCCGTCCCCCCAGAGCCCCCGGGCCACAGGCGCCCTCAGACGCGGTCCTTTGTCCAGCTGGGGAAACGGAGGCCCCGGGCAGGGCAGCACGGGAGGCAGGGGAGGGACCGGCCCTTGCGTCGGACTTTGAAGTGTCCCATGACCCTGGGAGTCCTCCATCAAAGGGCCACCACCCAGGAGAGCCTCCGGGCTGCGGGAACACCCTGGCCTCTCTGGCTGAGGGGTCAGGCCCGTGCTCTGCCCTGCTGTGGCTCTCCTGGGAACCTCTTGGGAGTGAGCAGCCCGAGGGAGGGTGCGGGGCGGGGCACCCAGCCAGACCGCTCCCACGACACCCTCCGCAGAGCTCCTGCCCTGGGTGACCATCATTGTGGACCCCTTCTAGTTTCCCTTCCGAATTTTGGTCTTGGCCAGAGTGTTCCCTCCTCTGGGTCCTGCCTGCCCCCTCCAGATTCTGGTACTTTTCCTCTCTGGCCGGCAGTGCGGGGCTGTGGGGGCTGGGAGGGGGGCTGGGAGGGGGGCTGGGAGAAGTCCCTGGGACGTGGGGTGGCGGTGGCGGAAGGGGAGCCACAAAGGGAGGGTGCGCGAGAGCCACCGCGGCCCCTGCGGAGGGAGCAGGAGCTGGGCTCTGGGCAGGCAGGTGTGGTCGGGGCGTGTGTCCCAGGCAGGGATGTCGAGGCGGCTCTGACACCCTCTCCTCTCCCTGAGCCTGGGTCTCTGAGCCTGCCCTGGCCCCGTGGGAGGATCCCAGTCTGGGATGAGCGAGCGGGGGCTGGAGGGTCCCAGGGCCCCCAGCGGGCAGAGCAGCGGGGCAAGAGAGGTTCTGAGCCTCGGGAGCCGCACTCACGGGGGCAGTGCAGGCCGCGGGTGCTTCCTGGAGGGGGAGGCCCCCCTGCTGGACCTGGAGCGGCGCAGGGTGGGGCCAGGTTTTCTGGCGAGGGACGAGATTTTGCGGGACCTCCCTGGCTGGGAGTGGGGGATGGGGCGTGGGGCCGCGACGCTGCCGACAGCTGTTCGCGAGCACGAACGCCCTCCTGGAGGCTCTGATGCCGTCTGAGCAGGGCTTTAATTGAAAAATCAAATTCTTATTTTCTCTGAAAGAGCTCTGGTCATTTCTAAGCCCACAGAAAGCTTCACAGGCAATCACAGTCCCTGGTGTTTTTCTTTCTTAAACAAGTGGAAACCACACAGAACAGAACACGCAGGCCCCCCGCCCGCGGGCCTCTGTTCCAAGGTGCTCTGTTCTCTTGGTGACCCTGCCCTCCGCTCGGAGCCCTCTCGGATCTGACAGGCAGGAGCTCATCCTGAGAAGTGGAGCACCAGGCAGGGCTGAGGTGGGGTGGGCGGGGAGGCGGGGCTTCTGGGACCCAGCTCTGCCCACGCAGGTGTTGGACGTCTGGCGTCCCGTGGAATCCGGTTTCCACACCGCCCTTAGTCCGGGGGTCCTCATCCGCTTCTGTAAGGGAGGGAGTGTGGGCACCAGGGTGCGTGTGGGTCAGTGAGCGTGCGTGTGAGTATGTGTGTGCACGCGCAGTGTGCAAGGCCCTCTGGCTGCCTTGGGGTGAGCAGCGTTTTCTGGCGTCCCTGTTGGTGCACACCGTGCAGGGATTGGGAAGGGGCAGGCGGCTCTCCCTGTGCTTCTCCGGGGGCGTCACGGGCGGCCATGACTCCGACTCCTTCCCCAGCTGCAGGAGCACTGGGTGGTGGCTCCTTCTTGGGGACCGGTTGTCCGACACGGTGGGGGGGTGTCGAGGTCTGATGGGCCTTGTAGCTGTGGACGGGGTCTGTCTGCGTCTGCAGCCACGGGCACCATGGAACCCCCACCATCCAGCCCCCACTCGGGCCAGCTGTGCTGAGCTCCGGCCACACATCCAAGCCCAGGGTGTGGGTGACGCGTCTTTCTTGTGGCCCAGGACCGCAAGAGGCAGTGGGATCTGCTGGTGGCCCTGTAGGCTGAGAGCTCAGTGCTGCTCTCTGCATGTTCTCTGAGCCCTGGCTTGGCCCTCCCCAGAGGACGGGACCCATGTGGCCACAGGGACAACGAACGGTCCTCAGGGACTCAGCCTCCATCCAGGAAGGGCAGGGACCCAGGGAGACCCTCTTGTGGGGGAACCTCCTTCCTGGGTCTGAGCCCTGGCCCTGGGGTAGTTGTACCCCACTCCTGACCTAGCTGGATGACCAGGGCCAGCTGCTTTCTCGGTGACAGTGGGGGTCACCTGCTTGTCCCGGAGACTACCCCCACTGTGGCCAGGCCCAGAGTAGGCCCCTGGGGGCTGGCTCCCACTGTGGCAGGACCTTCCTACCCCAGCAAGCCCTGCTGTACCTGCCGAGGGTTCCAGGCTGCTGCCTACCCTGGGACAGGACCCTTCCTTGGAGCAGCCCAGAGAGACTAGGCTGGGGTGTTGCCTTGTCTTCCCGGGAGGTGGTGGCTGTCCCAGGCCACGCCGCACCCAGGGCACCCTTGCCAGCCAGCCCTTTCCCCTCCTTCTGGGCCCCTGGCAGAAGCCTCCTCAGAAGGGCCGAGGCTGCCCGGCTGGCAGGATTTCTTGTGGACCTGGGGTCCTCATGAGACCCAGGAAGGAGCCAGAAACCCCGGACTGTGTCTGTGCCTCCTTCCCGAAGGCCTGAGGAGATCTGAGCTCCAGCCTCTGGTATGTCCCTTCCTCTGGCCCCCTGGGGAGGGGTCAGCTGTTCCCCTGGACCCCCACCAGACAGTCCATCTACAGGGGGTAGAGGCGCAGCCAGGGGCATCCTTGGGGCAACAGGGAGGAAGGATGAACCCCAAGGAGGCCACGACAGGGCCTGTGCCCTTTTTGTGGCCCAGGATGTGGGGTCCCCCAACTCCGGCAGCAGAGAGGGCATGGCCTCAGGTAGGCTGTCCAGAACACACGGGCCCCCGGCAGGCCGGGCTGGGCGTGGGCGCAGGAGGAGGGCAGCGAGAGGCAGAGCGGCAGCACCTCTGACAAGCCGTGCGGCTCGCACCATCCCCACAGAGGGCTAAACTGAGGCCCAGGGAAGGGAGTGACCCAGAGAGGGAAGTGACATGCCCAAGGTCACACGGCAGGTGGGAGACCCCTCCCTGGCTCTTCCCCCGCTGGTCCTCCCTCCCCCCGCCCCCCCAGCTCTGCGGGAGAGCAGGTCTGAGGGCGGAGGGGGGTCCGAGGCGGGACAGACCCTTCCCACGCCCCGTAGGCCACTGTTGGCCGGCGTGGCCGCGTGTGTCAGCAGAGCTTGTAAAGGAGCTCGCGGGCAGGGATTTAATTTCCTCCCGCTCCTTCCAGTGCTCTCGCTGCCTCGTAAATCATGCGTTTATGACTCTCGCTTCGGCACTTTTGCGATGGCCGATAATGGCTGAGTAAGGGGTAGAGGGATGGATTCTGCGGCCGATCTTACGCAGGGGTGCTCGCTGGAGCCGTAAATGATCTTGAGCAGAGCCAGTGGGCGCGACCGTGCAGGGCCGCGGCGGGGAGCAGCCACGGACCTGTGGGAAGAAGCTGCCCAGGGTTCCGGCCCCCCCGTCCCGGGAACCCGGCCGCGTCCGGGGCAGCAAGGACTGTCTGCTGCAAGGGGCTCGTCGGTTCCCGGGCAGGGACCCCCAGGGCCGGCACGCATGCACGCGTGTGTGCAGTCTGTGAATGGGTGTGTGCATGGGCACGTGTGCACACTCTTGTGCGCGTGTGTCTGTGTGTTGCACACGTGAGTGTGCGTGTGCGCAGACTCAAGGGTGCGGTCTGTGAGTGTGAGTGCACGTGTGGACATGGACACGTGTATGTGTGTGCACGCTCGTGTGTGCGCGTGGTCTGTGAGTGCGTGTGCACACCTGTGTGTGGGTGTATTTGCAGCATGCGTCTCTGCAGGCTCCCAGCCCAGAACAACCTTGTCCTCTAGGCCTGGGGGTGGCCCATGGGGTGGCAGCTGCTCAGAGCCTGAGCCGTAGTTGTCACCCGTTGCCTGCCCCTTGTGCAGTGGCTGAAGGGGGCTCCCCCGGACCTGCAGCGCTCCGGCACCCTTACCGCAGAAAGCCCTGGCCAGCCCCCTGCTGCCAAAGTCCCCTTGGCTCTGACGTCCGGACCCCTGCAGGACTAGTTGGGGAGGTCAGAGCAGGATGGACAGGCAGGTCCTCTAGAAAATCCCAGGTCAGAAACAGTGGGTCCACGGAGGGTGCAGAAGGCTGTGGGGCCTCTTGGCCGAGCTTTCGGCCTCCGGCTGGCTCCGGAAGCAGGGCCACGCTGCCCTGAGTGGGGACTGAGGGCTTCTCTCCATTTCCCGCTCTCCTTCCCACCCCCTCCCTCCCCGAGACCATCCGTTCCACAGACGATAAAGGCAGGGGCACGCACGCCAGCACACGCAGTTTCCATGTGCACATACGGGCGTCGTGTGCGTCCTGGACAGAAGGTCCCCCAGTGATAACAGCTCGTTTGTCTGCGTCTGCCCGGCCCTCCAGCAGAGTCCCAGGACCTCAACGGCCTCGGGGCACCGGGCAACCCCGTGCCCACCATTGTTTATTTTCTGCTCAAACTTGCTTTGCCAACCGTGGGGCTGGAGCGTCTCCTCATAAAGCCATAAACGTAATTGATATTCTCAGCATTTCGAGAAAAAATACGAGTATTAAAGATATACAGTACACCTCATAAAATTCTCCCATATTTCTTCTTTATGGTGGGTTCTAAAATTGGCAAAATAAATTCCCTAAGACCCATTACACTTAACGCAGAGTGTGTTTGGAGGCGGGGAGACACAGAACCCACCGGCTCCAGGCCCTTTAACACCGGGCGGCCTGAGTCCCTGCTTGGCCACGGGCTGTTTTCCCAGAATCCCGGCTGGAATGGCAAACTGTAATTGCCTGGTTACGGTTTCTGGCCACGGCCGATGCTGGGCAAGTTTCGTCTCCTGGCTGGGGAAGGTCTGTCTTCCCCCAAGAAAACGCAGAGCCCCTGCGTGGCTGAGTCACATCTGGGATTCCACGGGGCCTGGCTCTCCGTGGGTACACGTGGGGCTTCAGAGCCCCCATCCCCGGGCCCTGCACTGTGTCCTCTCAGGCTGGTCCCGAACTTTCCTGCCTCAGTTTCCCCGCCGGTTCCCGCTGGTTGAACTCGGAGCGAGAATGACGACCTGAGGTCCTGTGCTGCTGCTTTTCACAAGAAGTCAGCTTTGTGTTTTGGAACGGTTTAGATTTGGGGGGAGATCGGGAAGACAGTACGGCGAGCTCTTGTAGACCCCGCGCTCGGTTCCTCGCGAGCCCCCCCGTGGGTGGGGTAGATCCCCTCCGGCAATGCACCCTCGCTGCTGGGTGGTGGCTTAGCGGAGTCTGCCCACCACGGGGTTCCTTCCTTTTGACTCTGTCCTTCGGTGCCCGGACCCCACCCGGGGCAACCCCCCCTCCTCCTCACGCCTCCTTGGGCGCCTCTGGGCTCTGACAGTTCCTGGGGTTCCCTTGTTTTGACGACCTTCACGACGTTGAGGCGTGGGTAATACTTCGGGTATTTTGCAGAACGTGCCCCTCCAGAGACTGCGTGAAGTCTCTCTCTCACGGTCACGCTGGCGTTGGGGAGGGCGTGCCACGGACCTAAGCGGGGCTCCGCGCCGTCCCGTCAAGGGTGCGCACGACCAGCACAATGCGTCCCTGCGGGAGCTGGCCTTGGTCACCCGGCTGGCGGGGGTGGGCTTCTGGGGGAAAGTGACTCCTTCCCATGGAGGGAAGTCACCTGACTCCTGCTCGAGGGGAGGTTAGCGGCAGAAATTATTTGGAATTCTTCCAAATAAGGAAGGTTTGCCACGTCCCCCATCGTTGATGTGCTGAATCATTTAGTTCTGTCGGCACGGACCCTGGTGTTCATCTCCTCCTTCGGGGGGAAATCCAAGGCCGCCGTGTGTTTGCCGCTTGAGTTCTTCCTGTGTGGGTCACCGGCCCGTGCGTGGCTCCCGGGCCGGACATGCCTCTGCTGCTTCGTCTGGGGAGAAGGTTCTTAGGATCTAGCTCTACGAGAAGCTCCCGGTCCCTCTAACATTTTCTGTTCCCAGCCCAGAGTTACCCACTTCTGCTGCTGCGGTTGGAGAGTCCACTCACACCCAGGGTCCGGGCCCCGTCACACCGAGGTGTACTGATTCGTGTAGACACGTGTATCCGTGTGGACCCCTTCACGAAACTGTGTGGCAGTCCGGGGGTCTCCAGAGACACGGACCCCCACGAAGCACGTGGACAAGGAGATTCTCTGCGAGCTCGTGGGCCGAGGACCTGGCTCTGTGACCACGGGGCCTGAGAGTCCCGCGATCTGCCGTCCCCGAGCCGTGGCGGGGGAGCCCGTGCTGTGACGCAGCCCGAGTCCTGAGGCCAGAGAACCAGGGGAGCCCAGGGTGAGAGTCTCGGTCCGAGGACAGGACGGGAGGGGAAGCATCTCCCCTCAGCGATGAGGCGGGAAAAGGGGGCACATCCGCCCTTCCTCCACCTGTAGTTCCGCCCGGGCCCTGGACCGGACGGGGCCCAGCACCCTGGGACGGCCACCCACCCCCTTCACCGAGCCCCCCACCCCTTGCCGGTCTCCCCGGGAGCCCCCCGCCCCCACCCGCCCCAGGAGGAATGTGTGACCCGGGCGCCTGTGGACCCTCACCTCAGCTGCGTCTGTGTTAAGTGAGTCATGGCTTCACGGTGACGCCTGTTGTCTACACCACGGGCTCATTCTGGACGCCCCCTCACCGCTCCGGAACCGGCCTCTCCAGCAGCGGAGGCTGGCCCACCGCCGCGGCCCGCGCGCCCGGTGTCACATCGGAGCCGAGCCCCTGCATCCCCGAGGCGGTGGGGAGAGGACCCCGGCCTTCACGCCCGACGTTGGTGGCCCCGCCGTAGGCGGTTTCGTCGGCCTGGGGTCCCCGGCCCCGCCCACTTCCCAGGGCTTGGTGGGTCCCTCTCCCTCCCCCCGAGGGGCTCACACCTGTTCCCACGGCAGTCAGGCTGCCCTGGGCGTCGCACCTCTCCCCGGGAACCGCAACCTCCCAGGGGATGTTTTAAAAACGTGCACGTGTGGAGACTCGTTTCCATGTCGCGGTCTCTGGTGATGACAAGGGCGCGGGGTCGCGGGTCGAACCGAGCCGTCTCACTGCCCTAAAAACCCTGCGGTCACCTGCTCCGCCTCCGCCTCCGACGGGTCCCTCTCCCAGATGTCTCCCTGTCCGGGCGCACGCGTGCGGCCTCTGGCGTCGGCTTCTCTCTGAGCGTGCAAGGAGCGCCGCGCCTTCTTGGTTCGGCCGGCCTGTCCGTGGGCCCCTGACGCTCCTCGGCTGCGCGGTCCGCCGGGAGGCGCCCACCCGTTCCCCCGCGGAGGGGCGCCGGGGTGGGGGGGGCTTCGGGGCGGGCAGTTATGAATCAAGCTGCTGCAACGTTTGCACGCGCGGTTTTCGCGTGGACGCCCGTTCTCAAGTCCTCTGCGAAGATACCTGGGACTTCCCACCGCGGAGTCGTGTGGGGAGGCCGTGCCCAGCGCGCGGGAGACCGCCGGCCAGTCTTCCGAAGCAGCTGCTCGGGTTTGTGTCCCTGCAGCGGTAAGGGAGGTCCCCGGCGCTTAACACCCTTGTCCCTTGTTAGCAATCAGTGTTGTCACTTTTTTTTTTTCTGAATTTAGCCACTGATATGTCCGTTGTGGTATTTCCTTAAATTTGTGTTTCCCTAAAGAAGAAAGACACTGAGAATCCTCTCATGCACTTGTTCCCCATTGCTTGTGTTTTTAGTGAAGTGTTTGTTCAAACCCTTGCTCCATTTTTAGATGGACGTTTGTTTTCCAGAGGTGAGGTTTTAAGAATTCTTTGGATGTCTTGGATATAATGTCTGTTGTCTGACGTGTGCTTCGTAAACATGCTCCCCCAGTCCGTGGCTAGTCTTTTCTTGCCCTGAATGGGGTCTTCGGCAGGATGGATGTTTGTTTGTTTGATTGTTTTTTAAAGATTTTCTTTATTTGACAGAGAGGGAGCGTGTGCATGAGAACACAAGCAGGCAGAGAGGGAGGGAGAGGCAGCCCCCGCCGAGCAGGGAGCCCCACGCAGGACTCGATCCCAGGACCCTGGGACCATGACCTGAGCTGCAGGCAAATGCTGCACTGGCGGAGCCCCCCAGGTGCCATAGGATAGGTGTTTTTAATCTTAAAAAGTCTAACATCCATTTTTTCTTCCATAGATTGTACTTTTGGTTTTGTAACAAAACACATCATCAAACCCCAGGTTACACAGGCCCTAAGTTTTCTTCTAGAAACTTTACAGTTTTGAGGTTTACATTTATGTCTCTGATCCATTTGAGCAATTTTTGTGACAAGCATCCTTAGTCTGTGTCTAGATCCGTTTTTTAAAAAACTACATACAGATGTCCAGTTGCCGCGGCATCCCGTATCAAAGAGATGACGTGGGGCGCCTGGGGGGCTCAGTCAGGGAAACGACCGCCTTCAGCTCAGGCCCTGGTCCCAGGGCCCTGGGATCCAGCCCCGCGTTGGGGTCCCTCCTCGGAGGGAAGCCTGCTTCCCCCTCTCCCATCCCCCTGCTTGTGTTTCTTCTCTCGCTGTGTCTCTTTGTGAAATAAATAAAATCTTTTTAAAAAATAAAGAGACTATTTATCCAATGGATTACCTTTGCTCTTTGTCAAGGATTGGTTGATAATATTGGGCCAACTGTTGGGCTCTCTGTTCTGTTCCATTGATGACCTGGTCTGTTCCTTTACCAATATCACACTCTCTGGACTCCCACAGCCTCTTGGTGAGCTTTGGAGCTCGGTAATGTGAATCCTTCAACTTTGTGCTTCGCTATTGTGCGGAGTGTTCTAGGCCCTTGACTTTTTGTGTCAACGTTAGAATCATTTTGACCGTGTCTACAAAAAGGTTTGCTGGGATTTTGTTAGGACCGTGCTGGTTCAGTGGATCGCTTTTGGAAGAACTGACATCTTCAAAATATTGGCTCTTCCTATCCATGAACATGAACTATCTTTCCATTTGTTTAGAGCTTGTTGGGGATCTTTCGTCAAAGTTTACAGTTTCAGCATATGGAATATGTACATATTTTGTTAGACTTCTACCTGAGTATTTTACTTCTTGGGGTTCTGTTATAACTGGACTCCAGAGTCCAAGTGTTCATTGCTGGTGTATAGGAAAGCACTTGACTTATACAAATTGACCTTGTACTTTACAATCTGGCTGTACTTGCTTGTTAGTTCCAGGAGGTAGATAGATGATAGACAGACAGACAGATGTCTTCATGCACACATAGACTGATTTTTGACTGTGGAAATACAGCTGGAATGAATCTTCCTTGGCTATGGTCATTTTTATATATTGTTGGGTTTGATTTGACAATATTTTATGGATTATTTTTCTGCCTATATTCATGAAAGTTATTAGTTTGCAGTTTTATTTTATTTTTTAAATATCTTTATCATTTTGGCATTAGGGTAATGCCAGCCTTACAGAATGAATTAGGAAATATTCCCTCTGTTTCTCTTTTGCATGGGAGATTGTGGAGAATTTGTATCTTTTATCCTCTAAATATTTGGTAGATTTTACCAGGGAAGACATCTGGGTCTAGGGCTTTGAAAGCTATTAATTCTTTTATTTATTTATTTATTTGACAGACAGAGAGAGATCACAAGCAGGCAGAGAGACAGGCAGAGAGAGGGGGAAGCAAGCTCCCCGCTGAGCAGAGAGTCCGATGCGGGGCTCGATCCCAGGACCCCGAGATCATGACCTGAGCTGAAGGCAGAGGCTTAACCCATTGAGCCACCCAGGCACCCTGAGAGCTATTTGTTCTTGAATATTGTTTCAATATTTAAAATAGATTCAGGCCTCTTCAGGTTATCTATTTCTCCTTATGCGAGTTTTGGTAGTTTGTGCCTTTCAAGGAATTGGCCCATTTTATCTTCAGTTTTCAGATTTTTGGACATAGAGTTGTTCAGAGTTTACTTTTGTGATCTTTTTAATGCCCGTGGGGTGCACAGGGACGTCCCCTCTTCCATTTCTGAGTGTGGTCATTTGTGTCGTCACTTTTATTTTTTCTTGATCAGCCTGGCTATGGGTTTGTGGGTTTTATGGATCTTTGGAAAGAACCAGCTTTGTTTATGTAGATTTTTCCCTGTTGCTTTCCTGTTTTCCATTTCCTTGGTTTCTGCTCCCACTCATTTTCTTCTCCTTGCTTCAGTGTTAAATTGCTCCTCTCTTCCTACTTCCCTAACACAGACGCTTAGATTATTCATTTTATTTATTTTTAAAAAGATTTATTGATTTACTTATTGAAGGATTTTATGTATTTGAGAGAGAGAGAGGAAGTGCACCAGCAGGAGGAAGGGCAGAGGGAGAGAGAGAAGCAGACTCCTCGCTGCCTGTGAAGGCCGACGCGGGGCTCCGATCTCAGGACCCCGAGGTCATGACCTGAGCCCAAACCAAAGGTCAGACGCTCAACCGACTGAGCCCCCAGGCGCCCCCAGATTATTCATTTTGGATCTTCCTTCCTTTCTAACACGTACAGTTAACGCTCGTGCTTTCCCTCTGAGCACAGCCTTTGCTGCCTCCTACACGTTTTGATAATTTTCGTTTTCACTTCCATTTTGTCCGAAATACTTTAAGACTTCGTGAGCATGTGTGTTAGTTGGATGCATTGGGGGACTTTTCCAGTTACTGATTTCTAGCTGAATGTGACCATATTCTGGGACATATGTTACATGATTCCTGTTCCTTTAGACTGACCGCGGTGCACTTAACGGCCACGTTCCCGGCCTGCGAGAAAACCGCATATTCTGCTGCCGGGGGCCGGCACGCTCGCAAACTGGTTCTGGACAGATTGACCGATGGCGTTCTTCTGGCCGACTTCTCCATGCTGGTTTTCCAACTACACGATCTGTTACCGGGTGGAGAGCTGTGTGGACGTCTGTCTGTACCACGGTCTTGGACTCGCCTCTTTCCTTTGTGGGTCTGTCCACTTTGGCCTCCCAGACCGTGACGCTCCGCTCTCTGGGGACATGCGGGACCCCCTCCGTTCCTGGGCTTCCTTTCCTGGAGCACAGGATCGTGCAAACAGCGGATGACAGTGAGTCTGCCGATGGCACAGGGTGCCTGCCCCCCCGCTGCCCAGCCGCTCCGGCCTCACAGGGACCTATGCCAGTTTGTCTCGGCGGCATCGGGCTCGGCCGTGTGGCCTGCCCTGCCAGTGGGTGCGTGTGGGCTGGTGCTTTGAGAGCCAGCCTTCTCGGCCGAGGGAGAGGCCCGTCCTGCTAGGAGCTCTTCCTCCAGCCCAGGTCCTGACGTTGCTGCTGACCAAGAGAGAAACTGGCACCTGGAACTCAGGGCTGCGTCCCGAGCCTGGGCCGGGCAGGGGAGGGCAGGGAGTCGTGACTGTGGGCCGGGACCCCTGCCCGCCGCTGTGCACCGTCTCAGCGCTGCGCTCTGTGGTGCGTTCATGGCAGGAAACAGCAGGTGTGGATGGAGGCAAAGAGGTTTGGAAACCAGATGTTCCAGTGTGCGCCGACTGCTGCCATCGGTACGGAACGGTAAGAAGCAAGCAGGGAACAGTCCGATTTGCTACCACCACGGTCGGAAGCTGCTCTTCGTATCTCTAAGAACACAAGGTAAGACGGAGATGTTTCACTCCGCAGGGGCAAGTGGGCTCAGCCTGGCGGACAGAGGACGTCGCGCCAGTGCCCCCTTCCCCTCTGCTGGGGTGAGGGAGGCCGGCCAGCAAACCTCCTTGCGGGCGGAGTCCGGCAGGACAGGAGGCGGAGGGCACTGCTTGCCCAAGGAAGCCGCACGGGCCCTAGGTGACCGCCAGTGAGGCTGGAGGACAGGGCGTCTCTCTGGGTACTCCAGGGGCTTGGCCGGGGCTCGGGTCCTCCCTCAGCCAGGCCGCCGCAGAGCCCACGGGGCTCGGAGGGCTTGCGCAGCCAGCTTGGACGGACAGTGACCACGGAGGTCCAGGCTGGAGATGGCCTCCATGGGCAGGAATGATGCGGCGCCACAGGGACATTTCTGGAGTCTTTGGTGTGGCCGAGAGGCTGGTGGGGACAACAGGGCATACGGGAGGGAAACCGTGGTCTGGCGTCGGCTGCTCCGGGTGGCACAGCCCAGGCTCGGGCCACTCATCCTGGTTGGCCTGCGTCCTCAGATTCAACTCTGGAAGTCCCTGGTTGAGGCTTTGGGGCTGTTCCCAGGTTTCCCGAGTGTGGAGAGGGGAAGGCACATGTTTGAGACTCAGGGGTGTCGGCTCTGCTGCGTCCCCAGAACTGACTGCCTCCGACTGAGGAGATCACACACCCCCACTTTATTCATAGCGGGCTTGGTGAAAAGAAATACGAGCAGAGTGGGGGATCCCACACCCAAGCAGACGCTTTGAAGGTGCCGTGTCTCTTCCCATTCCCTAGCTCTCGGCGCTGAGAGTGGCCTGCATCGCTAGCGGCCCCCCACGGAGGAGGGCGTGTGGCGCAGGCCACAGCTGGCCCATGGTCTGCAGGTCACGGGCCCAGAAACGCCGTTCTGTGCTGTCAGGGCTGAGGTCCCAGGGCTGTTCATTACAGCAGCATCGCCTGCCCCAAGCTGACTGATACGGCTCGTGTCCTCATGGCCGACCTCCAGCCTGGCAAGTACAACGGGCCTCCTCTGCCCGCCACCCTCCCTCCCGTGGCCCCTTGCCGTGCGAGCGTTGTGCACACCCCCCTCTGCTGTCTCCCCAGGTGACCTACTTTAAACGAGGGGAGATGGAGAGAAAGGCGGGAGCCGGTGGGCCCCCTCGGGGTCTGGCTGTGAGGCAGGACAGCGCGGGGTGGGGGCAGTCCTCTCGGGACCCCACGGACCCCAGGGGCTCTCAGCATCCCGTTCTGTCGGCTTGGACGAATCCGTCCGATGTCTTCAGTTGGAGGCTTTGTGCTCCTATCGAATATATGTCTTTTCTGGTACTTTCCAGATCTGAGGGCTGCTCACATGCCGTTCCGAGCCCCAGCGAGGAGAGCGGCTGGGGTGTGTGTAGGTGAAGGGCCCATCACTCCGGGAGGGGCGGGACGCGGAAGAGCAAACCCTCGTCTGCACAGACAGTGTCAGAGGATCCACCACTGCTGAGCATGTGACATTTAAAAAATATTTGATCCGTGTTTTGGCTTCCAAAGCTGCTTGAGGGAGCTGCTCGTGTAATTACATCCAAATCAGGGTTAAATATAGTTCTCAGAGAGAGAGCGTATGATTTAAATTGCCTAATTATTTGGGGGAAAAATCTGTTCTTCAATAATTAAGAGAACGAGGATGTTTGGCTTGGTGTGGGGGAGGGGGGCTTTCGGGGACAGGGAGGAGCAACGGTGGGTATTTCTTGTCTTGGAGACCTGGAGGGGCTGCCTGGGGAGGGATCGTGTCTACACAGGCCTGGGGGCACGGTGGGGGTGCCCGGCAGGCGGGGCCCCCAGTGGTGGAGGGGCCCCCCCAGCTCCAGGGGTCCGTGGCCTGGCAGGAACCTGAAGCTGGCAGCGTGGGTGCTGAGCCGGGGGCCGCGGCCAAGCGGGGAGCAGAGCCAGATCCCCCGGCATATGGGAGCACCGGGCTGTGGCCAGACATGGTGGGAGGGGATCTGGCAGCCCCGAGAGCCAGCAGCCCGTTAATTAGGTGCTATTTCTTGAAAGTCACGTTGCAGGAGGGCGCAGATGGCAAGCTGCCCTCGGAGAAGATTCAGATTGTGGCGGGCCCTCCCTCCGGCCCAGGAAACGGGGCCGGGGTGCTGGGGCTGAGACACTGCAGGCCTACGTGGAGGCCGCCCCTCGGCCCGGGGTATGAGCTCGCGGACCCTGCAGAGCGGCCTGCAACCCTGTGGCCTCATCTGCAAAGAGGGGGTTACCTACCTTGCAGTCCGGGCTGAGTGTCCGCGTCGGCGAGCTCAGGCGGGAGTCGGTCCGGAGGCGGCTGCCGGCCGGGACTCAGCGCTGTGTCACTTCGGGCCAGCGGCCTCACTGGAGCCTTGGTTCCCCACCTGGAGACGCGACGGTGCGGGCAGCCCCACTGCTCCCTTAGCAAGGGTAGCGCTGTCTAGCGCTCGGCAGACACTCGGCTCTGCCGTCCCACAAATATTTACCCAGCACCTGCGAAGGGATGGGCACCCCTCCAGGTGCCAGTCTCCAGTCTCCCTCAGAGAATGCGCTGGAAAGACTCTGCTCCTCCGAGCGTGGGAACCTGACTCTGACGCGGGAACGGGTCATCGCGGGGAGGAGTCCAGGGGGTCTGCGGTGTGGAGGGGTCTGCAAAGGCCGCCCAGGGGCCGAGAAGGAGCTCTCCCTGCAGAGGAGAGCTCTGTGGGGGCCCGGCGGTGCGGGGAGGGAGCAGGGGCCGGGGGCTGGGATCCGCATGGCAGTTGAGGGGGTCTGGGAGGGGTCGTGAGGCCCCCTGAGGCCTCTGGGTGTTGTTCTCAGAACAGCAGGAAGCCCCGGGGGGCTTGGGGTGGGATCGCTGTGGCCCCGTCTGGGGTACATGGGGCCAGGGCGAAGCGGGGGCCGGAGCAGGGAGTGCCGTGTGCGCGTGAGCGTGTACCGTGTGGGCGCACGTGTGTCGGCGCGGTGCGTGCGTGCCGAACCTGCTTCCTGCTGCGGTGGGCAAGCGGCCCCGGGGCAGCCCAGGGTAGAGCGGGGAGGAGGCAGGGTTCGGGGGGGTCTGCAGGGCTGCGGGTGGACGGGAGCCTGAGGGACCTGCAGGTCTCCGCCGCGGGTGGCCCTGACAAAGAGCAGGTCCCTCGGCATCAGAAGCTGGACCTGTAGCCGGGGTGGGGGGCGGACAGCGGGGCAAACTGTGGTACTTGGGGCCCCAGCGGGCCCTGGGCCCCTGCCTGCGGGGTGCCGCCCGGAGATGCGGGGAGCGTGGCTCCAGCCGGGGCCGCCTGCAGGGCTCTCCCCACGCTGGCTCGGCCCCGGGACGGCGTGGGGGGCTCGTACGGGTTCTCGCTCTCGTGGTCCCCAGGATCGCCAGGTCGATCCACCTCCCAAGCCGAGCCGAGGACCCTGCCTGCTCGCCTGGGGGTGGAGGGCACCCAGGAGAGGCTGCGCCACAGAAGAGGAAAGCACCCCGGTCAGCGCTGCGTGCGGCCCACCCCGCGGCCCAGGGAGCTGGAGGGAGCACAGGCCTGGGGGTGGGCGGGCCTCCAGCTTGTGGCCAGAGGACCAGGTGGCTGGGGTGGTCGTGCGTGCGGGGAAGTCAGAGGTCGGAGAGCCTGGCCGACCGGACGGACATTTTGGACGCCGTAGGTGGCTGACATGAGGCCTCCTCTCTTCTGGCCCGAACTGCCCTTTTGACATGTTCACTCTCAGGGAAAGACGCCCCGGTGGGGACCCCCGGCCTCCGTCCCGCACTAGGCCAGCTCTGGTTCTTGTCCTTCTCACTGGCTCTGGACGGAGCCCACCAAGCATGTCCATCCCTGAGACCCCCACCACGGCTTGTGCCTCTCGCCTCGAAGGACAGTAAGGACCCCGTGGATGGAGCCGACCACACCAGACACGAGTCCGTCTCCTCCGCGGAGCTCCCTACCCTGGGCATTGGTCCAGAGCAACAGGCCCCCAGGTGTCACCTCCCAAGGGACTCTGATAGGGTGGCAGGGCCCCGGGGGCGGCAGGCAGCCCCTCCTCACGGCTCCCCAGGCAGTGTGTGCTGCCTGGACGTCTCGCCACTCTGAGCTGCTGATGGTTGCTTTGGGAAGGAAGGAGTCAGTGTGAACGTTTGTTGGTCAGCAAGTAGGGGCAGGGCGTGGAGGGAGGTGCCCCGGACCCTCCGCTTGGGGGCAGCCCTCGTAGAGGCTCTGTGGCTGTACCCCAAGTCTGGGTGGGGGCCCGGCCCTCTGGCTCCGAGCCCACAGGTCACGGACGCTGGAGAAGGGGGTGCACACCTTTCCTGGGCTCCTCCTGGTCACGTGACCCGAGGGTGGTGGGCTGTGTGACCCCTGGGCCCGCCCTCACACCTGCCACCGAGGACGCACGTGTCACCTCCGCCAGGGGACACGGCCATTGCTGGGAGGGGCCCGTGCTGGGTGTGCGGCTCCCGTGGGAGTGAGCTCGCAGCACGGCGATCCGCCTGCTCTGCGCTCCAGGCTGGCCGGAGCAGCCACGGCCGTGGCAGCGTGCGCCGGGCCCCATGGTGAGGCCGCCGGGCGGGCAGGCGCAGTCCCTCTGGAGCCCACATCTGTGTCTTCCACCATCCCGGCCGAGAAGACCCAGAAACCCACCCCCACCTCCTGCGTGTGCTGTCTGCGGGGGGGCTGCCCTCCTCCCCCGACCCCGCGGATCGCGGGTCGACACTGGGACAGTCCGCCCAAGCCACGGGGCGGGACGTCAAGGTCTGTGGCCCCGGGACATGGGATTGAGGTCTAGGCTGCAGTTCCAGTGTGGGGGCCACACACTCACTGCAGCCTCCCGCCTCCCCAGGGCTCTGCCCACCGCACACCGGGACCCCGGGTGTTACCTCCACGCCAAGCCCACGTCCAGGCTGGCCAGGTGGACCGGGTCCCCAGCCCAATGGTGCGAATGCTCACTTTGAATTCAGTACATTTTAAGTGGGGTTCCAGAACACCCTGATCTGTCCTTGTGTTGGTTCTAAAGCCTGGGCCTCCTGGTCCCTAGGAAAAGGTGCTGGTGGTAACCTCGTCTTCCCAGCCTCCCCGATTCACAGGAGAGAAGAGGGTGGACGGAGAGGCGGGGAGCCTCCTGGCTGGCTGGCTTGGGGCCCATTGTTAGGTCAGAGCACGTGCCCAGCTTCTGGCTTAGATACCCGTGGCTTTGATTGAATCCGGGCAGGAGTCCTTGACGGGGTTGTTAAACGCGGGAACGGGCCTGAGTTCATGGCTCCCTGTTGCCATCTCTTCTCTGGAAAGGCAAGGGCTGAGCTCCTGGTGGGGCCATGCAGGGCAGGGGACGGACACAGGGACCCTTCCTCGGGGAGGACAGGCCTGGAGAGCCATGGTGTGTGCATATCCCAAGCAGGCTCGGGGGCCGAGGCCACTTGCCCCAGACCCGGACCTCCCGAAGCTGGCTCACGGCTCGGGCCATGGTCACTTGGCGCACACGCTCCTGTGGCCCGGGGGCCGGCCCTGTGCTGCTGTGGGATGCCACCTCCAATGCCACAGGACAGCGACGGGGATACAGATGTTTCGGAAAGCTGTGCGGGGCTGGACAGAGCTGGCCCAGGAGGGTGGGAGCCTGGGGCGCACCGCAGAGGCTTTTAGGGAGGCCAGGCCTGCCGCCTGCCGAAGGAGGGTGACATGGGTGGCGCAGGCCAGAGTATTCGCACCTGGCCCAGAGAGGTTGGGTGGCCCAGCACACCTGTGCAGCCCCCAGGTAGGAACAGCACAGAGACTTCAAGAGCTGGCCGTGCCTGCTGGGAGGATGGGTCACTCGGGGTCGGTCCCTCTCGGGACCTCTGCTCCGGTGACGGCAGAGCTGTCTGCAGAGCCGGCGAGGCTGGCAAGGAGACTGGCAGCCGCTCCGCACACCTGGCCGGGACGAGCGGCGGGGGCTGGTGCATTACGGAGACTTGCCAAAGGTGTTGAGTTAGAAGCTAATTAAAAAGCTATCTGCAGTGTGACGCTATAAAAGAATCATAAAACCCCAATCTCATTTGTTCCGCTCAGCTTCCTTGCGTGCAGAACACCCCATAAAAGGCGGCGCGCTCCCATTGTCTGCGGGCGGCTTGCCAGGGCCCTGGCGAGGGACGCCCTGCCTCTGCAGGCTGGCGGCCTGCTCGGCCTCGCTGGGCCGGGCCCAGGGAGTGAGGGTGCTTGGGGGGGCCTGAAGGCGGGGAGCACGGGCCGGGAGGGTGTGCTGGCCCCAGGGAGACCCTTTACCCCTGTGTATTCCTCGGCCAACGCCGGAGTGCTCCCCATTTGTGGGGCGCCAGAGGAGGCTTTCTAGGGCTGAACCCCAATACGCAGGGCTCCCAGCCACGTGGGCCGGGCTGGGGAGGGAGCGCCTGGCACAGAGCACGGGCTCTCTGGCTGCCAGCAGGGCTGGGGATTACAGTTTAGAGCACTGCGTCCTGGGGGCCGCTGGCTCCCACCACGCCCCGAGTGTAAGGACAGGATGTGGTTGCTCCGAGGAGAAGCACCCCAGGACTTTGCCCTGGGCTGCAGGAGTTGGGTGTCTGAACCACTTCTCTGCTCCCAGGACAGACCTGGCTCCAAGGCCCGCGGAGGTTCCTGTGCAGCCCTGGGCCTGGCCCATGCCCCTCCCATCTCCGAGGACGGTGAGGGGACACGCTGGCTGTAGAGAGCACCCCAAGCGGGGTAGAGAGCACAGCCAGCGGCTAAGATTTACCATCTCCTGGCTGTTCCTGAGAAGCACCCCCGGTTGCCCTTGGGGTGGTCCTGCCCTGGGAGGCGGCATCCGGCGGTCCCGGGTCCGCTGACAGCCCGGCTCTTACCCTCATCCCTACCGAGGCACGACGCGTCTGCAAGGCAGGGGCTGGGGCGTGCGGCCGCTCTGCAGCTCTGGAGGACAAGGCGGGGCTGTGGGCAACGGCCAGCACCCAGGGCTTGCTGGACCTGCCGTCCCGCCCCGAGCTCGGCGCCACAAGCGGAGGAGCCGGCCGGCAGGCTGCCCTTTGACGCTGTCTTGGCACACATCAGGCCGATCCCTGCAGGCTGGGGGGCTGGGTGAGCGCAGGCAGGGGCCGTGTTATTAGCCGCACCCCCACCCTTGCGTCCCGGGAGGCTGGCTTGTTTGTCTTCTGGGGCAGCAACCGGCAAGGGGAGGCCCAGGCAGAAAGAGCCACGTCTGGAGAAGCGCTTCTTCACGGCCTGCTGTCCTGGATCCCGGACCGGAGGGTGGCCGGCATGCCTCCCACTCCCGGGGCTGCTTGGAGTTCCGGCTGGAACGGGGCAGCCGTCCTGGGGGCTGGGGGGCCGTGACTGGCGGGGTTCTGGGAGGGCTGTGAGGCGAGCGGCCTGCGGCGCTTGGGCAGACGGCAGAATCAAGGTCGCGCAGGTGTTTAGGGATCCCAGGGCAGGTGAGAGGCCCACACAGATGCCCGCAGAGGGAGGCAGGGGACTCGGGCAGGATGAGACATCGAGGCTGTGGCTAAGGAGCCCACCCTCCCAGTACCTGACCCAGAAGCTGAGGCTGGCTGTGACCTGTGCCAGCGGGCTTTGCCAGGACAGGCACTGGGACCCCAGGGTGGGGGGCCGGCAGGATCCCTGCCCACACTGGATCTGGGAAGAAGACGTCTTCTGAACAATGAGTCTGGGGTAGGAGACCCAGGAGGCCGGCGGGGGGTCCAGGCTCATTGTCACGTGGCCCGTGATCGCCCAGTAGCCCATGGGGCTTCCCTCCCAGAGCAGGAAGGAAAGGAGGCACTTCCCATAGCCCTGGAACACCCCAGGGAGGCGGGGAGAGTCTTTCTGGTGGGGTTTTCCCACCTGGCATCCCTGCGTCCCAGCAGGTATGAGGCCGTGGCAATGTGCTCCGAGGTCACTGGGCCGGGGAGCCCCGGCCTCCGTGATTGCCTGTCCTGGGCGCAGTGTGGTGGCTCTGACTCAGCGTCCCGGGCCAGCTCAGGGCTCACTGAGGGGCCGGCTCCTGGCTCTGTGTCTTTGGGGTGATTGGCCCTGTCCACTCGTCCTCTTCTCCCTGTCCTGGAGTCAGCCCCCCCGGCACCCCTGGGTGGGAGCTGGGGGCTGGGAGGGCCCACAGACCACCTCAGACATTCCCCCAGACTCACACGACTGAGCCGTGATCTGCCATCTCTTTCTGGAAGCCGGCTTTTGTTCTACTCAGCATCTGTGGTTTTCGATGGATTCTGAAACATTTAATAAATATTTGGCTTCCTGTTTCAAAATGTTCTGAGTTCCTTTTAGGTTTCCTTATGGAAAGAGACGGCGCTGTTTGCCGAAAAAGCTGACCCTCTCCTGAGTAAAAGGGACTTTCCTGCCTGTCAAACTTTGAACCGAAGGGACACTCTCTTCCTGCCTTTGGACTCGAGACAAGGCCTTAGCTCTTCCCGGGTCCTGCGATCGCTGGTGGCAGACGGGACCTGTCCTGTCTCCCTGGGGCACCCCGGCTGACTGAGCCACACTGTGGGCTCCCACCGGAAGCTGAGCATCGTTCTAACGAAGGAATGGGGTCCGGCGGAACGTGGCCGGACCGGCTGTTTCCCCCAGGCCCACCACACGGAGCTCTCGATGCCCCAGGGGGCGTAGGGAGTGAGCTGAGGGCGTCCGCGTGGGTGGGGCCACTGGTCCTGCCGGCCGCTCGGGGGGAGATGCTGGAGTCACCTGAGCAAATGCCTGGGAGGGGCCGTCCCAGAGCCTGGGCTGTGGGGAGGTCAAGGGCTGATCTGGGGGCGCACCGACCCCACTCTGGATCAGGGAGAGTGCGATAGGCTGCCTTGGAAGGGGAGGGAGCCCCATTTCAACAGGAAGCCCGTTGCTGGCTGGTATGTGGTGAGGGTGTGCAGAGGGGTCCGTCCCAGACTCTGGCCACCATTGTTTCCGGAGCCGGGACCCCGGTGGGGGAGGCTCAGCAGGAGGTGACGTAGCACAGGTGACAGGCGGGGGCAGCAAAGCTATGGGCCACCTAGCCTCTGGCCAGGCCAGGCCCGCAGGGACCCCGCTTGCAGGCCCACAGGGACCTGGCTTGCAGGCCCGCCGGGCACGCCCGCCCCCTACACCCTGTGCCCAGCTGGAGGCTGTCCTGGCTCAGCTCCTCAGTCCGCCGTTTACAGCCACTGATGGTGCAGGTGGCCCTGGCAAGGGCCGCATGTGCACACGGCCACGGCCGCCGCAGCTGGAGGGATGGCCTGGCAGCTCACGGGTAGCCTGTCCGGCAAGTGACTGTTTCCTTGAAAATGAGAACTCCTGATCGGGGCCAGGAGCAGATTATCAACAAAGATGCCCAGCGACTCTGGAGACTGTCCTGTCCTGACTCTTCTGACCATCAGGGTGGCAGGCGGGGTCACGGATGGGGGTTCTCAGGGAGCTTCCGAAGTCAGGTGGGCTCGGAGCCCCGCGGCCGTCTGTGTGGTCCCCCCCCCCCCCGCCCCGGGAGAGGGGCCATCTCTAGAGCGGTCCCCCGTTTGCCCGCATCCTCTCTGGGACCCCGGGCCCAGCATCAGAAGGAAGGAGGGCAGGACATGGGTCCTCCGGCCCCCAGGCTGCAGAGCAGCACACGTGTCCCCGACAGAGGCCACGCAGGCGAGTGTGGGCAGGGAGAGAAGACCCGACCAAGCCAATGAGCCAGCGCAGGACAGACAGGGAGAGGCCCTCGGAATCTCGGCTGACTCCTTCCCTTCCTCTGCACTCTGCGCCGTGGTCCCGGGGCCCTGCTGAGGGCCTGCTGGTTCTGCAGCTGTGACTCGAGGCCGGGGAGCTGCCATTTCAAGAACTCAAGAGTCTGGGGGGAGGCTTCTGGGGTGGGGGCAGGAGCGCGAGGGGTCTCCATCCTGGGGGCTGAAATGCAGCCACTGAGGGGTTAAAGAAGGAAGCGCCTTCAGGGCTGTGCTAAGAAATGATGTTCTGCTGTTTGACGTCATTTTAATTCCATTTCAAGAGCATTTAATCTCATTTGCCCGATGACTGATCCCTGGCTGTGGCTGAATTAGCAAGCGGCCCCTCCTTGGAGGGAAGTAGGACCCTTCTAACGGGGACATAGCGTCATCATGTCCTGCTGCGCCTTGCGGGGTGGGGGGGGGTTGGGGGGGTGGGGACGGTGCTGAGGACCTGACCCTTGCACTTGGCATTTACTCAGTCCTCGGAACATTCCAGAAGGGTGTGGGCCTGCGGTTTCTCCTTGCCTCATGCCCTGGACGGGACGCACCTGTTCCTGAGGCCCAGCACAAGACCCAGCCGTGCCTGGAGGCAGGTTCAGGGTCATGGCGATGGCGTGCGGTGGGGTCTGGGGGGCCAGGCCGTGTGGCTGCAGGGCAAGCAAGTTGGTGGGCTCAGAGCCTGTGGCTCCTTGTCACCTGAGCTGGAGGTGGACAGCTGCTTTGTTTCGGGGGAAACTGTGCCTCATGGGGTCACATGTCTCTCTCCATTGTCATCACCCTGGAGGCCTTGGGCAAGGGCATGGCCCCAAGAGGCCCCAGGCCTAGGGAGGAGAGAGGTGGCCATGACTTCCGGTTACGTTCTCCCCCTCCACCCACAGACGGTTTCCCTCCTGCTGGCAGCTCTGTTTTCCAGAAATTTCTGCTGGTCCCTGTAACCTCTTACTCTGGTCTGACTCAGCTGAGCTTTGGGGACTTGAGGGCAGGGCCAACGTCCAGGCCTGGGGCTGTGGGATCTGCGTGAGGACCACACGCCAGCCATGCAGGGCTCTGGGCGCTGTTTGCACAGAAGAGCTCCCTCTGGGCTGTGGATGGGTGCCGGGGCAGGTGGCCGGCAGCAGCTGTGGCCTCAGCACTCAGTGCCCGGCCTAAGGCCCAGGGAGAGTCGGGATGCTTGCTCTCTGCCACGGCGAGTCTCCCAACACCTGCGTGCCAGGGGGTGGCACACGCGTCTGACCCGGGGACTGGAGGAACGGTGTGGCCTGCCAGCTGGAGGTGTTCGGACGTTGGGCTGTATTCAGAATGATGGATCTTAATATTTCAGACTCCACAGGCATGGCCACTGAGGCTAACATTAGAGCTGACCTCAAACATCCATGCACCCGGTGGTGCTCTAGGCCCTCCTTGCTGTCGGCTTAGGGAGGCGGGGCCTGAACAAGCCAGGAAGACATGCTCAGGTGTGTGGGGAAGGGAGGCCGGTCAGGCTCTCCCACTGGATGGGAACAAGGGAGCTCAGGCTTCAGGGATGCGCACAGCCCACGTCTCCTGCCCAAGACTGCAGCACTAAGGGTTTTGTCCATTTGTCTATCATCTATCAACCAGACCAACTTTCTTTTCTCCCTCCCTCCCTCCGTTCCTTCCTTCCTTCCTTCCTTCCATTCCATTCCATTCCACCCATTCACTGGCTACTCCATCCATCCATCCATCCATCCAACATTTATTTGGATCCTGCTGCTTTTTAGAAGCCCAGGCCCAGTGACAATTCAGCGCCCATAGCATCCTGAATTGTGTGATAAAGGGTAGTTTTGGGGTCGGTGAGGGGTGGGGTGAGGCAGCTCAGAGGAGGCTCCTGACCCCACTGGCCAATAACAACACTCCTTTCCAATAAGCCACACACAGAATGTGTCAGTAGACCCAGTACAATGTCAATCCCTTGTAAGGCCTTTTAGGAGGCTGAGATTTAGAAGCTAAACCATCATCCTTCGCTAGACCCCTCATCCGGGTCTGGAAAATAGACTTCGTGCACATCTAGGAATTTCTTACAAGGTTCCTGGAAGTTCTGACACCGGAGCTGCGTCTGCAGAGGTAGGAGGAAGCAGGATGTGTGGCCCCCACATTACTGATAATTTCAACGAAAACTCTGTGCATCAGCCCAGGTGCATGGCTGTGAGATCCATTAGGCCAAATAGCGAAGTGCAAGTTCAGACAGTGCTGAGCTGCCTTCTGAGCTCTGCTCCGCTGTCAGCGGGGTGACCCTGAGCGACGCGACCTCTTTCAGCCTTGGCTTCGTCCTGGGCCGAGCGCAGACACTCATTCCGGCTTGCGGGTGGCAGGGCCCACCAGGTGCTTGTACATGGCGGGTGTCAGAGGCCCTCTCTGCCCGGACCCCGGTCTGGGGCCGCGCCTTAGGTGTCAGGAGAGTGGGACTGAGGTGCCACATCCTCCGGGTGGCTGGGTGACTGGCCAAGCAGAGGTCGGCAGGCAGGGAGGCTCAGGGAGGCCCGGGAGGGGGAGCGGCTCTCCCGTTATTGGATTATCTCATTTGCAAACAATAAATGTCAACAGCGGGAGACCTTGTCAGATCCCTTCCAGGATGCAAATGTAGCCTTTCTCTGCCTCTGCCCTTTATTAAAACAACCACCCCAGCCATGCGGATAAACAAGACAATTAAATGTAAATGATGTCATCTCCCTCCTTCATTCCCATTAATGAGGCGCCCGGGCCCTGGCAGGCGATGGCGGGAAGCCGGAGATGCCCAATCCGATTAAAACACGACCAAGAGGCAAAACTGACCTTTCGCTTTTAACGACTGACCCGGCCCTGGGAGCTGGTGTGACAGCTGGGACCAGCACCCCCCCGCCCCACCCCGTTCTTACAGTAATTATTCCTAAGTAGGGAATATTCACTGTTGCCCCAGATGAGACAACCTCAGGGCTGACAGTGCCCCACGGACAGGCCCCTGGTCCCCACGCAGCACCAGCTCGAGTCCGGGCCCAGGCCGGGGGTGGGGGGGCCCACAGGTGCCGTGCGGGCAGGAGGACACGTCGTGGGTTTGAGCAGGAGGTCTCGGGTCTGGAGGACGAGGGACAGGTGGGAGCCAGCCGGCAGGGGGCGGGGGACAGAGGGCAGGCCCTGGTGCTGACCAGTCCCTGAGCACCTGAAGCCCATCCTGTCCCTGTGCCTTTGTGGGGGAGAGAGTACCACGGACCACGATTGTCACCAAAATGGCCATTGCTGCCGCGGAACCAGGACCACCCCCGTGGCCACTGGGGCCGTCCCCACTACTACTGTTTTGACTGTCCCCTCCCCCGCTCTCACTGGGACTGTCCCCTCCCCCACATCTGTTGTCCCCACCACTTTTGCCACCACCGTATTCCAGGGCCACACTGAGTGTTCTGCAGCTCATGCCCCGGGGCCTTCTGAGCCCAGACGCAGCCTGGTGTTCCTCCCAGGCTGCTGGCAGGGCCCGCGGGTGGCTGGGGTGGCGCGGTGACCTCACGGAGGCAGGAGGGAGCCGCCGGCTGTTCAGCAACAGAGCGCGGAGCTGGTCCGGGGAGCTGGGCCTGGGCCTTCCTGGGGATCCCGATGCCCCTGACCTGGGCCCCGGGGGAGGGGAGCCTTCACCTCCGATGGGTCCCGCGGGGCCGAGTGAGGCGTGCTGGGGGAGCCCCGTCCTGGGGCCCGGGGGCCTGGCCAGGGAGCCGCCTCTCTCTGCAGTGGAGAAACACACGTGGCTCGGAACCATCGTCCGAAAACTCCAAGCACGTCCGCCGTGTGGCGGGTGTCCCCGGCGCGTCCCAGGAGCTCATTTTCTCCCGTGTCTCGGGGCTCTGCCTGGGGCGGGTGGGCCCCCGCGGGCTGCAGGCCCCATCCCCCGCCTGGAGACGCGCCACGCGTGCCCCCGTGGGTGTGCCCGCGTGGGTGTGCGTGTGCTCTGCGCACACGTGTGCTCCCCGGCGCCTGTGCCCGCCCAGGCCTGACTGCGCGGTGGACCCAGTGGCTTCAGTGGTTTTACTGCCGGTGGCAGAGGGGAGAGAGCTGGGGCGCCTTCCGGAAACTTCTGACAGGACCCGGGCCGCAGCGGGGTCTGTTTCTTGGGGAAAAATCAGCCACCAGCGTCTCCGTGGGAAGTGGGCGAAGGGGGTCGGCAGCCTGTGCCCAGCGGGACCCGATTCTTCCCTCCCGGCCCCCCTCCCTCCGGAGAGAGAGCTGGCACCCTGCTGAGCCGGCCTGGTCTGGGGTCAGGGCGCAGACTCGGGGCCCAACCCCCCAGTCCGTCTCGGGCCAGCTGTGTGACCGGAGACTCGTCATGCGACCTCTCTGAGCGGCTGTTGGCTCGTCTGTAAGAAGCTGAAACGGCCGCGGCCCCTGGCGAGGCTGGCCTGAGGGTCGTGTGCTCAGGACAAGGCGCTCGGCGAGCCTTCCTGCTGTGACATTATCGTGGACGCACGGTCCGGAGTCTGAGCCGCTGGCATTAAACGCGCAGTCCGTCAAGCCTTCCCGGTGGTCCGGCAGCTCCAGCAGCTGCGGGAGGAGCGGGCGCGTGGACTGTGGGTGTTGATGAGGAAGCTGGAGCTGGCCGTCCCCAGCCTCCTGTCCCCCAGGAGCACCGTCCGCGTCCCGTCCTGCAGCCTACACCGCGGCCCCAGGATCGTTTGGTGGCCGGACCCTGAACCCCCAGGCAGGCTGTGGTTCCTCCCGGTGCTTGCCCCAATGGCCAGCGGCCAGCCGAGCGCGACCGGGAGGCGGTGTGGGGGAGGTGGGGCTGCCAGCCCTTACTGGAGCGTCTGGGGTGCGCGCGGTGGGCCAGCGCTCAGGCTGGGAGAGCCATTGGGGGATGCGTCGCTAGGGGGGGTCCTGCAGACCGCGGACCAGGAGTAGAGTCTCTGGGCCCCAAGCACCTTTGGTTGGTCTCTCTGCTACCCGAGGCTCCAGGAGGAGGTGCCGGCCTGGGAAGGCTAGGGCCTAAGGCAGCAGCTTGCCGGCTTGTCCCCTGCTCCGTGCTGGCAGGAGGGCAAGAACACCACAGTCCAGATATGGCTGTGGGTCTAAAGCGGGCTGGGGGCCTTTCCTGGGACCCTTCGCAGGTGTGTCAGTCTCTCGGCAAAGGACCACAGACTGGGGGCAGGGGGCTGCTGACAGCAAAGAAGGCTATCCTGTCCAGATCTGAGAGCTGGGAGTCCATGGTCAAGGAGCCTCTGGGCTGGTTCCTCCTGGAGACTCAGGGAGGACACATTCCCTCATCTCTCAGGGTTCCTGGGGCTACCGGCTTGTATGTGCCGCACTGGGTCTCTGCTTCTGAAGCCCCCCGTCCCCCTGCTGTGACCTTTCCCTGGGTGTCTGTGACCTGACCTCCCTGTCTCAGGCGCATGGATCAGGTCTGCCCCAGTGACCTCACCGGAATGTAATCACCCTGTAAAGACCTTGCCTCCAAATACAGTCACCTTCTGGTGCTGGGGGTCACAGCGGGTGAGTGTGGGGACCCAGATCAGCCCAGGACCCCAAGGACCCAGAGGGTTGGCCCTGGAGGGGAGGGAGTCACTGGAGCTGGGGTGGCCCTCCTCCGAAGGGCCCCTCCTGGGTCCCACTGCACCCTATGCTCGGCCCGGGGTGGGGCTCCAGCTGCAGCTGGCCTCGCACGGCCCTGGACACCTGGCTGGAGGCAGGGGCCGCAGAGACTGTCCTGCCCCGGGGCCACTGTAGGGCCACCTGGGGATGCCCGGGACATGCAGCCCACCAGCTGGGGAAGGGATGAGCTTGGCGTGGAGTTGTACACCCAGGCTCAGCCCGGAAATCTGCTCCGCTCAGAGTGGCCACACCGTGCCGAGGTCTGGCCGGCTCGTTGCCCGGTGCCCGGGCAAATACAGCCCTGCCCAAGCATGGCCTCCTCGCAGCCAGGCCTCAGGGCCCCTCTACAAGTGGAGGTGGGAGTGACGGGGGAACCCCAACTTCCCCGGATCTGGGGACGGCCCCACAGCCCAGCCCACGGCCCAGAACCCTTCTCCCCTCCCCTCTGACCCTGCCCTTCTGAGCAGGCCGTGGGCAGGGGCTGCCGTCTTTACCGGGGACAAGCCTGGCACCTGGTGTGCGTGTCCTCCAGCGCACAGGCCGTTCCTCTGGGCACCAGGGCTGGAACCTGCATGTGGGCATCAGCGTCCCAGAGTGACAGGTGGTCTGGCCGTGCGTGCCACAAGCCCTTTGCACCTGTCAAGGGCATGTGTTATGTGTGTACTTAGCCAACACTCTCACTTCGTCCCTGATTCCTGGGCTCCTGGCCGGCCCCCAGCTCCCTGCTCCCATGCCAACTTACATGTCCCCTCCCTAAAGGGCCTTCCCCACCCACCCCATCCCCCTGGGTAACTCCATGGAGCTCCTGCTTTGGCTGGGACCACAGAAGGAGTCTGGGGTCTGGGATGGGAAGAGGGGTCCTTGGAGGCCAAGGCATGGGAGCGTGAGGCCCTGGTTTGTGCTGAGTGTGGGGCGGGGGGCTGTGCCTGGAAGTGCACGGGGAGACCCCAGCCTGCTTCTGGAGGGGACATTGGCCTTGGCCTGGACAAGCTAAGCACTTCTGGCTACACGGGGTGGTCCATGATAGGTCTTGGGACCAAGCCTCATGTGCCTCACATGGGGACAGAGACACTGGCCACTCAGCAGAAGGGCCATTCACCTGTCTGGATGCCCGGGGGGTGGCGTGAGGCCGGACAGCTGGGAGCAGCTGTGCCTGAATCCCAGAGGACGTTCCTAGAGCATCTCCCATCCATTTCTCTTTCATAAAAGGCAGGCATGTGTCTGGACCTTAGGCCCAAAGGCCTTCCTTCGGACCCAGAGGCTGGGATTTGCACCCTGAGTGAAGTTGCTGGTTCAGACCCCTGGTTCAGACCGTCTGTGGGTGCCCCTGTAGAGGGGAGGCTGTGTGGCCCAGCACCGCAGAGATGGCAGTGTTGGCCCAAGACTCGGGTCCATGGCCCTGAGTCTGAGCTCCTCAGATGCAGATCCTGATAGGCTCCCTGCAAGAAGGACTTAGGAAGAAGGTTCTGGAAGCACCTGTAAGGAGATTGGAAGTGGGTGGGCAGGGGGAAGCCCAGCAGAAGAGCGGCCCCCAGGAGGTCCAGGAACATAACCCCAGGGCAACGAGGGGGCATTAGCCTCTGGAGTGTCCTGGCCAGGGAGAGGCCGGGTTGCTGGCAGACTGAGACCACATCCTCCAGGGACCCTGGGGTCTGTCCTGGAGCTCCCCAGCTGGGATCCCAGGGCACATGAATGCCCTCGGGGGTCCTCGGTTGGCTCATCTCTGAAGGGTGGTGGTGACCGGGGCTCCCCAGGGCGTGGGCAGCACCGAGACCCGGTGGCAGGCTGAGGTTTGCAGCTGCACCGTGAGACCCATGGCAGGAGGGACACGGTCTCAGGGACACTAGGGGGCCACAGGGTGCTGGCTGGGGGCAGGAGGCTGCTGGGGCGCTGAGCGGAGGTGGGGGTCAAAGCTGGAACCCCACCCCTGGGTGCTCGGCAGTCTGAGCAGGGCAGGGTGGGGTGAGGGGGCTGCCCTCTCCACCCTGGGGAACCTGCGCTGGGTGGTCCCCGACACCGACCCTGGCAGATACCCCTGGCCCGACACCTCGATTTTCCATGTTGTCCCCTCCCTGGCTTCCTGGCCGCTCCACCCACCTCCTCCCGTCCTTCCTCGGGCCTATCGGGGCTGGGCCTGTTTATCCAGCTGGGCGAGAGGAAACGGTCCCAGAGCAGCCATTAATCAGGCGTGGAAGCTGGAAGTCGCCCGAAGGCTGGGATTGCTCTGGGGAGAGGCCAGGGCGGATGGACCGTGAGGCTTCTGGTGACCGCGGCGCGGCCTGGGGACGAGGCTGACGAGTGCAGTCAAGGACGCTCCCCCACCCTGGGCCAACCTTCTGGAGCAACTCTCCCTTGCAGCCCTGGGAGCCACGTGGGCGCTGGAGGGACACTGAGCAGGCGGGAGGGGGTGTATCCCCCCGAGGGGGAGTAGCGGGCAGGACCCGAGCCCGCCTGTGTGTCCCCAGACATCAGCTGGGACATCTGAGTGGGCCATGTGAGGGACGACGCTTTGGGGTGGCGGTGCTCTGAGCAGAAAGCCCAGAGCAGGGGCCTGGGGACTGACAGGCACATGGTCTAGGGCTCAGGGTAAGTCTTCAGGGAAACAGCAGATCCCACAAAGAGCGGCAGGTCGCTGTTACCCACGGCCGTGGACCCACCAGGAACTGATCACTGCTGGCCGTGAGGTCCTCCTGCCTGGATACGCCACCCTGTGACTCTGCCCACTGGCTGGTCCTTCCTGTCATCTGGCGCAAGGGCACCTGGTCACTCAGTGGACGGGACCCCACAGCCAGGCAGGCCACACCCTGCCACACCCCCCCGCTCCTGCCCCACCGAGCTGCGGGCATCTCTGCAGCTGGCCAGCCTCTTGCCCAGGGCACAGGGCCCTGCACGATCACAGTGCCATCAGAGTCCCCACCCTGCGGGACACTTCGGAAAGGCAGAAACTGTCATCGCCAATTGTTGGTAATGAGACGGTAAAGACAGATGGTCTGTGTTGGCAAAACACCGTCGAGAAAGTGGGTTATTCTCATCAGAGTAGAGGCAATTTGCTACCTGTCGGATGACATTCCATCACCTGCCTCGTTGGGGAAAGGCCGCCCTGGTGGGGGAGGGTCCGGCATTTAAGAGCATGTTTGGTGGCTCTGGCTGGAGAGGCCAGGGTTCCCCCACACCCCACATGTGCCTTCTCATCCCCCAGCAGGTGGGTCTCCTCTGTGCCCCCCCCCCCCGGGCTGTGGTGGTCCAGCTCCCTCACCTGGGGGCTCTCGGGCACCCTCTAGTCCCGGGAACTGCACTGATGCCAGGCCTCTGAGAAGACGTCTCACCCTCCTAGATGCCCCAGTGGCCTATGGGGTTGGAGGGCTGGCAGGAGTCCCGCTGTGGGGCACTTGGGAGGTGCGACGGTCACCACAGCAGCAGGCCCCCCACTGCCCAGGGCTGCAGCGATGGTGTGCCCGATGGGCATCCTGCCTGTGCACAGGCAGCCCGGGGGTGAGGAGTTCATGGTGTTCTGGGGCTGCTGCCGACGTCTGCCTGGCCCCCTGAGCCTTTCCCATGAACCATCCCAGGCACGAGAGGAATGGAAGCCGTGCAGGGCAGGGGCTGGACCAGGGGCTGCACAGGGACCAGGGCAGGCGAGCACCTCCCCAGCAGTGGGGTGGGGCTGGTTCTCCATCCTCGGTGCCAGGCCCAGGATGCTGCATCCTGGCCACTTGGAAGCTCTGGGCCAGCCTCAGTGTCTGGCAGGGGGGAGAGGGAAGGCAGCCGTGGCCATGGCAGTGGCTGGGTTCCACTTTGTGCCCATCCCTCCCTGTGACCCAGCTCCACAGGAAGCTTGTACTTCTGGGCCCAACAGCCCATGTGATTCATGAGAGGGAGAGTGTGGAGAGGGGAAGGAAGTGGCCTGGTGCTCCCAGGTGGGTCCAGACACTTCTCACTGTTGGGGTAGCAGTTCTGTACCCTTTCCTTTGTTCCTCTTTCTTACTCTGTCCTTCCTAAAGGTAACAAGCAGCCTGAAGCCCTCTTGCTTGCTGTACTCGGATGAGGGCTGGGCAAGGATCCCCCTACAGAGGCCCAGAGAAATAGACAGACTGATGGACGGGGGAGAGCCCCCACAGAAGTGCCTTGGGAGCTCAGATGGGGGCGGTTAAGAGCATCCCGGGTAAAGGAACAGTGAGTGCAAAGGTCCTGAGGTGGGAGGGAGCCTGGTAAGGGCCAGGGCTGAAGACCGCTGGTGTAGTTACAGGGTAGAAGGGGCCACGGGACAGTGAGAGGAGGCTCCGGGGTGCGACGGCACCCACGTGCAACCAACACGCTTCTAGCCAACCCATGGTTCCTGGGGGTCTTTCTCGGGAAATGAAATCTATAGTGAACTAAGTTACAATGAAACACAAATCAAAAATCACGAGACACAGCGAAAGCTGTGCTGAGGGGAAATTCACAGTCAAATCCATACATTGGAAAAGAGGAAGTCTCAAGTCAGTAATCAAAACTCCTACCTCAAAAGTCTAGGAAAAAGAAGAGCAAAACAAGAAGGAGGGAAATCATAAAGAATAGAACTAAATAAACTGAAAACAGAAAAAAAAATAGAGAAAACCAATGAAACAAAGAGCTTGTTCTTTGAAAAGATTAAGAAAATGGACGACCCTCGAGTAAGAGCAACAAACTAAGAGAGAGGACACAGCATGGCAAGACCGGGAACAAAGCAGGGACGCCATCCCAGACTGCAGACGGCAACAGAGAGTAGAGGAATGGCATGAACAACTCCACATACAAAATTTGTCAAATTTGGGTGCAATAGACTACTTCCTAAAAAAAAAAATTACTACAGTTCACCCAATATGAACTCGATCATTTGAGTAGTCCTACAACGATTACAAAAATTGTATTAATAAACCTCCCCAAATCTCTAAGTCCATGTGGTTTCCTTGGAGAATTAACCAAAGGATTAAAGAACAGTTGGCTTCAATTCTGTAAAATCTTTTCTAGGAAACAGATAATTTCCAATTTATTCTACAAAGCTAGTATTACTCTGATACTAAAACTAAAGTCGGTAAAAAAAAAACAAAACAAAAACAAACCACAAGTGTGTATCCCCTTTATATATAGACACAAAATCGTTAACAAAATGCTGGGGAAGAGGAGTCAGCAAAATATAAAAAGAATGACACCCCATGACCAAACGGGATGCAGAGCTGGTTTCGTATCTGCAAGTGATACGAAGTGTGATCCACTGTCTCAACAGGCTAGAGGAGAAAAATCATACGCCGATATCAATCTAGGAAGGAAAATCAGTTGACAAAATTCAACACCCATGCACGATAAGCTCTTAGCAAAACGGGAATGAGGGGAACTTTCTTACCTTACATTTACAGAAAAACTACAGCTACCATTATACTTAATGTTATAAGTAAGTAGGTAGTTGATACTAAATTCTTCTCTTCAAGGTCAGGAGCAAGCACGTCAAGGGTGTCCGCACTCACCACTTGACTCACTACTGTGCTAGAGTTCCATCTGTCTCGTCTTGCAAGGAGGCAAGAAAAGGAAATAAATGGCAAACGGATCTCCTGGAAGAAACAAAGCTACGCTTGCTTGCGGACGGGGTTACTGCTTCTACAGACCCCCCCGGGAATCTACAAAATCTCCTGGAACTCGCACAGGAATTCAGCGAGATCGCAGTGTACACGGTAAACGCACGGAGAGCCGTGGTTGGTGTATCACAGCAGTGAACATGTGAAGTGAGACACACCGCCATTTAATCACGCCAGCTGCGATCTGCGCAGGCGTCAGCCCGGCAGCACAGCACACGACGAGCACGCAGGACTTGGGCTGCTGAGCGACGTCTAGGAAGGTCTCGGTGAACGGAGAGAGCCGCTGCGTTCACCGGTCGGAAGAGTTAGTTCGTTCTCCCCCTCCAGAGAGGAAAGTTTAACTGAATCTTATCAAAAGCCAAGCAAGAGTCTGTGTGTGTGCTACAGATGACACAGTTGTAAAAGACACATGAAAACACAAAGGAACCAGAACCCCCGAAATGACTTTGGGAAAGAGAGGAGTGGACGAATCCGCCTGCTGTATTTCGGGACTTCTTAGACGGCCACGTTCATGAAGACAGTAGTGCCGGCAGAGAGGGGGACAGGCGGACCCATCAGTGCAGCGGAGCCGAGAGCCCAGAAGCAGACCCACTCCCACGTGCTCGGCTGATTTTGACAGAAGAACAAACGCATTTCAGGGAGGGGATTCACACCGACGTCGCCGGAGCCATCGGACCCCCACAGGAGAACCAGGTAAGGCGAGTGAGCGCGCAGGGGACTAGGGAACCCCTCTGTGATCGTCCAGGCTCCCCCCGCCTCTGCCCCTCCGGAGATAGAGGCCGGTCCCACCCCCATCCCTGCTGGGGTGTATGGCGGGGGGCTATGGGGCCCCCTGGGTGTGTAACCAAGACGTGCCGGCAGTTCTCAGGGTCACACTCGTTGCGTGTCCCAGCATCACCCTGGCTGGAAGGAAGGAGGTGCAGAAAGAGGGGGCGGCAGCCCTTCCTCACCCGCGGCGGGCCCCCAGCCTCGGGCACACAGCAGTGGGGCCGTAGAACAAGGCCCAGACAGCCCGGCGTGGGGCTGCCCCTCCCCACACACCCGACCCTTCAATGTCCAATAAGGCGCTGCTTCCCCGTGGCTTGGGGGGCCGGAGGGGGCAGGGGTGATGTGCACGAGGGCTACCAGCTGCTGACACCCAGTCTCGGAGCCTCTGCAGACCCTGACTCTTCTCCGGTCTCCCCTGCTCGCCCAGACCCGGCTGGGAGTGGACCTTCCTGTGGGCCACGCGCATGAAGGCAGCGGAACGGTGGCCCAGGGTCGGGGGGAGGTCCCGGCTGCCTGCGGGCGGCCCGCCTCGCCCGCTGGCCCCCTGCCCGTGCAGCCCCGGCCACTGGGGGCCCCTCGCTGCTGTAGAACAGCCTGGCCGCGCTACGGCACCAACCTCGGACTGTTTAATTGCAGTGGTCTATCAAGGGCTTAAATTAAAAATCAAATACTCAAAGCGCCAGTGCCTTTTAGAGGACTAAAATTAAAACCTAATTGAATTTTCCTAGGGAAAAATATCTTGCAGAAATTTAATTAAGGCAGTAAAAGACTGGGTTTTTAAAAATAGATATATATGGTTTTTAATTCAAGGTTATTTGCAAAGCAAATTGAAAAATAAAAAGAACCCGCTCGGATGAGGAGATGGGAGCTTGACAAAGAGGAGGCTGGCGGGGTCCCTGAGCGCGAGCGCGGCCCCGTGGGGCCTGGACGCGCCAGGACAGTCTGTGCGCAGCGGCCTGGCCCCCTGGCCCCGGGGCACCTGGCCAGCGACCCTCGGCGGGAGACGGCCCCTGTGGCCCTGTGTTCAGGGGCCGGCCTGGGAACCAGAGATTCCGCTGTGTGTCCGGCTCTTCGAGGTACAGATGCGAAGGGGCATCCCTGGGACAGCAGCATGGGCCCCCCTCACCGCCCCCTGCCCCAGCCCAACCACACACCTCCCCCCGCTGAAGACGGGCCAGGTCTCCATGCTTCTTCCTTCTCTCCGGGACAGTGGTTTTTGGAAAAACTAGAAGTCTGCACAGCGAACCGGCTGTCACCCCCTGGTCCCAGCATCGGGCTCTGGGCCCCAGCCTGTCTCCCAGCAGGTGCCCCGGCCTGCACAGCGGTACCCACGCTCAGTCCTGCCGCCACCGTCTGTGAGTCTGAGGGCGGCCTTCCCCACCCCAGCTTTGGTCTGCGTGTTGACGGCACCACACAAGCACCAAAGGGTTGGGTAGGCAGGGTCGGCTGGCCGTGGGGCCCCGGGGCCAGGGAGTGGGACAAGGGTGCCCCAAGGAGGCCAGGCCTCCAAGGAAAGGGCCCCTGGGACAGAGAGCTCACTGGCTTACAGCCTTGCTCCCTCCCCTCTGCCTTCCCGCCTGGCTGGATGCCCACCCCACGAGAGGGCCTCCTACCTTAACCCGTCCTTCCTGGTGTCTAGCACTGGGGCGGGGTCCGCCTTGGTCCCTGCTGGGGGCAGCCGGGCCCGTCTTCGAGGACTCAGACTTGCCTCGCCAGCCTCCCCTCCACGTGCCTCGTGGTTGTAGGCCGGGGCCTGGTCTCCACCAAGGGGTTGGAACTGGGGATGGTAGTGAGTGCCCTGTGCCCGAGAGGGACAGCAGAGGGCTCTTGGATGGCCCATTCCGGCCTGGCTGCTGCGGACCAGGAAGCCCTGCCCTGTCCTTGGGACTGGCCAAGGGCGCCTCATGTCCGCAGAGCCGTGGGATGAGAGGTCGTGCGTGCACCTGCCGTGGGGAAGCCGCCCCCTGCCCGCTGTGGGCCGGCCCGCAGGCTGTGGGCAGAAGGAAGAGGGACTGGGGGACCGGCCCACGGAATGACGGGGGCGGGGCGGGGCGCCAGGAGGACGTGTGGGCCTGTGCTTGGGGTCACTGGCCGCCTGCCCAGCCCAGGCCACCTGCCAGGCCTCCCTTTGGAACTGCCCTCCGGGTGGGAAACTCAGAGTTAGTTCTGGCCTGGGGCTCTGCTGGGGCCTCTGCTCCCGGCCTGGCCCGGCACGGCCTGCACCCCCGCCCCTTGTTGGAGGAGCAGCTGCTGTGCCGGCGAGACTCCGAGAGAGAGAGAGAGAGAGAGACAGAGAGAGAGAGACAGAGACAGAGACAGAGACAGAGAGACAGAGACAGAGAGAGAGAGAGAGAGGGAGAGAGGAGGCTGCCGACGCCCCGGGGCTCCCCGCCCGCTGCCTGTCCCCCCTTCCTCCTCCCAGACCCTCAGGACCAGAAAGCTCTTCATTTCCCCACCGACTGTGATGTTTCTGGTAATTAAAGCATTTTCACAGTTTTGTTGGTGATCCGGCCTGGTGTGTGGGCAGGAGGAATCCAGGAGCCTTTGCTGCTTATTTATTGAAGGAGCCGTGGGGGCGCCTGGGTGGCTCAGTGGGGTGAGCCTCTGCCTTCGGCTCAGGTCATGATCCTGGGTCGAGCTCGGGTCGGGCTTCCTGCTCAGTGGGGTTCAGCTTCTCCCTCTCTCTCTACCGCTCCCCCTGCTATGCTCCCTCTCTTGCTCTCTGTCAAATAAAATAAAATCTTTAAAAAAAGAAAAGAAAAAGGAGCGAATCACTGACTCTGTGCCAGGCTGGTTCTGCCCCCCTTAGCGCCTGTCAGGGAACACGTTTCCAGGGAGGATGGTGAGGAGCAGTTTCTGGGGGACCCCGGCCGTCATCAGCTCCCATCCTGGGCCTGGAGGAGATTCGAGAGGCAGGGGTGAGGGCGGGCGAGGGCGGGCTGGAGGATCAGCCTTAAGAGTAGTCCCAGCTTCGAGGAAGAGAGGTGCGCATGCCTCTCCTCACGGGGGGGTGCCAGTGTCGCTGGGCACCTACTATGGGCCGGCCCTGTGCTGGGTGCAGCCAGTAGCTGCAAGAGCCTGCTGGTCTCCGCCCGCACAGGGTGGCCGGAGAGGAGGAGGGGACCCCAGAGGAGGGACCCCAGAGGAGGACACTGAGCAGGTGGCTGCAGGAAGAGCCTTCCAGGCAGAGGTGCAGCCTGAGCCAAGGGTCTGGGGCCGAAGGACTGGGGGTGGCGCTTGGCTGTCTGGCCGGAATGGGAGACGGAAGTGGGATGCAGGACGAGGGGGCTCAGGAGGGCTTGTGGGCCCGGGGATGGGGGCTCTGGGGTCACCTCCCTGGCCACAGTCACAGAGTGGCCACCATGGGCAGGTCTCAGGACAGCTGTGACAAACGGAGGGGCTTTGGGGCCTCTGAGGCCCGTCTAGATCCACCTAGAAGATTGTCCCGACTCGCAGCTTCCTGCCTCCCCTCTGCGACCTCCTCCGTCTCCCCTCCCCATCCCTGCTGCTGAGACCCTGCTCCGTAGCCCCCACCTCTAACAGCGAAGCACCCCTTCGCTGCAGGCTCTGGACTCGCCTGGGAACCTGGGGGTGCACCCAGGGGTGGGATTAGGGGGCTGCCCAGGAGCTCTGCTTAGTGGGGTCATTTGGGACCTTCCCTGCAGCACGGACCGGCCCAACTTGTAGCCAGTCGGTGTGGACCTGGGCTCCCTGCAGCGTGTGGGGCTTCGTGCTGTGGGTTACCCCGAGAAGACGGGGGCGTCAAGAGCAGACAGCCGGTGTTAGGTACCAGGCCCTCCCCCTGCTGGCTGTGTGACCTCGGGCAAGTTAGGAACCTGCTCTGTGCACTGAGGTGCCTGGCCTGCAAATGAGGAGCCCCAGGGCGGCCACGTGTACTTCTGTCCCATGACCGCGTGACTGCGTGACCGTGTTGGCAGTGCCCCGGGGGTGAACACCAGCGGACACAGAGGACTTGGAACACCTCGGTGAGGTTCTTAGTAAATGTCCAGACGCTTTCCCGTGAGGAATGACGGCCCAGACTTTGTGGTTTTGCACCGAATCCGTTTCTCAGGCTCCCCGGCATGCTGACCACATGGAAGTCCTTTGCTGAGGACCAGAGAAGTGGGTTCCCCAACTTCATTAGGAAGTGGAGGCCATTTCTTCCAAGGCTCAGTCCGTGGCCCCTCTGCCCCTGCAGGGGACCCCTCCCTGGGGGCTGAGCCGGGGGTCTGGCAGGAGCTGGGAGCTGGGAGCTGGGAACAGGCGTGGGAAGGCCCGTGCAGCTGTCTGCACTTAGGGTATCGGGGGTGCCTTGCCCTTACCGGGTGGCCTCTCTGGGTGCTCTAGGTCCAGAGAGGGACACCAGGTGGGGGAGGGGCTCCATTTCCTGGCCTCCCCCTCGTGCCTGGAGCGCACAGTCATGGGACAGAGGAGCTCAGCAGCTGGTTCGGTGGACCCGCTGCAGCCTGGGGACCTGCACACTGTCCCACATCTGTGTCCCCTCACGATGGGCAGGGGAGGGCTGTCACTGAGCTCCCCGGCTGTCTGCAGCCAGAGTCCTTGTAGGTTCAGACATGAAAGAGGTTGAAGATGCTGCATGTTATAAATTAAATGTACCTGAGTGCCTCGTGACTGCTCGATGGCCAGCTCCCACCGCTCTGCCCCTGCTGTCAGAGCTGGGCGCCCCAGGGCCCCGGAGCACCTGCCAGCATCCTTCCTTCCCTCCCAGGTTCTGGGAGCTTCTCTCTGCAGTGGGACTCTGCTCTTCCTGGTGGGAGAGCCAGGTGTGGGCTGAAGGTCAAGGGCCTCCCCGGGGCACCCAGCCCTCCCTAGAGCCCCAACACTGTCCTCTGTATTCTCTCCTTGGAGGCATAGTGGGCAATGGGAGGGTTGGTCAGAGTCTCATTCTGAGAGCTGAACTCCTTGTGGAACTATCTTCCAGCTTAGAGAGGAAGCAGGGCCAGAGGCTCTCTGATCTGCCTGAGTCTCAGTTCTGTTTCCAGCTGGGTGTGGAGCCGTGGGGGCACAGGAGAGAGGTCCTCAGCTTCCTATGACTGCTACCACGCACGGGGACTGTGGGCGGTCCTGAAGTGTGCAGAGCCCGGGGCTGGTGTGCAGAGCCTAGGGCTGGAGCAAAGCCCAGAGCTGGTGTGCAGAACCCTGGACTGATGTGCAGAGCCCAGGGCTGGAGCAAAGCCCGGGCCTGGTGTGCGGAGCCCCAACCCTTGGCAGTTTCAGATTCATGCAGCAGTAGCACGGCCTAAGCAGGGGTGAGGGGTGCTCTTGGGCTGAGGGGTCCCACCGTGCCCAGCCCTGTATGTGAGGGACGGACTCAGACACTTTCCCCAGACACAGCGTGGGAGGAAGGAGACGGGAAAGTGCAGGAGTCTGGGGGCCGGAAGAGAGACCCTGCCTTCCCGACCCTCCCGCACCAAGCCCCCAACCCCCACTGGATCTTTTAGAATTCATCAGGTTCCCTGCACTTTAAAATGCTCGGAGGAAAGAATGGGTTTTAAATTAGTGAAGCCTTTTTACAGGGGACATTTGTCAAGGGTACTCTTTAATTGCAAATAAAAAAATAAGAAAAAAACCCTCTGAAATCCAGTTGGTGGAGGGGGCTCTGACTGTCCTGGCCCACAGCAGAGGAAGGGCAGAGGGAACGGGTGGTCCCGGTCCGCTCAGTACCCACCCCTCCACCAGCCCGAGCTCCTCCCCTGCACTGGCCGGGTCTGGCCCCCAGGCTCCCATGGGGACCCAGCGCTGTCCTCGCCCAGCCCAAGGCTGCATCCTTAGGAGCAGAGTTGGTAGGAGGGGTGAGCTCAGCGGAAGGAAGCAGGGGGCTGGGGACTCCCTGTGCCCAGCTGGGAGGAGAGCGCCCCCGGGGAGGGTGTGGGGTCCCACCACCAGAGCTGTGCACGCCGGTTCAGTTTCCCCGGCAGGGAGGCAGGTCCGCGGGGTCTGGGGCAGGCCCAGGCAGGCAGCAGGAGGAAGACCTGTGGTGAAGGCTGAGCCCAGTCCTGGGAGGCTCTGCACCATCGAAGCGGAGGTTCGGTCTCAGAGTGTTTTTTGCAGAGCCTGCGACAGAGATAATAACACCTCTTAAAACGTGGTAATTAAAATCCTCTCTGCACACAGCCATAAATCCACGAAGCACAACTTCCTTGTAAAAATGACCTTGTAAGATGATGTTTTCCAGCCGAAGCTTTTATCAATAGCTCCCTCGGACAGCCCCAGACCGGTGGAGCACGCCTCCCTCCGCTGCCCGCCCCGCCGCCCCCAGGCCCGCTGTCCTCCTCGGCTCTGGATGACTCCCACCCTTCCCGGCCCCTCCTCTGAGCCTCCGCGTCTGGCTGGGGCTCCCACGCCCACCACTGACCCAGAAAGGAGGCTGGGGGTCAATGCCGCTCATCCTCTCCTGTTTGGGGAGGTGGGGAGTGTGTCCCACCTGTGGCTGAGAAGTAGTGGTGTGTGACCATCCTCCCTGGTGATGGGAGCAGCGGCCTCCAATGTCAGCAGGAAGGGGAAGGGATGCGTCTCTTTCCATCAATGCCTGTGGCAGTGGTGGTTTCTGTCCCGCGGGCAGGGCCTTTGCTCCTAACCACCTGCCTGGCAGGACCACGGGAATCCCCATGTTACAGATGGGGGAACCGAGGCTTGTCAAGGCTTATGGACACACTGGATCACACGGGTGGTCCGTGGAGGAGTGTGGACTTGCACCCGGGGGTCCAGCTTGGACGTGAGCAGGTGCAGATGGCAGGTAAAGTCTCCCCAAGGTGCCACACGCATCGAGCAGCATCGAGGCGGGCGGGTGACCTGCTTCCTGGCTGCCTGGAGCTCCCCACCTCGTGCACGCAAGGTCAGAGCTGGGTGCCTGCTTCCCGCTCTGACTGTGGGGGGTGGGGCGAGGCACCACGACCACTGTTGTGTCCCTCGGGGCTCCTCTGCTTCATCCCTAAATCCTGTCCGTCTCCTCCATGTCTTCCTTTAAAACGTTTTACTTCAAGTCCGTGCACCCTCCAATGACCCGTTTCAAGTGTGTGGTTCGGCGGTTTGTCGTGTAATCCCACGTGCCCCCGTACCCACGGGTTTGGACCCCTTTCATCACCCCACAGGGGACTCTCCTCACCCCTGCCCAGCCCCTGCCCCCCCCAATCCGCCATCGGTCTGGATGGATCTGCCTGGCCTGGGCCTTTCCTGTGAATGGAGTCATGGCTACGGGGTCCTTCGTGTGCGGCCTCTCCCACGGAGCTCGTGCGTGGGGCCGCGCTGCAGCGTGGGGCGGTGCGTCATCATTCCGTGGTCTCCCCCGCGCCAGTGGCCCGCACGGTACTTCTCCCCCCTCCCCCCGTCCGTGACGCGAGGGTCGTCCCCACGCAGGGGCGCCTGCGATTGCGGCAGCCGCCTCGCCCTGTACGCCCGACTCCTGTGGATGCCCCGACGTGGAACCGCGGGGGCGCGGGTCCGCCTGGCCCCTGGGCCAGAACCCCGTCCTGATGCCCGGGGCGCGCTCCGCTCTGCACCCGGAGACCTGCGCCAAGCCCCCCAAATGGGCTCCACATGCCCGCCCTCGGTGGGGTCCGGGGGTTCCAGAGGTGGGGCAGCCGCGCCGGAGGCCGCGCATCTGGGAAGCGTTGGTCTCCTCGCCCTCTGCACGTTCTGCGCCTCGGGGACGCGCGCAGGACCTTGCGCGTGGATGGAGAAAGCACGGGGTTTAACGCGTTCCAGGAACATAATTGTATTTTATCGCTCGTTACATTTGCAGTTAATTACATAGCAACCAGGGTCCTGCTTTATGATACGGCAGCGAAATCAGCAGGTGTGCCTCCTGGTCTCCAGCAGGCCGCCAGCCCACGCGCCCTGGGCTCATCCCTCCAGCCACATGGGGACCCTGGTCTCTGGCCTGGAGGCTCCTCTGTCTTTCTCAGGACGGGCCCTGGCTCTGGCTCTGGGTCTGGCTCTGGGTCGGTATCTGGGTCCGTGTCTGGGTCTGGGTCTGGGTCTGGCTCTGGGTCTGGCTCTGGGTCGGTATCTGGGTCCGTGTCTGGGTCTGGGTCTGGCTCTGGGGTGGGGGTGGTGGTGGGCAGAGCTGGGGCCCAGCCTCTACTTCCCCCGCCTTCCTTGCTATTGGAAGTTTCCACCTGCCCTGTCCCTCCCCCAGCGGTGCTCGCCTGGCACGGACCCCCACTCTGGGCCCTCCTGTGGGGTCTTGCCCAGATGGGCCAGCTGGGCTCAACTCTGATGCCTGCTGGGACACAGGGTTCTGCTCAGGTCCACAGCTGGGCCAAGGAGGTGGACGCAGAGCAGGGTCGGCTGAAGAAGGACAGGCTCCAGGGCTCAACGGCCGCTCACCCCAGAACTCCAAAAGCATCGTAGCACAGTACAAGGGCAGCCCACTCAACTTCTGGGGTCCCTGCAGCAGGTGGGCCACCTGTCCCCCGCATCCCAGGAGTAGCTCAGAGGCGCACGTGACGTCCAGTGTGGACAGACCGAGGCAGAGAACACCCCGTGATTCATCCCAGGTACTAATCAGCAGGGCCGGCCGGACGCACTTCCAAGGACGTGGCTTTGCGTCTCACTGCAGCGAGGGACCCAGTCAGAGGGAGCCGGGCGGCACAGCCTCCATCTGGAAACCCAGCAGCCAGCAAGGTTTCTGAGCAGCTGTCCACGCGGGACAGGACAGGGTACAGCCTGAAGCAAGCAGATGTCAAATGTCCCACTGTTATAAAAAATGCACACAAGTGGGTCCTGCTGCCAGGGCCTGGAGTGTCCCCCTCTCTGACCCACCCTGCCTGGGAGGCTGGTGCCCATGGGCTCCAGACCTCTAGGTGCCCAGAGTTCAGCCCATAGGAGGCCCTGGGCCAGTCTACAGGGTGGAGAGGCTGGGGGAGGGAGCGAGGGCTGGGGTACGCCCGCCGCTGCCCTCTGCCTGACTTACGATGGTGTGTGGGGACAGTGACAGCTGTGGCTGGTGCAGGGGGTCCCTTCCCTGGGCTGTGATGCCCCCTCACCCCTGCTCCCCTCCCACGAATGATTTCATCTGCCCCCTTCAGTTACCCTGTTTCTTGCTCTCTTGCTTCAGGGACGGCCACGCTACAAAAAAGCCTCGGATGAGAAGCCAAGTGGCTGTTCTGGCCACTCGAGGTAAGCGTGGCGCCCAGCCCACCCACCCGCCGAGGTTTGTGGGGGGTGGGTGTCCAGCACTGGCCCACGGCGTTGCGAGAAATTGTTGTTTCCTGAGGCCGCTGCATTTTGCAGGGGTGGGGGGGTTGTTATGTTGCAGGACAGAGAGGACAGGACCCGGGACCCAGAACGTGAGGTTGGCTTTCGAGTGCGTGAAGGCTGGGAAGCTGGAGAAAGAGTAGCCTTTGCCACGTAGGTATAAATGACAAACAGTTGCCTTTGGTAGCTTGAAAGATACACGTCGCTCCTAATGCGCTTGTGGCAGGGGCCGAAGGGGACGCGAGACAGCGTGTTGAAAGTGCCAGGTGGCTTCTAGCCACATTCGATGGGGTCGGAGAGAGAGGTGAGCTCAGGAAGGTCCTGCTCCACCCGTCAGCAGAATGTAAGAGCAGAGAAGCCCAGGGTGTGCTCGGTGAGAAAATGAAACTGTCCCTCCTACCCTGTCTCTCTACCCGGTGGAAGTACCGAGTGAGATGAGTCCTGGACCCAAAGATCAAATCGAGCCTGGAGGCACCCTGTCAGGCAGACAGGAGGGGTTTTAGGAGCCCTAAGGGATTCGTCACCCCCAAATGCCCCAGGTATCCCCCAGGATAGAAGAGAAATGGATTACGGCACAGCTTTCGGGATACAGAGTAAGCCTCGATTTGATGCGTAGGAAATCTTCCGTGTCCTAAAGAGAGTTGTATTGGTGACGGCGTCTCCAGCTTGGACCAAAGAAGGTAACTCCGAGTGGACAGGGGCGTCGGGAAGCCACCCCAGTGCAAATAAGGGCCACGTGGCGAGCCCGGGTCCAGCCAGCCGCGTGACCTGCAGAACCGGGAGAAACAGCAGGTCATTGCTGTGAAGCCCGGGGCAGCTTGCTGTCCCGCAGCCGGTGGCTGACGGGTCTGTCCCTGTGGGACCCAAGTAGCCGCCAGCTTCAGAGCGTGCCACTCAGCTCTCTGCACTCGGACTCCCGAAAGCAATTTAAAATCCTTCTATCGTTGTTTTTGTCCTTAGCATGGGTCCCTCCAGGGGCACTGAGTCAACATTTTTAAAGCCTCGTGAAACAGCTCTTCGCACAGCGGAGCCGCTGACTTGAAACACGGGCTTATTTGCTTCACTTTGACTTCGTAGATGTTGCTTTTTTATTATGATTGAATGTTTCTGCATCTATTTGCTTTATTTAATTTTTTTAAATTAATGGACTTTTTAGAAACAGCGGCTTTTGGCTTACAAGAAACCGACCAGGAAAGTACAGAGAGTTCCCGTGGGCCCCACTCTGTCTCCTCTCTTGGGAGCGCCGGCGTTCTGTGGTTCGCCCGTCAGCGCCCAGGCACCCACGCGGACACATCCGATCCCCCGGGCTCTGGTGGCGTGTGCGCTCCGGGTTTAGACAAATGTGCAGTGGACCCCCCCACCCGTGCTGTGTGACACAGCAGAGCGTCTGCGCCCTGGAAGCCTCGGCGTGCGCCCATCCTCCCCCTGCCCTCCCGCAGCCCCTGGAACCGCTCGCCTCTCCACGCTCTCTTCAGTTTTGCCTTTTCTGGAACGTCTCACCCTCGGAATCGCACGGTCTTCCTACGCAGTCTGGATTGGCTTCTCTCCCCTTGTAGTCCTCAGTTACGTTCCCTCCACGACGTTCTGCGGCTCGATGGCTCATTTCTTCTTCTTTTTTTAAATTTTTAAAAAGGTTTTTATGTATTTCCCTGAGAGAGAGCAAGAGATGAAGAGAGAATGAGCTCCCCGCCAAGTGGGGTGCCCGACGCGGGGCTCGATCCAGGACCCGAGATCACGGCCTGAGCCGAAGGCAGACGCTTCACCCCCTGAGCCCCCAGGCGCCCCTGGCCCATTTCTTCTCGGTGCCGAGCAGCGCTCCTCTGTCCGGATGGACCGCAGTGCCTTTGCCCACTCACCTGCTGAAGGACCTCTTGGTGGCTGCCAAGATTTGGTGATTATGGATAAAGCTGCTGTAAACACGTACGCGCGGGTTGGTGTGGACGGAGCTTTTCAGCAACCTCGGGGGGGCGCCAGGGAGCGCGATTCCTGGGTCCCACGGGGACGGTGTGACTGGGTTTGCACGCAACCCCAGGCCGCCTTCCCCGGTGGCCGTACCATCTTGCAGTCCCCCAGCGGGGGCTGAGTGTCCCTGTCCCTCCGCACGGTCGCTGACTTTCGGCGCCGGCAGGGTCTGGACCTGGGCCGCGCTCCCCGGGGCGCCGCCGCCCTTCGCCGCCTGAACGTGCCGTCCCGGATGCCGCCTCGTCTGCCCACGCCAGGCTGAGCTCAGCGGCCGTGTGCACGTCTGCTCCCGCGCGTCCGTTTGCGTGTTTAGCTCCTGAGCTGTCTTTTCTCACTACTAGGCTTCAGATGTTGTATAGTTTGGGTCTCGGCCTTCGGTCAGATGCTGTTTTGTGAAGACTTTCTCCTTTTCTGACTCGCCTTCTGTTCCTCTCAGCAGAAGTTCCATGATTTCGTTTTGTTTTTCTGTCGCTTGAAGCAGTTACACGATTCTGAAGTCGAAACGGGGAAGCAGACCACGCTCAGGCCGGGTGGGTCTCCGTCCCCTTCTCGTCCGCGGTTTCCATCTGTTTCTAAATAGGTGACGCAGCTCCTCACCTCGCTCCTCACATCACGGCCGGGAGCCCAGGTCCTGGTCACACATGCGTCCCCGTGGGCGCTCGGGGCGCGCGGCTCCCTCCTGGGCACCGTCCCGTCTGCTCAGCTGCCCAGGCTCGTCGCGCGGCGCACACGGGCATCCCAGAAACTGCTGTCACTGCCAGTCCACGCCTGCAAGTCCCACGTGCCTTCTTGGGTCTGCCGTGGCCTGCGGGCGGGCGCCGGGCAGGCAGGGGACACGCACCTGCGGCTTCCGTCCGTCTCCCAGGAAGGGAGCTGGACCCGCCACGACCCGCCAGCCCGCTGGGAGGGGGCCCTTCCCCACAGCCCAGACCGCGCGGCCCTGGACCCCGCCCAGCCATGGGTGGGAAACGCTGCTGTCCCCGGGGGGGGGGGAGCTCCTCCTCGCCGGCCACAGGCCGTTTGCCTTCCTGGCCCTGACCCGGAGCCCCGATCTCTGACGCAGCAGATGTTTAAACCTGAAGGTGAGAGGAAGGTGAGCCCCCAGCCCAACGCCGCTTCGGGCCAGGCCCCCCCGCTCTGAGGTCCCGTGAGGGGAGCTGGAGGGGCAGAGCCCCGAGGTGTGGGGTGGGTCCTTCTGGGGGTTTTGCGGAATGAGAGAGAAAATAAATAAGGCCATCGAGGGCCCAGTGGGAAGCAGGGGGCGTAGGAGGGAGGTGTTCCCCAGCCCCCCAGCCCCTCCCCAGGCACGGAGCCCACGAGTGGAGCCCCCACTCAGCACACATCCGACCTGGGTTTGCTGGGGTCAGGCCGAGGCCCGAAGGGGTTTGTTCAGAGAAATTTCCAGCTGTGCAGATGGGCGCCTTGCAGGTGACGAGGCAGGGGACCCTGCCTGAGGGGTCGGGATCTGCGGCAGGAGGATCAGGAGATTTATTTTGGAGCAGCTGTTGGGAGGGCGGGGGGCGAGGACACTGCCTCGGTGGGAGGAGAGGTAGTGGTGTGCGGCTGGGCGGGGCTGGGGCCACTGTAAGCGTGAGGGGTCCTCGGGCAGGGTGGTCTCAGCCCCTGCGCCCGTGGAGGGGTCTCTGGTGGGAGACGTGGCTGACTCGGCCACCGGAGCGGCTTGGAAGAGGGGTTTTCGTGGGCTCCTCGAGTGGAGCAGCGCTGCTTCTGCAAGGCCGTGCAGGTGGTATTGCAGCTGGGGAGGGCGGCAGGGCTGGGGAGAGACGGGGCGGGGCGGGACTGGGGATAAGGGAGGGACGGGGAGGGGCAGGGGAGGGACATGAGAGGGTCAGGGGAGGGATGGGGAGGGTCAATGGTGAGACGGGGAGGGGCAGGGGAGGGACAGGGAGGGACCTGGGCTGGTTCAGGCTGCAGGGGTTGGGGGGTGTTCTGGTCTAGGCTTTAGCAGCGGGAGCCCACTGGAGGCCTGTCTGGGGGTCCTCGGCCTGCACCACCCTCTCTCCCAGCTGCCGTCAAGAGTCTCCTGGTTCTGGAAGCCAGCGAGCAACACCACACCCCTGAGGTCTCCGCTCTCCCCGTGTCTGTACCCTTTCCTTACCAGCCCCCACCCTGCACCCTGCCCAGGCCCGCGTGGGCCCCAGACCTCTCTGCCTCCGGGCAGTGCCCTCAGCCTGACTCCTCACCCCACTGCCCGGGCGGACATCTCTGTTAGCTCCCGTTATTCTTCGAGTCCCGGTGAGCAACTTCCCACATGTGGCATGGCCTAGGGTGGGGCAAGTCCCTCCCATTCTGGGCTCTGCGCATCTCACCTGTACCTGCGGGCTTGCACAGGTGAGCTCGGGGGCCTGCTTGCTGCAGCACACCCAGGGTGTCCCAGGTGCACGGCCTGGGGCGGTGGGGGCTTCCTTGTAGAGAAGAGGAGCTCGTAGGGGTCCAGCCTGCCCAAGGATCAGTGCTCATCAGAGTGCTGGCTCATGTTGGCAGAGCCTCAGGTGTCAGAGCCTCATGTTGGCAGAGCCTCATGTTGGCAGAGCCTCAGGTGTCAGAGCCTCATGTTGGCAGAGCCTCATGTTGACAGAGCCTCAGGTGTCAGAGCCTCGGCATGGCAGATCCTTGCAGGGGTTGGTCTCATCTGATGATCCATGAAAGCTGGACCCCCGAGGGAGCAGGTGGTCAGCCTGTGAAGTCCTCTGGATAATGCAAGGCAGCCGGGAGCACTGGAGAGAATGTTCTGGGGGCTGCTTTTCCAGCCGGAACGTTGACAAGCAGGCTCCCCACTGGTAACACCTCTTTTTACTGCCTGGACCTGAACGGTGGGATGGCTGGGGCACCCCTTGCAGGCCTCCTCAGCCTGTGGCCAAACTGAGACCCTGACCTGCCAAGCTGGCTCCTACTGCCCCTGCAGGAAAAGCCCCTTCCTGTCTGTTCCAACGTGAGCGTCTGGCTGGGGCCTCAGACATGCTTGTGTGGATGCTGGGACGCCCCGGAATGGTGCAGCCAAGTAGTCTGTCTTCCTGGAGGGAGCACGGTGCCCTTCCCCCCACGGCAGGGTCTGGAGCCTGCAGGAGGTTTCTGATTCCCGTGCCTTCTTTCCCACCTGAGCTCTGGGGGAATGGACGCGTCATATGAAGCAGGTGTAGTGGAGGCCAGCCTGGAGGGGGTGAGGGTCTATAGATGCTGAAGCCCCCATAAGGGCACTGACCCTCCCAGTGCGGACACTGCTGGGCAGACATTCCTCCCTGGGGCAGCTCGCCCCGCCAAGGAACAGTGTAACCCCACAAAGTCTTCTCAGGGGCCCCCTGCTGCCTTCCCGGGACACCAAGGAAACATTCAGATTGGGGAGGAAAGGTCCCCGACACTGCCAACCCGGGAATCAGGTGACCCCCGCCTCCTTCCTGATTGACCTGTGACCTTGTCTGGGTCTCATGACCTCACTGTGCCTCTGTTCGTCCGTGTCATCGCCTCTGCCAGCCCCAAGCTTCTCATGGCAGGGACAAGGCTGAGACAGAGCGGCTGCCTTTTCTGGGGGAGAACGTCAGGCAGGCCCAGATAGGGACTATGTGTCGAGCTATGATGTCTGTTGGGGCGCTGCAGGGGTCCAGCCTGCCCACCGGGAAGGGGTGGGACAGCCTGGGCGTGATGGGCAGCTCGACTGTCTCAGATGCCCGGGCTCAGATGCCGGGTTCTTTCTGTCAGCCAAGCCCCTTTGGTCTCCTCTCCCAGGTCCCCTCTCCCCGCATGGCCTCTCTAGCGGGCAGCTTTGTACAAGGCGGGGACATTGCCTGTCTTCTTAGAGTCTAGCCCTGGAACCAGCCAAACGCGGTTTCTGCCATGTGCCCCGGGTCAGAGCCAGCCCCAGGGCCAGCTCAGGCCCAAGGTCACGGGGACCCGGCCTCCCGGGGGGCAGGGCAGGGCCTTGCGGCCACCCTGAACACACCACAGAGTTGGCACCTTGGGAGCGGGACCCAGTGCCCGGCATACAGCTGGTGCTCCGACGCCAGCCCTGGGCAGGACTGAGCTGCCCGTCCCGCGTCTGCCCCGCGCCTGTCCCACGGGTGGTGTGTGAACTGGCGAAGTTAGAGCAGAGCTGACGAAGATGGCCTCGGTGGCCTCCCCTTGATGGCCGCCAGCCTGGGCTGAGCCTGGACCCCCAGAGCCGCCTCCAGGACCCCGTATCTAGGGGGGCTCAGCAGCTGTGTGCAGAGAGGCCTGCAGGGGGTGTGGCTGCATCTTAGGGGTTCAAGAGGGAGTGGGGAAGAGGAGGTACCCCCGATCCTGCGATCCCCCGGTGCCCCCTTCACCGCCCTTCCCAGGCCCCAGCTTCCCCGTGGAAGACCCCAGAGTCCAGGGAGCTGGGGCCGGGTTGCACCCGATTAAGGGTCGGCTGGTGTCCCTGCTGGCCGCCAGGCTGTCCCTGCTTCACTGGACAGACGTACGGTCTAGCGACCGATGCTGACGGAGACCTGACCTCACACGTTTCCATGTGCCGGGGAGCTTCCTTTGGTCTTTAAATCGTTAACACTTTAGATGTGTTTATGAGAGAAAATTCAAAGAAAAATATGTTTAAAATTCGGGGCTTCGGGGCGCCTGGGTGGCTCAGTGGGTTAGGCCTCTGCCTTTGGCTCAGGTCATGATCTCAGGGTCCTGGGATCGAGTCCCGCATCGGGCTCTCTGCTCCGTGGGGAGCCTGCTTCCCCCTCTCTCTCTGCCTGCCTCTCTGCCTACTTGTGATCTCTCTGTCCAATAAATAAATAAAAATCTTAAAAAAAAATTGGGGGCTTCCCCTTGGTTTCCAGCGATGGCCCTGTGCTTGCGGGGTGGCCGGCCAGAGGGATTGCTGTGACATCCCTTTGGCTCCGGTAAGAGCCACTGGGGATTTTTCTTTTGGCTTTAAAGGGAGATGAATTAGATCGGGGCATTTCGTTCTCTTTCTGAAGCAAGAGCACTTCGAAGGCAGCGTCTCACGCTCGGGGAGGAAACACTACAGAGGAGCGAAATGCTTCAGCGTCTCCTTTGAAGGAATCTGAAGGCGCAGGTTGTCTGTACCCCGCGGGTTTTCTGTTCCGGGGACGTTAAACTCCTCCAGCCACCTTGTTAGGACGATAATGAATCAGGGCTAGCGATTGGTCAGATTTTACACTTCGTTCAAAAACATGAGGCTGTATTTCACGCCTCCTTGAACATCTCCCAGGGCCGGCGGCCGAGCGGGCGGAGACCTGGGGCTGCGCACCGTCACCCGACCGCCTGGCGGGCGCCCGGGGCCTGGCCGTGCCCCGCGGAGCCCGCCTGTCTCTCCAGGGCTGGCCTCACCCCTAGGAGGGGAACCCTCGGGGGACTCTTTAGGCAGCGCCTTCTCCTGCCCGCCGGCGGCCGCCCGGAGGACAGGCCTGGGTCAGCCACCAGATCCGCTGCCCGCGACCCCATTATCTCCCCCGCGAACGGCTACATCTCGGCGCGGCCAGGCAGAGCCCGGCTGCCGTGTAATTGGACCATTCAAAAGTAAATTATCTGCAGCTGGAAACAAGACACTGCCTTTTAACTCGGGCATTATAAGGTCAGGACTCGAGACATCACGGGGAAAAGCATTTATTGAAAAGCGATGGGAAAATGAAATTTAAAATTCAAAGCCACCGTGAGCGGCGAGGGTGGCGGGCGGCCCCGGGAGCCGGGTCAGGGGACTTATTTGCATCTTTATTTTGCTGACGCCGGAGAGCACTGCGTGAAGTGACTCTGATATCAATCTGATGAAAAAATAAATCTTGGAACAAAAGCTGCTCAGTGTTCACGGAGACGGGGCAGCAGAGGACGGAGCCTTGGCTGAATCTGGTGCAGAGGAGGGACGCGGGGCTGCGCTCCAGTTGCCCGGCGGATCCTGAGCCTGGATGACGCAGTTTCCCCAACTCCGTTCCTCCCCCCTCTGTGGGCCATCTAATCCCCGCGCCACCCCGTGGCCCCCAGCACGCATGTGTGGCCCCCGCTGCTGTCTTCCCCATAGCACTAGTCTGTCCCCCCTTCCCTGTGCTCAGGACGTCCCCCAGCCCCATCGCTCCCATGTCCTCCAGGACCTTGCTGTGGGTGTTTCGTGTGGCACTCTGGGCACTTCTGGGTGCCTCTCCCAGAGAGCCCTGTCCCATGCACACAGTCCTGGATACTTACCCAGGGTTTCTCCTTGTGGTACTTTGAGGGCTGGAGGACCGCTTCCCATACCAGACAACGGACTCGGACTCTTAAAGGGATTTGCCCACATTAGCCAGTTAGTGTGTTGGTGAGAGGCCAGGGCCGGCTTCCCCTAGGGTCCCCCAGCTCACGGCGTGCAGCCCGGGGCTCTCACATGCCTGGTTCCTCTTCCCTTTCTCCACACAGAGCCCTCCTTGTGCCTGGAGCCAAGGCGAGCCCGGCTCAGGCCAGGGCACACTGGGGCAGGAAATGCCCTGTGGGGAGACATCTAGGTCCCATCCCTGCAGAAGGGAACACTGAGGCCCTGGGACGGACAGGTGGCCGAAGGGACAGGTGCACTGGAGGGACAGGTGGCCAGAGGGGCAGGTGGCCGGAGGGGTAGGTGGCCGGAGCACACGCGTTGCAAGAGCCGCTCCCACCTCCACCTTGCCCCACCCTCTGTCCACCGTCTGCACCAAACTTCTCTTCTCCCAGCCCAGTCCCCCAGGCTCCCTGCTGCCAGCCAGAAGGGGCCGTGTGCTGTGAGCCTTGTCCCCTGCTCCCCTGAGAAATGAGGAGCTTAGACTAGGGTCAACCAGAGACTGTGTCTGGGGGGAACCTGAGGCCAGAACCAGATGAGCTCTGCGTGTTTGGTGACCTTCCAGCCAGATGTCAGGGCCACAGAAGAGACACGCTCACATGCCCACCAGTGACCCAGTGATGTCCTGATGCCCACTTCCTTCATCGAGACCTTGGACTTCTGGAGCATGGAAGAAAAGGATCTGTATGGAGAGGAGCAGAGAGCGTTGTCCACACACAACCCAGGACACAGCGTGCAGCGCCAAGCAAGCCACGTACCATCCACGAGACTTGGCTTCCCCCTCTACTGATGGAGGGACGTGTACTGTCCTCACAGGGCTTCTCCGAAGACTGAATAGCCAGTCTATGTAGAGGACCTGGCTGAGGGAGGGAGTCAATTAGAAGCCCTTCTAATTGTTGTTCTGCTTTGATTCTAGAAAATTTTCTGCTGTATCCCACCTTAATACCAAATTAGGATATCCCAGAAAACCCCAAATAATCTTGAATTCATGTGATACAGGTATGTTTGTGAAGTCCCAAAGGGTCAGTCCAGGACTATTGTCATGTACCCCTTGTCAGGAACCCCAGATTCTTCTGCCTTGTTACTCCACTGTGTTTGACTTACTCCGGAGGTCATGGCATGGCTCAAGATGGCTGCGGACGCTCCAGCCATTGCTCCACTTTCCAGCCAACCCACAGGAAGGAAGAAGTGACAAAGAAGGGCACATCACCCCCTTCCTCAAAAGAGCTCTTCCTAGGAGCCACATCTCACTCCAAGGAGAACTTGGCTGGACAGCATCGCAAATGGGACTAGGAAATGCAGCCTCCATTCCTGGTGGCCATGTGTTCAGCTGAAAATTGGGGAGCACAGATCTCGGGGGCAACTAAGGATCTACGCATGCCCTAGAATCTTACTCCAGAGAAAAAAAATATTTTTAAAACCTAGGATGAATAAAAGTAGAAAAATTTGTCAACAACAGAGCCTCCTTCGGGAGGAAGGAAAGCGACCCAGGAGGAAGTCCCGAAACAAGAGAAGGAACAGCCTCAAGCGTGTGGGCAAACACACAGGAGCGCGGACAGCACAGAACAAAGGTAGTACCAGCTGTTTGGGGGCTGAAGAGACAACGTGAAACTGGGGAGGTGGGCGGCGGGGGTTACAGCCGCTCGGTCCTGGGCTGGGGTGGGCAGGTACAATGCTCGCTGGCTCTGCCACTGTCTTGCCAGTCACTTTACGTCCCTTAACATTTTATTTCTTCTTCGTATGTGTCTAAAGTGCATGTACAGCGTTCAAAGAATAGGAAAAAAACAACAATAATAACAACGATGCGCACTTCCGCACTTCCGCGCTTCCGTGGAGCCGCCGCTCAGATTAAGGAATAGGATTTATTTGTATCACAAAATAAGTTTGTACGCGCAGGTTGCTTGTTTCCAGTCACGCTCTTTCCCCGCTCGCCCCTGCCCCCACCTGCCTGGTCATGCAAACCTGCATTTATGTTAATCCTTCCCTTGCACTCTTTTATCATTTTACTGCTTCTGTTTGTAGCGCCAAATAATATATTTGTCAGTTTTAGCTGCTTTTTAGGCTGCATGTGAGTAGAGTCTTCCTTCGGACACGATGCCTGTGTCTCGCTTCTGCTCAATGGAACATGCCTGAGATCTACCTGCTTTCATGCCTACGGCGTCCTTCGTTACTCCGTACTGCTGTTCGGCAGTCCGTCGTGCGAATACATCACAATTCGTCGGTCAGTTCTCTTGTTGACGAACATTTGTGTTGTCTCCAGGCTTTTTACTATCACAATGCCACTACGAGCACGCCGGGACAGCCGTCCAGGTGCACATGTGTGAGCCGTTCTGGGGGTGAGCCCACTGGAGAGCCGTGACCGGTGCTGGGCTGGCTGAGTCACGGAGCCCCTCCACCCTTGAGTACTCAAGCAGTGGCTGGGGCAGGCTGGACGCTGCACTTCCAGGCTGGCCTTGAAGTCCTGGAGCAGCCTTGCCCATCTACTCACTGGGGCACACAAACTGTATCACTTTTTTTGCCATGATATGAGAAGGGCTGGGTAGCACACTCTAGAGACGCACCCAGGCGGGGACCGGTTGGCCGAGTGTTCCTGTTGCCCTCACATCCTTTCCGGCACCTCGACTTGACTTGCTTTCTAACGTGCTCAAATTTGGTTGTAGGAAGATGTATCCTATTGTTTTGTTTTAATGAACAAATAAATACAAGTTAAATAATGGAGTCTTAGAATAAATAGAATAAATATTATTATTATATGCATAATATATAATAAAATTAATAATAATAGTAAATAATAGAATAAATACAAGTTAAAAATAGAATGGATGATGTACTATCAAACACATTTACAGTAATAAACAAAACACCAAATATTGCTAACTTTTGATTAATCAGTTTGTGTCAATATAAGACACAATTTTTAAGATTTCCTGTTATAGCAGAGGAGGATTCAGTCCTCTTATTCTGTGTTCCCTTCCTTCCCCTTTCTACTCTCCCAATATATTTACATTACAATTTTTTATTAAATCACATGAAATATTTTGGTACAGATCATAGCATATCTGTATAGATACCATAGTCACAGCTTCACTTAGCATTGGATTATATTCCAATTTTTTCCTTTCTTACTCTTTGTGTTTCCTAAAGTTCTTAGTTGCCTTGATTTTTCATTTGCTTACTATTTTCTCACCTGTGACTAAGCCTTCCCACACTTTCCAATATCCTTTTTGTGCAATGTCCCACATCACTTGTTCTTGGAGACCCTCTGACTAGAGGTCTCTTACCCCTTTGACTGGGCTGGCCATCTTCTGGGATGGATGCACTGTCACCCCGAGATTTGCTTCTGCTGATGTCTTGCCTTTCTCCTGGGTGGGAGCCCTGTTTTCTGAATCCTATCCACACCTTCCTCTTTCCTGGTTTACTTTCTTGTTTTGGTGGGAACCATTCTCCTATGGTTAAATGAGGATCAAAAGGTGGTCCATCGGCAGAAATCATGGGGATGACAGTCCTCAGTCTTCTGGTCTCCTGGAGATGCTCCTCCGATCTGGACTGGTTACTCTGTATGCTGGGGATCCCTCTTCCTCACGATCCCTAAGATCCCTTTACTTCTGTCTTGTTTCTGAATCCTGTGTCTTCCTTGTTCATCCCCTTGTTTTTATGCCGCACACCCACCTATGGTTCATTGAGGAAAGACACACAGGAGGTGAATGGTTGGAGACAGGCACGTCTGAAACATTTTAATTCCACCCCCGAGGTGGATTGATGGTTTGGATATGGAGATGTGAGTTGGAAATCAGTTTCCTTTAGAATTATGAAGGCGCCAGCCCATGTTGCTGTTCTCAAGGCTGGAGCCATTTCCTGATCTTTGAACGTGCCCATCCCTGCACCACAGTCAAGATGCAAAACTCTTCTATCCCCACAAAGCTATTCCTCATGCTGCCTCTTCAAGGTCAAACTCGCCTCCTCTCCCCACTCCCCTGCCGTCACTCCTAGCCCCTAGAAAGCACTATTTTATTTTTCTTCTATATGATTTTGTCATTTCAGTATACTACACAAAAGGAATAAAGTAAGTGACCTCTGAGGTTGGCTTTTTTTTTCCCAGCAAAATGAGGAGCCAACCAAGTTGCTGCATGTGTCAATAGTTTGTTTCTTTTCATTGCATGGCACGGATGTGTGTTTGTTTAACTGTGACATAGTGGGAGACATTTGGTTTGGTCCCGTTTGGGGCTATTATACATAAAGCTGCGACAAACAACAATGTTCATACTCTTGCCCAGATATAAGTTTTCATTCATCTGGGACAAATGCCCAGGAGGGTAATTGTTGAGTCATATTATAAGTGTTTTCTTTTCTTAAAGAAACTGCCAACTATTTTCTAGAGTGGTTTTACCAGCTCACATTCCTACCAACAATGCTCGAGAGATCTAGTTTTCTCTGCCTTGCCAGTGTTTGGTGCTGTCATTGTTTTCTGTTTCAGATGATCTGAAACAGATCATCTGTGTGTGGGGATACCTCACTGTGATCTTAATTTGTGTTTCTCCAATGGCTGTGACGTCCACTCCTTAAGTTTTGTACTCAGATACCTCTTTTGCTATGCCCACCTCCACTGTTGAATCTCCAGCCCCAGAGAACTCTGCTACTACCACTTCCTATGCCTTGGAATATCCTTGGGAATAAATCAGGTTAATTCAGGTTTTCCCTCGTCAGCCTAGGATTTATCTTTCTCCAGCCTGCTGAGGGGGTTATCACTTGTTCATATACCTTTCAGCTTCCAGAATCATGTTTTTGTCTCCTATTCTGTTCTTTTCATCCTTAATGGTTTATGTCATTTAAAAAATCCTTGTAACTATCGTTTTAGTGGGAGTTTGGAGGGGAACTAATGAGATGCATGCACTCGGGCTGTGATCTGAACCTGAATTCCCCATAGGGTCCTAAAGAGGCATATCCTTGACTTAATGAGATTGGGCCTTTTTCCCCCCCGCCCCTAACATTAATGAGCTGTATGTGTCCTCTTCTGTGAAATGTTTGTTCACAGGTCCTGCCTATTTTTCTATGGGACTGTTTGCTTTCTATTATGGATTCATAGGAATTCCTCATATGTATTACATGTCATTTCATGTCAGTTGTGCTGCAAATATTTTATCTTAGTCTGTGACTCCTCCTTTCACTATGTTTATGATTCTTTTAGTGAATGGATTTCTTAATTTTGATATAGCTTAATTTGTCTGAATTTTCCTTTATGCTTTGTTCTTGTGCATCTTGTTTAGGAAATCATTTTCAGTTCTACAGTCTTTTTCATTATGCTTTTAATTCTTTGCCTTTAATCATTTGAAATTTATTTCTCAGTACGGTGTGAGGTGGGGATTCATTTTCAGTGTTTTTAACATGGATAGGCAATTTCCCAGCATCTTACCAAAAACTCTGTCTTTTCCACACTGAACTGCACTGTTTACTCTATCATAAAGTGTGCTTCGAGCTTCCATAAATGTGCATTTTACCGTGATCTTATTCTTGTCTGTTATTATCTTCATCCATCCCAGCATCTATACTGAACATCCCAATGACTTCCCCTTTATCATAATTATTGGTATTCAGTGGCACAAGCCTCCCAGCTTACTTCTCTTCTCCAGGACTGTCTTGGCTCATCTTGGTCACTGGCTCATATATAACATTTAAAATCAGTGTGTCAAATGTTATGAAAAGACCTTTTGGCATTTTTGTTCTAATAGTACTAAATTTTTACATCAGTTTTGGGAAAATTGACATTTTTATGAAATCCACAGTATCTCTTTCCTCTCGCTTAGGTTTTCTTTAATGTATTTAAGTAAAGTTTTAACAATTTCCCCCATAAATTCACATACTTTTTAGTTTTAGTCCTATGTACTTTTACCTATTTTGCTGATAATATAAATGGCATTTAAATTTTATATTTTTTTACTGGTTATGGTTGATATTGATGTATGATAATGCAATTAGATTTGGGATGGTAGTTTTGTATCCAGCAACTGTGTTGATCTTACTAAATATATGTATTTGCTTGTTTTTGCTTGTTCTTGGACAATCATGTTTTCTACAAATAGGGGACTGTCTTTTTCTTTTCATCTTTTATGTATTTATTTCCTTTCTTCACTCAATCGGCTGGGAACTTTGGTTCACTTTTTTTATGGTAGTAAAATATACATAACGTCCCGTTTTTAAAACGATTTATTTATTCGAGAGGGGTGGGAGGGGCAGAGGGAGAGGCAGAGAGAAACTTAAGCAGACTCCATGCCTAACACAGAGCCCAGTGGGGTTTGATCTCATGACCCTGAGATCATGACTTGAGGTGAAACTAAGATTCAGTTGCTTAGCTGACTGTGCCCTCCAGGGGTCCACCATATTAACCACGTACAGGTGTATGGTTCAGTGGCACTGAGCACATTTAAGTGGCAGTGCAGCCCTCACCACTGACTGTCTCCTGAGCTTTTTCCTGTTTCCTAACTGAAACACTGTCCCCATTAAACACTAACGCCCTCCCCCAGACCTACTTTCTCTCCCTGAACTGGACGCCTCCAGGGACTGCATGTGAGTGGATTCCTACAGTATTAACCCTTTGGTTAACTACTTACTTTGCATATTTGCATACTAGACATGATTAAGTAGGTAGCATGTATAATTTCCAAACCAGTAGAGGAAGAAAAATAAGAAATAATAATAATCTTTAAAAGTTTAATTCTCATAAAGGCCAGAGTGGAGGAGGAAGAAAAAAGTTCAGGAAAAGTACCAGGTAGGCGTAATGTGACGGGGACATCGGGGGAGGGAGCTCGTGGGGGTTGCCTGCAGCATCACCTGTAGGCTGGAGGAGCTCATGGCATCCGCGGTGCAGGGCCCCAGATCTCGGGGTCCCAGCCCTGGTTTCAGAGGACCAGACCCTGCAGGGCCCTCGCCACCGACATGACCCAGGGCTCAGGCCTGGGTGAGCCGCCTGCTTGCAGAAGACTCTGCCGAGGATCCTGAGAGGTGCAGTGGTCCAGTCATAAAGCAACATGAAACGCTATAAAAAGAGTTTAATCGTGCAGACGCGGCAGACATTGCATTTAATTTATCGCTCTGCAAAATTAAAGCCGTTCTGGGGTTTGCCATCACTCATGCAGCATGGAGTTATTTATTGAACATTGTCAGAGCTGAGGGGATCCGAAATTCAGGTCAGGTAAAGTCAAGTTTTACAATGGCCCATCTGGGTCCCCAGAGGCCCAGTCAGCTCAGGGCGATGCCTCTATGTTGCTTCGCTGCAGAGGCAGAAGGGGGAACAATTGCTGCATTCACTTCCCTGATGGGAAATCCGAGCCTTCATATAGGTGTGTCCAGGGCTGTCTCTCCATGCTCTGTGCCCTGACCCCCTGCTTACTTCTTGGACCTCTCGGGGGCTGTCTCCTGCACCTGCTCTCAGTGTATCCAGGTGCTTGGGTACACTTGGGTGCTTGGCTTGCAGGGTAAAGTCAGTCTTAATCCCTTGTCTCACCACAGGCAGGTCTTTGAGGAGGAAGGTGTGACCATCCCGGCGGGATGGGCTTGCACCCAGGCTGGGAGAACTGGGTTACTTGGCCTGGCGCTGTCCACCCAGCAGGTGCTGAATGTGCGGTTTCGTAGAGACCCACAAAGCAGTGGGCTTGGCCCTGGGAGGACGGGCAGCCTGAGCACAGAGAGAAGCTGGTCTGAAATTTGCCAGGGTAATTCTATGAGACACACTATGGATTCTCCCTTCGAAGCGCTTGTTCAAGCAATTACACACCAAGACTGACTTGGGGGGGGGTGTTTGTGCTCTGGCTGAGCCTCTGGGCCCCAATTAGCCAGGTAATAAGGCTGTTTGGGTCATGCTGGGGCAGACGGGTTGGCTGTTCAGCAGCTGCCTAACGAGGCAGGGAGTTGGGGTGAGCAGCCCTGGTGAGGCCCATTGGCTCACCAATGGGCCATGGAAGCCCCCGGTACTATTGTCAGGAAAGGCAAGTATGGGAGGCAAGGCAGGCATGCCCACGGTGGCCACCTGCCCCAAATCAGTGAAGCACTCTTCTCCCAGCCGGAGGGCACCCGTTGGGGTAGGGGGTGGCGCGTGCCTGTTGTTGCCAGGCAACATGTCAGGTGTCAGGTCACCTACACCTCCAGGTCTGTCACTCCATATAGAGGAGAGACTATAAAAACACACTCTGGGTGCAGCCAAGGGCAGAGTACGTGTGCCGGCAGGCCCTTTCTTGCTTCCTCTCATTCCAGCTCACCACCATCCTGACGTCTACTTTCCAGAAGAATCAGCAGAGATTTGAGGAGGGAAGCTGGCTTGGCCTCACAGCCTCAGAGAGGAGGAAGGAGAGATGGTGTTGAGATAGGTTCTGTTGGTGGGTTTGTAGTGTGACCTCAGACTACAGGCCTCCCTCTCCGGGCCAGAGTTTCCTCTCTGTGGAATGATCTGGATTTGGGCACATACACTCTGCCCCTTGGAAACTTAGCATGCTGGGTGGTTGTAGAAACTTGTGGTACGGTACACCATAGTGGCAAACTTGTTTCATTTAGTGGCAATTTTTTCAGGGAAATTTCCCCATGAATTGAGATTTGCTCTTAAAAGAGACCTTGTTCTCACTGTATATTGCAAATTGCTTCCTGGAAGCTATGTACCAGCTCACAGGCCACCACTGTTGTGGGTGGACAGGGTGTTGTCAAGTTGCATCTGCCCATAAGCAGCCCAAGGCTGAGCCCTAAAAGGATGTAACACAGCCATGAAAACAAAGCAAAGACCATTGTAACCTGCTCCCACTTAGAAAATGTGTTATTAGAGGTTTCGCCATTTCAGTGCAGGGCACTTGCCGGCAGGATCAAGGGTTCAGTGAATGGAGGAAGTTTGAGTAGAGGATCTGTGGCAGGTGAAGAGAACAGTAGAGCCTCCTGGAATCAGACACGGGTACAGAGAAGCATTATGTCCCTAATGGACGAGGTAAACCTAACTGAAGGCTAAGTTCTAGAAAAAGGAGTAGGACACATAGACAAAGGAGAAACAACTAGAAGAGAAGAATAGAGGGGCTGGCAGGCCTGTGGTCACTACTAGACCTCGCACCCCTCTCCTCTCTCAGAGAGTAACAGCAGCTGCTGGTAGGGTGCCCTATCCCAGGGCTGGCTTCGTCCAGAACCTACCCAGACAGCATGAGGCTCACAGACACCAAACTGAGAAAAAGGGAATGAGAAGTTTGCAAAAGGGGGAGCACCCAGTACTATAGGAGACGCAACAAGGGATTAAGCCTGACTTTATCCTGAGGGCAGCAAAGAACCTCTCGGGCAGGGATTGCAGTGAGGCCCACCGTGCACCTCCCCAGTCATGGTTTCTGCATCTGACAGACCTTCTGCATGATGGGCTCCAGCCTAAGCCACCCAGGTGTAGGCAACCAGAGGAGGCCAGCCTCGGAGTTCTTTGGAAGTGAGAGAAGCAACATTTTAAAAAGTCATTGATCAGATCCACTTCTGTCGCCCAACTAAGCACCAGCTGGCCTGACCCTGCAGTAGATGCCCTCTGGACAAAACAATAAACATGAATAAATCTTCAGGACTCCCAGTTTCAGGTCCAACATGTACAGAGCTTAGAAGCTGTCACCTCTGCCCACACATTAAGAAAAAGGTAGGCAGGGGTGCCTGGGTGGCTCAGTGGGTTAGGCGTCTGCCTTTGGCTCAGGTCATAGTCTTAGGGTCCTGGGATCGAGCCCCGCATCCGACCCTCTGCTCAGCAGGGAGCCTGCTTCTCCCTCTCTCTCTTCCTGTCTCTCTCTGCCTACTTGTGATCTCTGTCTGTCAAATAAATAAATAAAACCTTTAAAAAAATAAAAAAGAAAAAGGTAGACAAACTGAAAATCTATGACTTTTCTCAGATTCACCAGAATAGCAGAGGTTGCAAAGCAAACCACCATTTCCAAACCCGGACAGACAGAAGCACAGAGGAGCAAACCTGGGAACTGCTCACACAGAGCCAAAGGCCCGGAGCCAGGAGCTCCCAGGAACTCTTCTGTGGAGACTCAGACAAGTTTCCAGAGGCCGAGTGTGTGTTACACGACAGTGAGAAACTCCTTAGGCCTGGCAGCCTCAGGGGGTCCCCAACACGTTGGTCAGCTTTTCCTCCAGAAACCAGACCAGGTCCTCACAGTGTAGATCTGAGGAAGGCCCCAGCACTTTGGGAGTCGGTGAAGAGCAGACCTCATGTGAAATATGCTCAGAGCCTTCTCCATAACAAAGGCCCATCCGCCAGGGGAAAGGCTTTGCCAGAGTACAAGTTTCCAACCTCACTGCAGCCCAGCGGGACAGGATTGCTCCCACTCCAGCCCCCTGCCCTCTTGTTCCACGTCAAGGTAAAAACAAGCCAACAGTGAACAAGGGCCAGAACATCGAGGATATAGATGGAGAACATTGCAGTAGAGGAGTGGGGGACCATGGGGAACACTGGGAAGGTCACAGCAGGGTCAGAGGACCAGGAAAAGACTGACATTTAGTTGGAAGTTTCTGGAGTGCTTCACCTGCCCCCTCCCCAGGACTCCCCTGTAATCACAGTAGATGCTGGGAAAGACATGGGCTCTCTCTAGGGAGGAAGACTTAGGTAAACTCAGTCAACAAAGGAGGTAAAAACAAGGACACTGGCAGAACTGGGAGCCTCTGGCCCCTCAGTCACAGCAAACGTTAGACAGAGGCCAAGTCCTGGCTAGACCAACATCAAACCTCACACTAAAGGCCTGGTTACCTCAGTTCCCACTGCCCAATTTAACATGTTGGGGTTCCAGCAAAAAACAAGGCATACCAAAAGATAAGGGACAACACTGTCTGAAGAGACAATGTGACCCTCAGAAACAGACTCAAATATGATAAAAATGTTTGAATGATCAGACAGCAAATTTTTAAAAGCTATTCCAAAAATTTATTTATTTATTTATCTTAAAGATTTTATTTATTTATTATTGGACAGAGAGAGAGACAGTGAAAGACAGAATGCAGGCAGGAGAAGTGGGAGAGGGAGAAGCAGGCTTCTTGCTGAGCAGGGAGCCTGATGTGGGGCTCCATCCTGGGAACCTGGGATTATGACCTGAGCCAGAGACAGACACTTAACCAACTGAAACACGCAGGTGCCCTGAGACAGGGGATTTAAAATAACCATAATTAATATGATTAAAGGCTCTAAAGGAAAAAAACATGCAAAAATGTTGAGTAATGTAAGCAGAGAGATGGAAAAACCAAAAGGAATCAAAAGGATACGTGGAAATAAAAACCACTGAGCAGAAATGATGTATGCTTCTAGTAGACATGTCGTAGCAGAGGGAAACATCTGTGAGGCTGAAGATGGCCCGTGTCCTTTCAGGGCTTTTGGTGCCTGCCTCTTCTCTTGCAGAGCCACATTCTCTGATTTCTTCCTTTCTACCTTCTAATTTAGTAATTCTCTCTTTGGCTGCATCTAATCTGCCATTATAAACTTCTCTTGAATTTTTAAGGTCAATAATTTCTATTTCTAGGGGTTCATTTTTTTTTCAATTCTGCCTGACAATTTTTACTTTACTCCTTCACAAATTTTTGTCTTCAGTTTTCTACCAACCCAGGGCCACTTTAAATAAATCATTGTTTACTATGGATTCCAGTCTCCAAATCCTCAGGAATGAGGGATGATGGCTAAGAATTTCCCCATTTCCCCTCTATGGAGACCTCATGCCAAGCTGGGCATGCCATCTGGGTCTTCCCTAGTTTGTCCACTGTGAAAGCTGATCTTGGGATCCGGGTTTATGAGGAAGACTGCGGTCGGCCCCATCCGGCCAGGGCTGCGGGCTTTGTCTCCTTTGCCCACTCCTCCACTTGGATGCACATCCAGGAGCTCACTGAAACCCAGGCTGAAGGCCATCTGAGGCCAGTGGATGCCTTGGGGCAAATACCAGTGCCTGTGCTCGCTTTCCATCTTGCAGTTATGTTTTCCTGAGATCTGGTTCTCTCCCTTATTTTCTCACAGACTGAAGCATCCTTTAAAAATATGACATAACTTTAGGTCTTTGCACATCCAACCTGCCACGTTGCTCACATGAAGGTATGTTGGTATCACTCCCTCTTCTTTAGCACAGCAGCACCACAAGTCTTGGGGCCCCTTTCCTTAGAGGCAGGTTGTGGGCAGGACATAGCCTTCTGGCTTTGTCTATCTTGGAGGTCCGATGGCGGGAATGCAAGCCCTTGCAGACGCTATCTCATACACTCTTTCAACAAAATGACTGAGAGGTGCCTGGGTAGCTCAGTCCTTAAGCATCGGCCTTTGGCTCAGGACATGATCCCAGGGTCCTGGGATCAAGCCCTGCGACAGGGTCCCTGCTTGACAGGAAGCTTGCTTCTCCCTCTCCCACTCCCCCTGCTGTGTTCTCTTTCTCACTGTGTATCTGTGTCAAGTAAATAAATAAAATCTTTAAAAAAAGGAATCAGGATTTAATTCATGTACCATGAAATTCACCATCAGCTCACCTTTGCTGCGGAAGAGACCAGCCGTACTCTTAGTTGTTTGTAACCATTCACGTTGCTCATGATTCTGCGGGAGCCCTTCGTCTGGACTGGCCTGGCTGATCTCAGCTGGACGCAGTCACACGTCCATGGCCAGCTGGTGGCCGGATGGTCGAGGGCGGTTCGCAGGCCAGTCGCCTCGTGTCAGCTGGGGCAACCGAGGCTGCAGGTTCTTCCTCCAGGATGGCTGCTTCGGGCCCCCACCTGACGCCTCTGTGCTGCCCCCACAGGGAGCCTCATCTCCTGTGGCTTCTCCATGTGGCTTGGGCTTCTCCAGCAGGCTGATGTCAGGGAAGTCAAACTTCCTACATGGCAGCCGGTTTGTCGAGGGTGAGGGTTCCGGTGAGCAAGGCAGAGCTGCAAGACTTCTGCGCATGTTCACGACTCCATCTCAGGTCCCTGTGCATCGTGCCCGTGGTCCTCTGGTCCGGCTGCCCCCCAGGCCCGCACAAATGTGAGCTTGGCTGGTTTAGACTCCAGTTGTCAGCGCAGAACAGGCAAAGGAGCTTCACGCGTCTCTGAGTCCCATCTGCCCTGTGGACACACCCTGCGCATATTCCCTTCATAGGCAAAACACACCAGACGCCACTGGTTTCAACCCGTTTTGGGTAGCTTCAAGTCCAGACCACCTCCTGGAGTCCATTCCATGTGCACACAGGGTCCCGGGTCTGCCCCCGCCCAGCGCCATGCTCTGACCTGAAGACCTGAGCCAGAACCCACCCCCATAACCAGCGCCAGCCGTGGGGTCACCGGAATGGACACACGCACTCAACAAAGTGGGCAGCGGGAGTGAGTGTTGGTTAGGGCCCTAGCAATGGGGAGAGCCCGCCTGGCCTGTGTCGTGAGCCCCTGCGCCAGCTTCACCCTCTGGGGCCTGGGTGGGCCTGAGGCTACTCTTCTTGCCCAGTCAACTGTTCCGCCCATGGGGGTTGGGCCCCCCCGGTCCCAGCCTGGAAGATTTCTCTGGAATCATTGAGGCTTTCTGGCGGCTTCATTGATCATCAGCTCAACGGACAAAACCAGCCCACACTGGCTTCTGAGGCCCTTCCAGGTCTGGCGGGTTCCTGGGTCCCGCCGGGGGACACCGCCTCTCCATTCCCAGAAGCCCTGGCCTCTGGCCCCAAGGGCTGGGTGCCTCCTCAGGCCCCCTAGGTGGCTCCTTTGTTTACCTGAGAGAGGAGCGGAGACACCCCCCTGCAGCTGAGGTCCGAAAGGCTCCCCACCCATGACCGGGGTCCGAAGGTTCTGCCCCCCCACCCCGCCATTCTCACCTCTGCTGCGATCATCGACTGTGCCAACACAGATGCTTACTTTCGCTCACATGCGTGGCTCCGAAGTTCGGGTGGTGCTCGGGGGCGGATTTTCTCGGGCCCACGCGGGGTCGGCTGAGGTTGAGGCCACACATACTGTGCAGAAAGGGTCGGGAACGTGGGGCGCTTCCCGCGGAGAGATGGGGCGCGAAACAAGCAGGTGCATCACACACCGTGTTCACTGTGGCGGGGGTGGGGGTCTGAATGCCGGAACGAGCCAAAGCCCGCGCCCGATGTCGGGAGGTTTTGTCAGGACAAGGAGGGGCGCGGCGGGCTTGCTGCAGAGCAGGGGTAGCCTGGGTCAGGCTCTTTGTCTCCGGGAAGGAACTCGGGGCCTTGCTTCTTCCCAGGCTGGAATCCGGTCGGTTGACCGTGAGCCCGGGCTTCTGCAGACACAGCTACGGTTTCCTGAGCGGGTCTGGAAGGACACAACAGCGGGGAACCCATTCTCTGAGGAACAGGCTTTAGCTTTTCTGCTGGTTTCAGCCTCATTAACCCTGCGGGGCACAGGTTCAAGGCCACTGTGGACTCCGGGGCCAGGGTGGGTGTCAGGCACAGCAGACCCCATTCCTCCAGGCGGAGAAGCAAAGATTTGCTTCTACCCTGAGTCTGCCCGGCTTCCGGAAGCCCTGTGCACTCCAGGGCCCTCCACGGGACGCCCGATGGCCTGGCCTGTCTCAGCTTCTGAGCCCCCACCTGAAGACCCACTGGGTGACTCTCCCCCGGCCCATGTCCTTGGGTCTGTGTGTGGGGGGGGGGGCGACCCTGCCAGTCATTTCCAACCCCGGGCAGATCGGAACCCCGGGTGCTTGCACGGGCAGCCCTCCTCAGGGGGCACCCAGCGGCACTTGAGCAGTCCGGCTCAGAAGGGGTCAAGAGGTCTTGGCAGTGGGGGGGAGGCTGGGGAAAGGCACGCCTGGCCCCGATGGAGCTGCAGGACCCGTCCTCCCCGCGGACCCCTCGGTCGGGTGGCCCCGGCCCGTATTGCTGCCCCCACTCGGGGCCCGGGCTTTGGCACTGCAGGGGCTCATCCTGCATCCTTCCCCGTCGTTCCTGCGCCCCGCGGAGGGGCTCGGGGGCCAGACCAGGAGGGCCCCATGGAGGCTGCTGGGTTGGCCGCGGGCTTCCGTCTGGGCCCCCTGCTCCATCTGTCTGAGCCTCAGTGATCTGCCGTGCCCAGTGTCGGGAGGGTCCCACGGTGGATCCTGGAAGGGCCTCAGGAAGGACCCAGTAGTCCCAGTTCTGGTGTCAGTATTTCCAAATAGGGGGAAGCACAGGGGTGTGTGCACAGACGCAGGGCACAGCCCAGTGTGCTCAGGGACGGGGATAATGTCGGGGGCCGGAGGGCCATGGGGGGTGCAACATGAGGCTGGGGGGGGGTCTGGTAGGGGTGGGGGCTGGGGGCCTTGAACGGAGTGTGGAGCTGTGAAAACCACCACGCCCCCCAGCCGAAGCCTTGGCATCCAGTCTGGTTTCTCAAAGCTCAGGGGGCAGGTGGGCTGAGAGGGAGGAGAGGGGGAGGGTAGGCAGCCTGGTGGGCGGGTGGGCAGACATGCAGGGCCTAGGGGCCGTCTGTGCACAGGACGGGGGGTCAGCGGTGCTGGAGACCTTGGCGGCCAGGTGTCGGCTCTGCTGGGGCCACGAGGCTCCTGGCAGCCCCAAGGGTCCTCTGTACCGGGAAGCCGAGGGCCAGGTCGCTGGGCTCCGTTGTTGGCCACTGCACAGGCCGTGGCCTGGTCCATGCGGAGGAGGGCGCTGGTCCCCACACAGCGCAGGCTCCGGCTGTGACGTTCAGTATCCGGGAAATGCACTGTCACTACCGCAGGCCGCTCGGCCACTGAGCCCGTACGGTCGGGAAGGGGAGCTAAAACATCACCCGCGTTTTGAGTGACGCGGTGTTATGGAAACCACGAGGCGCGGGAGGGCTGAAGCAGGCACAGTGCGTCTGGGACCGCGAGGCAGCAGGTGGGGCCCAGCGTGGGCTCTGCTGGGCGGGCGGGGGTGGGAGCCCTGGAGCTCCTGCCCCTCACTGTCCCTGAACCTCCAGCCCACCCCCGCTGTCTGGGGTTGGGAACCTTTCCGTGGGCCTGTCCCGGTGTCCGTGGGCTTGGGGACATGTGGCCCAGATGGCCACCAGCACGAGCGAGGCGCGCCCCCCGGCATGGGGCTCACACACCGTGGGACCGAGCTGGCCTGGGGGACACTCGAGGCTGCCTCAGACAGGAGCAGAGGACCGAGGTTCCCACCGTGAGCTGCCCCTGTCACCTGCCGGACCGGCCCAGGGCCCTCCCACCACCCAGCTCCGGCCACAAACCTCGAGGGTCCCTCCCCTCAGGCCCTGTCCTCACCTCCCACCCACTCTGCACCTTCCTCTCCAGCCCTGACTCGGCGGCTCCACAGACTGAGGCCTGGGAGAGAGGGAAGAGGGGTCCAGCCCCCCAGAGCCCCGGTCCCTGGGGAGCAGGTGCCAGGACACTGGCCGCTGCTGTGGCCTCGCTCCTGCTCCCTGCCCAGAGGTGAGTTCGGCTCTGCCTGTGGTCACTGCAGTCGGCTGCCTGGGCAGCAGGTGCGGCCGGCATGGAGGGCCCTTCCTGCTGGAACCCGCACTCGCCCCCCGCCCACAGGGGTGACACCAGGGTCGTGTGGCTCCAGCTGCGGAGGCCACCCCCTCCTTGGGGAGCGGCAGCTGGAAAAGGCTTCTTTCTTTCTTACTGGCTCTTTGTTTTCCTCCATTTCCACTTTAAAAAAAAAAAAGAAGAAGAAGAAGAAGAGAAGAAAGAAAGAAATTGCTCAGAGCTAATTTACAGCTTTTTGCTAAAAACGCATTTGATCGTCACGAGTGACGGCTGTTGTGATGGTCCCAATTACACCCGCTCCGGCTGCGGGAGGATGTAGACGGGTTTGCAGTGACTGGCTTCCAGCACATCCTCCGGCTGCCGCCAGGCCCTCTGCCTCAGTCCCTGCCTGGGCTGCAGCTCCGGCCTCCCCGGACACTGCCCAGGAGAGAAGCCCTTTCCTCGTCCCTTTCACCGTCCACCTACAGCCTTTCCCCTGGGCCCCTCCCTTGGGGTTGTGGGGGGCTGGAGAGTGGGGGCCGAGGCCTCCGGAGGTCAGTGTGAGCCGCAGGGGCGTCTGTGTGGGCAGAAGAGGACAGCTGGACCCCGGCCCTGAAGGGGAGCCCATGGCCCTGGCGGAGGGCGGGGGAGGGGGGGCCTGGGAGGACGGAGGGCCCTTGGGGCTCAGTCTGGAGATGAGACCGCAGGACAGGGCTCTTCCCCCCGTGTCACCGCCCCCACCTCCCTTCCTCAGCCTTTGGGTGGGAATTGCCGACTCAAGTTGTGCTAGAATTCCCCTAGCCACTGCCCTGGCCGGGCCATTCTTCCCGCCGGGGACGCAGTGGAAGGCGCTCCTGACGCAGTGTCCCACCCGCACAGCCTGGTCTCCTGTGGCCCCGCAGCTCCGGGACCCCGGGACACGGCCAGGAGACCCCTGGATGCCGCCCGGTCCCGGGCTGACCCCAGGCGGGCCGTCCGGGCCACGCCCCCGTCCGTCTGCCGAGCTGCTTCTGCCGCCAGACTCCCTGAAGGCGCGCCTCGGAGGCCTGTCCCCTGTGCGGCCTCTGCAGGGCCGGCGGCAGCCTACAGGCTGGGCCCGGGCCCCCCCCGGCACCGCGGGTCCTCAGGTACCACTGTGGGTTCTCTGTTGCCCCCGAGTGTCCACACCCTAAACCCTGGAGCTCACGGATGAGACCCGACCTGAAGAAAGCGTATTTGCCGATGGAACTGAGTAGTGAATCCCAAAATGAGATCGACCCGAACGACCCGGGTGAACCCCAGATCCCGACCCTGGCGTCTGCATGAGAGACCGGAAGGACACAGGACACGCTGGGGACGGCCGCGTGAGGGCGGAGGCGGGGCCCAGCAGCCGCCGGAGGCCAGGGAGGCAGGGAAGAGGCTCCCCTGAGCCTCAGGGCGTGCCGGGGGCAGGCGCCGAGGTGGCCGCGAAGTCTGGACGTGACAGTGGGGACACCGGCTGTCAGCCGCGACAGTGAGCAGCTGTGGGAGGAGGCTTTTGATGGCTCGCAGCTCCTGTCACGGGAACAGGTGTCCCCAGAACCTGGCCCACGTCCAAATCTGTGCAGAGTTCTGTGTGGGGCGCCCAGCGCGGCTTCTCATTCACTGAACTTGCCTCTGAGGCCGCGGGGAGCCACCGACGGCTCTCTGGCCTGCGGGTGTCCGGGGGGCGGACAGGAGGACTGGGTCAGTGCTGGCGGGGCCTGGAGGAGAGCCGCCCCTGGGCTCGGGGCTCCTGGCTGCAGGAGGACTTGGGCGGGGCCAGGAAGAGCCTCCTACCTTGCTCCGGCCCCCTGGCTCCCTGATGATGGGGGGATTCCACGGGGAGTTCCCCAAGCCCCTGGGGCAGTGTGCCAGCATCCGCTTTAGACCGGTGAAGTCCAGGGGTCGGGGCTTCCCAGAGACACAGCTGGGAGGGAGAGGTGCCCGGAGCGGGTGGGGGGTCACAGGCTCTGGGGTTCCTCCCTCCCCCTCCCTGCTCACTCCCTGCTCTGGGCCGAGCGGCCTTCCCTAGGGCAGAGGACCCACTGCGGGACCCTGGGCTGGTGACAGAGCCGGGTGCCGGTGGCAGCGGGGGGTGGCGCGCATCTGGGGCGGCGTGGTGGGGCTCTGTTGTAAACGCGTTGGTTTCTGCTCTGGCTGGAAACTCACTTTGCCTCGGTCCTCAGGGTGCACTTGACCCGCATCAGAGATTTGCTGGGCTCTGCAGGGCAGGGTCGGGGGCAGAGGTCCGGCCGCAGCAGGTACAGGATGAACAAGGTGTGACCGGTCCACCCTCCCCCGCTCACAGGCCCCTGGAGAGGGGAACCCCAGGTGCACCTGAGCCTAGATGGCCAGAGATGGCTGCACCAGGGCTGGCTGGAGGCTTGGTGCCCCCACCCTGTCCCAGCAGCTCCCCCTGCCCCAGCGCCCCTTCAGCAGGGGGCCGTGGGGGGGCGCATGTCCAGCCCCCCACCGCTGTGCTCTAATATCTGCCAAGATTCCAGACATGACAGCAGCGACCCTTTTGGGAGGGCTTCCTGGGAAACACGGCCTTTCAGACCACAGGGGCCCAGGGTGGACCCTCTGGCCACACCCCGACCTGGAGCCCCAGGGGCCATTTCCCATCCTTCACACTCCCCACAGTCCAACCAAGAGGCATCTGTGTGTCCCTGCCTTGTACCCCGGACCAGCTGCGCTTCCCTGCGTTTCCTTGGGCAGAGTGGCCCCCCTCTAGCTCCGCACCCCTGCATCCCCGGGGCTGGGAGAAGGTCCTCAGTCTGCCTCCCCTGCTTGGTGGGCAGTGGGGGGCTGTGGTGCGCAGCACAGGACGTCAGTGGTAAGTGGGGTGTGGGTCGCTGGCGCCCTCCGGTCTGAGCCGTTTCCCCCGCACCCTTGCTGCACGGCTTGATCGGGGCCCCCAGGTCTCCGAGGGAGGAGCATGAGGCTCTAGATTCCTCCCCACCTTCTTCCCTCTGGGGCCCAACCTGGAACTCAGGCTTCTCAGGAAAACCTGGGGCTTTTCCATAACATGTCCTGAAGTCACAGAAGCAAGGTCCTTCAGCGTACAGATGGGGAAACTGAGGTGCAGGGCCGGGAGGGGATCTGCCACGCCCCCCAGGGCCCAGGGGAAGCTGTCTGCACCTGGTTCCCACCCCCCTCCGCAGCACAGGCCTCCTGGCTCCCTGGGACACAGTGTCCTCCTGGATCTGGCGCACTGCAGGCCAGCCAGCTGTCCATCTGGGATGATGGATTCTTGGCCTTTTCTTGCCACTTTCCTCTGACCTGCCTCGTTCCTGAGGGAGAGCTTGATTTCAGCCAGGACAAGGGCTAACAGTCTGGAGAGGGTTTTCCTGCATGGCTTTCCCTGGACCCTGAACCCCCTGGCTTCTTGCTGTCCTGGGGGCCCCTTGCCTGGAGTCAGCTCTCGGGACCCGCCCGGGACCAGCTCTCATTCCCGCTTCTCACGGCTCTGTGGGGTGCGGCTTCTCCACGTTACTCGGAATCCCAGGAACCAGAGAGCCTGGGGGTCGGTCAAGGGTAGATGGGGTCAGCCGGGAGGCCTCTGGGAACAGAAGTCCCTTGAGAAGTAGCTTGTGAAGAAGGAAAGCCTGTGCCTTCCCCAGAGGTTGAGCAGGGGACCAGGTGTGCGGTGGGCTATCAGGGACCTGGGGGTGGATGCTGAGCTGCCTTGGTAGGGCGTGGGGACTTGGAGACAAGCCTACCAGTGTGCAGAGGCTGCTGTAGAATGGGAAGCCAGCTCGCCTGCCCGGGTCGAAGCCGTAAACAAAGGCACTGCCTCCTCTGGGAAGCCCTCTGCGATTCACAGGGCCACGTGCAGGAGAAAGGATCCAGGTCAGTGTCTTCCTGCCTCTTCTCTGGGGCTTGCCCTACATTGTGAGCTCTAAAGAAGGTTCTGGCATCTCTGCTGGGGCTTCCAACATCCAAGAGACACTGGCCAGGGACAAACTGACAGCCACTGGACCAGGCTGGAGGCCGAAATTGGGGAGGGCCTGGGCTCTCACACCATAGCTGGGTTCTAGAGGCATCGCAGAGAGATGGACTGTCCAGCAAGGGCCGTGCACCACCCTCCAGACGGCGTCCTGCGCTCACGGAGCCTGGGCTTCTTGGCCCCACATCCATCCCCCGATTTGTGCAAGGGGCCTGGGCTCAGAGGTCCCCAGCAGCTTGTCTGAGCCCGGCTCTCCCTGACCGCGGTCCGGAGCTTGGTGACGCTGGCCAGGAAGTCAGGGGTTACTGCCTGGACCCGTGGAGCATCCGCAGATCCTCTGGCCTCCTGAGGGGAGCTCGCTGCCCACCCCCCGCTTCTGCGACCCTGTGGCGGGCGCCGAACGTTTCTCACAGGTGGGATCTTGTCGTCCGGAGAAACAGCCGGGTGTTTTATAAGGCCAGACTTCATGGCGCAGAACGCAGGGCAATAAAGTCAGCACAGAGCAATTACTTCCTGGGCCCAACCGTCGTGGGGCCCGGGGGCAGGGAGGTGCGTGCCCAGGCTGCACGCGGCGAGGGGACAGCAGGGTCCTAGCCCGCTGGGGGCAGCGGCATGTGGCTGCGTCTCGGGGCCCGTGGACGGCTGGGGGTGGGCTTTCTGGTCATGGGAGCTGGGTTGGGAGGGCAGCACCGGGGAGGCAGCATCTCCCCGCCAGACTTCTCCTTCCTTCCTCCTTCCACAGCCCACCGGAGAAGGCGCGGCCCCCTTCGGAGCTGCTGTGGTCGCCCAGCCCTCATTCTGCTGCACGGCCCAGGGTGTGTCCTGGGGACAATTCAGTGGGATGCTGGCCGGGAAGCCTCACCTGCTTCTCTTGCTGCGGGGACGTCTCCCACCCGCTGCGTGCAGGTACACCAGCCCCGGGGTGCCGGTGACTGCCTGCCTCCTTCACGGGGGTCCCTCTCTTCCCACACGGAAGGGCCCAGAATGGGGAGCGGCGACTTCCCCTCCTTCCTCTCCGCCACCATCCTAGGCCCCTCGCCTGCCCCTCTTCCACATCATCGGGCCACTGGGACCGTGGTGGCAGGGACTGGAGAGGCCGTGGACTGGATGGGGATCCCACAGGAAACATCGTCTCCCTGACTGTGTCCGCACGGCGTGATGAGCCCTTGGGGACCAAGGTCACGGGGAGGGGTTAGGGCATCTTGGTGCCGTGGAGCGAGGCCGGGACCGGGAATCGTGCCGTGACAAGGGTCTGATGCTGGAGCGAAGCCAGAAGAGGCCCCAGCCGCCAGCCCCCGCGAGTCCGGGAGCCAGCCCAGCACTGGAGGGCGGGCTTGTGCGTGGGCGTCCTGCTTCGTAAACGAGAGAGGAGCAAAGACGGAAGGAAGGACGTCATGAAATGAGAGCACAAGTTAATGAAAAGAAAAATATACAACAAAGGGATCGATAATGCCTGAGTTTAATCTTCGAGAGGATTTATGGAGCCCCGGGAGCTCGGGGAGCTGGCGGGACGCGGTCAGCGGCGGGCGCGGACTCCGACCCAGAGCCTCCGCACACTGTGTCGGCGTGAGCCAACGTAGCGACATAGATTGCTTCACGACACGGTGCTTGATAAAGGGGACAATTTCTCTAAAAGCACAGGCCACAAAATGAACACAAGAAGAGAGAATAAAACCCGGAAAGTCCTGACCTGTGACTGTTAAAGACATAGGATTTATTACTTAGAAGCTTCCCTCAAAGAAAGTTCCAGTCCCGGATGTCCTCACCGGCAAGGCTGACTTAACGTGTGAGGAAGGGCTGATGCCCGTCTCCCGGCGGCAGGAGCAGAGGGAGCGCTCCCCAGCTCATTTTATGACCTTAACAAAAACCCGCACGAGTGCACAAGAAAGGAAAATCTCACCACTAAAAACAGACACAGTCTCTCAAATAAAACATCAGCAACTTTGAGAAAGGGTCCGGCTCCACGCCCACGTCCCCATTATTTCAGGGTCAGGAAACCTAGCTGTGCAGTTATCCGTAAAAACACAGGGAAGGAGACGAAGTGTCCGATCGTCTCGAAGGACGCATCGAAAATGCTTGGCGAAATTCAACATTCCTTTTCAATAAAAATACCCATCAGCACCCTGGGAATAGAGGAGATTTTACAAATCATACAAAGGCTTAATGCTGAATGGTGCATGGGTGAGTGGGGGGGGGCGGGGGCTGCAGGTCCTCAGCGGGGCCGCCCGAACCCAGAAGAAAAGGTGACAAGATCTGAAAAGGGAGAAGCAGAAGTGTCGCGTGTTCGCAGACTAAACGGCCGCGTGCGCAGTGGACACGCTGTCCAGTTTGGGTGCTGGCGTCAGCAGGAGAGCTTGGCGGGGTCGTTGGACACAAAAGCGCAGCCGGGGTTCAGCGGTGACCCCACAACCCCGCCGTCCACAGCCGGACAACAAAGCTGAAGGGAAGGCCGTACTTGTGGGGGCCTCAGAAACACCGAGCGTCCGGCGGAACGGCCAGGACACACGTGGCACCTCTACCCCCTCCAACATGTTATTCAGAGAAACTTAACAACCCAAGACCCGAAAACGGGAAGACTCGGCATGTCTGAGATTTTCGTTTCCCAGACCCCGATCTCCAGTTTCAGCACGACGCCCGTCCGGACCCCGGCGGATCCCTCTCCCGCTCCCCGAGCCCCGCGGACACAAGGAGGGAATTCTCCAGTTTCTTTAAACAAGTGAAGGAGCAGGAATAATGGGACGCGAGCGGAGAAAGGAGGCTGGAGACAGGCGTGGGACGGGGACACCGGCGGGACGTCTCCCACCCACCGCCTGACGGGGAACAAGGCTGGCCGAGGTCGGGTGCCCGTCTGAGCCCAGCTGGTCAGCGCCAGGGAGGCGAGCCACCGCGTCCGTGTCCTGGAGCCGAGGGCCGGCTCTGCAGACAGCCCCATCCAGGAGTCGCCGCGGCCGTGTGGTGGGGGGGCGGCTCGCCCCCGACGGAGGGACACTCGGTCCGCTCAGCTTCCCTCACGAGCACGCTCGCCTTCCCGCACGTCACGTCTGTCCTCCACCCCCGCTGGCCGTCCCCAGGGCACCGCCTCCCGACCGTGCCCCGTAGGAGATCAGGACAAGCCGGTCCGGGCCGGGGGTGGGCAGGCAGGCGGGCTCGCTGCGCGTGCGAGCCTCGGGCCTCCCGGGACGCCAGGCCGGCGGCCGCACCATCCCCGCTTCTTCTGTTGGACGCCACGATCACAGCCAGACGCCGGCCGCAACAGAATCCCACGGGGACCTCGGTTTTCTCCCCGTGGCCCGGGGCAGCTCCTGGGCCCCAGCACACACGTCCTTCTGTTACTTCGAGAGCACCTGCCAGGCTCCGGCTCGGCCTCAAGCCCCAGGCAGGGGCAGCGGGGGTGGGGGTGGCAGGTGCGGTCACCCTCCTCCCACCTCTGGGTGGCCCCTGCCCGTGAGGCACCCTCCCAGGGACAGGCTGGAGGTGAGGGGTGCCCTCGGGGCGCGCAGCCGGGAGAGGCGCCTGGCGGCTGGCCTGCGAGGGTTCCTGAGTCTCCCGGTCAGCGACCCCCTGGAAGCCCCACACAGAGCCCGGCCAGCTCCACGGACGTCCCGTCTATCAGCCGAGACGTGCTGGGGACGCAGGCGGGCGTGAGTCCCGCACAAACCGGGCCGGGTGGGCCCCGCCGCCCGAGGAGCCCTTTCCTCCCGCAAGAGCCGGTGCTCCCTGGCGGCCGGCTGGGGCTCCGCGTCCCTGCCGCCGATCACCCCTAGCAGCGCGGCCTCTGCTTCCCCGCTTCCCACGGGTCCTCTTCTCCCTTCCTCGACCCCACAGTCGGAGGGGCCTGTGGCTTTCTGGGCCTCAGGGCAGGGTGGGGCTCTCGGCCTGAGGGGGCAGGAAGGCAGGGAGGCCCAGGGATGGTGGTTGCCGGAGGCACCCTCTGTGCTGGATGGTGTGTCGCAGCTCATGGTGCAGGGGTGGGGGGACCCCAAGGGTGGTCCTGGAGCCCGCCGGCCCAGCACTGCCCACTCGGTCGCCCCTGTCCTTCGGTGGTTCCGGCAGGCTGCCGGCGACTCTCCGGGGCTGCCCTTGAGGGGGCATCCAGAGGTGGAAGGGAAGGCGATCCCAAGGAGGCCCGTCGCCCTGGGTTCCTTGGAGGGTCACAGCCCTTCCCCAAACCCAAGCGCACCGTAGCCGCTCTGGAAGCCGTCGCGCTGTCTGGAACGCCGGAGCCGGAAGCAGGGTCGCAGCCCCGTCTCGCCCCAAACGGCCCCAGTCAGCCCGGTCGGCCGGTGGAGGGACCGCGGCCGACACAGGCCAGCTGCCGCCTCCTCCTCCCTCCCGCCACAGGCCGTACATGCGAGTGCGCGCGTGTGTTCAAGCGTGAGTGTTCGGGCCTGGGCGTGCATGTGCGTGTGTGTGTTCACGCACGAGTGTGAGTCCGAGTGTGTGTGTGTGTGTTCAAGCATGGGCGTGTGAGTGAGAAGAGCCCACGCTGCCTTCGGAAAGCCAAGCTCGAGGCGCTGACACGGTCGTAAGTGTTTAGGGAACAGCCTTGGGTCCCCAGGACCCAGTGTCTCTGGGGCCGCAGGCCAGGCCCCCGGGCCTGAGGGTAGATGCCACAAGCGGGGGCTGTTCTCAGCTGGGCGGCGCAGGGTGACTGGGACGCAGCGGCCGATGCCCCGCCGAGGCCACATGCTGCGTCCGCCTGGGGCAGGCCCGCTCCTGGGGACAGCAGGAGCCCCGGCACTGACCTCCTCGTCTGAGACGCGGCTGGGGTAGGGGCTGGGCTAGTCTGACCCTTTCGTCCCAGAGCCACGCCTGTGCCTTTACTGTCCCTCTCCCCCGACCATGCTTCTGGCACCTCTCTGGGCGCGGCCAAGAGGCAGAGAGAAGCCTTTGCGGGCCACACGCCGCACCTCCGGCAGCCGAGCGGGGATTTGCTTGATCCGGGCGGGCTGACATGACAAACGTCGCTATTAGCGCGGGAACGCCGTGATTACACAGCTCATCAGCCTGCAGACGCCTCCGCCTGCCTCGCTGAACGGGAGCGCCCGGGCACGGCCTGCGGGCGGCCTTCTGCCCTGGTATTTCATCCCTAACGAGCAGAGCTGCCTTCTCCGGAAGGAGCGGAGCGAGGCCAGCCGGGACCCCGCCGCTCTGCGTGACCCAGGAGCACGGCGGCATGGCCGGGGCCCCTGCTCACCGACCCGTCCTGCTGCAGGGCCGTCCCAGCGTCCCCCGGCCCCTGCCTCATTCCACCCGCCCATGGGCTCTGGGGTGACGACAGCCTGTGCTCCCAGGGACCAACTCTGGGAAGCCCTTCCTGGGGTGCCGGCCACCTGCCTGGAGGGGCCGTGCTCTCGCGGCCAAGCTCTCCTGCTTTCCCTCCCCGAGGCCCTGAGCATCCGATTTGCCGGATGCGTTCATCACATGAACCATGAGACCCAGGACAGGGAAGAACAGCCACGTTTCAGGGACAAAGGGACATGTAGTCGGCGGGGGTGGGGGCCGCGGAGAGAAAGAGGCATGGCAGTACAGGGGACCCTGCGACCACAAAACGCACGACTGCCAGCCAAAGCGGGGACAGCTGGGGGCCCCAAACATCAGTGTCCTCGTCACCCGACACTCAGCCTGTGACTGTGGCCTGACCAGGACAGAGGATCTCTGTGGGTGTCATTAAGGTGAGCCCCCGAGACGAGATCATGCAGGCACTAAACCCAATGACAAGTGTCCTCGTAAGAGACACACACGGCAGAGCAGCCGCGTGAGGACAGAGAAGTTGGAGGGAGGTGACCACAAACCCGGGACGTGGGGCGGGGGTGGGGTGGGCAGAGGCTGGCAGAGGCAGGAGGGACCCTCTCCTGGAGCCTCAGGAGGCAGCAGCCGGCGGCACCCGCATCCCGGATTGTTGCCTCTGCTGTGTCAGGGATGCCAGGTGTGTCTTGCCCCCCCCACCCCGTTAGTGGCCCTGTCTTCGTGGGCTGCCCTCCGACAGGGCAGAGGCTCCAGGGACCGGCATGCCCAGTGGGAAGCCGGCTGGGGGTGTGGACCCTCCGTCCCCTCCAGCTGGGGCCCCGCAGCTCCACAATGCATCATCCTCCTGGTTATGAACGGCAGGCACGCTCTTGGAGCTCTTCCCACGGCGCGTGGGGCCTCGGAGCGTGACCTCCCGTTGTCGAAATGATGTGAGCCCCACGGAAGTGTCCTCTAATGGACCCGGGGTCCAGCCTTCAGGACTTCACGACTGCATGTCCGGCTCCGGTCCCTCAAAGTCCACAGGTTGCGGGCAACTCCAGCGAGACCCCCAGTTAAACGGCTGGCGACGAAAATATGAAGCGTATCATGACCACAGGACGTGAGCCCGTCACCCGGAGAGGCGCTTAGGTCTGTCGGAGAAGAGATGGCAACAGCGTCGCAGTTGGTCACCAAGCTACTCAGTATAACTTCCGCCCCATTTTGCAAATCATTATTTTCACAGTCAACAGGCAGGAGGTGATTAATGAGGGGCCACAAAGCTGCTCCCGGTGGCGTTGGGGACACTGGCACACAGCACCAGGGAGGGCACCCCTGCAGGCTCGCGGGGGACAGCAGGCCAGGGCCGCGGAGGACACAGCCCTCGGGCGCCCCGACCTCGTGGCTGGTCAGTCACCCACGAATCTAAGAGCGAGTCCTAGGGAGCCTCAGGCCCCCCTGTCTTGCTTTGCAGGACACCCTATCTTCCGTGCTTTGTCTTACTTGCTCCTCGTACACCCTGTTCTGGGCCATTGTCGGAGGGAGAGCTCTGACCAGGGCCCCGGGCAGGACGGGCTACTGCTTCTTTGTGGCCGCTGGAGCTCCTTCCCAGAGGTGGCCCGGGCTGCATCCCTGGGAGCTCGGACTGTGACTTGACACGGAAGAAGGGGCTTTGCAGATGGGGTTACATCAAGGACCGTGAAATGGGGACACTGTCCTGGATGACTCAGGCAGGCCTTAAATGTAATCACCTGTGTCCTGATAGGAGGGAGGCCAGGAGGGGGTCTCACTGGAGGACAGAGCCCGGCTGCCGTGAGGCGGCCCCAGGAGCCGCGGACTTTTCCCCAGAGCCTCCGGAAGGAGCACAGCCCTGTCGACACCTTCATCTCCGCCTGGAGAACCCATTTCAGACCTGACTGAGGATTGCGGGAGAAGAATTCCTGGGGTTTAAAGCTAACACACTGGGGGGAATTTTGTACAGCAGCGATCGGAAGCCGATACACTCCTGAAACAGCAAGTCTGGAGGCGGCAGCAGCGCTGGGAGGGAGGTGGTGATGCCGTCAAGGACCCAGGCTCCTTCTCTCTTCTCTCTCCTTTCCCCCAGCCATCCCTGAATATTGGCTCTTTGTCCCTGGCTTGTCACCTCATGGCCGCAAGCTGGTTGCCACAGCTCCAGGCATCACACACTCAACAGATACCATCCGAAGCAGGAAAGGATGAAGGGTGAGGCAGTGGGGGGTTCACCTTCTGTGGTTCTTTCATCCAAGGGAAAATCTCAAGGCACTTCCTAGGCTAGGTCCGGTCAAGTTTCCGTGGCTACTCAGGGCCGGTTCGTAGCAGAGAGAACAGATCCCTCGGGTTGGCTTGGACCAAGTCAGTAAGTCGTGTCCTGAGCTGAGCACAAGTTTCCCCTGGATAAACGGGTTCTGCTGGCAAGGAGGGGATGGTGACTGGGCGATCTCCCATCTGAGAGGGAGGGAGGCAAGGTGGGCTCAGGGCATGGACTCCAGGATCCCCCACCATCCAGATGCCTCCCTCGGGTGCCCACGATTGCCTGTCTCTGGAGGGTCACCCACCGGGATGTCCTCAGCCCCAGCCTGGCTGCGAACTCCCGTGTCCCTTTCAGCATGCCGCACCTCACTTCCCCAGCTGAGGGGCAGGGTCCGGGCGTGCTCAGCCCCTCCCCCACCTCTGCCAGGGCACCTCTAGCACGTCCTGGGGGGGGGCTTCGCTCCAAGCCCCTCCCCACTCATGATGTCAGGGAAGAGTCCCAGGGAGGTGGGGAGGGCAGCCTTGGGGAGGGGCTGTCTCCTGCGGCGGTGGGCGTCCTACCACTGACCTGCCCACGGGTGCACGTGGAGGGCACAAACGTGCACTAGCTCCATCCAGCTGCGGACTCTGGAGGCCGGGCTGAGCATCCTATCCCCTCTGTCTTTGTCATACGGGGGTCCCCTCCCCTGTATGTCTGACGAGAGCCTGGTGATGGGCGCTCTGGGGGTCCGGCTGGGCTGGAGGCCAAGGGCGCGCAGCAGAGGGGCCCGGGTGTGCTGGGACATTGTCTCTCCGCTGTGGGCGACTCCCTGCTCTCAGATCCTGGTGGCCCGTCCACAGTGGGCTTCTCATGGGCTCTGAGCCCCACATGCAATGGTCAGGCTGCCCCGCCCCCCACCCAGCCTCCTCCTATCTCCCCGATCCGGGACCCGGCTCGCAGGTTCCCACAGGCCCCCATGCCGCACACGCCGGCAGCCCGCATGGATCCCTGCCCGCCGAGGGTTCGCTCCCGCCTGGTACGCAGCAGCTTGGCGAGCCCGGCGCCCCCCAATGTTATTTTTATTTATGTACCTGAGCACTCCACAGCAGCTGCTTTATCGGGAGGGCTCCGGCGCGGCGTAATTAAAACAGCGCCGAGCGTCTAACTGGGCGCAGATCACCAGAGCAAATGTTTGTTTTGCTGCCGTCAATTAAGGCCTGCGTGGGGAGCCGCCGCCCCGGCAGGAAAGCAGGCAGCCGGGTCGCTCCCGCGCCCTCCCAGCAGATCCCCGGACTGGGCAGGCGTGGGTCCCATGGGGGCTGGGAAGGCAGCAGGGGTGGGAGGGGGCCGCTGGAGGGCGAGGCAGCCTCAGGGCTTTGCTACAAACTTTCCACTGCAAAGCAGCCCTCCATTCCGACCCTACGGTCTGGAGGTCCGAAGTCTCCCTGGGCTGAGGGCAGGATGTCGGGGGGGCTTCCTTCTCAAAGCCCCCGGGAGTCATTTCCACCCCTTTCCCAGCTCCGGAGGCCATGCGCATCCATTAGGGTCTGGCAGCCCTCCCACTGCCGCACGCGCCCCTGCTTCTGTCCGCACCCCGCTGCCCCCCTCCTGAGCACCTAATCCTTGTAGGGTCCTGCATTCCCGGGGGGGGGATTAGAAGAGGGGTGTCTCTGGGCTCACACAGCAGCCTGCTGCACCCCCTGAATGAGAAGGACTGTGGTTGGCAGGGGACAGGGTTTGTGGGTGGAGGGCCCAGTGGAGTCTCAGGTCAGCGTGTCTGGGAGGGGTCAGGATGCTCAGCCCGGATGGGTGGCCGGCGGTGGGGTGGGGGCCAGGCACAGGGTGCAGAGTCAGGCCTCATGGGGATTGGGATGGGTCCCCAGACCTGGGTCCCACAGTTCCTGAGCGGGGTATGGAGCTGGACGGGGCAGGGATACTGGAATAGAGGGGGTCATGGTCCAGCTCGAAGGTGCCCCCAAAGGCACCTGTCGGGGGCAGGGATGGCAAGGGGTGGCCAGGGAAAGGTGAGCTCCTCTACGTCCCAAGCTGTCCGAGCCCATCCCGTGCTGGCGCCTGGTGGGCAGCTGAGAGCTGCTAGCGGTTCCGGGGCGGCTGGGACTCCGAAGCTGCGTGTGGCGGGGGCGCCCGGGGCCAGCTGTCTGCACTGAGCACAGTGCGTCCTCCCGGAGCTCACAGGAGGCAAGGGGAGCAGCACAAGGAAGAGGGGCCCCTTCCAGGGCAGGTGGGGCCTGGAAAGAGCCGAGGACATGGGGAAGAGGAAGGCAAAGCCCTTAGGATGTAGGACACGGCTTTATTCAGGTCCATCCGCTCCCTCGGATTTGTCCGGTCATACACTGTCCGATGTAATTAGATTATTTGCATCATTTTGAGTCCTGGTCCTGTCTGATCTGCCAGCCAGGTCCCAGGGCTGCCGGACAGGGGCTCCAGGGGCCAGCCCTGCTCACGAGGGGTCTCCTGTCGTACCCCTTCTCACCATCTGCCCTGTGGGCCTCCGCTGGTCCTGGACGTCTGTCTACCTGGATGTCCTTCTGCCTGGGCGTCTGTCTGCCTGGCCATCTGTCTGCCTGGGCATCCATCTGCCTGGGCGTCCGTCTGGCTGGGTATCTGTCCGCCCGGGCGTCCGTCTGTGCTGCGGTGACAGGGTTGTCAGCTAACACTGGCTTTCAAACACGTCTTCAACTACATGTCCCACTGCCCCCGTGACCCCCTGTCCTGTGGCTCTCGTCCCAGGCGGACTGTTTCTCTCCCCTGGAGCCACGGCTCTCCTGCTTCCCTGTCGTCCATTAGGACACAGGGCTTCCACGGGACCCCAGAAGTGGTAGCACTCGGAACGCAAAGCAGGGGTTCAGGAATGCTCGGCCCTTTGGGTACAGAGACCCCTTCTTCATCGCCTGCTTTGGGGTGATCAGGACACTAACAAGACCCACAGGACGACAGGTGCCCCTGGGGGAGCACCCCCAGCAAACTGGGTTGCTCCTTGTCTGTGCTCTGCTGTTCGGGGCCTCTCTCCTTTGCCGGCTGGGGGGTTCTTTCCTGGGACCCCTTCTGTCCTCCAGCCCCTCTTTAGGGCTGCGGTCCCTCCTCCCCGGCATTGCCCCCCAGGCTGCTCCGAGCCTCCTCCCCCTCCTCCAAGATTTGCGCCCCCAGCCTCTGCAGGTGTCGGCTCAGCCCTGAGCCCAGGTCCCACCCTGCCTCCTCCCCCAGGAGCTTGCATCCCCAGGGACCGCCCCCTTCCTGGCCCCCTGGGGCCCGGAGCTGAGTGCTCCTGGTCCCCTTCCTCTTTACTAGGCAGACCCTCCCAGGGACGTGGGTGGTGATGACATCATCAGAGGCGGTTACTAGGCAACTGGGCTCTGCAGTCAGGGGTGCGGGCTGTGGTTCCAGGGGCCCTGCCAGCTTCTTCAAACATCAGACCTCAGGCAGTCGGTCCCACAGAAGGGAGGAAAATCCAGCCAGCCTCACGGCGCTGGAAAGCCCACCTCAGCTCTGCTCTCCGACGACATGGGTTTTCCGAGAGGCGACCGTGTGAGACTAACCTCATTTTCTTTTCTTGTCATGGTCCTTAGCCCGGCGGCTGGGGGCCCGTTATTGTTGTGATTTTAGCGGGCATTTGCCAAGTCTCCGTGTTATCCTGGAGGATGAGATGGGAAGTGCATCCCAGATGAACTGTTAGGCGCGTTTGGTCTGTTCCAGAGAATTACAGACAGAAAGCTTAGCTGATGGCCCGGCGTCCCCTGCACGGAGGGCACGGCGGGCTCCCCCAGGACCTGACGTCAGTCCTGCGCTGTCGAAGGTTCTTATCAATGATTTATGGAGAGACGTGAAAGACCTGCCCGTCACACACATGGCTGCCGAAACAAAGGACAGGAGGTAGCCTGCCAGGAAGAGTCGTAATTCAGAATCAGCTCTGTGTGGACACAGTCGAGCATCCGCAGAGACAGGGCTGGTAACTGTCCGGGCGGTAACTGCTCGGCTGGGCCACAGCCCAGCGAGGCCACAGCCCAGCCGAGAGCTCTGTTCATCCGAGGAGCCGCCGAGGAGGGCGTCCGTGACACGCGTGCCTGACGAAAGACTTACTGCCGGATACACCCGTCCGGCACCCGCTATTTTTTAAAAAGGGGTCAAGCAAATGGGCTAAAAATTAGGCCAACTATGTAAACTGCTGTTTCATGCACAGGATGCCCAGATGTTCCCCAAGCGCAGGAAAAACAAAAGGCTCCATTTCACTGGGAAGCAGGGGGACGCGACCCTATCGCAATGTGCTGTCGCCTCCCCCATGAGCAGCCCACGGGAAGGAGAGGGAGGGCTGAGCGCCGGCGAGCCGGGGTGCGATGGGGGGCCCGGCAGCGCCCCTGGGCAGTGTCTGTGGAAGCCAAACACACGCGCGTTCTGTGGTCCCGTGCCCACCTTGGGTGTGGACAACAGAGCGGCCCACACGCTTCTGCCAGAAGACCCACGGGAGAGCGCCTACAGTGGCCCGTGCGCACCGGGAGGCTGGAGACTAGGAAAGCCAGCGGCCGACTTTGCTGCACGACACGGCAGTGTGAGTGAAGTTCACCGACACAGAGAGAGAGAACCAGGCGTGAGACGGCGCGTGCTGGGGGTCTGGGCCAGGAGGCACGAGGCTGCAGGGCCGGGGGTCAAAAGGGCGTCTGCCTCGGAGGTTGGGACGAGAGGCGCCTGGAGCGTGGAGGCGCGTCCTTCCCACTCGGGTTCCGGCTGCAAGCGGGCTTTCCCCGTGCAACCCGCCTCACGCCCCATCTCCGAGGCTCTCGAGGTTCTGGGATGGCCCACGTGACTCCCGCTTTGCCCCTGACAGGTGAGGCAGCAGGGACTTGGCCTCGTGCAGACAGTCGCGAAAACAAAGTGTGTAAACAACCGCTTCCAGACTGCACCGCAGGCCACGTAGGGCTGCGACGCCGAGGGAGGGGAGACGGGACATGAGACCGGCGGGTGCTCGCCCCGCTTTCTGCCTGGAGGTAGGTCCCTGCGGGGCACAGCCCTCTGCTGAGACGAGGTGTGCACAGGGGCTCGGGGAGGCTGAGAGGCTGGGGTTCGTGGGGGAAGGAGAGCCACGGAAGAAGGGCCGTGCACAGGACTGCTCTAGGAATCGGGGCACATTCAAGTTCGGACCAGCCGGAGAGAGAAAACCTTTTCGACACTGGTGTGAGCAGCTCGGGCTGCCACGACACACGACCATGGACCGTGGGGTGTAGACGACAGACATTTGCTTCTCACCGCTCTGGAGGCCGGGAGCCCACATCCGCATGCTGGCGGGGTCGTGTCCTGGAGAGGGCTCTCTGCCTTTTTGCAGATGGCAGACTTCTCCCCAGGTCCTCGTGTGGCGGGGCCACGGGAGAGAAAATACTCTCCTTTCCCCATAGGACTGTGTTCCGCAGGAGCAGGGTCCCTCCCTTAGGACTCCATTTAACCACAGTCGCCTCCCGACGACTGTACCCCCAGAGCCATCCACACTGGGGCTCAGGTGTCAGGCTCCAGGTCTTCAGGGAACATGATGCAGCCTGAGCAACACCGTAGGCCTTCAGTCCAGGTTCTGGAAGGGCCACCATCTCAGGAGGAGGACTGCCTTAGCCCGGGGCAAAGGCTACTCTGCACCGGCACTAACCAAGGCTTAAAACAAGCCTCAAAGTTCTGACTGTGGTCGCACCAAGTCAGTTCCTGTTGGACTGAGTATCCCAGAGATAAGAACTGTGCACACTGGACCCAAACCATAACGGAACACAAGCTAACATCCCCAGAAAACAATGGCAAATGGGCAGAGTCAGGATGGGAGTCAGCCTTTAGGAGAACGGGCCGGAACCGAGAAGATCCCTATTTTAACAGTGTCCCGCTGGAGGGCAGCCCCAAGTCTGCACCACGCAGGTCACAAACATCATCCAAAGTCCCCTCAAATGCGTGCCATGTTCATGGCTTGAAATCTAGACAACCACATTTTAGGCCACCTCAGCTGCAGAAAGGTAAGAGATGATCCCAGAAAGGGTAGATTCAAAGATCTGTGTATAAAGCCTGTGTGGTCTCTGGATGGCTGTTGAACCCCACTGGGGCCGGCAGGACCCCAAACAGCCCAGCCACGGCCAGAAACCCAGCTGAGACATGTGACCCACCCTGGAGGGACATCTGTTCGAATCATACCGGAAGAATTGCCTGTGAAAACGATGAAAATCGATGCGCTTCAATCCAGAGGCTCCACAACAGGACGTCTACAAAATCCAGGCTGTGATCCAGAATTATTGGACGGGAGGAGAGGAGAAAACGCAGCCCAGTCTCCAAAAGTAAAAGATAAGAACAGAAAAGACAACGCATAAAGACCAACCCTGAGATCCCCGAGATGTTGAACGGAGCAGAGGAGGCTTTCAAAGTGGTTACTGTCACCGTGCCCAAGGAAATAAAAGAAAGTACGTTCATAATGAATGAAATGATTGGGTATTGAAATAGAAAACAGAAATTGTAAGAAAGAGCTAAATGGAAATTCTGCAACTGAAAAATGTAAATCCGAAATGAAAAGTTCACAGGATGGGCTTAACCCTGGAATGAAGGCAGCAAAAGAAAAGGTTAGGGAACTTGAGGAGACGTCGGTAGAAAGTATTCAATTTGAAGAAGAGGGAGAAAAAGAAGAGAGAAAAATCCAATTAAAAAAAGAGCTTCGGGGGCCTGTGGAGGGGGACAGGGGAAGTCTGAGGCATCAGTGTGCTGGGAGCAGAAATGTTTACATTTTAATTATTTTTTGAAGGAATTGGGGTTTAAAAATACCTGAATTTGACGAGAGGCAGCGGCGCGGACTCCAGGAGCTCCGAAAACCGCGCCCGAGCTAAGCGCACGTCCCAGCCACGCGGCGCGACAGAGAGAAGATTCTGAGAGCCGCCGCAGAGACGCAGCGTGGGCCCCGGGGGAGCAATCGCTTAGGTAAACGCTCCTTTCTCGTGAGAAACCTAGAGGGCCAGAGGCGGAGGGAAGTACGTTTAATGTACTGAAGGGGGAAAAAATCCTATCAACGGAAAAACGATTCTTCGAGAACAAAGGTGAGAGGCTGTCTCAGATTAAAAAAAATAAAAGAACTTTTCACCGACACGGATGCTCCAGGAGGCTCTTCACACGGAAGAGGCGACGCAGGTGCGGGGACCGGGGACCGCAGGCCCCAGGAGAGACGTCACACGTGCCCACGGCGCTGAGAGCACAGGGACAGCTCGGGGGCTGCTCTCTCTCGCCTCCCGCAGCGTGCGCGGCCGGGGCCCACGGCGGCGGCTCCGGCCCCTCTTCAAGCCTGTGTCACCAGCTCCTGGCGCGAGGGGAGGGCAGGATGAGGGCCCAGAACCCAGGCCGACCTCAGAGCCTGGCTTCCCGGGGGCGGGGGGCGGGGGTGGGGCTTGGGCTCCCAGCGAGGGGAGGGGGGCTAGCGTCGTGGCCCAGCTGGGCCACCTCAAGCCAGCGGCCTCGCCTCTGTGTGTCGATTACGGGGACCAGATGAAGACTCAGGACCCAGGGCAGCTCTAGCACCGGAGATCTGGGAACGGCTTCTTCGGGGTTCTGGAGCTCCCTGGCTCTCGGATCCCACAGGAGATGAGGAACCGGGGAAGGGAGGCTCTGGGCAGCCGCGGTTCCCACCTCTGAGCCCTCGTCTCATCCACGGAGCAAGGAGACTGGCTCTCTGGCCCTGCCGCAGACCCCGTTCTCAGACCGGGTTTGTGGGGTCCTGCCGACCAGGCTTCCTCCCTGTGTCTGGGCCCAGGGCTCTGGCATCGGAGGCTGGGGGAGAGGTTTCTCTGCTCCTTGCACGTAGGCCTCCCCTTGTAGCTGCCGCCCAGTGGGACCGGACACGCCCGTCTCCACGCTCAGACGGGCCTTCCTTCTGCCTCTTTGACTCCTGATAAATTCAGCCCTAACTTCCAAGCCTGACCAACTCAAGGGCACCAGCCTGCAGGAAGCCGGCCTGAGGCCAGGCCCAGGCCCAGTGTGGGGCGGCCTCCCCCAGCCTTGCCCGGCGCAGAACACAGCTACGGGACTGCGGAACGGGAGAGCGCTCAGCTCCGGGCCCCTCTGCTACTCGGCAGCCTCTCTCCTGGACTCAGGCTTTCCGGGCCCCCACCCATAGCCTGCACCGGCCCCTCCTCTTTGACCCTGTGGGCCACCAGGAGCGGGGTCTTCCTCTGCAGAGAGAGAGTGAGAGGGACAGTGACCCTGGAGCTGGAGGCCGAGAGTGGGAGGGACACGCATGGGGGGCTCTTGTCTCTCTTCACGCCCTGTCCCAGGAAGGGCCTCGCCGCCCCAGAACGTGAATATGGATTTGTGCCTAAGGACAGGAGGTGGCAGGCTCCGGCCCTAATTAGTGCGTGATGACTGCCTCCCACTGCCCCTGGGATCTGGGGGGCGGGCATCAAAGGGGAGCAGCCTGCTAATCCCCCTCTTCCAAGGGCAGCATCTGCTTCCTCCCCTCCCCCAGGCACGGCTCTGACAGCAGGCCGCAAGAGTCTTGGCTATTTAATTAGGACGGAAATCTCCCCCAACCCTGGGAAATGATTGCATTTCAATATTTCCTTTGCTGCTGTGACACCCTCCCCCATCCTCAAAGAACTTTCATCTGCAGCCCAGCCGGTCCCCTCAGGAGTGCCCGCCCTCCCCTCTCATTCTGCGTCAGCGTCCAGGGGACCACGCAGGGCTGGGCGTGGAAGCGTCTCTGCAAGGCCTGGCCCCCGGCTGCTTGCCCGGCTCCGGCTGAGATCCAGCGCTTCCCGCCGCTCCAGCCTCCTGCCCACGCGCCCCCCGGTCCTACCCTGTGACCTTAGCCAAGCGGTTCCGTCTCTGACACCCTCCCGGGCAGGTCCAGGCCCTGCGAGGAGCCGCCCAGGAGACATGACGTCAGACGTGTCAGCCTTGGCTCGCTGGGCCTTTAGGGGCCCTAATCCAGTCTGCCCTGCTCCGCTCCTAGTGTGTGCGTGTGTGCGCACCTGGTGTGAGTGTGCACGCGTGTGAGGGTGTGCAAATGAGCATGCTGTGTACATGCCCGCCTGTGCTTGTTTGTGTCAGTGTGTGTGCTCGCATCTCACACGCGTGCCAGTGTGCACGTGGGTGTGTCTGTGAGTGTGCACGTGTCTGGGGCACCACATGCCTGTATGTGTGCAAGGTTTGTGTCTGTGCATGTGCGTGTGAACATGTCGCGTGTGCACACCAGGGCACGAGTCTGCGTGCGTATCTATGTGTGTGTGTGTGGGCACATCTGTGCATGTGCGTGTGAACACGTCGCGTGTGCACACCCGGGCACGAGTCTGCGTGCGTATCTGTGTGTAGACATGCAGGTTGCTCGGCTCTGCTCAATGGGGAGCCCCGGAGGTCAGCGCCTGGTTCTTCTCATTTCTCTAAACAAATGGGCGCTCAGGTCCTCTGCTGACCCTCCAGGGCCAGCGCCCAGCCGGGCTGCGTGTGATCGAACATGCGGGGCCGGAGCTGGGAGCCAGGCTGGGGGGCAGGTCAGGGACTGACTGGGGGGGTCTTGGCTCCCTTGGTTCTCTCTAGATTCGGTCTCTGCCTTTGTACCAACATGTCCACCCAAGACCAGCACCCAGGGCAGAGCCAGAGGCGTGCAGGTGAGGCCGACTCTGCCTCTGGAGTCAGCAACCTGCCCCACGCTCCCCCCACCTGCCTGGTCCCAGGGCCCCCTCCCTAGCATGCTTCCCACCCACCCTCTGGCCTCCGCACTTGGGACCGGAGAGGCCCTCCAGGAAGCGGCTAACGAGAGGTGTCCGCTGGCCACTCTCCCCCGGAATCTGCACCCTCAGCCACCTCTTAAAAGGGAAACCCTAACCTCACGGTGTCCTTTGAACCCGTCCTGTACGAGCCAGGAAGGAGGCCGAAGCGGCTCCTCGGAGCCACGGTCGGAGCCACGGTCGGAGCCATGGTCGGAGCCACGATCGGAGCCACGGTCGGAGCCACGGCGCGGGGAGAGTAGGGAAAGGAAGGTTGATTTCCGCTGGCCTCCGGAACCGTGAGTTCTTGAGGAGCTGTTCATCACGCCTGTCCTGCCGGCGAGGTGGGGTCCTGGGCTAACAGATTATGGCCATTGTTATTCTGCCTCCCTTCCCATCCCCCACACCAGAATTTATGCCTTTTCCGGACAAAAACGCTCTCACGGACGGGCGTCCCGCCACTTCGCCGCAGCAGGTATGGGCAGCACGGATCACGCCAGCCGCGCGACACGTGTCGGTGGAGACCCCCACTGCCCACGGAGGGACACGCTCGGGCCTCCAGGGGCCCCTGCCCCCACCGCGCCCCCACTCCTCAGGGGGCCACATGTGTCTTGGGGCTGCTGGGCAGCCGGGCCGGGCTCACGGTGGGGGCTCTGTAGAGCCCTGGTGCGGGAATGGGAGAATGGGAGAATGGGCGAGGGTGACTGAAGTGGGGCCGGGACGAGAAACCGGGAGCCGCCCGAGTCCGAGGCGGACAGGCGGGGTCTCAGCGCGAGAGCTCTGCTGGCTCAGCTGGGCACCCCCCCCGGAGGTTCCTCTCTCTGCCCCCTCTGTGGACGCCCTGGCAGGCTTTGGGGCCCCTGGAGAGGGTGACAGCCCTGCCCGGGGTGGGGCGGGCTGCTGTCTTGTGAGGCCTGGGAAAGCTCAGGTGCTCGGAACTCGGTGAATTGCCGTCTGTCCCGTTTTATGAAATGCTTCTGGAAATGCCTGCGGATGACCCTCCGGAGGGATGGAGGAAGAAAAATAGCAGTTAAAGTCTTGTCATCTGACTCGCTCAGGACGTTCAGCTGTTCAACCTTGCAGAAAGGGCTGGCGAGCGGTCGTCAGGCGGAGGCGGCACTGGACGCGCGGCGCTGCGGGTGAATCAAGGCCTAACGATGCACTCCCGCCCCAGGGCTCGCGGCTCCCGGGGCTGCTGGCGGCTGGGGCGGGCGCGGGCCCACCATGGCCCGGGACGCGGGGACAGAGAACAGCCCACGGGCGGTCACTGGGGCTCAAAGCCAGGAAGCTGCGGTCACGTCTGGGAAGGCCACTCCCTGGGCCTTCTGCTTGGACAAACATGGGCGCGTGCAGGCCGGTGTTGCCGTGGCTCTCGGGCCAGGCCAGGGTGCCAGGCGGCCACCGTGGGGCCAACGGGTCCTGAGATCAGGCCCCAGCTTCAGTGGGAGGCGAAGCCAGCTGCAGGCTTGGTGTGCCCGCTAGTCCCCGGGTGGCCGGGGCAGACCCGCATCATCCTGTGTTCCAGGTGAGGAAGGAAATCGGGAAGCAGACGCCTGCCTGGCGTCCCCCCGCCCTGCCCCCTTGCAGCCCGGGAGCCAGATCTTGTCCTCACTGACATCCTTGTGTTACAGCACCTCGGGAGAAAGATGCTTGAAGGGCGCAGAGCCGCCCCCTCTGCGAGAGGAGCCTTGACTTCCGTTCCTCTCCATTCTTTACCGTAACGCTGCAGGGGCCCACGCGGCGCCGAAGTGCGTTTGGCCGCAGCCACGGCACGGTGACAGGAGCCACGGGTGCGCGGGCCCGGCAGGGGAGTGGGCTGGGGCGGGGCCGGGGTCTGGCTGCCACGCGGGCGGTGATGGACAGGCAGCGCTCCGCAGCGCTCAGAAGTGCCGTCCTGTTCCAGCACCGTCTGAGCAGCCCCAGGAGCTGCGGAGCTGGCCACGGGCTTGGGAGAGGGAGCCCGTCCCCGGGTTTCCCTCCGCCACAGCTGCGGCTTTTAAACCACCTGGGGCCGGAGGGGACACAGGGTGGCCAGGCTTCCCGGGTTTGTCAAGGTTTCCCAGCCTGGTAACCCAGCCGGCAGGTTGTCCCGTGCACCCGTCCGTCCGTCCACCTGTCTGTCCATCCGTCCGCTCTGCAGCGGGTCTCCCGTGGGGGTGCGCGAAGCTGAGGCCCGTCAGACCAGGCACTGCCCGGGGGAGCCCTCGACCGGGGAACAACAGGCAACGTCTGTGACGAGGTGGCTGCTACGGGGCCTGTCCTCGGGCTCTCCGTGCGGCACATAGGGGCCCCCAGGCCGGGTGAAGGAGCCACGGCTGACCAGCCGAGAAGAGGAGGGGCTGAGGGCTTGTGTCCGGCTGTCTGTCCTGGGAGCAGAGACCCCTGACCTCCGTCCTGAGGCCATGCCACCTGCCCCTCCCCTGGCTTGCACCCTACCTGCGCGGTATGGGGATGTGCACGTTCAGAGCACACGAAACCCTTCCCTGGGCCACATCAGCCCTGGGGGGACCGCAGGTGGGGGAGGAACTAGTGGGTCTGGGAGGATAACAAGCCGGTGCGTTCTGCCGTCACGCTGGGCACTGGCCGATCTGCTTCCAGAACGCAGAAACCTGGAGGGAGACAGGCCTGCAGGACCTCCTGCCGCAGGTCAGGAGACAAAAACCGCCCAGGGCACACGGCAAGGGACACATCGCGGCCATCGGCTGCTTCTGTCCCCTGCACGGCCTGGGGCATGGAAAGGACCCTTGCGTCCTGGCCCATCAGTTCCAAAACAAATCACGAGGAACACTTCCCCAGTCGTTATATGTCCAGGAAACGGCCACGTCCTGACCAGCCGCCCGGGGTGGCCCCTGCCCCTCAGCTACGCCCCCACGATCTGATTTACGGTCAGAAGTGCTGTGTCTGAGTCACGGCCGGTTTCGGTTTGGGATTCTGCAAGATTCTCTGCACCCCAGCCTGCCGCTCATTTACACCCCTGGAGTGTGAATTCCGTGAATCAATTGTATTATCTCGGGCCCGCGGGATGACACAGACGCGAAAGCTGCTCTGTCCTGAACCGCCTGTCTCTCCTCATTAACGCGGCCAGGGCCAGGGGAGCAGGCCCTCCTGGGAGGCTCATTTAGATTTTAATTAAACTGGCTTTCCCAAACAATTTGCAATAAATTAGCGACAACCAGGCTTGCCACGTCCAAGCACAGGCACCCCAGGCTCTGAGGAAGCTTGCCGGCCCATACCTGGGGTCCCCTGCACGCCAGGATCCGGCTCGGGCGGCCTCCCGCCAGCCCTGGCCTGGGTTCAGGCCTCCTGTACTGCGCCGGGGGAGGGGCTGCCAGCAGCCACGTCATGGCAGAGGTCCGCAGACCCCCACGCAGCCCCTGGCATCTCTTGCCCGGCCCCCACCCAGCCACCCGTGCCACCCCTCGGGCTGCAGGAGGACCGAGGCGGCGGGAGCGGTGCGGACCTCCCCTCCACACGCCAGCAGCAGTGCTCCCGGGGCCCTGCTCCGAGGGGTCACCCCCGGGTAGCGGGTCACTCGGGCACTGCGTCTGCAGAGCTGTCGTAGGGCCTGGTGTCCTCGGCTGGATTTGCCGGGGCACCTGTGCCACACTCCAGAAGGCCATGCGGGCCTGGGCTATGGCCCATCCCCGGGAGGTTTGTGGGAAGAAGGGGCCCTGGCGGGGTTCAGGCTGCGGCCATGGTCCCTGCAGCACTTTGCAGCCTTTCTCCAGAAAGCTCTGGATGAGCGGACACCTTACCCGGAAAGGGATGCTCAGGCCAGCGGTCAGATGCCTATGGGGGTCTCCCCCGGGATGGGCCAGCTGGGATTCGGGGTACTGGGGCCCCAGGATGCAGACACCCTGCAGACTCGGCCTCCTGGTGGGGGGAGGGGCGAGGATTGGGGTCATCTTCCCTTCTGTGCATCCCGGCTGCCGCTTCCGCACCGCGTGGCCTGGTGACTTACTTCAGACCCCACCGGCCCTCCTCTAAAGGGGCTGGAGCACAGCAGCCTCGTGGCAGGGGCACCACGTCGGCACACGGGAGACTCACACGGCGTCGGCTCACAGGAGACTCATCACACGGCAGCTGGGGCAGAGCTGCGGCTTCTGGAAATGTCTGGGAGGCCTTGAGTCTGCCTCCGACAGGAGGTTGGGTTCCCACGGGCGGCACTTCTGCGGCTGCGTCTGCGGGAGTGAGTCGGGGACGGGAGCCCAGGACGCCCACATGAATAAGGCCACAGCGGGCTTCCCACAGGAGGCTCATCTCATGGCCTAGAAAAAACACAGCCTGATCCAGGTCCCGCACGACCTTGGGGGCCGTCACAACACTCTGCTCTCCACATGGGGTCCCCATCAGGGCGGTCACGGGGGCAACACCTGTGGGGCTTTGCTCGCAAAGCCTTCGGGCCTGCTGGGCCTACAGAAGCCTCCGGTGGGCACTCCTCATGGGGAGGGCAGCTGCACTGTGCACCCCACACTCGGAGGAACACCCCCAGGGCTCCAGGGCCGATGACGTGCGAGCACCGTTCTGGACAAGCACCTCTTTGTACCCGGCGGGCTGTTCTTGCCTGTTTTGTGGCTGCGCCGGGCGCTGAGGGAAAGGGGGCGGCCCGTCAGCTGACACATGTCTGTCTGTGCCCGGGGGGTGGGGGGAGGTGCTGGCATCCGTCCGCCCTTAGAGCGACTTCCTGGAACCATCCGGAAGGTTTAAGAGCAACCGGAGATGACCCAAATGTGCAGCGGCCGGAGAGCACCAGGGAAAGACACAGGCCGGCTGGGGCGGCAGGGGGATGGGCCACGTCCCGGGCCACAGGGGACCGCCTGTCACCTGCAGACAGACATGCCTGAGCAGGGCCATCTTCCCGGGCGTGTGACCAAGCAGGCGCCCCGGGTCCCGCTCTCAGACAGGAGACAGCAGCTCAAAATTCTTGATAGTTTTATCCCCAGGTTTGAGTTTTCCTAGCGTAGTTCGATGGGACAATGGAGAAGGTACCGGGGGCTTGGATCCTGATCCCGGCCTCATGCAGGGTCCCCCCGGCCCCCGTCTCTGGGACGGTTCCCCCCAGTGGTGGCCCCAGGCCTGCCCACTCCTGGCAGCTGGGGCCTGTTGGGAGGGGGAGGTCCATGTCCCACTCTCACCCCAGCTCCCTGTTGGGTCCCCAGGCTGCTGTGGAGGGGGAGGGGGTCACAGTCTAAAGGGGAAAGTGAGCAAAGTTTCTTGCCGACATGAGCTCTGAGGAGCCGGGTCAGGTCCTGGGACCGAGTGGATGGACCCGGGCAGGGCAGGGCTCAGGACGGCCTCTGCGAGCCAGTGACAGCGTGGGAGGCGCACAGGCAGAGGACATTCTAGGCAGCACAAGTGGCCGTGCAGGCCCTGCGGTGTTGAGGGCTCCTGAGCTAAGAGTAGGCTCCCTTCTGGGTGCGGGAGGACGCTGGGGTGAGTGGGAAACACTGTGCTCCTCGATAAGGACTAGGAGGTCGGGGGTGCACCTTGGACCATGGGGCACGCTGGGAACGCAGCCCAGGAGGGGGCCTTGGGGTGCCCCTAGGCCTTGGAGGAGTTCTGGGGTGCAACCCAGTCCATGAGGGCTGTGGGGGTGCAACTTGGGCCATGGGGTCCTCTAGGGGTAACGTCTGGGCGGTGGGGGAACTCTAGGGGTACAGTCGAGTCATGGGGAGCCCTCGGGGTACAACCTGGACCAGAGCCGGATCTGAGTAAGGTCCACCTCAGTTCTGATGTTCTGATCCCCTGAACAAGGTGACCTTCACCAGGCCCTTCCTCCGTAAGGTCCACACCAGAAGCTTCAGCTGGGGGGGTCTGGGTGAGCAGGCAGGAGCTGCTGTGGGGAGAGGCGGGGCCAGGGGCGAGTCTCCGGGAGGCGTGGCTCCGGGAGGCGTGGCTCCGGGAGGCGTGGCTCCGGGAGGCGTGGCTCCGGGAGGCGTGGCTCCGGGAGGTGGGTTGGGGTCTCAGGTACACCCCTCCAACCTCGCAGCCAGCTTGGTTGACCTACAGGGCCTGTGACAGCCCCCAGCTGGCCCGGCCTGGTTTTCCGCGTTGCTGATGGCGCAGACCCTGCTGTGCCCGCGGCTTGCCCCAGAGTTCATGGAGCCCATATCCCGTTTCCCTCCCGCCTGCCGGGACCTCGGGACCTCGGCGCCAGCACAGCCTCCAGCGTAATTCTCCCCCATCACGAGCCAGCAGGAGGAAGGAGGGCTTTTGGGCGTGTAGGGGCCGAAGCTTGGCCAGGCAGCTCTGCTCTGTGAGGCATGTTCTCTGGGGGAAGAGCCCGGGTGGTGGGGTCCCCGGCCCAAAGAGCCAGCCTCAGCCCTCACTCCTGCCAGGTCCCCACCTTGGAGGTCCAGCACACAGGGCCCCACTCTGAGGAGCCTGGGGCGCCCTCCATGCCCCATGCCGGCATCCTGAGCAGCCACGGGTGCCTGAGCCCCAAGAATTGAGTGTCCACGAGAAGCCCGTCCTGTCTTGACCCCACTGTCAGGACTGGCCATTGGCGGGCGTTCTGCTGGGCATCAGTGGAAGCCCCCAGGCTGGAAGTCTGCTTCTGGGCCCAGGATCTGCGCCCTCAGACCTGCTCCTGTGCCCTGAGCAACTCCTGCCCCAGGTACCAGCAAGCGAGGTTCCAGCCACAGAGGTGGGGCTTCGGTGCCACGGTGAGCCTCACGCAGCCTCGAGGCGCGGCTGTCCACATATAGGCGAGGGGTGGAGACCAAGGCTGGGCACGGGCTCTTGACCCAGACCCCGGCTGCCGGGAGCCCGAGCACACAGTGTGACCTCAGCCTCTGGGCAGCCGGGCTAATAGCACATCCAGGGCCAAGTGCCCTTCCCAAACTCAGACCCCTCCTTCCCAGAGGTGTGCGGAGGGTCTTCAGAGACCCCCCCCACAAGCACCCATCCGTGGCCTCCCTCTCTGTGGCCTCCCGGAGATCTCTTCCCTCCCCTCCCCTCCCCTCTCAGCTCAGCCGTGCTGGGGATTCTCGGTTGGCTCTTGGGGTCCTCCCACCCGCTCCACTCTGGGGTGCGCCTTCGGGCCTCCAGGTCCTGGCGGCATCGCCCATCTCACAGCCGTTGCTCCTGCAGGGGAGGGGACCTGGGACTCCGTGTCTGCGCTCCTGACAGCAAAGGGGAAGGACAGTCCCTCAGGTCACAGGAGAGCTGGGTCACAGGTGGCCTCAGGTCACAGGTGGGCGCAGGTCACAGGTAGCTTCAGTCCCATGTGTCAGACCCTCCACAGCCAGAGGCCGGTCCTCTGACCAGCCAGTGCTTTCCCCTCATGCCTGGCCAGGGGAGAAAGGGTTACCCCTGGAAACAGGGCAAGCGGATGACCCTGGAGGGTCCCTGGAATTACTGGCCTCTGAAACTTTCTGGCAAATTCTGCATCCCAGATTCCCTCCCGTGACTCCAGGAAATGGTGCGTAGGCTAAAATGATTAATAAAAGTCACTGCCCCACAAGACAAAGCTAATTTAAAAGCTTGCTTGTTCCTAGTGGAAAAAAATGGGATTAACGTCTAAAATATCTGCAAATTAGCTGGAAACAACCTGCCAACTAAGTCCCCAGAATCAGCAGCTCAGGGAGCATGTGCAGGCTTTAGGCTCTGCGATTTTCAAGCCCAAAGTGGCTCAGCATTGTCCCATCGGGGTGGGTCCCCCCCACCCCCGACCGGCCAAGGGCCCATGGGTCACTGTTGTTGTCCAGGCAGGTCAGCCTCTGGGGGTCCGGAGAGAGTGGAGAGGGGTAAGTAGGTCTGGAGAGCCGCACAGAAGTCTCCAGCACACTACTTAAATGCTCCCCCTTTCTCCGTCTCTCCTCTCAAATGGGGTTCTTACGAACCCTGCGTCACAGAGAACTCGGCTGGGCTGTGCTCTCTCCTAGCAAAGCCCAGATGAGCTGTTCCTGCCTTCTAAATGGGCCGTTTGTTCCACCAATGCCCAGGGAGCTCCTATTCGCGCCGGGCTCCCTGCCGGGCCCAGGGAGTGCAGCGGCCAACTGCAGACAGGCTGTGCGCAAGGGGGCCGGGAGGTGGGCGGTGATGTTCTGGGGAGCAGGGGAGGGGCCGGCAACAGACTGCAATCCCACAGAGTAGAGTGGTGTGAAGAGGAGAGAATGGCAGAGAATGCAACGGATGGGAACGGTGTTGACAAACATGAGGGAAAGTGAAACGCGGCAAGGACTTGCAGTGGTGGGGGCAGAGGAGCGGCTCCAGATCTCGGGAAGGAGGGCGGCTTATGGAAGGGCAGGTAGAGAAGGACACGGCTGGGGCAAACAGCAAGTGCAAAGACCCTGGGGTGGTAGGAGTTCAGCACGTTTGAAGCACGAGACCCACGGGGCTGGCACGGTCAGCGGTGGTCGCTACGTGGTGCTCTCGGAGGCGTGGGCAGGGCCTGGTCGGCAGGGTCTGCTGCGCGGGGAGGGATGAGGGTTGAATCCCACCGAGAGGCCCGCTCTGGTGGCTCTGGCGGCTGAGTGCGGAGTCGACAACAGGATTGGGACCGCAGCCAGGGAGGGCACTACGGACGTCGCCCAGGGGCGGGGCTGGGCCTGGGGACAACGGTGGGGCTGGTGAGCTGGGGCGAGATCCTGGAACAGGGCGTACCTGAGGAGTGAGCCGGTGTCCTGGCGGAGGGGGTCAGAGATGGTCTTTACGCTGACGGAGACGCGGCGCTCTTGGTGGCAACCGCAGGTGTGGATGTCTTGGGCGTGGGGAAGAATGACTTTGGAAGGGAGGGGGCTGAGGGGAGCGCGGCTGGTCCGCGCGGGGCTCCGGTGGCGCGCATGGTGTCTGCCGGTGTCAGCAACACCCACGTCCCAGCTCTGACCGCGCTTCTACCCCGCGCTTCTCCGACGCTCCGCTCAGTGAACGTCCTAATTCCGGCGTGGCCCGCCGCTCGTCGGTCTGGAACCACCTTCACGGGGGGTTGCACAAATGTCCCCCCGGTACATCTGACTCCGGGGGACCGCGTTCATCCGAGCCGCGTGACCTCCACGGGCAGGGCCATCCCGCAGCCCTCCCTCGCCCTGCTGCTTTCCTTCGTGCTGTTTTTCTGCATTAAAGACAACGGCATGTTCGCCCAGTATTTGCTCGCTATGGCAGCCGTCCCTCACTCCGCCTGGGTCGCAGCGGAGCAGGCCCGGACTTGTCTGCACCCGCGTCGCGTCCCTGAGCCTGGAGCGCTCCTTGGCCACCTGCCCTCGGTGGTGCCGTAACATGGGCTGAGTGAAATGAGGACCGGGTGAGCGTGTTCGCCCCTTTGGGCTGCTCCCCAAAACATCGCAGATGAGGGCCCGGAGTGACAGCACGTGTTTCTCGCCGCTCTGGAGGCTGGACGTCCAGGAGGAAGGTGCTGGCCGACCGGGTGTCTGGGCATCTCTCCCTGGCTTGCCCATGGTCCCTTGCACTGGCGTCGAGTGACGCAGAGAGAACTCCGGAGTGTCCCCCTCCGTACCAGGGCGCCAGCCCACCACGCCCCCCTAATCTCGTCTCCCCAACCACCTCCCGCGGGCCCTCCAGCCGATCCCCCCGCAGAGGGCTGGGGCCTTGACGTGTGGGTGGGGGGCGCTCAGTGCACAGCGGCAAGCCGACTCGTTGCTGTGGAGCCCCGAGGAGGCCACACGTGTCCGAGCGGTCGGTGCCACGGAAGCATCCAGATGGAGACAATTCAGTGTTTGTATTTCTTCCGTGGCTCTTTTGTTCCAGCAAACAAAATGAGACGAAACACAAAACCAGACAAACACAAGGGGTCCGTTCATTGTTAACGTGACCTTTCAATAAAGTTGTCTCCTTTTTCCTCCCTGAAGAGGAGAAACATCCCCCTGGAAAGCAGGACACGGGGCAGCTCCCAGCCGGCCCGGGTCATCAGGCTGGAGGTGTGGATGGAGCCCCCTGGGCTGGGGGCTTTGGCCCCAAGTGACCGGCCTCATTTCTGCAAATGGCTGGTTCAGGGAGAAAGGAGCCAAAGGACCTGTTAAAAACCCTGCTAGGAAAAGGAGGGATGGCCAGGAGAGCCGGTGTCACGGGCTCTAGGGCAGAGACCCTGCCCCAGGGAGGCCAACACTTGGTTTAAATCAGGACCTTAAAGAGCTAAATGAAAACATGTCTTCTATGAGACAAAAGCCAGAACAGGCTGGAAGAACACACGTCGGACCAGGGGAGATGAAACATGGGCTCAAGCAGAGAGGCAGGAGAACAAAACCGGGGCACCCCAAGAGGGGGTCAATCCAAGGCAGCGGGAGGGGAACCAGGTGCCGGCAGCGGGACACAAAAACAGAAAGAGACAGAGTCAAACAGATTAAAGAAAAGGGACAGAAGAGAAAACAGGGGAATAACACACATAACCCATGGCTCCCCGAAGACCACAGAATGGACAGAAAAGGAAAAATTCGAGGGGCGCCTGGGGGGTCCCTCGGTTACCCAGTTGCCTTCATGATCCCGGGGTCCCTGGATCCAGCCCGGCCATGGGGCTCCCCGCGCAGCCGGGGTCTGGTTCTCCTCTGCCCGCCGCTCCCCTGGCCTGTGCCCCCTCCCTCTCCCTGACAAATAAACAAATAAAACCTTTTTAAAAAATGAACAATTTGAATAATTCCCAAGGGCTAACCCTTGGAAACGGCGGCTGTAGGAGGGAGGTCGGGACCCCTGCTCAGCCCGGGCCCCGGAGTGGGGGTGGGGCAGGCCCCAGCGGGAGCCACGCGGGCGCAGCGGGGCCCAGAGGGCGGCGGGCCCTCAGCTGGCCGGGGTCTGCTGCTGCCCCTGCGGCCGCGGGTGACCGCCTCGCCAGGCCCACGCCACCCTCCGGAAGAGAAGAGGAGCCAGGAATCGCGTCCCAGAATAAGATTTTACAACTGCGCCTCGAATCCAGCCAACACAGGCGTTTCTGAAACTGTTCCCGAGCGGAGGGACCCAGGGACAGACACCTGGAGGCAGTCAGCGGGGAGGCGACAGGGCCGAGGGGCGCGGCCCCCAGAAGCTCAGCGCAGGGGCCCAGCCGCGGGGTGGGGGCTCAGACGGGCGCCCCTGCCCCACGTGCCGGCCCCGCCCGGCCTGGTCGCCCCTTGGACCCTGCGCTGCCTTTGCTCCTTCTTTGCCGACGGGATGGGACGCTCGTGGCGCGGGGAGTCCCAGACCTGGGCGTGGAGCGCGGGGGCTCCGCGAGCTGAAGCCGAGCTGGTACCGCTGACCACCCCGCCCCCTGGACTCCTTCGCGCTCCGGCAAGGCTGGACGTGCTCCCTGGCCGCCGCCCGCCTCACCCCCACCCCCGGGAGTCGTTTCTTAAGAAATCACTTGCGCGCGTCCTTGGCTCGGGGCCTGCTCTGAAGCCCCTGGTCCCAAGGGACGTCTAGGATCCACAGGGCTAGGCCCCGGCCCGGAAGACCTCCGCGTGGCTGGAGGGGTGCGCGCACGGCCGCGGCGCCTGGGCTGGGAACACGGAGCACAGACACCCAGCCCCGCCGGGCGGTGACCCACGCCCCAGCGGCTCCTGCCCATCCCGGGTGCAAGGCCGCCTCCGGCTCCGGGCAACAAAGGCCCCACCCCCATGTGAGTCCCGCTCAGGCCTGTAGTGCAGGGCCAGTCTGCGCCTCTTCCCACCTTCAGCTGTGGGAGGACCAGGTTCCTTATCTAGAGAACGTGGCGGGAGGTAATCAGCCCTGGGGACCCCGAGGACACAGCGTGTGTGGCTGCGGGAGGACCGGCTCTGAGGCCCGGTCAGCCTCTGCGTCACTCAGGCGCGGACCCAGAGCAAGCTGTCGCAGACCTCCTCCGACTGCCAGCGGCCAGCAGGGTCGTTCTCTCCCGAGAGCAGTGAGGTGATGTAGATTTACTAAAATCAGTGTGTTCACACTCTTGGTTGGACCCCGAGCCTCTTCCAGCCACCAGCCTGCCAATAGTACTAATCGTAGGCAAATGAGGACACGTCACCCTTAGGGGCCCTCAGTCACTGGGCATTTGCAGGAATGGAGAGGATGGAATGGTGTCCTTATTTATTGATGAAGAGAGGGGTGCGGGAGAAGTGACTTGCCCAAGGTCCAGAGTTCTGACATGGCGGAGCCAAGATTCACACCCACGCGCGTGCCCCCTGCTTGCCCTGGGAAGACTCGGCCTGCTGGGGTCTGTAGGCTGGCCCCGAGCTGAGGGAACTGCAGGGAAGGAGGCAGCTCAGCATGATGGGGGGTCAGGGATGGAGATGGGGCTGTGCTCCTTGTGTCTGTGGTTCTGCACAGGGTGAGGGGGACCCAGGAAAGACAGCCACAAAGCAGCTTGGAGGTTCTGGTGCAGGGACTCAGCACCAGGTGGGCAGGGACCCAAGACACCCACCCGACTGCAGCTGGGCAAGGACTTGGGCCATGTTTAAAAATCGAGTCCCGTCACAGATTAGGCGCGGGGCCTGGTGCCCCGGAGTGTGGTTTAAAGCAAATACACCCAGGCCGGCGTCTACAAGGGCAGATGCCCCAAAACAACACGCGAGTGATTCTAGCTGCCTGGAGAATACTTGACAGAACCCAGCCCTTAATGAGACAAAGGCCATCGTGGGTTAATAAGGATGTTATACCAAGAAGCCAGAACGACCTTGAGCCTTGATGGTGCAACATCCAATCTCGGAATGTATGAAGGGACAAGGACAAGACTGAGCGTGTTGGAATCTTCAGCTCAGTAGCTTCATGTGCGCCGGGCCAAGCCCCCAGATGAATAAGGATACGGAGGCTGTGGCTCGTGGAGTTAGTGAAGGACCCGCACGTGCGCTCCATGCTGCGGGGACGGAGTCTCGAAACACCGCTCACGGGTCCAGAAGTCAGTGGAACACCAGAGACGCGTGAATCACCACGGTGTCCCATTCACTCGGGAAATACAATTTTTTAAGCAATGAGATGTTGTTCAACTGCCAGATAAGAGAGATTAAAGGTATTTTGAATAACAATTGCGGTGAGAAAGGGGAGAACAATAACCATCTTGGGAGAGCAGTGTAGGCTGTGACACGGATCACAGATCCTGGTTTCCCTGTGTGGCCACCTGATGTGGTCTAATCAGGGAGAGGTGAGCAGAAGGGACAGGTGTCGCCTCCCTGCAGAAGCCCCAAGAGCCAACACGCTGTCCACAGTGCTGGCCTTGCCTCTGCCACCATGACTAATGGTGACCCAGGGAGAGGGCCCTGCACCCTCCTGGCTCCCACAAGAGGCGCATGGAGTAGAAATGAGCCAGGCCCAGTGCATAAGAAGAACGCTGAGGAATGAGCCCTCACCGGCACGACCACTGAGATCTGGGGGCCGTTTGCTAGCATGGCACAGCCCAGCCCTTCGTGACGGATCGAGGGGACAATTTGGTAATAATTCTTACTCAAGTGTTAAATGCTCATGAAGCGTGGCTCAGCAAATCCACTTCTTAGCAATTACCTTTAAAAATAACCAACACAATTCTCTTTCTGAGCAATCGACTAACATTTCAGGCTGGGAGCAAATGGAAAAGCTGGATGGTGTACAAAAGCCATCTGTTTAAAGCTATCAGGCCACTCTGGAAGCAGCAGGGAGGGGAGGGGCTGGAGTCCCAGAGAGCGAATCACCCCCAAGAGGGGAGGTAAGGGTCTGAATGTGTTTTGCCTGTCCTTTGCTGTCCCTCCTGGTCTGGACGCTGAGGGTAGAGGCTCAGTCCAAACAGAAGAACAGTGCAGGGGCAGGGATCAGGCAGATTCAGATTCGGGACATCAACACGCGGCCAGCAAGACATTTGTCAAGTTCTAAAGCTGCCTGGTGTGGAAAGCCAAAATCTGAGTTTGAAAACTCTGAAAAATAGAGCAGAATGTCTGCTCTATTTTTGAAGACTATCCCCTGCGGCAGGGCCCTGGGACCCCACCAGGCCCACGTTTGACCTGCCTGAAGGTGCTGCCCCCCGAGATAGGGAAGCCTGCGGATGGTCAAAACCACAGCCCAGCCCTGACTGTGCGCAGTTCCCTGTGCCCGGCGGTCCCTCCCCACTCTCTGCAGAGAAGGGGCGAACAATTTCTGGTGGCAGGCACTCTGTGTACCTTCTACAGATTGCCTTTACACAAGATATCCAGCAGCCAGCTAACTAACTAACCAGCCAAAAAGCTACCAGGCATGCCAAGAAACGCATGACTGAAAACCAAGAAGGAAAAATGGGAACAGAAGCAGAGGTGGCAGGAACGTTGGAATCTGCAGACGAGGACTTTGAAACCCCTGTGGTACATGTGTTCAAGAAAACAGAGGATTGTATCGAAGACGTGGAATATAGAAAAAGACCTAAATGGAATTCTAAAACTGGAAAACATAATGTCTGGAACTGAGAAGCCAGGAGGTAGGTTTAATGGCATTTCAAACACAGCAGGACTCTGGGTTAAAGAACTGAGTGAGGGGCACCTGGGGGGCTCCGTGGATTAAAGCCTTTGCCTTCGGCTCAGGTCATGATCCCAGGGTCCTGGGATCGAGCCCCGCATCGGGCTCCCTGCTCAGTGGCGAGTCTGCTTCCCGCCCCACCCCCTCCTGCTTCTCTGCCTATTATGATCTGTCAAATAAATAAATAAAAATCTTCAAAAAAAAAAAAAAGAACTGAGTGAGAGGTGAATTAGAGCTGTCCAAAATGAAGCAGACAGCCGTGGCCAGCAGGAAAGAGACAGGCACTCGGTGAAAACGCCCGTCCTGGGTGCAGGTGCAGCCCCGGAAGGAGGAGCAGTGATGGAGAACTTTCTGAAACTGATGGCAGGTGTCCACCTGCAGATCTTGGAAACTCTGCAAGGCCTAAGCAGGATAAATGCAAAGGAAGCCACACCTGGTCACAGAGAAACCCAAGAAAACAAGAGGAAAAGGGCAAACTTTAGAGGTGACCAGGGGAAAATAATGCGTTATCTCACAAAAGAAAAGAAAAGAAAGCACAAAAGAGATTGAAGGCTGAGTTCCTGCCAGAATGAAGGAAGCTGGAAGGCAGCGGAATGACAGCTTTACAGCGCTGAAATAAAAAAAGAACTGCCGGTCTAGGATTCTGCAATCAGTGAAAAGACACTTTGGAAATGAAGACGTTTCAGGCGGGGAAGTACTGGGAGAATTCATTACCGCCAGGCTGGAACTGAAGAAATTTTAAAATGAGTTCTTCTGATGGGGAGAAAATAATGTCAGCAGAAGCATGGAAATGTCACAGGGAACGAAAGCTGTGGGTAGAAAAGGTAAGTACTTGGGAAAATGTAAACAGGTTTCTGTGATGTGAAGCAGCTACAGTTGTGGGTTCTGGCGTATACAATATACATTACGTTTACATGCAAAGAAACAAGAAGCAGAAAGCTGCAGAAGTGAATGGAGAAGAGAGCCCGCCCCCGCCCCCCGCAGAGCAGGAACTCAGCACAGTCCCCGTTCATCCTGAACTGTTACCTGTGAGTCAAGAATGATGCTGAATTTCTCACGTTATTGCCCCAAATAAGAAGAGAATGGATGACTAGCAAGGTGAGAGAAGGAAAGTGGGATGATACAAAGGTGGCATGAATCTGAGACAGAGCAAGAAATAAGAGGGAAACTGGACTTAAAACACGTGAGCATCTAAAAAACAGACAACAAACCAACAATCTAGAAATTACATTACACAGAATGGGCGAAATATCTCAAGTGAAAGACCAACAGTGTCAGACAGGTTATCAAACAATTAAATCCAACTATATGCCCCTTAAGAATAAAAAGACACTCCTAATCTAAGAGCATAAGACAGGTTGAAAGAAAAAAAAAGAGAGAGAGAGAAAAGGTAGACTATGCCACCAGTAGGCAGGAGAAAGCCAGAGGGTCCCTAGTACTGTTGCAGTGGGCACCAAGGAAAGATGCCATGCTGGAGACGAGAACCGATGTCTGCTGAAAGGATCAACATTTAAGGAAGATAGTACAATCCTAGATAAGCATCAACAATGTCAATGGTAGGAAACAAAAGTTGACCAAACTGAAGGAGAAATCCATAATACTCAGGGGGGGAATTTACCCACCTCTCTTGATGGATGATTTACTAAGCAGACATAAGCAAAAAAAAAAAAATCAGAAAAGATATGGAAGTTCTGAACAATACAGATGACGGGTCTGCCTAACTGACAGGCGTGCTGACCACTGGTCGGACAGTGGCCGCGTGCCCGTTCTTCTCATCAGCACATGGTGCTCGCCGGCATGACCGCAAAGGCTGGAAATCAGAGGACCGTGTTCTCTGGCCACCGTGGAATTAAGCTGGAAGCAAAAACATAAATACAACTGGAAAACCCCAGTTGCTTGGAAATCAAGCCATAGACCTTTAAATCAGGTCAGAGAGAAGATATCAGAAAGGAAAAGCAAAGGCAACCAAGTAGCTTGCCAATGGAGACACAACACGTCAAAACAGAATTCAGTTAAAGCTGTGCTCAGAGGGAAATGTCTAGTCCAATGTGTGTATATTTGGGAAAAAAAAAAGAAGGGCGAAAATTCCTTTCACTTTCAGAAAACTGCAAAGAAGCTAAGCCCAGTGAAAGAAGAATGAATAAAATGATAAAGACACGACAAAAAAAACCCCAGTGAAATAGAAAACATCAGAGAAAACCCACCATGCCAAATTTGATTCTTTAAAAAAAAATGAATAAAATGGATATGTCTCTAGCAAAAATGATCAAAGGGGGGGAAAAGGAGAGGAAGCATTAATAATAACAGGAATGGGGCATTAATAAAATTAGGAGGGGGTATTATGAATACCTTTGTTAGCAAATTCCATGATCTAGATTCAAGGGGTATATTTCCCCTTCAAAACACAATTTATCAGGATTGACAGATGATATTTGATTTGATCCAAAGAGTCTGATATTTATTAACTAAATTGTATCTATTATTAAAATGTTCAAGAAAATCCAAATCTCAAATGGTTACATGGTGTATTTCCTGAAACATTAAAGGGAGAAATAGCACTGACCTTACACCAACCATCTTAAAGAGTAGGAAAGGAGACATGTCCTAAGTCATTTTTTGGCCAATATGACCTTACTATCAAAACTCCACATGAGAAGGGACGCCAGGGTGGCTCAGTGGGTTAAGCTGCTGCCTTTAGCTCAGGTCATGATCCCAGGTTCCTGGGATCGAGTCCCACATCGGGCTCCTTGCTCAGTGAGGAGCCTGCTTCTCTCTTTGCCTCTGCCTGCCACTCTGCTTGTTGTCTCTTTCTCTGACAAATAAATAAATACAGTCTTAAAAAAACAAAAAACAAAAAAACTCCACATGAGAAGAAAGGAAAATAATAGACTGATTTTCTTCATGAACATGGGAAATATTGACAAATTGAATCCAGCGATATGTAGGTATAATAATCATGTACTGGGACCACTGGGGTTCATTCTAGGGATGTAAAATCAAGTAATATAATACAAAAGCTAATGTATAAAAAAGAGACATTTGTTCATCTCAGTTGATACAGGATTTTAAAAATTCCAAAGATACACATTGATAAAAAGCTCTCAGTGATTTGAGAGAGAAGTGAGTGATCTTCCCTAAATGGTAAGGACACAGAGTAAGCATCAGGAGCAGGAACTGGACGGATGCCCACTGTCAGAATTTCTATCCAATGTGATATCGTTGTTTATGGGAAATTCACTCAGGCAAGAAAAACAAATGTCAGTATAGGAAAGAAAGAAACCAAACTGTCATTATTTGCAGATGCCTTGACTACTAGTACAAGAAAAGCCAAATCAATCTAACTATAAACTCCTAGAACTACGAAGGGAATTTAGCAAAATCACCAATTATATTTTTATATATCAGCAAGCCAATTCTGAAAAACAAAAATTTAAACCCATACTATTTACAGTAGCATTAAAAATATCCAACATCTAGAAACCACCTTCGCTGCTTTTGTTGCCAAAGACATTTAAGGCTTTCACACTGAAAATCACAACATATCTTTTAAAGGAATCAATGAAGACCTAAATAAATGGGAAATAACACTGTGCTCATAGATTGGAAGACTAAATATTGATGTTTTAATGTAAATTCTCAAAATAATCAATAGTTGGTACAAATTATGCCAAAATCCAAGATGTTTTTCACCAATGGATGAGAATAAAACAATCTTAGAGAAGAACAAAACTGGAGGATTTGCTCTGTCAGATAAAGTGGCCGACCTACTTATGTGATTTTTTTTTTCTGAGGGGGAGACTAGAACCAGAGTAGAGGGCAAGTGTGTTTTATGTTCGAATCCGTTTGCTACTTATTGCTAAGACAATGTAATCATGATTACTTGAGTAGGTAAAAATGATATTTCAAGCAATCAATGGAAGGTTTCCAAAAAGCACATTTCCTGGAAAATAAATAAAACTTCAATATATTAAAAAAGTTAATATTGTTACAAATGACATTAGTTTATGTTAAAGGATGAAAACTTGAAATTATTAACAAAGTTCTAAACAAAACATTCTTACCAACTGGTAATTAAAAATTATCCCCTTCTACATTTGAGGGAAAAAAGGGAAAAAAGAAATATTACTTAAATTCCAGACTATCAAAAAAAAAATAATGAAATTGCTTACAACTAATAAGTTTCTACAAAGCTGTCCTCAAAGATAAAGTCACATCTGTAAATGCTTTCGTTATCCAGCGAGGGAAAAAAAGATCAAAACTTTGAAGTCAATGAGTTTTTTTTTAAAGCCCTTCCAAGGAAGATTAAAATAGTGAAGATAACAGCAGAAAATATTAAATTAGAAAAGAGAAAAATAAGACTTGATAAGTAGATTAAGACCTATGTGATAAGTAAATTAAAAAGCTAAGTCTTTGAAGAATCTAACACAACAGACCAAACTCTGTTTCATCCAGTTATTACAAAGGGGGGGGTGAGAAATATCAATTAAACAAAATTTTATTATCTTGTAAGAAATAAAACAAATATGCAGATAAGTTTAAAAGTTAACAAGGAATTACTTGCACTGTTGTATGCTAATAAATCTGAATGAAACAGATAAATGATCAAAGTTGATATTAAAAGAACTAAACAATGTGAGTAAGTCACTCTCCCTTGGAAAAAAGTGTTGAAAATAGGAAAGAATTTCCTCCAGACTCAGGCACTCCTATTGAGGAAATACTGTAAACTTTTAAGGCATGATTAATTTCAAAATTATGCACTCAGTTTTAGATATTTATAGATTTGGAAAACTTGCTAAGTAATTTTGACAAATATATAACTCACCATGTGTTCTTCAAACTATATTAAATAGGCATAATGTGAAAAAAGAAGAATCCATGATCTCATGAGGGTTAAAAAAAAAAATCAGGTTCAGTATAGTCAACACAATCTTTAATGAAGAACAGCTCAAAGCCTTAAACATGCAAAAAATAAATTTTAAGAAGGTCAGGAATACAATCTGTAGCATGTCCTAATCTTATTTGTCAACCCAAGAACCATTTCAAACCAGAATCATCTCTTGGGTGTGGTGGTCTGGGAACATCATTCAGGAAAATTTGTGATCAAATATAAAAACACACGCAAAATAAAAAATGAAATTGTAACTAACAAAATTCAGCTGTATGTTCAAATAACAATCTCTGAAGGTTTGATATAGGAAGGCAAGAATGAATTAATACAATACAAATATTTAACAATATACAATACATTAATAAGCTTCCAAACATTATGTGCATAAATGCTGAAATATTATACAGGAAATTTTAAAATGTATTCTTAATTAAAACACTCAGTAAATTGTAAAGGCTTTTTTTTAAAAAAGATTTTATTTATTTATTTGACAGAGAGAGATCACAAGTAGGCAGAGAGGCAGGCAGAGAGAGAGGAAGGGAAGCAGGCTCCCTGCTGAACAGAGAGCCCGATGCGGGACTTGATCCCAGGACCCTGAGATCATGACCTGAGCCGAAGGCAGTGGCTTAACCCACTGAGCCACCCATGCGCCCTGTAAAGGCTTTTAAATGCATAAAAACATAAAATGCCCATGCAACTACTTAATAATTCTATTATTAAAAATATAATAAACAAGATTTAAAAATCAAACAACAAATTTTGAAAATGTTTACAACAAATGTAACAAACAAACAAAAAAAGATTTTTTAAAAAAATCCTTCACAAAGGGACACCTGGGTGACTCTGTCAGTTAAGTGTCCAACTCTAGGTTTGGCTCAGGTTATGATCTCAGGGTCATGAGATGGAGCCCTGTGTCAGGTTTCTTGCTCAGCTTGGAGTCTGCTTCCCCCCTCCCTCTGCTTCTTCTCCTGCGTGCTCTCTCTCTCTCTCTCTCTCATAAACAAATAAATAAATAAATCTTTTAAAAAAGTTCTCCACAAAGAGAGATCATCTCAAACAAAATTGACAAAGGACACCTCATACATGAAGAGTTACAAATGACAAAAATTATTTAAAAAGTGCCCAACCATACCACAATCAAAGAAATCCAAAATAAATACATTACCAGTTTTATCTGTAAGTTGCAATAATGCATGCATTGAAAAGCACCAGAGGGAACTTGTCTCAGATTAATCCTCTCACAAATAGCAAATATAAACTTAGATAAACTATAAAAGAACAATTATTTGAGGAAACCAGAGGATAGCCAAAAGCAAACTTAAAGTACAGAGGATTGGCTTTTGAGAAGAGAGCTGCCTTGGTAGAGATTCACGTTTATACAACCTTTTGCTGGAGAAATCCCCAATCCTCGTGGCTCAGGACAGCTAAAACTGAAGCCAAAAATGGTAAGTGTTGTGGTTTGAGGGATTAAAGAACAGTTTGGAAGTGCCAGCAAAGTTAGAAATAGAGGTGGAATCCTGGAGAGGAGAACTGCAGAGAGAGAAGCCTTCAAATAGGCCGAATGTGGTCCCATGAGCAGACAGCCGGGCCACACAGGCTCAGAGGAAGCACTGAGCAGACCCGCACAAAACTCGAGCTGAAAGGCTGAGATAACCACGCAGTCATGACAGCTGATATCCCCAGCAGGAGAGGCAGAACTTGGAGTTTTTGTCAAGCAAAACAGATTGCTCCCAAGAACAAATATCAACATGCTTTAGAGGATAACAGGATCCAGATAGTCTACAACATAAGGTACATGATGTCCAACATGAAATAGAAATTACTTGAGTTATGAGAATAAACAGTCAATAGAAATTGGCCTGAAGATGAGCAGAATGTTGAATGTAGGAGAAATAAATTTTATAATAGTAGCTATTAGAGATATGGTCATTAAAAGTATAGATTGCTCTAGGCAGTATAGACATTTTAACAATGTTTATTCTTCCGATCCAAGAGCATGGAATGGTCTTCCATCTTTTTGTGTCTTCTTCAATTTCTTTCATGAGTGTTCTATAGTTCCTCAAGTACAGACCCTTTACCTCATTGGTTAGGTTTATTCCCAGGTATCTTATGGTTCTTGGTGCTATAGTAAATGAAATCGATTCTCTAATTTCCCTTTCTGTATTTTCATTGTTAGTGTATAAGAAAGCCACTGATTTCTGTACATTGACTTTGTATCCTGCCACGTTGCTGAATTGCTGTATGAGTTCTAGTAGTTTGGGGGTGGAGTCTTTTCGGTCTTCCATATAAAGAATCATGTCATCTGCAAAGAGAGAGAGTTTGACTTCTTCATTACCAATTTGGATACCTTTTATTTCTCTCTGTTGTCTGATTGCTGTTGCTAGGACTTCTAATACTATGTTGAACAAGAGTGGTGAAAGTGGGCGTCCTTGTCTTGTTCCTGATCTCAACGGGAAGAGATATGGTCAAAGACTTACAAGGAGATATAGACATAATGATGAAACGGATAAGGAATCTCGGCAAAAAAGTGGAAAATACATCGAAGAATCAAATCAAATTTTAAAAACTGGAAAAAAAAGTAGTTGAAATGGAAAACACACTGGAGGGCACAGCAGTGGAAGGGAAAAGTTAAGAGAGGACTGTGAGCTTGAAGATGAGTCAGTGAAGACTTTCCAACCTGAAGAATGGAAAAGAAAGCAATTTTTTAAAATGAATAGCCCCCGAGTGCCGCACGAGGCAACAGAAACCCGTGTGACACAAGCATAATGGGGTCCAGCAGAACAGAAAACAGGGAATGGGGCAAAAAAGCTAAGAATGACAAAAGTGGCCCAAATCAACTAAAAATATCAACTTAGAGAATGAAAACCTTGGAAAATTCCAAGCCAGAAGAATACAAAGAAAACCACCACGGGGAAACTATACTCACATTGCTAACAGCCCACAGTGAAACGTGATCTTGAAAGCAGCCTGAGGGAAATGACAGACAGAACAGTGGCATGAATTGTGGCGCTGGCTTCCCATCAGGAGCACTCGAGACGGGCGACAGTGGGCCCACCTCTTTACGTGCTGAAAGAAAAGGAAAGAAAAAAAAAAAAGCAAAGCCAGAATTCCGTAAGAGAACTTATCCATCAGAAATGAAAGAAAAGATATTTTCAGATAATGGAGCTGAGAGCATTTATCCCTAGCAGACTGTTGCTGTACCAAATGATGAAGGACATTCTTAGGGCAGAGGGGAAATAGCACCAAAGGGGACCTCAGGGGGGCCATGAGCGATGAGAAGGAACAAAAAATGGCAGGATTATGGGTAAATACAAGATAGTGTCTTCCTGCCTCTCAATTTCTATAAACTTTATTTTTTTTAAAAGATTTTATTCTAAAGTAATCTCTACACCCAACACGGGGCTCGAACTTACAACCCTGAGTTCAAGAGTTATATGCTCCGCTGACTGAGCCAGCCCCTCAATTTCTGTGAATTTTCAAGGAAAATTGCACCGTCGGGTTAATGACATATGTCACAGACATATAAGGTCTGTGATGAAAGTCATGGTCACACAAACAGCAGGGGAGTGGGAATGACACAAACATACCATCGTAACTGCAAGTCGGCTGGCGAGCGGAGGATGTATACTGAAGTCCCTGGAGCCAACTTCAACACAATACAAAGAGGTCTTGCTAAAACTCAAAGATAAAAACCATACACAATGCAGTAAATTAAGTGGACATTAAAGAAAATTCAATTAACTCCACAGAGGGAGGAACACAGAACATAAAAAAATGAGACAAATAGAAAACGGACCAAAATGGCGAACTAAGTCCAACCACGTGCACAGCGACATCTGGGGTAAATGGACGAAACGTTCTGACTAAAAGGCAGAGATTGTCAGACAGGATAATTGAAGACCCAGCTACAGGCTGAGTGCAAGAAACCCACTTCAGATATGAAAACACACACCGACTGAAAGGAAAACACTGGGAAACAATATAATGTGAAAACAATAGCCATAAGAGAGTTGAGGGACCTTAAGAATATGGGATGGGGGGGCGCCTGGGTGGCTCAGTGGGTTAAGCCGCTGCCTTCGGCTCAGGTCATGATCTCAGGTCCTGGGATCGAGTCCCGCATCGGGCTCTCTGCTCGGCGGGAAGCCTGCTTCTCCCTCTGCCTCTGCCCCTCCTCCCTGCTTGTGCTCTCTTTCTCTCTCGTAAATGAATAAATAAAATCTTTTTTAAAAAGTGGGATGAACTGGAATTCAATACCAGACTACTAGGAAAATGAAGAGGGACATTTCGTGATGCTAAACGGTCAGCTCATCAAAAAGACATCCCAGTCAAAGTGTGTAGCCCCCAGCAAGAGCTTGCAATACATGGGGTGAATACCCATGGAACTAACTTGAGAAATGGACACCCCCACAACAGGTTTCAACCCTCCCCTCTAAGAACGTGGCAGAGGTGGACAAGAAAGTCGGGAAGCATGTGGAGGACCCACAGTGCTTCCAGCCTCCTCGATCTATCTGAAAATTTGTGAGCTCTCCTGCCAGCAGCAGCTGAAGATACATTGTCTTCAAGTGTGCGTGGGAAATTCAGTAGGACAAACCATGTGAAGGGACATATAATAGAACACTTCCCAACAAATTTTCAAAAGATCGCAAGCCTACGATCTGGTCTCTGCTTGTAAGGATACAATTTAATAAAATTAAATTAGAAATAAGAAATAATATTATTGCATCTACAGAGGCACCAAATACATGGAAAGTAATCCATTGGTCGAAAAGAAATCACGAGAAGAACTGTGAAATATCTCATACAGGATAATAACAAAAATACTGAGTTTTCTGGCATCCGGCTAAAGCCATGCGTAGGGGGATGCTGAAAGTTCTAAATTTTTAAGTCAGGAAAGAGGATGTGGTGAAAGTCAGTGAAGTCAGTCAGGAGCTGGCAGACTGTGTCTTGTGGGCCAACCACACATTTTTAAAAATAAAGCTTTATTGGAACCCAGCCATGCTCATACATTTATGTATTATCCTTGCTGCTTTCACACTACAGAGGCAGAGAGGAGCTGTTGCAGCAGACGATATGGTCCACAAAGCCTCAAATATTTACTATTTGGCCATGTGATGTAGAGGGAAACAAATATTTTGTCTTTGTCCTGGTTCCTGGCCCACAGCTCCTAAAGCCCATGGATCTCCAGAGTGATAAGCATCTTTTTTTTTTTAAGGATTTTATTTATTTATTTGACAGAGAGAGATCACAAGTAGGCAGAGAGAGGAGGAGGAAGCAGGCTCCCTGTTGAGCAGAGAGCCCCATGCAGGGCTCGATCCCAGGACCCTGAGATCATGACCTGAGCCAAAGGCAGAGGCTTAACCTACTGAGCCACCCAGGCACCCTTGAGTGATAAGCGTCTTTTGGATGCTCCTGAGAGGACTGGAAGCCAGGGGCCCTAGGAAGCTTTGGGCTGGGGGCTGGTTCACAAAAGGACTAAAACACCATTAGAGGTTTGGGATTTTAGCCCCCACCCCCAGCCTGCGGGGAGGAGAGAGGAGCAGGAGTCTGAATTCAACAGCCAGTGGCCAATAATTTAACCAATCACATCTACTTAATGGATCCTCCATAAGAAATCCCTAAACAAGAAGATCAGAGAGCTTACGTCCCAGCTGGCTAATGCAGCTCTGTGCCCGGAGTCTGACACACCCCAACCCATGGGTCCGGCAAGCCCTGCACCCAAGCACCCCTTCATCTGGCTGTTCATTTGCTTCTTTCATATCGAAGAGCTAGGAAAGAAACACCTTCTTCAATTCCGTGAGCTGTTCTGGTGAATTATGGAGCCTGAGGCGCGGGTCCTGGGAACCCCCGCCTTGCAGCCCGGTGGCCAAAAGTTCAGGTGACAGCTGGGTGGTCTAGGGGGACCAAGTCCCTAGCCTGTGGGATCTGATGCCAGCTCCAGCAGATAGTATCAGAACCAAATGGAACGTGGGACGCCGCGTACTTGGTGCTAAGGGGAAAAACTCTCCTCCTTTGCAGAAAAATATTGCCAGTAAGTCCCCACCTTCAGAAGCGGAGCCACTTAAGCCCAGAGAAGGATGGAAACAATAAAGATACGAACACAAGTAAATGAAAGGGGAAAAAAATAGAGACGATAAAGCCAAAAATTGGTTCTTTGAAAAGGTTAATAAAATAGATAAACTCCTCCCTCCTCCAGTAATCAAAGAAAAAAGAGAAAAGCAAACGACTAAGATCGGGAATTAAGAAGGGAACGTCACCAAGGATACAGCAGATAACAAGACGGCGCGAGCAACTTAATGCAACCATGTAGTGAAACAGACATATTTTTTGGAAACTGCATCACAACTGACATAAGATAAAATGAAATCTGAATAGCTCTATATGTATTTTAATCCTTGAATTCATCATCAAAAACCTTCCCACAAAGAAAACTCCAGGCTCACATGTTTTCTCAGATCAATTCTATGGAACGTTTTTTAAAAATTAACACCAATTTTGCAGAAGCTCTTTCAGAAATTAGAAGAGGAGGGAACACTTCCAAATTCATTTAATGAGGCCAACATTATCCTGATACCAAAATCTGACAAAGGCATTCCAAAAAAAAAACCCAACCATATTCTTTATGAACATAGATGCATGTCATTAATTAAATAAGCAAAATGAATATAAGCTATTATATATTAGCAAATTATATTAATTATATAGTAGCAAATGGATAGTAAAATATGTCAAAAAAGAGATTACACTGTGATCAAGTGAGATTTATTTCAGGAATGAAAGGTTGGTTTATATTTAAAGACCCATCCAGTGTAATTCACTTTGCTCACTCCAAGGAAGGAACAACTCTATGATCATCTCAGTAAGTGTGGGTAAAGCATTGGACAAAATTCAACACCTATTCAGGATAAAATGGAAAACTCTGGACAGACTGCAAATAGGAATAATTTCTTCAGGCTGACAAAGAACACTTACTAAAAACCTAGAGATAACAAACATTATTCTTAATAGTGAAATGTTGGACAATTTCTCCCTGAAGCTGGAATGACTATTATTCACTGTTGAATTAGAGGTCCTCGCAGGGCAATAAAACCAGGAAAAAAATAGAAGGCACACAGATTGGAAAGAAGGAAGTACAATGTTATTTAATCACAGATAATTTTTTGTGTAAGATATTGCATAGAATCTGCAAAACAATAACAAGGACTAATCGGTGAATTTTGTAAGATGCAAACTTCAATATTACAATAAACAAAGGAGTTTATGAGGGTAGATTTTCAACTTATAAGAATAGGACAATGATATTAGCATAGCAGTTCCATTTGTAACAGAAAGTTTAAATTTAAAATCAGGAGGTTAGGAGTTGACTGAAAGTTAAACAAGACCTCTATACTATATTATTTGAAAAAAAAAATCTTTAGAGAACTTAAAGAAAGCCTGGACGAACAGGAAAATGTAACATGGCACAGACTGGAAGCTTGGTGTTGTGAAGGGGTTAATTCTCCCCAAATTGGACCACAGGTTTAATGCCATCCCAGTCAATATCCCAGAAGTATTCTTGTGGAAATTGTCAAGTTAATCTTAAAGTTATGTGTAAGTGCAAAGGACCAAGACTAGGAGAGCAATTCTGAATGAGAAGAATCCCTCCAATCCTGGAGCATGGCAACATCTGATTTCAGACTCACTCTTAGGCTGCAATAACGGAGACCATGAAGTGTTCTGGCGTAAATGTAGACAAATTGTTCAATGGAACCAAAGAGAGAGCCTTGAAACAGACCCTGATCTGCCTGATCTGTTGAATTTCGAATGACCTATCCCAGCAAGTCAATGTGGAGAGGATGGCATTGTCAACAAATAATGCTGAACCAAGTAGATGAGTGCATGGGAAGAAATGAGGCTCCATCACTAGGTTGGGCCTCATACAGAGATTATTTCAGAATGAGTTAACTATGTAAACCTGAAAGCCAAAAGTGTAGAGCTTCTAGGAAAAAACCCCATGAGAATGATTTGATGACCTTGGAGAGTCAAAGCTGTCTCAAGCAAAAAACAAAACAAAACAAAAAAACAGTCCTAAAAGAAAGAAAAATTGTTAAATTTGACTTCAGCAAAAACAAAAACTTCTGGTCTTCAAAAGATATAATTAAGGAACTAAAAAGCACAAGGGTCACGCTTGGGGAAAAGACTTGCAGTTTGTGAATCGGCCAAGGGACTTGTATCCAGAACATATAAGATACAAACCACTAATAAAAAGATAGAGAATCATTTAATGGGCAAAATACTTTAACAAACGCTTCAGCAAACACAAAATACAAAGGGCCAATAACAACAGGAAAGGAAGGCACTCAACACCATCTGTCATCAGGAGGCTCGAGTGGGAGCCACGATAACACAAGATGACACTCACATGCCCCAGGCTCAGTAACCGTGAAAAGACCAAGTGCTGCGGAGGACAGAGCACCCAGGACTGAACCCTCCCCCATGGCCCATGGTGGGAGGGAAATGGAAACCTTTCTGGAAAACAGCCTGGCATCTCTTACAAAGTGGCGCGTGGACCTAACCTCTGACTCAGCTAGTCCACTCCCTGGGGTGTCCCGGGATGTCCCCACAGCCAAGAAAAATGAAAACACATCTTCCCAAAAAGACTGTGTAAGGGCGCTGACAGCAGCTCTTGGAAGCGGCCCAGGGTCCCCCACCAGAGGAGTGGATACGCACGCACTCAGCACCAGACATGAGAGTTAAGACCATGTGCAACAACACAGAAGTATCTCATAAGCATCACGTTGTCCCAGACCAACCAGAAACAGAAGTGCTGTCGTGACCTTCAAATCAAGTTCAGGAACGGACAAAACTCACCCATGGTGATAGTGAATTCCAGAATGGTGGTTGCATAAGGGTTGGGTCCTTTCTGGAGGGGCCACGAGAGAATGTGTTGGGCTAATGGACATGTTTGCTACCTTAATTAGGACGAGGACAACATAGGAATATATGTTTAACCAAACTCATCAAATTTTGCCCTTAAAATCCATGCATTGCACTGGGCGTAAATCTTCCTCTTTCCTCTCCGAATACTTCCCCTTCTTCTTCCTTTCCTTCCTCCTCTGCCCTCCCTCCTCCTCCTCCTTCTGTCTCTCTCATACAACCTGAAAACAAATACTGAACTCCAGTCCCTAGGGTTCTCCCCTCGTTTCACGTCTGAAACTATTTTCTGTATACTAGGCTTGAGAGAAAGAATCGATGTCCTGGGGATCACATGAGCCAAGTTTCTTCCACTGGAGTGCAAGCTACAGCTATGAGAAGTTAGAGAACAAGGACAGACCCCTGTAGCATTGCCCTGGAACGCAGTCATCAGGTATGACCTCTGAGAGGGCATTTGGAAGCAAGCTTGTCCTTCTGCACATGGTATGTGGAAAAGCACATTAGCCAGTCCTGCTGGTGGAGAGATCTCAGGAGCAAAGAGTCCCCCCATGTGCTGAGCACTCTTAGGGCCCAGATCTTGGCTTCTAAGTACCCTTCTCCACTAAAGAAGCCAGGGCTTCTCATATAGCACTTTCCAGGGAAGGTGAAAATTAGCCTGAAACCCCTTTGGTGCCAGAAGGCAAAAATGTGTCTAAAAAGAATGGGGGACATGTTGTGAAGGACCCTGGCGGTAGCTTCCTGGAGCTCCCACAGCTGAATGGGCGACGACGCAAACATCCAAACAAGAGTGGTATCCGTGGGTAGGAGCTGCACAGACTAGGAACGTGCGAATCCTGACAAACAGATAAAAAATGCATAGACAAATTGCTTACACTAGCAAGCAAACTAGCACTAGAAAGTGCAGGAATAATGTGAGAGTTAGAGTATCACACACACACACGAACCAGCAGAAAGAAATGTGTCAAATTTGATCTGAACGATGCCTTACAAGGGATTTGAACTTTCTCCTTGAGTCTCAGCCAGAATTTCCAAATTTTCTTCAGTAACATGTAACGCTTTTCTGATCCAACAGAATGGACGTCAGCAAAATGAAAAGTAAATAGGACCCAGTCACATCAGAAGGAGAAGTCATCCTGCTGTGTCACCTCCTGTGCCACCCGCTCAGCCACCAGCCTGTGGGCCGGGTGTGGTCTGAGGGGAGGCACCATGAGGGGGGTCTGCTGAAGAGAAAGGTTCCCAGGCCACCAGGTCTGGGAAGACCAAGGCCCACATCCAACTTCTGCGTGCCTGGCAGCCTATCACCTCCCTGACCCTCAGACTCGTCTTCCGTGAAATGGAGATGAGTTTCCCACCTACTTCCTGGATTTCCATGGAGACAAGATGAGTTGTCATGGACCTCAGGAGCTCCCACATCTCTTAGGGCAATGGAGCCCCTGGGAGGCCTTTAAAACCCTGCTCCCCAGGCCATGCTCAGAGATGGTCAGTCCGGAGGCTGGAGAGGGTGGTGGGAGCGGAAGCTTGAAGGCACCACTTCTGACTTGCTGCAGAAAGACCAGAGCTCAGCGCACAGCCTGACCAAGAGCCCCGCAGCTGCCCTGCCCATGGCGCCCTGTCCCCACCATGGCTACTGGCCTGCTGCTGGCCCCTCCAGGCCCACAGGTTTCTGAGCCGTTTGGGTCCAAGCTGCTCACTTCCTTCCCTGGGCTGGGCTTTCCTTCCTCCTGCTGCTGGTCTTGGCTGTAGAGCTCAGAATTTGGATCCCACATCCCTGAACCAAGGCCTTGCAGATCTGTGCTCAGAACAAGGGGAAGGACGGGTGGGCACCGGCAGCCCCTCGGGCACAGGGAGCTGGAGCTGAGACTCTGTGTTTAACTTCCTAAAGGTATTTCTGAGTTATAGAGAGACATGGGTCATGATAGCCAGGCTGTGCCTCTCCACACCCAGCTTGGTGGCCTCAGATCATAGGCAGAAGTACTGGGTATGGTGTGCGGGTTGTGCACTGAGCAACTCTGGGAGGCTCTGCCCGGAGGTTCTATAGCACAGCCTGTGGGTTGTTCATGATGGCCAATGAAGATGGCAACCTACCATCAGGAAAGCATGTGCCGGAACGAGGGTGTGGAAATTTTTCCACGGCTTGGTGAGGACACAGGCAGTACTGAGAGGGTCTGCTCCCTCATGCCCCTGGGCCTTGGCTGAAACTGGTAAGTTAACCTGGGGGAGAATCAGAGACTCTCACTCTAGACACTGCACACCCAGGCTCAGGCGGGCTGGAAGTGGCCAGGAAGCAGAGGCTGACGTGGGGCACTATGTGTAGCACCCATGGGATTGGGGATGGGGGAGGCGGACCCCAAAACCCAAACGGAGCTGAGTGGGGTTGGGGTGTTGAGGGAGGCTTGGACTTTGGCCAGTCCCATTGCCCTCCATGTCCCCAGACCCCCATCTGTGGCCCTGGGCTCACGGGCACCTGAGATTTCAAGCCCCGTTTGCTGGCCCAGAGCAGCGGCAGGGCCCTGAGACAGCTCCGGGACCCTGGGGGGTGCAGGGCACACCGCAGCAGGAGCTGATCACAGGCAGAGCTGCCCCACGCACCCGCGGACATCAGCGAGCATCACCAAGGTCCCCAGGTTTGAAGGAGGGAGTGGGGGGCTGCTGTACCTCTGTCAGAAGAGGAGCCCTAGGTCTCCCACGGGTGAGCTCTGGGGGTCTGAGCTCCCCTCCCCCCACGGGTGAGCTCTGGGGGGTCTGAGCTCCCCTCCCCCATGACTCTGTGTCCCCAGAGATGCCCGGGCAGCCTCCACCCCTCGGCCACCACGGCTCACGGTGCCCCCGGTCCCAGAGGCCGTCCTGCATCCTCCTGGGCTCCCCGCAGCCCACCAGGTCCTGCTCCCGTGGATCCTGCCACTCTCCTCACTGTCTCCGGAAGGTCCCACCAACTGACCCCATCCTGGTCAACGAGGCTCAGGGGCCCAGGAGCCATCCTGCCACCAGGCCACATGGGCTCCAGCTCCCTTCCTGCCTGTCCCCAACTCCCGAGTGCAGTCAGTGCGGGGGTGGGGGGGTGCCAGTGTCCCCTGCCCCACACTCCCACCAGCCCGGGCCATCCGGGGGAGCCCCCTACCTCAGACCTCTGGCCGCTGTCCTGATTTGGGGACATTTTATTCCACTCAAGAAAACCCACCCGTTAGTAGCATAAGCGAGTGGCTCCCTGCACGGGCAGCTCCCCCACCCGGCCCTTCCCCGCAGCCTTCCGCTGCCTCCCTGAGCCGGCCCTGCCCGCATCGGGTCCCCTGGCTTCAGACGGGCCGCCGTGGCTCCGGGCCCACGGCCCCCAAACGAGAAGGTCGATGAGCACGGGGAGCCCCGAACGCAGCTGCCGGGGGCGCTCGGGTCTCGCACAGCGAGGGAGACCGTTTAATTGCCATTTTGCGGGGCTCTTTGAAGTGGAACAATTCTCCAGGAGGAAATTATACGCAGGAAAGAGGTGAGAAATCTCTAGCTCTTTGGGCAATACCACGATCGTGCCGCCAAGACCGTCGTCAGAGCCCGCTCCGATCGCTCGGCCGCTCGTAGCCCGCGCGGGTGGGGAGCAGCCCGGGGACAGACGAAGCCGCAGGGGCCCGTGTGACGTCTGCCCGTGTGGCAGGCTGATGCCGGCGCTCCCAGAAAGGCCCGGAAGCCTCGTCCTCCGAGACCCTGCTCAAGGACCACGCCAGGGACTCCATAAACGTTTATTGAGTGGATGAGCTGGCGGAGTCGGGCGGGAGCAGCGGCAGCCCGGGGGGCGCCACGGCCGACTTCCGAGCTCCGAGGTCCTGGGCGGACGGGCTCTTGTCGGGGAAGCGGCCGCGGCGGCGCAGGGCCCCGGGGGCTGAGGGGACCGCAGGCCCAGCGCCCCTGGGTTTGGCCGGGGTTCCCACCTCACCAGGAGCGCTGCGCACCCGCCGACCCCGAGCCCGCCCGGCGCTGCCCGCCGCACAGAGGGGAGGACGCGTCTGCCCGCCGTCCAGACTTGCGTCGCCCCAGACACAAGCGGCCCGATCTGACCCCTGGAAAGCAGCTCTCTCTCCCGCCGCCCCCCTTCCTCTAGCTTCTAAGGCTTCAGGCAAAGGCAGGGCCTCCACGTGTGGGGACAGCTGCTCCACCTGTCCTTGTCCCTCCCCGGATGGCTGACCCCGGCCCCCACCCAAATCCCTGCGGGCCCACACCCTCCGGGTCCCTGCCCGAGTCTCCCAGGGGTTCCCAGACCCCAGCCCCAGGCACGCTCTCGCTGCCGTCCAGCAGCCCCACCCCCGTCACCCCTGCCCTGTTGCTTCTGTCCCCCGGATGCCCATGGACAGACTCCGTCTGCCCCCTCACGCTCCACGTGGGAGAGGGGTGCACAGCGTGAATCCTGTTCCCTGACCGAGGCCCTGGTTGCCAGGGGTCAGAGCAGGGGTCTGGGGGTTTGGGGAAGACACTCGGGGGGCTGGGCCAGCTGGAGAAGGAGGGCTGGGAAGGGCAAAGGGGGCGCGGGCAGGGAGCCGGTGGGGGGCCAAGAATCCATCTGTGGGGACCCAGAACATCTGGGAGCTGAGGGAGAGCTGGGGGGAGCCGGTGGGGGGCGCTGAGGCCATCTGAAGCCAAGGGCAGCGGGAGGGCGGGTAGCCCAGCAGCTGGAGTCCAGGTCCCCAAGCAGAGCCTGGAGGCGCAGCCAGGTCAGATGAGGCTGGGCCCGCATGTTGGGGGGCAGGCTGCGGGCCAGGGGTCCCACTTGGCTTCCACACGCCACGGCTTCCTTCCCCTCCCCGTGGCATTTGCAGAAGGAGCTCAGCTCCGGAGACATCCCCACCCCTGCCAGAAAGAGCTGTTTGAGATTGAAGAGAGGAAGGTGGGGGCCTGTGGGGCTGGGGTGGACGGGGGGTGTCCACTGGCGGTGGCGGGAGGCCACCCCTTACCCCAGAGAAGTCCAACTCTGCTTTTCCTTCTCAGGGGACTGCGGCCCCAGGGGTGGGGGGTGGGTGTCGCTCCGCATGGCAGGGGCTGCGCCTGGCCTGGAGGGCTCTGGGGCAGCTCGGCTCTGCTCCTGGGGGACCTCAGCTCAGCCGTGGCAGGCCCGTCCCCACTGGCCCCCTGCGCTCCTGGCTGGAGCATTCCCTCCACGCTCTGGGACCCTTCCTTGGCCTCCCCAGCACGCACCCTGCCAGCCCCTTGGCCCATCCTGATGAGGGGCTCAGACCAGTGCCCCCGGCCCCAGACCCAGATCCCCCAGGACAGAACCCATGCAGCCCTGACGTAGGGTCCAGGCCCCTGTCTTAGGGGACAGTGCAGGTGCCTCAGTGGCGTGGTGGGGCAGTGGGCAGCGCCATGGGCATGTGTGGGGCCCAGCAGCCCCTTCTGTGCCCAAGCAGTGTGGTCAGGGGCTGGCCCTGGGGCCGTCAGCTGGGTGACCATGACCCGCAGGGGTGATGGGACGTGAAGCCGCACTAGACCCTCCACCCCCCAACCCCTCCCCATGCACATGGTGAGACTTCCTTCATCTCGGGGGTGGGTCTGAGACAGGTTTGCTGCTCAACCTTCCTGGTGTTGGGGGGCAGCCCTGGGCACGGCCCCGGCTCCTGGGGGGCGTGGAAAGAGGACGAGGAGCCCAAGACGGGAGGCGGACGCCCTGGCTGGGATGGGCTCCGCACCCCTCGGCCGGCTCCCCGCCATCTCACATCCCAGCCCGGAAATGGGGGGGACGCCCACCCGGGGGGCACTGTGAGGACACCCAAGCTGTGTCTGGGCAGGAGGCCCTTCCCAGGTTCAGTGGTATACCACCTGCTCCTGTGCCTCGGTTTCCCCTGCTGCAGAATGGGGGATGTAGTGCCCGGCCCGAGGAGGTGGAGAGCTGTTGAGGCCCAGCTGTGAGCGAAGGGCAGGGCCGGGGGAGCCACAGCAGGGTGCCTCCCTGTCCGGGACGGAGGTCAGCCCAAATAGCCTGGGTGCCACCCGGCAGAGCACGCGTCTCTCCAATAGCGCAGCCCAGGTGTGCGGCTGGGCCTGGCCTGCAAGGGACGGCACCCGCAGGACGCCTTCCTCACCCTCCCCTGCCCCAGCCCAACCCTCTCCTCCTCCAGGCAGCCTTCCGTGTTCTCCCCAGGTCTGGAGGTGAGCAGAGGCGGTCTCGGACAACCGCAAAGGACCCCAGCCCTGTGAAGCCGCCCGGGCTCAGCCTCCTCTGTCAGGTGGGGGATTCGTAGATGGTGCCTCCCTTATGGCCACGGGCAGAGGAGACAGGTGCGCGGCGGGGCGGAGGAGGGAGGCGGGATGCCACCGTGCCAGGCTCTGCCCGTACCGGGGAGGGGCCCGGAGTGCCTGGCCTGCCCCAGCCTGCCTAGTCGGGGAGGAAGCAGCCTCTTCCAGCTGCCCTGGGGCCCATGACCCCCACTGGACACACTGGACAAGTTGCTAGCCAGCTGGCTCAGGGGCACGGCTGGTGTCAGCGAGGGCCACCCCCAGCGTCAACAGGGACCTGCTGGTACCCATCCTGGGGGAGGGGCTGGGCCTGGGTACGGCTCTTCTGCACCCAGGCAGCTTGGAGGGCAGCCTGAGGGGGACAGCTAGGCAGGGATTGAGGGGGTGTTTGGGCCACACTGTGCCAGAGCTCGAGCCAAGAAAAACGCCCATCCTGCCGAGAACAACTATCTGACCAGCCCGTGCGCTTCTGGCTGGGCGGGCTGAGCCCCGTGAGATACCGGCTCTCCTCTGTGTGGACACTGTAGAGGGTCCAAGGTCCTGCATGGGCCACCCAGTGGCCAGGAGGCCAGAAAGACCTGGAAATGGGACAGCAGCTCTGGGTCACAGGGGTTCAGCCTTGTGCATGTCCCCAGAGGTGCTCCAGCGAGCCCCTTCCCCAACAGTGTGGAGGCCAGGCTGAGATGGACGGGGGGCCAAGAACAAGGACACGGAGAGCCCAGGCAGACAGCTCTGCCCTCTGCCCTCTCACTGCTGAGGGTAGGGACTGCTGGGGAGGGACTCTCTAAGGCTAGTGTCCCCTCCTTGATGTCTGTCTCTCTGCTGAGGTCATGCTTTCAGACCCCAGCCCTGAACGGACACGCCTTGGTCCCTAGGCCGCTCTGGGCAGCTCTCCCTCTGCAGCCCGGGATGGCTCAGGCAGGCCCCAGATGAGCTGGCCAGTGGCTCCCACCCAAAGGGTGGGGCCTGCAGGGCCCAGAGGCTCTGGGCTGTTCCCCCCACCCCGCCCCTAGTTGCAGGGCCCGGCCCCAGCCTCCTGTCCATGGTGCCCCCGACTTCTGGGAAAGCAGAGCTCAGCATCGGCTTTCTAGCAAAGCCCCACTCTGACACTGGCATTGAGGGCCCAGAGAAGGAGCTCTTGGTCCAGAGAAATTACTGCTCTGGTGGCCAAGGGCCCCAGCCCTGGCTGCCCCAGGGATGGGCGGCCCCTCTAGTCGGCACAGCCCAGGCCTCTCCCCTGCGTCCTGGTCTCTGTCAGCAGGGATGGCGGGTCCGTGTTTCTCCTCCCCACGGCCCATGGGTTCCCTAAGGATGTGACCGCGGTGGGCCCACCTCAGGGACCTCGGGGGGACCTCGGAGCCGTCCCTCGAGAGCTGGCAACGCCCGGCCCGAGCAGAGCCTGGCTGATTGAGTGACAGGGCTTCCTGATGCTTGGTGAGACCAAGCACGGTCGCTCCCCACCGGGACCACAGCGGAGGGCCTGGGCTTGGGGTCGGGTGGAGACACCTGGACGAGCATCAGCGGCACCGAAGCCACCGGCGTTTCCTGCGGTCCTACTGTGTGCTCAGTGCCGGCGGGGGCTCCCGGGGCCAGGCCTCAGTGCCATAGCCCAAGGCAGGTGCGCTGGGAGGCGATGGGTAGCGCCAGAGCTCAGCAGGCCTTAGGGCATTGGCGGCGGCTCGGTGCACCTCCGGCGGCCTCCGGAGCACAGTGGACAGGACCTGGCGGAGGGTCACTTCCCTACACGCGTCTCAGGAGACCTGGGACACTATGGAGAGCCCGTGGTGTGAGGGGCCCCTGCCTGTCTCTGCGGGCTTTCTCTCCTCCTGAGGCTGCAGAGTATGGGCTGGGGCCCGGGCTGGGGCCAGGCTGGGGCCAGGCTGGGGCCAGGCTGGGGCAGGCGTTGGGGCGGTGCGGGGCGGGGGCGGGGCAGGAGCTCCAGGACAGTGGACTGACCGGAACGTGTAGGCTGGTCTGGATCTGTTTCGGGGGTCCTATGCCTCACAGGACGTAGCACATGCACGTCTGTGTGCACGTGTGTTGTGTGTGAGCGTGCGGGGTTGTGCGCAGCTGGGGCGACCACAGCAGCCTGCAGGGCGGCTCGCTCAGTAACTGGGCTGTACTTCAGTCTGAGCAGGGACCGTGCCTGGGGCCTAGTGGCCTCTGTGGGTCCTGTTTCCGCTGAAGCAAACTCCCCCAGAGCGGGGTGTCTCAGCTGCCAGGGCCGGCCATGCGAGGGACCCCCTGTAGAGAGGGCCAGCTCGGTGATCCCAGGGCAGGGAGGGATGGGTGAGGGCACAGGGGGCCAGAGTTGTCGTCTCACTCCCAATCAGAGCTCCTAGTTGCCCCCTGCCGTGCTTTCCAAAAACGAAACTTCTAGGCCCAAGGGTGTTGGAGGGGGTGGTGGGACCAGGAGCCCATTTGAGCACATCATCTTCCCTCGTGTTTCCTGGGCCTGAGGGGGTGGCTGGCCACAGGAGGGCTGGGAAGCTTCTAGAAATACACTGTGCCCCTCATCTCTGTGCAAGGAGGAAACTGAGGCCCTGGGGCTGACTGTCCGTATGCCAGCAGGTGGATGGGCCCGAGCTAGTGCAGGGCAGGCTGGCCCCTCCCGCACCCTCACTACCCCCCATCCTGTGCCCCTGCCAGTCCATGGCCCCCACACCCGCACCTGAGGAGGACAGTGTCCAGCCCCCTCTGGATGGCCGCCGGGGCGCCTAGCTTTGGAGGGAAGTGGCAGAGGCTGGGTTGGAGCCAGCTCGTCTGACCGTCTTGCTTCTCCCCGTGGCGCTCAACGGAAGGGGCAGTCAGTCTGGAGGCCGTGGTCCTGGCTGCCCGCCGCCTGCTGGGCACCATGGGCCAGCGTCTGCTCTGCACCCAAGGGCCGCCTCAGACGAGCTCTGGGGCCTTCCCACCGGGAGGACCGTGGTCCAGGCCCTGAGGGCTGCGGAGGGGATCCCTGTGCCCTCAGATCTGCGCGGAGAGGGGCCTGGCCCCACACAGGAACCTGTCCCTTCATGCAAATGTGGCTCCTCGAGGGTCAAGAGGTCTGGGGTGTTGCATGACCTGGCTGAGCCTCGGGGCCCTGCCTGGAGAAGGGGGCAGGTGTGCATTGTCTCTCCATCTCAGACAGGCCCATCGCCAGCAGGAGGGCCCCACACCCCAGACAGAGCCGCAGGAGCCCTGATCGGCTGCGCTGCCCCACTGTGTGACCTGGTGAGCTGCTTCCCCTCTCTGTGCCTGCTCCCTCACAGTAGCCCAAGTGTGATGGGACTCTGCCTTGCCCTTTGTTAGGGCTGAGCTAGTGTGAACTCACTACTTCTAGGGCAGATGGGTCCGCTGGGAGGGGAGGGCAGGGCCTGTGGTCTCTGCAGGGGGACTCTGTAGGTCTGGGAATGACCCGCAGGGGTAAGGAGGGGAGGGAAGCTTCCCAGGCAGGAAACCCCGGGTGGGGGCTCCAGGGCCAAGCCCTGCCTCGAAGACCCAGAAGACCCAGCCCTTGGGGCAAGTGCCCCTGGGAAGACAAGCTGAAGTGCTGAGTCAGCACGGGCTGGATAAATATTCATGATGGGCCCCGAGATGGGGGCGGGCAGCGGGAATGAGGCCGCTGGGAGGGAAGAGAGCCTGCAAGCTAGCGATATTTTGAAATATCAACCTTATTAGCGGTGCCCCGGCCTCGGATCCAGGGCTGCTCAACTGTGTGCACCACCTTCTCCTGTTCCCAGGCCCTGAGTGGCCGCCAGAGGCCACCTCAGTCCCTCACCGCACAACGGGGGAGGCCGGGTGCCCGGGGGGCAGGGAAGCAGGGGACTGGGGCAGGCACCAGCCTGGGCAATCATGGGTAGGGCTGCCAGTGCCCAGGGGTCAGCGCAGGTGGTCAGAGGCAGGTTGGGGACAGACGCTCAGGACAGACCCTGGGGAAGGGTCCCCTCCTATCCCAGGGAGGGGGAGATTTCCTGGGGCATGTACTTGGGGAGCCCTTGGCACCCCCCCAGCTTAGAAGGGAAGCCCAAAGGTGAGTGGCAGGCACCCAGGACCCCACAGCACGTTCCCTGCACCCCCAGGCCTCGCCTCCACCCGTGTCCATGGAAGCAGAGCCCCCGGGGCCCTCCGGAGCACCTTCCTGCTGATGGAGAGCTGTCCGCCTCGGTCCCTGAGTCCCCACCTTGTACCTCCCTGACCTGCGGGTTCATCCCCAGGCTGCCCTGCCCCCACCCCGTGCCACAGAGCCCGAACACGGAGGGTACAGCCTCTGCCCGCTCAGTTCTCCCCTGCGACACTGGCGTTATTGCCCTGGGGATGCCCGGGCCCAGAGAGTTGATTCCAGAAGTCTGTGCTGGGGCCGGGACCAGAACACAGGGTCGGAGCGCGGGGTCTGTGTGATAGTCGGACTGACCCAGAGGCACCAGGTCAGTGGGATCTGCAGCCTTCCCCACCCCTGCGGGTGTCTGTTCCCTGTCTGTGTGTCCCGCCAGACTGGTCTGCTGTTCCCCATCCTGAGGGCCACTGTTCCCGAACCCTCCAGGGGACCAGGGGCCTTGGCTGCCCATCCCCTCCCGTCCCCGCCCCAGCCCTGCAGCAGGTGGCACTTGAGTTCGCTTTGTTCTCCAGCCCCAAGAGGGTGAGCTCGGGGAGCAGAGGCAGCCGCTGTCTGCTGTCTGCGGGCTGGGCGGGAGCGCCCACAGGCGTTGTAACACCTGCCCCCCATACAGCTGGATCTCCAGGACGGGAGCATGTTTCCCATGGCACCGGCCGTGTAGACCTGGAGTCCTTCTAGAAGCTGACAGAGCACCAGGCGCAAGATGAGTCACCGGCTGCCTCTGGGACGGATGGGGCCCTGGGTGGGACACGGCGTGGCCACAAGCCACAGCACCCAGTGGGGAGGTCGCGGCGGGGCACCCGGCTGGGAGCCATGGAGCCCAGGCACTCCCCTGATGCTCCCTGCGCTGGCCACCACCCTCTGTGGCCTCGTGGCCCTGCCTGACTTCACGAGGGGAGGGGTCACTGCCCACCAGTCCCTGGCCTTGTGCCACGGCCTGGGGTGACATCAGGGCCCGCACTCCCTGGCTGGGGCTCCAGCCTGGCCCCTGTTCTTTCAGAGGCTCCTGGATGTGTGGCCCCGGGAAGTGGCCTGAGGGGAAGGAACTGTGGGCCCAGAAGTCACTCAGGCTTGTGGGAGCCAGAGACCAGATCCGCCTTCACAGACAAAGCCAGCTCGGTCGTCCCTGCCCGTGTGCAGCCGCCGCCGTGTCCTCTGCATCGCCTGGCCCTGCGCAGAGGGCACAGCTGCCTGCGGATGGAAGGCAGGCCCAGGGGGGCTGGTCTGGTCCAGGAGCTCCCGGCCAGAGGCCAGATTCCAGCCCCTGGGGAAGCAAGGGGATGGGCAGGCGGGAGATGAGGCCCCAGGCCCGGCCAGCTCGGGATGGTGCTCCGGCGGGGGCAGCGGGGTCCTCCAGGGGCACCGGGCTCTCGTCCCTTATGAAGATGCCCCCAGGGCAGGCGGAGTGAGCGGGAGACGCCGTGATCCAGTGACGGCAGAGGTGGCGGGCAGCGACAGACAACGTGGACAGCACAGGATCCCCGCCAGCCTTCCAGCGAAGCCCTTGCTCGTGGGGCCTCTGTCTCCCCCCAGGAGCCGCCACCCAGGCCTGCTGAGAAGGGAGGGCACGAGCGAGGCCGTCTGGATGGGGGACGGGAATGACGGAGGGGCCGGGCCTCGTGCTGAGCGTTGGGCGGGGGCACGGTCCCTGGCCTGCCTCCCTCACCCTCCGCTCTGAGGGAGGCCATACCTTCCCCTGGAAGTCTCCCAGGATTGCCAGGCAGAGGGGCCCCGGGCTCCCGGTCAGCATAGCCTTTATAGCCCCAGCTCGTAACCGTCCTCACGTCTGAGCCTTCCCTGTCAGGCTGGACGCTCCTGGTGGCAGGTGCAGCAGACACGAGACGCCCCCAGGCCCCACCCAGCTGCTCCCGGTGCCCCTGTGGGCGGCCCTGGCGGCTCGAGGCCCCTCCACAGTCGGGTGACACTGGGCTGGGCCAAAGTGAGTGGTCCCTGAATGTCAGCCCAGGATACAATCAGTACCCAAGGAGCCTTTCATTACAGGCTCGTAATTATTCAGTGTTGACTCCAGGAGGCTGAGTGTGCCCTGAACTCCCCGCCCCCTCACTGGGCTGGGGCGCAGCATACGCCGACCCGGGATGTGGAGGAGGAGGCTAGAACCCCGAGGTTAGCTGTGGAGGGAGAGCAGTGACGCCCTGGGGTGGGGAAGGGGCGCCCCGGTTGCCGGGGAAGCTCCGAGGCAGGAAGCCAGCAGGGGACGGGGTGGGGGGGGCGGGGGGCGGGGAAGTAAGGGAGTCGCTGCCCCCCCACCCCCCACCCCGCAGGCCCAAGCTCACCTGAGTGTCTCGGCGGCACTGGAGTCCCTGAGGACCCCGGCTGGTCAGATGCCTCCACAGCGGGGGTCGAAGACCTAAGCCAGGTCCCTGAGATCAGACCAGGAGGGCCAGCAGGGGGTCGCTGTGGTCCCTGAGGATCTCTGGGGATCCTCCCTGGCCCTAAGGCCCTACTGCTCTGGGTTCACGATGGTGGAGACAGAGGCTCTCTGGGTGGGGGCCTCCCCGGGTCCACCGGTGCCAAGCGCGCCCGTCAGCCCTGGAGTAGGACTTCTTCTGTTCCCCACACACAGACCCTCTCTTGTCTGTAAAACCCCAGCTCTGCGTCTCTCAGCCGGGGACGCCTGCCTGGACCTGGACCCTTGAGGTGAGCCGAGACAGTTCTGTCCATCTCCTGCCAGCTCCCTGGACGTGGTCCCTCCCCCGCTGGAGTCTGGGTCTCTGCCCGGCCCACTGTGGCCAGTGCACGGTGGCCAGTGCCAGCCAAGGTGCCCAGTGGCCAAGGCAATGTCTCCAGATGCTATGGGCTGAGTCGGGTGCCCCCCAAATCCGAACGTTTAGATACTAATACCTGATACCTCCTAGGGAACCTTATTTGGAAGTAGGCTTGTCGCAGGTACACTCAGGTAAGTGAGGGTGAGGTCATGGGAAGGGAGGGCATGTCCTTGTAAAAGGGGGATAGGGCCACGGACACGTAGTGATGGAGGCAGAGGGGGGCACCAAGGACTCCACACTGGGGAGCAGCCAGGAATGGACACCCCCACAGCCTCAGAAGGAGCCAGCCTTGGAGCACCCTAACTTTGACCTTTTGGCCTCCAGGACTGTGGCTGACCTGCTTCTGTGGTTCAAGCCCCCAGCCTGTGGCACTCTGTTGGGGCAGCCCAAGCAAGCGAGCCCTCCAGACCGGGGACGGGGACCTGGGGTTTCCAGCAGCACTTTTCTGGGTGTGTGCCACCAGGCCCCCCTTTCTGAATGCACAAAGTTCCAGTGACCATTGGGGAAACTGAGTCTTCAGTTGGGAAGAGATTTGCTCACAATACCCACAGGTGCGTGGTGGGGGGGTTGCCTGAACCCCAGCCCCCAACTCCCACCGACGCCCCACCCAATGCCCCGTTCTTCCTCCAGCTGCACCGTGAGGGCCTCTCCCACCTGGCAGATGGAAGGACTGAACCCCAGGGTCACTTGGGGCCTGGCACAGAGGGAGGGGCCGCCGGGCCACTGCCAGGGAGTTAGACACCCCAGACCATGGTCTCAGGTGAGGCTCTGAGCAGGGTGGGGCAGGAGGGAGCCCCATAGAGCTGTCAGAGGTCTTCCTGGAGGAGGTGTCCCCTTGGCCTGGGGGATGGGCAGGGTTAGGCAGCATTTCTGGGGCAGAGACAGCAGCGAGAGGAGCAGGGGTGAGGGCGGGCGGCACAGGCGTGGGCAGCAGGGGGCCTCCGCAGGTGGCGGCAGTGAGACACTTGCCCGAGGCCCGTCTGCGGAGGCTGGCACACAGGCTCCACCGGGATGAATGCCCCAGGCCCTTAACTCGTGCTTTAATGACAGAATACAGAGCGCGTTATCAACAACCTGTTTCACATGAAAGCACGGAGCCATTTGCGGAAGTGGGGCCCAGCCAGGCCCAGGCCAGGCGGCACCGGCAGCAAAGGGGGTCTTTCTGCTCTTGACAAAGAGCCATGTCCTCAAGGGCCTCTTTTCATTCCTGCGCCTTTCAGCAGCCGCAGCTCCTTCTGTGCGAAACGCCAGGGGGACACCGTGGCTGCTCCCGCCTCCCCCGCAGCCGCTGCCAGCTCCCTGCAGGCTTTGCACCCCCCCCCCGCCCCGCACTCCCCACGCCCGCGTCGGCAGCCCCCCACGGGGCCACCCGGTCTCCCCCAGGCTCCCCTCCCTCCCCAGGCTGCACCCACCTCTCCGGCAACCCTGGCATCCACGGGGAGCCCCAGGGCCCTGAGTGCCACCCGCACGCCTGGGAGCGCCCTCCCCCCACCCCACCCACGACCACCAAGATGAGAAGGTCAGGCCGGGTCTGTGGAACCTTCTGGAGTCAGGCCTGTCCTGGGAATGGAGATGAGCACTGAGCTCCCGGCTGTGTGGCTTTCGGCCACCGCCCTCTTGGAACCTGTTTACTGCTCCGTAAAATGGGCCCAGGGTGCATGAGCCTCTCCCTCTGGGCTCTGGAGACTGTCAGCTCCATAGCCCGGCAGAATCGGAGTGGACCGGCTAAGGAACAGATACACGAACGCGAGGGTCAATGGACAAGCGAACGAGCAGCGGGGTGGGGTGGGGCCAGCGTCCTCCTGGCCCTCCGGGAGGACAGCGTGGAGGAGGTGAGTCTAGGAGAGAACCAGGTGGCCAGGGCCCGTGGGGCCATTTGCATGGCTAAGTGAATTTGGTAGTTGTTATTCAGGAATTACAGAGTGTGCAGGGGTGAGGGGTCACAGGGCAGGCCCTGGGGGAGCCCCTCTGCTGAGGTCTGCAGACTGAGACCCGTGGATGGCTTAATGCAATTGCCTGCTCTGTCTCCCCTGCAGGACCCCACCCTCCACTGCGCCCGGCCCTCACTTCAGTGTCCTTCGAGCAGGGACAGTGGGATGCTTTTCAGGATCAAGCCTGCCTACCCCAGAGTCACAGCTGACTCGGCAGGGACTATGACATGCCTGCCGGACACCATACTCCAGCTGGGGAAACTGAGGCCCATCCTGTCCCCCGCCACCCCCCCACCCCCCTGCATAGCACATTGCAAAGAAAGCCCCGAGGGGAACCTGGGTGTTCTTCTCTCAATTCCAGGACAGACCCTGCCTCACCGTCCCCCCCACAAGAGTCATCAGGGGTCAGAGCTCAGTCCAGCACCCGAAACCTCTGCTCCCCCTGGGCTCCAAGGATTTCCATTGGCTCTTCTCCAGCCGGGAGCCTCCCCAGGGCAGGCCTGGACCACTCTCCCCGGGGCCTGGACCCAGTAGCAGACCAGGGGCTTAGGCTCAGGCTCAGAGACTGAGGAGCTCACCTGCTGAAAGGTAACTAACTGCTGAAAGGTCCCTAACTCACGGGCTCCTGGCCGCCCCCGTCCATCCCTGCTCCCGGCCTCCCCTCCCCCTCGCTCCATATTCTCTGTCCCTTCCTGCTTTGCACAGAACCCTCCATGTTCCCAGCTCTCTGGCTTTCCCTACAAGCTGCCCTTTCTCCCTCCAAGACCCAGACCTGCTATTTAAGTCCCAGCTGAAATGCCCCTCCACAGAGAGGCCCCCTTTTTGCTCCCCGGCGCCTGTTTCCCTCCGCAGCCGCATCCCCACGGGGGCCCTGGCTGTGCTGTGTGCCTCCAGGCTGACCCTGGCTGGTCTGGTGGTCTCGGCCTCTGGCAGCACATTTCCCTGTGCTCCATGCATGGTGTCTTCACCGGGACAGCATTCAGGGTCCCTCGGAAGCTATGCCTGTTGGTATTGGGACAGCATCCCTTCATTCATTTATGTGGGAGGCTGCTCTGATCAAGGAGGGCGGAGGGAGAAGCACTCCCAGGGGAGAGGAGCCTGGGCCTCCGGCAGCACGTGCAGGGTCAGCTCAGGAGGAACCAGCCGCACACGGGTCCCAGGGCCACCCAGACCCCGGCCTCCTCCTCTTCCCTTGGCACAGAGCCCAGCCATGTGCACCTGCCTCCCCGCCACGTCACAGGGCATGTCTTCATGAAATATTGATCAGTTCGCACCAGCCTTGGGTTGTGGGAGGAAAGGACAGGGAGAATTGTGCATGTAAATGAGACGCGTCCCACACTTCCTTAACCCTTCCCTGCCCAGGCAGCTCGGACACCTCCTTCGGTCTCCCAGGGAAGTGGGCGGGACACACGGGTGGATGCAGGACAGACCAGGCATGTGGGATCCAGGCCCGGCCATGACGGGCGCCCTGTCTGCCTCGGCAGGCCGCCTGGTTGTTCCTCTGTTAGATGCAGAGACTCGGCAGCTCCCCGCCCGGGGCCAGGGCTGGGCGATGCTTCTCTCAGCGGCTTCCAGCCAGGGCTTGGCCCCAGTCGTGGTCATGGGGAGCGGAGCTTCCGTCCTGACTTTTAAATGTCATAGTCCTATCTTGAGAACCACACTGGTATCAGAGGCCTCTTCAGATCTGGTTCCAGGGCCCAGGGCTCTGAGCACCGGGGAAGGGGCCGGTGTGGAACGGGCACCCGCTGCCTGGGCCTCCACACTTGTAAAATTGTGAGATCACCGTACCTGCCCCCCAAATTGTGATCAGGAGGAATTGGGGCCATGGATGGCTAGTGCAGTGCCCAGCCACGACAACCGCCCAAAGCCCAGCATCCTTCCTTACTGAACACGGATGGAGGGAGGGATAATGAGTGAGTGGGTGGGTGAAGAGAACAAGTTATAATGGTCCTGCCGATACTCAGCTGTCCTACAGAGTCTGACGTCCCTCCCAGAGGGGCCTGGACCTCCCAGAAGGCTGTACCCACCAGAGGCTCTGGCTCTCAGGGTCCTTGGCGGGTGCAGCCCCCCTCTTCGGCCCTGAGCTTCCCCCATACTCCTGACCTCACTTTGCTTGGCTCTGTCCCCTAGGTCTGCATGCCACTCCATGCCCTGGGACCCCTTCCCCCAGCCAGGGTCTTCCAGAGTCTTCTACCCCTCCCTCCCCTCTGATGCCCACTCTAATGCCAGCCTGGCCCCCAGAGCATTTCAGTACCATGTAAATACTGAACAGTGCGGTACCATAGAGTGGCAGGGACTGGATGTCCTCTCCCATTTGAAGGAATGAAAAAACAAGGTAAAATACACGAAGCAATAGTTTTGAGATGTTGGAAACCAGGCAGTGCAGAGAGTGATTTCTAAAGGAAAGGAAACAAATCACATGATTGCTGCAGGGTCACGACTTGCGGTCTGGACATAGTGCCCAGGGGCCTCCTGGTTGAAGAGACGGAATTGAGAAGCGAGAGCAGCGCGTGTCTCGAGTCCGGAGAGCAGAACAGCCCGAGTGCAGAGAACTGCACCGGGAGGACGAGCTGCACACGGAGGGCTCCAGGACGAGCTGCACACGGAGGGCTCCAGGCTGTGCACAGACCTCCCCCAGGGGCTCCCGCTGGGCACCGATCAGTGTGCGCAGATGAAGAAGCAGATAGAAAACCAGCAAAGAGAGAAGACTTGGAACAAGACTACCAGTTACCTTGATGTGCTGGAATTTTATAGATCACTGCACACCACAGCAGCAGAAGACCCAACCTTCTCAAGCACACGCATCCCATTTACCAAAACTGACCATATTCTGGACCATAAAATAAGTCTCAATAAATGTAAAAGAATTTGAATTATGCACATCACTTTCTCAGCCAAAACAGATGTAAGTTAGAAATCAACAATTGAAAGATATCTGGAAAATCCCCAATATTTGGAAACTGAACAGAACACAGATCTAAATAATCAAGAAACAAAAATGAAAATTTGAATGCTTTTGAGCTGAATGAAAATGAAAACATGACACATCACAATTCGGGGGGATGTAACTGATGTGGGGCTTAGAGGAAAATTTAGTACTAAGAACCTATATTATGAGAGAAAATAGAGGTTTTAAAAAAAAGATTTTATTTATTTATTTAACAGAGATCACAAGTAGGCAGAGAGGCAGGCAGAGAGAGAGGGGGAAGCAGGTTCCCCACTGAGCAAAGAGCCCAATGCGGGGCTCGATCCCAGGACCCTGAGATCATGACCTGAGCCGAAGGCAGAGGCTTAACCCGCGGAGCTACCCAGGCACCCCAGAAAATAAAGGTTTTAAATCAATAATCAAAACTTCCAAGTTAAAAAACTGGAAAAAGAAGAGCAAAGTAAACCCTACAGTAAGTGTAAGAAAGAAAATAATAAAGAGAATAAATCAATGGAAGAATAAAAGGGAAACTATAAAGAAAAACCAGTGAATAAAAGCCAGTTCTTTAAAAAGATGAATAAAACCCAATATACTTGTTTCCCCAAGTGATCAAGAAAAATGAAAAAAGTGGACATCACCTATTATTCTACAGATGTTGTAAGGAAAAAATGCAATATTTTGAACTTCTTGTCAATAAATTTGACAACACAGAAGAAGTGAAAAAAATCTTTCAAAGATATAAATTACCAAAGTTCATCTAAGAAAAAAACAGAGGGTCTAAATAGTCTTATATCTGTCACAGAAACTAAATTTACGATTAAAACCCTTACAACAAGGAAAACTATATGTCCAAATGGTTTCAATGGTAAAATCTAATACTATTTAAGGAAGAAGTAATACCAATTCTACACAAACTTTTCCAGATAATAAAAGATGAGGGACGCTTCTATTATCATTTGATGAAGCTGGTCTTATTCTGATTTTTAATCAAAGACATTACAAGAAATGATAACAATAAACAATATATCTAATAACAAAGATGCAAAATTTCTTACCAAAATTTAATAAATCAAATCTATCTATCTATCAAATAGTATATCATGATGAAGTGAAGTTTATTTCAGAAAAACAAAATTGACTTAACTTTGAAAATCAGTGAACTTCATAGTATTCATATCCTAAAAAGGAAAAACACAAGATCATCTCAATAGAAGCACTTAAAAATATCCAACATTTATTCATGATTAAAAACAACCTCAGAAAACTAGAAATAAAACTAACTTCCTGCACCTGATAAAGTCATCTGTGAAAAACTACGTCTTCCTAAGACTGAGACCATAGTAAAGATGACTGTTCTCATCTTTTTATTTTTAATTACTTTTAATCAACATTTTCCTGGAGTTTCTGTCTAGTGCCATAAGGCAAAAAGAAAAAAAAGGCATCCAAATTATAAGTAAAACTTTCCTAACTGTCTATGTAGGAAAAAATCCTATGGAGTCCACAAAATAAAAGCTACTGAAACTAGTAAGTGCATCAGCAACATGGCAGGGCTCAAGGTCAACATATAGAAATCAACCATATATGTACATAGTCACAGCAAGTAGAACTTGGAATTTTAATAACAATGCCATGTGAAATACCATGAACAAACATGCTCAGGCATGAATCTGACAAAAGATACATGAGACCCACACACTGAAAACAGCAAGTGTTGCTGAAATGGAAGACCTTACTGTATGAAGACATATACCATGTTCATGGACAGGAAAAGTCCAAGTTGCTAAAGTGTTGATTTTCCCCACATTCATCTACAGATCGATAGAATCTGGATCAAAATTCCAGCAGGATTTTCCTGTCAGTAGTAACTGGCAATCTCTAAAATTAATTATTCCAAAAATTCATATGGAAGTGGAGAAGACCTGGAGTGGTCTCAGCAACTTAAAAAGAGTAGGGTGGGAGGGCTTACTCTGATGGGCTAATAATCAAAACAACATGGTATTGATATAAACACTGAGCACAGTAGAGATCCCAGAAAAGGCCCAAATGTAAGTGGTCTATTGATTTTTGACAAAAGTACAAAGACAATTAAATGGAGAAAAGATGGTCCAACAAATGGGGCTAAATTTATTAAAAAAAAAAGAAGAAGAATTTGGATTCATTTGTCATTGCATATACAAAAATGAATCTTAAGTGGATCCTAAGACTTCTAGAAGAAAATAGAGCAGGAAGTCTTCACGACCTTGGATTGATTACACAGGTTTTTAGATGTGACATCAAAAATAATTCAGGGAAGAACAAACTGACAGAGGCACTTCAACAAAACTAAAAAGTGCTGCTTTTCGAATACACTGTTAAGAGAACTGAAAGGTGGGAAGCAGATTAGGAGAACATATTTCCAAATCAAGTATCTGTAAAGGACTTCTTTCTGGCATATCTAGAAGCCCCCAGCTCTGAGCTCCAGGGCTTCCGTGCACCACACAGAGATGGTAGGTGGATGTGACAAGATTTTCAAGCTAGTGCACTGTCTACTTCCCAGGTTCCAGGTGGGTTCCATGTTACTGAGTGGGGAAGCAGCTTTGGGGGCCAGGCTGGCATTAGAGTGGGTGTCGGGGGGCTAGAAGGCTCTGGAAGACCCCGGCTGGAGGAAGGGGCCCCAGGGCATGGAGTGGCATGCAGACCTGGGGGACAGAGCCAAACAAAGTGAGGTCAGGAGTACAGGGGGAGCTCAGGGCTGAAGAGGGGGCTGCACCCTCCAAGGACTCTGAGAGCCAGAGCCTCTGGTGGGTACAGCCTTCTGGGAGGTCCAGGCCCCTCTGGGAGGGACGTCAGACCCTGTAGGACAGCTGAGTATCGGCAGGACCATTATAACTTGTCTGCTCACCCACCCACTCACTCATTCACTCATTCGCTCATTCGCTCTTTCATTCACTCACTTGTTCACTCACTCATTTATTCACTCATTCATTCACTCTCATTCATTCACTCACTCATTCACTCACTCATTCATTGTCCCTCCCTCCATCGGTGCTCAATAAGGAAGGATCCTGTTTTTTGACCAGTTGTCCCTGCTGGGTACTGTGCTTGCCAAACGTAACCCCATTTCATCCTCTCAAACTTCAACAAAAAGAAACCAAGTAGTCAATTAAAATGGGGACAACTATGTAAACAGACACTTCGGTCCAATCATAGATGGCTGACAAGATCATGAAATGACCCTACGAGCCACAGGACAGATGCAAACCACAGGAGATCCCTTCACACCCGCTCGAATGTCTAAAATTAGACTGACCTACCAAGTGTTGGCAAGGAGATGAAGCAACTGGAACCCCCAAGCCTTGCCGGTGGGAATGTAAAGATGGTTGTGGCCACTTTGGAAACAGAGTGGCCGTCTGTTAAATAATTGCCTGTACACCTGCTGTAGGATCCAGCCATTCCACTCACGGAGAAACAAAAGCACATGCCTATATAAAGATTCACGCCTGGAAGTTTGTAGCAGCTTTATCTGTAATCACCCAAAACTAACAACAATCCAAAAGTTCATCAACTCGTGAATGCCTAAGCCAACTGCATATGTCCCATCAATTGAATACTCTTCCCTCATAAAAAGGAATGAACTGTTGATACTGGCAGCAACATGGATCATAGAATAATTTTGCTGAGGGAAAAAATGAGGATATATTCTATGCTACCATTTGTATAAGATCATAAAAGATGCAAACTGACCTATAGTGACTGAAAGTGTCTCCATGTTTGCCTGCGGATAGGGTTGAGGGTGGGGAAGTAGGATGGATTACTTGGGGCATGGGAAGTTTGGGGAGTGACAGATATGTGTTTAATTGTAGCTATGGTTTCACAAGTATTTAATGTATCAAACTTTACTTTTTTAAAAAATTGCTTATTTTTAGAGAGAGAGAGTGGAGGAAGGGGCAGAGAGAGAGAACCCCATGCAGTGAGCAGTGCCATGCTGAGCATAGACCCTGACACAGGGCTCGATCTCATGACCCTGAGATCATGACCTGAGCTGAAATCAAGAGTCAGATACTTAACCGCCTGAGCCACACAGACGCCCCCCAGGAGGATCTCTTTACCCTGATAAGGATGATCAAACCCAATGGAAAACAGAGTCTGTGATGAGAAAATTCTGCACCACCCTTTAGACCAGTTCCATCTTTATGTCTCATGTACTAGTGGGAAGCACATGTGACAAGAGAAAGAAATATATTTTAGAGTCTAGATAGGGAAAAACTAAACTATGTGCAAATCATTTTCAAAAAGAAAATTCAGGGTAATCTACAGACAGCTCTGAAAATGAGGGAGTTCAATGACGTGTAGAATAGAAATTCAGCATAAAAAACTGCTGGCAAAAATTAGAGAAAGTAATATAATAAGATGCCATTAATAGTTATTTAGAAAGTACGGTTTCTAGGGTTCTGAGTCATAAACATTGTGCAAGACCTTTCTAATAGGAATTTTATTGGTTAAGCTTTGTGGGAAGGCATGGAAGATGACTGCGATAGATGGAGAGCTATACCATATTCATGAATGGGAAGATTCGATAACAACCAACATTCTCTTTAAATTGTTCTGAAGATCAAATGTGTTTCCAACCTGTATCCAAAATGGGCTTTTCAAGCTGACTTACAAAATTAAGACACATGAGCGATGAACCCCAGATCACCAAGACCGACCTGCAGATGCGGGGGAGGGAGAATTACCCGCCGGGGAACAAGACCTGTTTTATAAAGCTACCATTCTTTCGAGTGTGACGCGGTGCAGGCCGGGACGGACCCATACAATAATTAAACTCCGGCAAGAGTGAGAACCACAGCCATTACATACGTGCACCTGGAATGTGGTCGAGGAGGCAGGTAGGGGCGAGGAGGCAGGTAGGGGCGAGGAGGCACTGTCTGCGGGCGCCGTGGGGAACAGACGCCTCACGTCATAGAGGAAGGATGAAGGGCAGGTGGGTGAGAGCTTGCACATGACGATGCCGACTGCCAACGGCGACGCAGCGTCTTACAGCAACAGCACAGAACAGGAGGGAAGGTTGGGCGCCTCGACACATTAACATGTAAAATGCTGTTCGGCAAAAAGACACCATCAATAAAGGAAGAAATACAAGCTTCCGCCACCCACACAACCAATAAAGGATCACCATCCAGATACATAAATAATTCCTGAAAATCAATAAGAGAAAGGCAAGCAACCCCATAGGAAAAAAATGAGCAAATGATAGGAAACTATAAATACGAGGAGAGAACAATGTGCCATAAATATGTTCCGAAGGCAGCTCGACTTCACAGCCGACACCGGGAAGCACAAATTAAAACAACGAGACGCCATTTCTCACCCATTAGAGGGTAAAAAATTGATAGGTCTGAGGCCACAGAGCGCTGCCGCGGATCTGCGGAAGCGGGAGCTCCGTCTCGGCCGGCGGGCGTGTAAACGGGCGCAGACGCCTCCCACGGTGACTTGTCAGCACCTAATGGTGATGGCGATGGCGCTCACAGCGTTCCAGGCACTGTCAGAGCTCTCTGCTCCAAAAATTCCCGGAGAGCCGACACGCTCGCCTACGAGCCAGCGGTCCTCCCTCGCGCGCCGGCCCCCGCAGACACGGGCGAGGCCGCTGGTGGGATCGCAGCGTGGGAAAGCGGACGCGCTCTGGGATTTCCTTAGTGGGGAGGGGTCAGTCCACCGTGCCTGCTTCCACCGCCGAACAACGCAGCGTCCCACCTTAGGGACGTTGCCTCAGTCGATGCAGATACATTTCAAAAGCTTGATGTGGAATGAGAAGAATCGAGTTGCAAGTGTTTCCACACTACCGCACGGGCGATGCACACTTCACAGCACTTGAACTATGGTTTGCTGATCTGTGCGCGCGATATAAATGCGGGCGCATGTACGGGGACGGGGGCTGCTCAGGCCTCTGGGGCGGTCCCTCGGTCTGCAGGAGCCAGGCTCCCCAGGAAGGGAACGGTCGAGCCCAGGGCGAGGCTCCTCCGTGACGTCCGGGCACTCGACGTTCGAAACCTACCAGTGTAATCCATGATAGTTCGTAAAAGCAGAATCGACGTGGGCTTAGCGCGGTGCGCGGCGGAAAGCATCCTTGCAGACGTCACTCCTCCCAGGCAGAAGCAGGCGGTCTCGGGCTCCCGCGGACCTCTGCAGCAAGACGAAGACGCCGCGCTCCCACTGCAGGCACACGCACCGTGGTTTGTACGAGCTCCGAGAAGAAAGAAAGAGGCAGAATTGCGATTTGCTCGCAACGTAATCAAGTATGGCAAATCGGGGGGGGGAGGAAGCAGTAACAAACTAGTGAGAGAGATTAGTAGGACAGTCAGAGACGAGTCCCGCATCGTACGTCCTGAGCTTTCCCACGCCCCTTGGGAACAACCCTGGAGAAGAAGCCGCCCCCACGTACACTAGCGGAAAACCCGCAAAACGTCTTGGGGGAGAACCCAGCAGAAATGCACGCAAAGCCTGTGTGAGGAAAACCGTAAACTGCTCTGGCAGACGCAGAAGAAAGTCAGAGTACGTGGGAGAGACACCTTGATGAGGAGCATGGGCCGGAGAACGCCAGCGCCGTCTGTCCCCGAGCGGTCCCTGCGTGCGGCCCGACCACGGCCACCGCCCCTCCCCTGGAGGAGAGCGCCCTTGAGCCGAGCCCTCGGAGGAGCGCTGCGCGTGTCTGGGGCAGGGAGGACGAGGGCCCCGGCTGGCGTCTGGAGCGGGCTGCCCCCCGGACAGATTGCACAGGGGTTTCTGAGTTGTGAGCGGATAAACTGTGTGGGTCGAAGACACGGACATGAAGACGCAGAATCGAAGGTGACCAGTGGCTGATTTCACTGGCCATCGGGGTGCCAACGACACAACCCAGAGGCGCTGTTTCCCCCAGGGACCGGGAAGCAAGGTCAGGGATGGGTCCTCTCCAGCGCCGCCGGAGGTGGAGGGCATCTCCGGGCATCTCCGGGCACAGGAGGGGGTCCTCCTTGTAGCCTTACAGGACACGACTCGGAACATCCATGAGAAGCACCCCTGGCCCCCCATCCTGAGCCTCCCCCCACCCTGGCCGGGTCTGCTCCTGGGACGAGCGCCACACGCACGGAAGGATCCAGAAGAACCGCGGCCGCCTGCAGATGGGAACAAACAGCTGAAGAGACGCGGACAGAAGTAACTTCTTCAGCAGCAGAGAAGCGCTCAGGACCCGGGAGCACCGGCCGCAGGGTGGAGACCACCACCCCCCGCAGAGCGGGCCGTCTGTGCGGCCTCAGAGGGACCCCCGAGACACGGCGCTCGACCGGAAAGCCCACGAGATACGCGCGATTCCGCTTCTGCCGCAGCAAAACCAGCTGCGGTTACACACTCACACGTGTGCGCATCGGTGCGGGAACCAGCCCAGCCGCTCCGTGCCGCCGTGGGGAGGGGAGCCCCGTGGGTGCTCCGGGCCCCGGTGCGCACGGCGTGGACCGGGGAGATTTGCGGAACCGACTGTGCAGAGGACTTCGGAAGAGGCCGCTGGTCTCTGGGTGCGGCGCTCAGGAGAGCGGCTGTTGAAGCCGCAGGTGGGGACGGGTCTCAGGGAAGGGGAAGCGGGGACACCGCAGCTGGGAGGGCCCCTGGGCTTGAGGAGAGACAGGAGCCGTGGGTGAACCAGGGAGCAGCGATGGACAGACGGGCAGGTGGACGCCCGGGGCGGGGGGAGGGCAGAGAAATCAGGAGCAGCCGGGGCTTCGCGGATGGGCTGGGAGACGAGTGAGAGCACCGGGTCAGCTTCCAGCCCCGGAAGGAGCAGGGCGAGTCGGGGAGGGGACCGGGCAGGCAGGGCGGTGGCAGGGAGAAGGTCCATGTCTGGGATGGGAGGGAAGGGGCAGGGAGGGTTGGGTCTTGTGCCTCCCTTTGCCTCGGTAAAGCTGAGCACCGTAAGCCCTGGGGCGGAGGGGAGGCGGGGAGAAGGAGGGCAAGTCCTCCGTTCCTCCAGGACTTGGGGCTCCGGGAGGTGACAAGAGCCCCTCCATCAGGAAGGGAGGCGGAGGACAGGAGAGGAACAGGCGTCACATGGGCCCCCGGGCAGAGCGTGAGACGCCCTGAACAGGTCGGACAGCGGAGCAGCGTTCGGGGCCGCAGGGTCTGGCAGGCGGGAAGGTAGAGACGCGGGCAGCCCCGGCGGGAAGTGCTCTCCCTGGTGCTGGGCGGAGGGCAGGGCTGACCTGGGGGCCCTCCCTCCAGGCAGCCACGAGGGGAGTGGGGTGCAGGAGGGACGGGTACTTCCGAGCTGAATGAGGCGCCGCTGACGGCGGGCTGCGTGGCGCTGAGGGCCCCCGGGGACGGTGGGAGGAGGAACGTGGGGGAGGGTGGCGGGGTCTGGGTGGGGTCCGAAGGCCTGGCGCGCCACTTGGCCAGACGCACAGATGTCATCCAGCTCACGGGAAGGGGTGCCACCGAAATCGGGTGTCCCCAAGCTGCTTGGTCACACCAGAGACATGTGGGTCCCTCCCGTGAGGAAGCATGGAGGCATGTGCGCAGGTGAAGCCCCAGGACACCCCCCTCAAGCCCACACATGCACATGGGAGCTGCCAGCCCGCGGTCAGCCTCTGCTGACGGGCTCGGGGACTGTCCGCCCAGCCGCTCAGGCCGCTCACCCTGACCAACGCGTATGCGTCCAGGCCATGCAGGAGGGCAAGCAGGGCACTGTGTGGCCAGGTGAGGGGGCTTGGCCGTGTCCCGCGAGAACAGGCGTGAGTGTGGCGGACCTCAGCCTGAAACCTCCGGCCAGGGGAGGGGAGGCAGAGGTCCCACCGGCCGCCGGAGGCTGGGCGCGCATCACGGTCTGAAGCACCATCTCAGAGGCAGACCCCAAAGCAGACTCCCCACGCCTCATAGAAACTTCAGGGTCCAGAGTGACCAGAAAGAAGCCCTGTTTTCCACAGTCAGGTGTGTCTGCCGCAGTGCTGGGGGACAGCAGGGCTGAGAACTTGGGTTTGGTGAGGGCATGCAAGGAGCGGGTGGAAGTGAGGGGTCTCTGAAGCATGGGGCCGCCCTTGGGGGGCTGCACCCCAGGCCCCCACCAAATTCTTGCTCCTTGGTGGGATCGACTTCCCGGAACCGAGAAGGAATCTCCGGTAACTAGCGGCCCAGCCTCTCCACGCTCCGCTCCCATCGAGAAGGCAGACGGAGTCTCTCGCTCCCCATTCCTCACCACGAACAGTAATTAGAATGCAAGGTCATCTCCATATCATGCATTATGACTTTAATATCGGTAAACTCCCCTTACATATTAGATGCAGTGAGGAAATATTAGTTAAATTATCACAGACCAACATGATCAGTTTCCTCTAGGATAAAATGTGATAAATGGGTTTAATAAACTGAGGAGAATTATATGTGTCATATTCGTGGTTCCTGTCAATTTTATTTAGAGTAAAATGCCATTGTGATAATTAGTTGGGTTTTACTGTGTTCATTAAAAGCTTTTGTAATGACCGCTTGGAGGAATAAGTAAAATTAATTTCTTTCTTGAACATCGGAAGAATTCATCAAACAAACAAAAAGCGAGCTCCAGGGCAGGGCGCGACAGGGTGGGGGCAGCAGACTCGGGGTGGGGGCATGAAGGCGGGGATGGCGTTTCTCTGTGTGTCCCCTGAGCCTGTCCCAGAGCTGCGCCCCCAGAAAGGGACGAGGCCTGGGAAGAGGTTGTGGATGGAAGGCTCCTCCTCCAGGCAGCACTCCTTGACTGTCCAACCGTGGCACCCTCCCGCCTGGCCTGTGCTCCGGAGTCCCAGCTCCTTGGTCCCCAGGGGCGGGCTCCGGGCCTCCTTCATTCCTGTGGCCCGGAGGGATCCAGCTCAGGGATGGGCATTCAGGAGGGCACAGGGGCCAGAAACTGGGTTCTTGCGGCCACTCTCTGCCCCAGCATAGAGCACGTGTGGTCCCTGAGCAGGCGTTGTGGCCGGAAGGGCTTCCAGGGGAGCCCCAGGGGTGGGACAGTGGGCCATGCAGGGGGAGCCCAGCTCAGGTGGAGGCTGGCTGGGCTTGGAGAGGATGCACCACCGCACTGAGGCCACGCAGGAGTGAAGCCGGAGACTGGACCCCGAGGCCTCGCATGGTGCTGACATCCACGATCCTTCCTGTCCACCTGTGCCAAGTGTGCAGGTGTCAGACTGGGGACCTGGACACTCGGGGTGTTGGGAGGGGCCCAAGACCCGTGCCGGGGAGCACACACGCACACACACGGCACCCGTGCGCACAGGTACTCACTCACACGGCCTCGCATCTCCACGAGCTGCGGACGTCACGGTCCATACCTCGGCCCCTGGATGGCTCTCCGGTCGCACGTGGCCTACCCAGGACCATTGCGTCGGCTTCCCCCACCCTGGGGCCCCTGAGAGCAGCTGTAGAGCCTGGGGGCTGGACAGGTGGCCGTGGCCCCTACAAGAGGACACTTTGTGGGGCGTTTGGGTGGCTCAGTGTGTTAAGCCTCTGCCTTCGGCTCAGGTCATGATCTCAGGGTCCTGGGATCGAGCCCCACATCAGGCTCTCTGCTCAGCAGGAAGCCTGCTCCCTCCCCTCTCTCTGCCTGCCTCTCTGCCTACTTGTGATCTCTCTCTGTCAAATAAATAAATAAAATCTTTTTTTAAAAAAAAAAAAGGGAGGACACTTTGTGTCTGAGTCTCACTGGAATGTGAGGGGGTCCTCTGACCCCAGGGACTTAAGGGAGGTCTTCGGGGCAGGCCTGCCTGGCTGGCCTCAGCACGTGCTGCCCTCCCCCTCACTGCCGGCTCCAGGCTGTGGCTGTGCCGCCAGCTCGGACGTGAGGGGCTCCTTCCAGAAGCCCCATGTGACTGCAGAGCCGCCCATGGGGTCCTCTCTCAATGCCATCCTCACCCGGTGCCGTGACATTCAGCCCTTGAGACGTGGGTACGTTGTCCCTGCAGGATTTAGGGGCCGGCCTGGCCTCTGCCTCGGCTCCCCATCTGAGGCTTGTCGCTCATCCCCCTCGCCCTCTAGAGCGGCCTGGCATGGTGACACCCTGGGCTCCCACTGGGGCACTGGGCAGGGTGGTACCCGGATGCTCCGTTGGCCACTGGCTTTCCAGAGCCTTCTCTGGGGGGCCTGCATGGAGGCTCTTCCCGGGTCCCCAGCCAGCTCCACCCCCAGCCGACCCCACCTCACGGCCCTTCCCCTGAGCAGCCCCCCTGCAGCCCCCCAGGCCCCCCCGAGGGCTGCTCAGAGAGGCCAGGGGACAAACAAGCCACCAACAGCCCTGGGGGGGCACAGGCTCCCCACCTTCACCTGGGAAGCCTCCCTCTCCTTCCAGGGGCTCCCGGGCTGCCCGCGGTGGTGGGGGGCAGCTGAAGGGCGGGGCCGCCTGTAGGTGGCTCATCCCTGCTGCGCTGCCCCGGGACAGAGACCGGGGCTCAGTGCCTTTGTGCCCTGCCGGCAGCTCGTCCTCCCACACTTGCAGGACCGGCTCCCCCGTCGCGGGTACGGCCCCGCCCTGTGTTTGCATCCCAGCTCGACTGCCCATGGGTGCCGGGGATGCCCCGGCCCTCATGAGGGGTCCCGGCCCCTACAGGAGGCCCCAGAAAGCGCCCCACCCTCCCCCCACGGGAGGACCCAGGGGAAGGCTCTGCCTGGGAACCAGGACGTGGGCACTTGCCTCCCGCACCTGGCCCGGCTCCCCGCCACCTGTCACCCCGTAGCCGGAGATGAGAACTGCTGCCTGCTCTCACAGCAACTTGGTTCTTCCGAGGAACGTCTTAGCTAACCCCGGGAGGCCGTGATGCAGGAGGCTGGTCGCTGGAGGGCCTGGCCGGCCCACAGAGAACACGGGGGTCAGTAACTCTGAGAAGTCGGGATGCTGGTCCCAGCCGCAGCCATGGCAGCCCCTCCACCTCGTTGCCCCAGAGCCTGGCCTGGGGACGCATCGGGACTGGGAGGCTCTGCTGGGAGGCAGGAAGGGCTTTCTGTGCGAGAAGACTTTGCCGGAGCGACTCCAGCACGTGGGTTTGTAGCTGGTCATTCATCACCAGGAGCGGGACCTCCTCGCCGGCGGGAGCGAGGGCAGACACGGCCCATTAGCCGGGGGAGAGCGGCGCGTGCACGGCCGGAACTGGGGCCCGGAGACCAGGTAGAGCCCGCGAGAAGGCGGCGTGCGGGCAAGTCAATCAGGGCGCCCTAATTGGAAAGCGGTAATAAAAAGTAATTGAGTTTAATACATAATTTAGATCATTACCCGTTAAGTTAATGCCTCCCGCTTAGGTGTGGGGAGAAGATTATTTATCTGGTGGACGGGGAGGATTTCATTTGTTTTTATAATGGGAGGCTCGTCCATCGACTTTAATAAGAGCAGTTTGTTAAATCGGATTTTGAATGGGTGCGTAGATCGGAAGTTCATATGTTAATTTTCGACGTGATATACTTAGCGTTTCCTCCTGCGTTGGAAGCCGCTGGTGTACCCTCCCGCGAGAACCCCCGGCTCTGCTGTCCACGACGACGGAAATTAAATCGGGTCCCACAGGTGTCTGGGCAGAAGGTGATTTCGCTCCGACTTCTTCCTTGTTCTGTCTTAAAGCGGAGACGTGCGTGGGGCTCTGCTGCTTCTCCGAAGGGCCTTTTTCTTCTTGCCCGGGGCAGGAGGCCGCAGAAAAATGCTTCCGCCGATCACCAAAGAGGATTCGTTGTCTTCCCTCACGTGGGTCTTGCCCGCTGACACTCGCTCAGGCGCGCGTCTGGGCCACTCTGGACTCCTCCTGGCTCCTTCGACGGCCTCGAGGAGGGAGGCCCGGGTGCACACGGCCTGTACCTGGGGTCTCCCGCAGGCCCCCAGTAGAGCCCCTTCAGCTCAACCCTCCATGTCCCCCCAGGACGCACGTCCACAGCCGGGCACTGCTGTGGCCACATCCTGCTTTCCTTGGGAACAGCCTCTAGCAGGGAGGGGCCACGGATTCGGGGAACGGGCTCCCACGCTGGGAGACTGATGGGCGCCGTAGCCCCCGGAAGGAGCAGGGCCCCTAAGAACCATGGGAGCTGGGAGCCGTGGAGTCCCGGGGACATCCTCCCCTGTACGGGTCAGTAAGTTAAGCTGGGAAATCCGTGCTTTACCTAAAGTTATAAAGATAATGGGTACAATTGATTTTTTTTAAACCTGTGCCTCTTTAAACATAAATACCTTATTGCTAACAGTGCCCTCTCTCCCCACTGAGGCCCTGGACAGGCGATGGAGAGATGCACACCCTGTCCTTAAGGAGGCAGGACAGCTGTGGGGGAGGCTGTCCTTCCACTCTCCGGAAGAACCTGCTGCTGCAGAAGCTTCCGGAACAGTCATCCCCAAAGGCTCTACAAGCCCAGGCAGACATGACCTTGGCAAAGTCTCCCTGAAACCCAGGCCCTCTATGCGACCGGGCCAGGCTCTGGGTACACAGCTGGGCCAGGGGCCTGTCTTGGAGGAAGGTCCAGGAAAGCAGAGAAGGACATGCCCCCAGGTTGGGGCAGCGGGAAAACCAGCAGGAGTGGCTCTGGCCCAGCCCGGCCCCGACCTGAGGTTTTCCCAAGGGGTGGGGAGCACCGGAGAGCCAGAGTGCAGGCTGTGGGGGGCAGTGTGGGGGCCTCCCCGACCTGAGGACAGGCTCCGCTCCAGCCCATAGTGCAGCCCCAGCCTCCCAGGACCTCCACAGCCCACGGCCATCCCCCTAGTCTCTCTGGGCCCGTGGCCCTGCCCCAGGGGCTTTGGACTCAGGCGTGTCTGCATCCCGTAAGTCTGACCACCCGTGGCCCCAGCCCAGCTCCCATGCTCCTGAGGATGACGGAGGGTTTGGGAGAGAAACCTGTCCTCACTGGGCCCCGTCCATCTCTCTGGGTCCTGCTGCGTGTCGGGCACAGGCCTTGGGCCACCGAGGCACCCGAGTGGGGTCACTCGGCAGTTAGGAAACAGGGTGGGCAGGCCTCCAGCTGGGGGGCAGCAGGGCCTCCGAGCCCTTCCCGGCAGGGCCAGGAGTCACTAAGCCACAGGGACGGGGAAGAGCCTCCCTCCAGGCCGTCCCTCCGCACGGAGCAGCAGCAGCTCGCCTGGCGTTAGCTGCCTTTCCTGCCCTTCCACGCAAGCAGCCACGTGCGCCGCCCGCCCCGGAGCCCCGAACACAAGGTCACAGCCAGGCCCGGCAGGCTGACCCGGGAGGGTCCGCCGGCGCTCCGGGCTGCAGGGCCGTGGCCACCGCTCCGGAACAAAGGGCGGAACATGTTTACAAATTGTCTGTGGAAATTTAAGTTGCCAACATTGGCATCAGACCTCGCCTGCCAGGCCGCCCGGATTGGAGGGTAATTTATGAAGATTGCTTTACCTGGGGCCACGCCGGGCTGCGCCGGCGAGTAATTCACACCAGCCTCATTTCGGATGCAGTCCAAGCCCCCGTATGTCACTGTGACAATGTAATCACAGAGCCGCATTAAAAAGTCATTATTGTTTAGAATCCAGCTTGGTTTGAAAAACACTTACTATAAAATTCAACAGCCTTTGTAAATTACCAGAAGGTTTACTCAAGGAGGCTGGGCGCCTGATTTAGACGCGGAACTTACCACCTTATTGATTCGGTGGGATTTTGTCGGTTCCCGCATTTATGGGGCATGATTAGTGAGTAATCAGAGGAATAAACTAGTCCGTGTCGCTTCATAAATAATGATGGATTGAATTTGCGTCCTCAGATTCCCCGGCAAGTTGCTTCTACTCCAAGAGTCTGAGAGTCAACTTTGGGGTCGCTCTGCGGAGCCGGATAGAAATCGGTTGCCCGCAAGGCGAGGAGAGGTGAGTTTGTTTCTCGGCTTGTTGTGCCTTGAGTCTCCCCGGGGGGACAGGCCACCGCGGCCACGTCCCTTCCGAGGAGCTCACAGCGCACGGGAACATGTTGGCATCTCCGCGGAGGCTTACGGCAAAGAACGGGGCTTCCTGTGTCCCGTCCCGTGGCCCGTGGGCTCAGACGCGCCCTTTCCCACAGCACCTGCGCACCTGTGGTGCCCCAGGCGCACGGCGGGGACCCTGCGCCACCCTTGGTGGTGCCCCATGGATGGGACAGGCCCACGCGGCCTCCACCCTCCACCCGCCCTCTGCCCGCCTCTCCCTGCTACCCTCCAGGTGGGACCCTCCCCGCGTCGCTGCCCCTGGCTCTCGGCCGGCCGCTGCGCACAGGAACCAGATAAAACAGAAGCTGAGTTCGACGGAGCTGACGACCGGCGGGAAAGGGATGGAGGTCACACCACACCGAGCAGAACTGAGTCAAGTCGGGAGTGACTTCCAGTCGGACTGAACTGTAACCCCGACGCAGGAGCGGTGGAGACAGGTAAGGAGGGTAGAGGAGAGACCCAGGCCGGCCCCCCTGCCCTCGCTGGCATCAGCGCTGGGAGCAGGAGCTGAGCCGTCTACGCCACTGGCCCTCGTCTGCCCTAAGCCACATACAAGGGTGTTTCTGGAGAAAGATTCCAGGCCCTGGGAGGCAGTGTACTCACCGCTGTGGGACGAGGGGGCTGCACCCTTGCACTGTAAGGGCCGTCCACCGTGAGCAGGTGCCCTCACGCCTGGGTGTCCGGCCGCCCCACCGTCCCACCGGGGGAAAGCCTCCAGCACGCGGGGACGGGGTGCCTGAGAGGGGCCGACCTTCAGGAAGCACACACTCGGTGTGGAGGGCCACCAGCTTCGGAGACAGGGTCCCAGCGGTCCTGAGACCGCCAACAGCACAGCGGGCTCTGGGGGGCCTGAAGCCACCTGCCGGGAGCCGAGGGAAGAAAGGCACCGCCACCAGGAGGGAACACGGTGCAGCCCGGTCAGCGCATGCCAGGTGTCTGTGGCCAGATCCCAGGGCTCTGGGCCCAGGGCTGGGACTGGCCATGAGGACTCGTGGGGCACAGCCGTGAACTCAAACTGCTGGGATCCATGGGCTGCCGGCCGGCAACATGGGCAGGTGAGGACGCACCAGAGAAACGACACGTGCGGGCACCCCCCACGCACTGGCGCCGAAAAGACCCTCTTCTGCGGTGCAGCCTCCCTGCCTCTGATGGGGACACTGGGCTGCAGCTCCGGCCTCCTCGGGGGAACCGTGGGGACACCAGCTGTCTCATATGCCCCAAGTATCGCCGCCTGCCCGGCCTGCCTGGCCCCCCCGGCCTTCCCTCGGCCCTGGAGCACAGTGTGTGCTGTGACCGTCCTGACCCCACAGGCCGGCCCGGGACCCCCTCCCCATGGAATTAGCATCGCTGGGCCCCGCAGGCTCTCCCCAACCCCTCCCTGGATTGGGGAACTTCCTCACGGAGCTTTTCCGGGACGTGGACGCTCCCAGGGAGCCCCGTTCTCAGATGGGCGTGGGAGGATCCGCGTGAACACTGGCCAGTGCACCCAGGGGACGCTGGCCTGGCCGTGCTCCGACCCAGGAGCTGGACACGGCCGTCCCGTCCGGAACCACGTGGCACACTTCCCTTTCTGCCGTGATGAGCTTTCTCAGCCACGGGGAAGTGCACGCGAGCGCCGCGGAGATCTCCTGGTCGCCGTTCTGCGGCGTTCCCTGTGCCCCTCTTCCACCTGCGGCCCGAGAAGCGTGCCCGGCCACGCGTCTGGGATGTGCGCAGAGCCACCGCACGTGGGGACGGGGCCTCAGAGGTGGGACTGAGCTGGGCCTCTGGAGGTGGGAACAGTTGGGCCCATCTGGTCGGCACCATCGAGTCACACGAGCCCTTTGTGGGGACGGCTGACCTCAGAGTCGGCGGAGGAAGGGGCAAGACAGCCTGAGTGTGAGGACCTGAACTGGCCTTGCTGGCTTTGGGGATGGAGCCAGGCCTCTGTGGGCCGAGGGCTGTGGGAAGCTTCTAGAAGCTTAAAGCCATCTTCACCTGGCTGCCATGGGGAGCGTGGGGGCGTCTGTCCAGAAACGCCTGGAACTGAATTCTGCCCACAGCTGCACAAGCCGGGGGGTGGGCGGTTCTCCCAGACCTTCCGGAAGGGACCGCGGTGGGTGATAAGGTCTGACTCCCCGTCCCCGCACCTGCGAGCCTGGGGCACGTCCGCTCTCCTGATGTTCACGCACCCCTGCAGGATACGCTTCTGCCCTGTTCCTCCTCCCCCTCCCTCGCTTCCTTCCCCACAGAGGGGAGGCCACCGGGGCCCGCAGACTCCCTCCTCCTCCTGCGCCCTCCACCCTGCGCCCCTGCCTGCACACCACGCCCCACACCGTCACCGCCTCCAGCCCGACGCAGCAGGGCCCCGCCGTCCACCGAGCCGAGCACTCGGGCCCCATCCTGGCTGGGAGGACACGGCCTCCCGACCCACGTGCCGGCTGCCACGCTGTCCCCGGACCCCGGGCCTCCTCCTCTCCGAGCACTCGTGCACCCTGTGTTCATGCCCCTGCCCGGGACCCCACACCCCCCAGCCCCGCCGCCGGCCGCGCAACCTCCGGAGTCTGGCCCTGGCTCACGCACCGCCTGCGGCTGCCCCGCGCTGCGGGTGTGAGTGGGGCGTCCCCGAGTGCCGGCCGGCCCGCAGGTGTTCGGTTCTTGTCTGTGGACGGAGCAAGTGTCCTTGGGGCGGGTTCAGCCGTCCGGCCCGCGCATCTCTGACGGCCTCTTCGTCTTTCGTCTCCCCCGGCGCGGGGCTCGCCGTCCGCAGGGGTCTGCTTCCTTAGGGCCTTTGCTGTCTCCTGCTTCTCCGCAGCCTTTTCCCTTTTCCTTCAGGATCCACTTCTTTGTCCCCTGCGTGTTCTTGATGGCATGGCTGGGACATCCAGAGCCGAGCCGCAGGACGACGCGCGCCCACACCCGGACCCAGGCTGTGTCGGCCCGCGCTCCCCTCGCCCTCTCCTCCGTATTGTTTCAGCAAAGATCCGTGCTTCCCGCCGTCACTCCAACGGCATCGCGCTCCGCGGTCCCGCGCCGCCGTCCCCCTGCTGGCCCCACTCTGTGCGCAGCTGCTCCCGCCATGGAACGCGGGGTCTGTCCCCACCAGGAGCCAGCCACCAGCCCCATTGCTTCTGTCAGGTCCCTGATTACTAGGGACAGGGGCCTTTCATCCCCTGTGGGATATTCCGTTTCCACTTCTGTTAATTGCAAGTTCCTATTTGTGGTTCGTTCCCCTTCTGTATCATCTTATTGATGAGTCTAAGCTCTTTCTATATGAGGCACAATGATCATTGGTCTGTTATGTGTATGGAAGACATTTCCTCCTGATCTGTGGCTTGTTTAACTTTCGACTTGGTTTGCGGTGCCTTCTGTGGCACGTGGCTCCGCACGCACAAGAGACACAGTCAAATGTATCTGACTTCAGTTACGATTGCGTGTCTTGCTTAACAATCTTGTCTTAAAGCCGTAAAGCCACTTCTTCAAAATGCTTCCAAGCTCCGCGTTTCCCGTGGAAACGCGGCCCCCAGCACAGTCTCCGTGTTTGGCCGAACCAGGCCCTCTACCCCCTGCCCCGCCTTCAAACTTGACTCTTCCCGGTTCTTGGGCATCTGCGCGAGGCAGTAACTACCTGATCAGGGGCCCCAGGGAATGCTGTTAGGGTTGTAAATGAAACTGTGTTTCGTTCATAGGACTTTACAGGAAAAAATGAACATTTAAAATGGAATCTTCCTATTCATGGGCGTTCTCTCCCACCGTTAAAATTTCATCTCCATCCCCCAATAAAATTTTAATATTTTCTCATTTGAGATGCCGTGCGAGTTGATTCACTGCTAAGCAGGGTTCTGTCGCTGTGGTGAGCGCTGTGGTTTTTCTCTATTGCATTTTCCAATCAGTGTTGGCGATCGGGTAGCAGTGCTGTGGGTTTTTATATCTCCTTATATCAAACCTTATTAGTTCTGACTGTAAAGTTTCTTGAGAAACGTGTCTATGTAGAGACTTACGTGGTCTCCACAGATGACTGTGCATCTCGCTCCCGCTCTTACATGTCTGTTTGCTGCTTGTCCTGGGACACCGGCCCGACCATCAGGCTGTGAGCGCGGTCACACCCGCTGTCCCTGACTTCAGCGGGAAGCCAGGAATCTGAGGTGGCTTCACAGTAGTTGTCCTTCGTGAATTAAGGTAGGCCTCGTACCCCTGAGTTCCCAGCACGGAGGGGTGGAGTCAGATGCCGTCTGCCTCCTCTGAAACGACCACCGGCTTCTCTCCTGAGACTGCCCATGACGTGAATTACGCACAGGGACCTCCCAGCAGAATTTTCTACCCTTAGTTCCTGGCACGAAATGTGTATGGTCCTAGTGACTCCCTTGGTCGTCACTTCTGGTGTGTGTGCACCCGCCGTCTGCAGCCCACCCGCCAGCCCCCAAGACCCCTGGAGCTTGGGTTGCCTTGCCTGGCCCTCTGCCCAGACAGCTCGCCGGGCAAACTCCGGGAGGAGAGCAGACCCACTCTCCAGGTATTTATTGCCAAAGACGCTCCTGCATCGAGACCAAACTACTTATTTCTGTTCAGAGCAAAAGGTTGGTGGAGATTCATCTAGTCTCCCAGGTAAGCAGCCTGTTATGATATAGGGCTCAGAGTCTAGAGATCCCAGGGTCCTTCTGGGTCCTCAGCTGCCCTCCTCCCCTCAGCCCCGGCCTCAGGGCTCACCTGCGTCTCCAGCACATGGGGCCCCCCTCCCCAGCTGCCCCTAAAAGGGCTCATTTCCCAGACGACAGTCCACAAGGAGCAGAGTCTAGCAGCGGCTGGGGTTGTAACTGGTCTTCTGGAGCTTCCCACATTCTATCTTCTTTCTCTGCTCAATGCCACCCCTCCCCCCACAAGGAAGAGGTACAGTCCAGGGTCACGGATGTGAGTTGAATTCACACAGTATTTTGGGGTGCCAGGCTCTGCCAGTGGAGAGCTGGTCGGAAGCACTCAGGGGTCTGCAGCTCATTTAAGATATTTGGAAGTCATCAGTAGGAGGACGTCTGACCCGCGTAGTGATCACAGGTTAAGGATGAGTTGATAAAGGAAGCCGGAAGGAGATAGTCAATGAATCAGTTATTTAAAAAAAACCCAAACCTACAGTATTGTGATTAATGGTTATTCCCTGAGCCTCTGCCCGCCTCTCCTTGACACTGAGGACCTTCTCTGAAGGTGTTCGGACCGTGTCCCAGGAGGTGGCTCCCAGCATCCCTGCGTTTCTCATTATTCTGCTCCAATGGTCCCTAACAGGTCACTGCTGTGGGGACAGAAAAGCTGTCCCTCCGTGGCACTTTGTTTCAGAATTTGTGACTCACGAGACATTAACTGACTGATGCTCAGAACATGTCGTCCTTGATGGAATCAGAGACGCACCCTTTTTGCCACGTGGGAAACAGGTGGCTCTGGCCTCCGCCCTCATGACGGCAATCTCCTCTTTTGATCCCAAGCCAAGGGCACAGACTCTGGGTGTCTGAGAGAGGTGCGAGGTGACTTCCCAGGTTAGACGGGGGGCAGGGGGTTCTGGAAGCCTGGTCTGTCCCTTCCACTCTGCCTGCTCCCTTCCCCCATAGTGGGTGCTGGCTCCGGGTCCCCTGGGGCAACAAGAGGAGAATGAACAACTTGGAAGACCCTCAAGAGGCCGGATGCCTGTTGTTCTGTTACTGGAGTTAAAAAGAATAACTTTGGTAGACAGACTGAAGGACATGATGGTCACTGTTTAGACCCGAATCAGCGGCCTGGAAGATGAAGAATAAAAAATAGGAGCAAAGAGCAAAAGTGTGACACGGAAATCATGGCAAAACAGATAAAGGGATTGGAAGATAAATTTAAGAGCTCAAACATGGGGAAAATTAGAGATATTTTATAGAACAACTCTTAACTAAAATTTGCCTGGTGTGTTTCTAATGACCGACCACGGGTTCTGGGCAAAGATCCCCTTTCACTACATTACAGGAAGGGCAGTGGCGATCATCATGAATGACCACTGTTGCGTTGGCCGCGAGGACCTGGTTGAGGCCGTGCTCGGCAGGCCTCTCCCCTGCTCCTCCTTGATCTTTACTCTTCTTCCCATTTTTCCAACTTCACTCCTTGGAGGGAAGCCACCAGGAGCAGCCCACACTCAAGGGGAAAGAAGGAGGGAGTATAGACATAATTCTTTGGGATTCTTCTCCATAGGACCTTTGGTTCTTCTCCCTGGTGTAGGTATTTACTCAGTCACTTACTTAGATCAGTATGGACTCACAGGTATTTATTTTATGCTTTGGTCTATAATCTTGTATCACTTTATCTTAATGCTCAAAGTATTTTGGCTTTGGCCATCAGAAGCTCTTTAAGTTTGGGTCCTGTGTCCCTTTGGCAAAATTCCATCTCTGTGGGGTTCTTCCTTCCTTCTGTACTTTCTGCACTACAGCATGTCCCAGAAGTCTCTTGTGTCATCGCGGACACAGCCCTGGAGTCAGCTGTTCCTCCAAGATCTCAGGTTCCTTTTACTGGAGAATTGTACTAGAAACCAAGATCCAGGTGTTAAGTGTGGATATGGTGACTGGGACATCCCTGGAGTTGAAAAGTATGTTAAGTAAAATGAAGAACTCACTAGAGGGAGTTAACAGCATCTTTCAGCTGGCAGAGGAATCCACAAACTTCATGCCAGGTTAATGGAGATTACATGACTTGAAGAATAGAAAGGAAAAAATGAAAAGAAATGAACAAAGCCACAAGGAAATGTAAAATACTATTAAGCACACCAATGTCCATGCAATGAGAGTACAAGATGGAGTAGAAAAAATACGTGAAAAGTAATGGCTGGAAATTTCCCAAACCTGTGAAGAATATTAACTTCATATCCAGGAAACTCAATATTCCAAGTAGGATAAACACAAAGGCACATGCCAAAACACATGCTAATTGAAACATTGAAGACAAAGACAGAATCTTGAAAACAGCAGGAGAAAAACAACTCATCACATACAAAGGAACCCCAATAAAATTAACAGCTGACTTAGAAACATTGGAGACCAGATGGCAAAGAGATGAAATGTTCAAAGTGTTGAAAGGAAAAATCTGCCAACTAAAAATCTCGTATCCAGCAATAGTATCTTTAAAATACGAGGGTGAAATAAAAGTATTCCTAAATAAAAAGACAATTAGTTGCTAACAAATCTGCCCACGAGAAATACTAAAGGAAGTTCTTCAGACTGAAAGAAAGTAGCACAAGATGATAATATGGTAATTCAAATCCACGCAAATAAACAAAGTGTCTGTAGAGGTAATTAAGCAGGTAATTACAGAAGACTATAACCGCATATTTCTTCTTCCTTCTCTTGACTTACTTAAAAAGCAATTTCAGAAAATAATATGTTGTATTGGAAAGCCTACGTCATACACATGTAATATATTTGATAATAACAGCACAAAAGGGATGGGGAAAGCTCTATTGGAGGAACGAAATGACAAGAGATATGAATTCCAGTCCATAGGAAGAAAGGAAGACGATAAAGGAGGGTCAATAAGGTTAAAATAAGGAGCCCCCCAAATATAGACTTGCCTTCCCCTCTTCCCTCAGCTTCTTTAAAAGACATGATTATATAAAACGATTTAACAATGCGCTGTTGGGTTTGTGACATAAGTAGGGGCGAGCTGTATAATGATAGACTAAAAAGCAGGAGTGAATGGAGCATCACAGAGCAAAGTTTCTGCATTTTGTTGGAACTAAGTCAACGTAGATCCCAGCTAGACCTCTCATAAGAGGTGTATACGGAAGTCCTAGGGAAACCACTAAAATCAACTTAAATCTGTAATTTTATTGTTAACGAAATTAATGAGTCTTCATGTTGCATTAAAAAAATCCACTTAATTTTTGAAATTTTATTTTATCTCTTCAGTGTTCCAGAATTCACTGTCTATGCACCACACCCAGTGCTCCATGCAGTACATGCCCTCCATGACGTGCCCCACCAGGCCCTCCCAACCCCAAAACCCTCCAAAACCCTCCAAAACCCTCAGATTGTTTCCCAGAGTCCACAGTCTCTTATGGTTCTACTCGCCTCCAATTTCCCCCAACTCCTTCTCCTCTCCTTCAAAAACATCTACTTTAAACAAAGTCAAGCAGCAATAGAAGAAGAGAAGAGTGAAAATGACATGAGACATAGAAAGCAAAAAGCAGCGTGGCAGGCGTGAATCTAATTACATTGACAATAACTCTAAATGTGAATGGATCAAACAATCCAATCAAAAAGCAGAGATTGACTGATGGTCTGAAAAATAAATCAAGATCCAACTATGTGGTGTCTACAACAGACACGTTTTGGACTAAAAGATACAAATAGTTTGGAAGAAATATGAAAATGGATAAAAGTGTGAGTGGCTACACTACAATCAGACAAAATCCACTTAAACACACACACACACACAAACCATAAAGAGGGCTACACATACAGAAGCCCATTTCCCAGCAATAAAAGGGCCAGTTCATCAGAGACCTATAAACAAGCATGCTCCCATTTAAATGTATATGCAGGAGGAAAAGTTGAGATGGGGACCATCTCAGGAGATGGGGAGAAGAAGGGGACCATAATTGCAGCTAGTCCCTGGAATTCAGCTAGATGGTTATCGAATCACTCTGAACACCTGAGAAATAAATCAGAGATCTGGGGGAAACTGCTGCAATTCTACAAATAGAAAAATGAATGCTTTTTGAAAGGTAGGAGGCGTGGAGATAGGAATCTGTGGCAATGCGTCTGAAGGCAGGGTGGAGGGGCAGGACCTCGCTTAAGGAGGCCCCTGCAAAGTTTTATAAGCAGCAGAGCACAAAATCAGAACTTTTAGAAGTCTGCTATGGGGGGTGATGTCCCCCCTGCTCAGGTGGCGAAGTGCAGTGGAATCCCAGGTAGGACGGCATGGCCTCAGGATCCCTGGGTGGGGAGGGGGGTCACAAGAGGAACAGGAGTGCCTGAGTGTGAGCGCAGCAGAGTTCCCAAGCACTGGGATGGGGAAGCTGGTTGCAAACAGCGAGACCAGGTGCCAGCTTTCTTCTCGATGTTATGTTGCTATAAACGGTGAACCACAGCATGATGCAGTTACCATTCTCGGGCAGGGGCCCAGCAAGAGGCAGAACCGAGGTGAGATCTTTCACCCACCCCTGGGTGGAGTGGTGTGGCATGGGTGTGAGCTGCAGGACTCCATAAAGTATGCAGAATCCAAATGGGGGCTCGTGGGCCTGAGATAAAAATGCTTGGTCACAGACTGGGTGAGCATGGAGTGTGGATGGAGACCAGGGAGATGGGAGTCATTGACTGCTTTTCTCTGGGGGTGCACTGAAGAGTGGAGGCACAAACTTCCAGCTCCAGGGCCAGAAATGGGGAACGGCAATTTTCATCCCCCAAATAGGTGCTGAAAGACTTCAGGCAGCAAAACAACCACAGAGAGCAATCTGGAGCCCTTACACTAAGCCCATCTCCCTGGCAAGGGGGCTGCTTGGGCAAAGACTCCTGAGAATCAATGGAACAGCCTCCTCCCAGACCAGGGACATCTGGCTAATACCAGGTTACCAATCCTAGAGGACTGCAAAACTTCAGCTCTTGGAGAAAACTGTATATAGCATTTGCAGATTATTTTTATTATTCTTTAGTCTTTCAGTTTCAGTTTTCTATAGCTGTTTTCTAATTTTTTTAATTATTTTTTATTTTATATATACATTCTGTATACATATATATACACACGTATATATAATTTTTTGTTTCCTTTCATATATATGTGTGTGTGTGTGTGTGTGTGTGTGTGTTATTCTTTCTTTGCTATTTTGAGATCTGATTTCCTTTATCAAACAAACTAAAATACCCCTGGGTCTAGTTTATTGTTTTGTTCTGGTTTACTTCTTGTTTGATTTCATCTTGTTTTGTTTCCATTGTTTTGTTTTGTTTTGTTTTTTACTGGTTTTGTTTGTATTTTTCTGGTGTTGTTATTTTTGTCTTTTCTCTCTTTCTTCTATTCTTCTCTGGATGTAATGATAAGATGAAGACACTCACCCCAAAATAAAGAACAAGAGGAAGTACTCACTGCCAGGGATTTAGTCAATATGGATATAAGTAAGATGTCAGAACTAGAATTCAAAACAGTGATTATAAAGATACTAGCTGGGCTTGACAAAAACATAGAAGACACTAGAGAAGCCCTTACTGTGGAAATAAAAGAACTAAAATCTAATCAGGCTGAAATAAAAAATGCTTTAACTGAGATTCAGTCAAAAATAAGGTTCTCACAGTTAGGATAAAGGAGGCAGAAGAAAAGTCAGTGATATAGGAGACAAAATGATGGAAAACAAGGGAGCTGAGAAAAAGAGAAAAAAATTACTGGATCACAGAGGGAGAACTCAAGAAGTCAGCAATACCATGAAGTGAAATAATATTTGAATAATAGGGGTCCCAGAAGATGAAGAGAGAGAGGGACAGAAGGTTGATTTGAACAAATTATAGCTGAGGAGTGAGTTTCCGTAGTGTAGTGGTTATCACGTTCGCCTAACAAATTATAGCTGAGAACTTCCCTAATCTGAGGAAGGAAATGGGCATTCAATTCCAGGAATTACAAGAGAAAACCCCTCAAAATCAATAAAAATAGGTGAACAACTTGATATAGAATAGCGGTGCTTGCAAATTTCAGAAATAAAGAGAAAATCCTATAAATAACTGAGGACAAGAGGTCTTTAAACTACAAGAGTAGACATATAGGGCTGGCAGGAGACCTGTCCACAGAGACCTAGCAGGCCAGAAAGGACTGGCAGGATATATTCAGGGTGCTGAATGGGAAAAAACACACGAATACTTTATCCAGCAATGCTGTCATTCAGAATAGGAGAGATAAAGAGTTTCCAGGACAAATAAAAATAAAGGAATTCCTGAACACTAAACCAGCCTTGTGAGAAATATTAAAGGGAATCCTTCAAGTGAGAGAGCCCAAAAGTATCAAAGATCAGAAAAAAACAGAGACAATCTACAGAAACAGCAACTTTACAGGTAATCTAATGGCATTAAATTAATATCTTTCAATAATTACTCTGAATATAAATGGACTAAGTGCACCAATCAAAAGGCACAGGGTATCAGGCTGGATAAAAATAATAATAATAATAAGACCCAGAGTGCCTGGGTGGCTCAGTGGGTTAAGCCTCTGCCTTCGGCTCAGGTCATGATCTCAGGGTCCTGGGATCGAGCTCCGCATCATGCTCTCTGCTCAGCAGGGAACCTGCTTCCCTCTTTCTCTCTGCCTACTTGTGATCTCTCTCTGTGTCAATTAAATAAATAAATAATCTAAAAAAAATAAGACCCATCGATATGCTATCTACAAGAAACTCATTTTAGACCCAAAGACACCTCCAGATTGAAAGTGAGGGGGCTGGAGAACTATTTATCATGCTCACGTACATCAAAAGAAAGCTGGGGTGACAATCCTTATATCAGACAAACTAGATTTTAAACCAAAGACTATAATAAGAGATGAGGAAGGACACTATCATAATAAAAGAGTCTATCCAACAAGAAGATCTACAGTTATAAATATATATGCCCTTAAACAGGGAGCAGCCAACTATATAAACCAAATAATAAAATTAAAGAAACAGATTGATAATGGCACAATAATGGTAGGGTACATTAACTCCCCACTCACAGCAATGGACAGATCATCTAAGCAGAAGATCAACAAGGAAACAAGGGTTTTAAGTGACACACTGGACTAGATGGACATCACAGATACATCCAGAGCATTTCATCTTAAATCAAGAGAATACAGATTCTTCTCTAGTGCACATGCTCCAAAACATGCTTCAGAATAGATGAGATTCTGGGTCACAAATCAGGTCTTAACTGGTACAAAAATATTGAGATTATGCCATCCTTAACTTTAGACCACAATGTCTTAAAACTTGAACTCAATTACAATTTGGGAGGAACACAAATACATGGAGGTTAAAGAGCATCCTACTAAAGAATGAATGGGTCATCCAGGAAATTAAAGAAAAAAATTTTTTAAGATTTTGTTTATTATTTATTTGACAGACAGAGATCACAAGTAGGCAGAGAGGCAGGCAGCGAGAGAGGGGGAAGCAGGTTCCCCGCTGAGCAGAGAGCCTGATGTGGGGCTGGATCTCAGGACCCTGGGATCATGACCTGAGCCGAAAGCAGAGGCTTTAACCCACTGAGCCACCCAGGTGCCCCTAAAGAAAAAATTTTTTTTAAATTACCTGGACACAAATGAAAATGAAAACACAACAGTTCAGAATCTTCAGGATGTAAAAATACAGGACTTTCTCAAGAAACAAGAAAAGTCCCAAATACACAAGCTGACCTTGCACCTGAAGGAGCTGTAGAAAGAACAGCAAATAAAGTCTAAATCCAGGAGGAGAAGAGAAATAATAAAGATTAGAGCAGAAATCAATGAAATAGAAATAAACACAGTAGAACAGATCAATATAACTAGGGGCTGTTACTTTGAAAGAATTAATAAGATTGATAAACCCCTGGCCAGACTTATCAAAAAGAAAAGAGAAAAGACCCAAATTAATAAAATCATGAATGAAGAGGAGAAATCACAACCACACCAAAGAAATACAATTATAAGATAATATTATTAACAATTAAATGCCAACAAATTAGGCAGTCTGGAAGAAATGGATACATTCCTAGAGACATATAAACTACCAAAACTAAAACAGAAAGAAGAGACAGAAAACCTGAACAGACCCATAATCAGCAAAGAAATTGAAGCAGTAATCAAAAAGCTCCCAACAAACAAGAGTCCAGGGCCAGATAACTTCCCAGCAAAATTCTATGAAACATTTAAAGAAGAATTAATACCTATTATTCTGAAGCTGGTAGAAAAAAAAAAGAAAGAAATAGAAGGAAAACTTCCAAATATATTCTTTGAGGCCAGCATTACCTTGAGCCCAAAACCAGACAAAGGCCCCACCAAAAAAAGGATAATTACAGACTAATATCCTTGATGAACACTGATGCAAAAATTCTCACCAAGATACTAGCCAATAGGATCCAACAGTACATTAAAAGGTTTATTCACCACAACCAAGTAGGATTTATTCCTGGGTTGTAAGTTTGGTTCAACCTCCACAAGTCAATCAATGTGATAAAATACATTAATAGAAGGAAAGACAAGAACCATATGATCCTCTGAACAGATGTAGAAAAAGCATTTGACAAAATACAACATTCTTTCTTGTTAAAAATTCTCTGCAGTGTAAGGATAGAAGGAACATACTTCAATACCATAAAGGCCATATACAAAACCCCAAAGCAAACATCATCCTCAATGGGGAAAAACTGAGAACTTTTCCCCTAAGGTCAGAAACACAACAAGTATGTCTACTCTCACCACTGTTATTCAACATAGAACTGGAAACCTAGCCTCAAGAATCAAACAACAAAAAGAAATAAAAGACATCCAAATTGGCAAAGAACTGAACTTTCACTTATCCCAGATGACATAATATCTATGTAGAAAACCCAAAATATTCCACCTTAAGATTGCTAGAACTGATATAAGAATTCAGCAAAGTCACAGGGTATAAAATCAATGCACAGAAGTCATTTGCATTTCTATACAATAACAATAAGGCAGAAGAAAGAGAAATCAAGGAATCAATCCCATTTGCAATTGCACCAAAATCATAAGAGACCTAGGAATAAGCCTAAACAAAGAGGTAAAGGATCTGTACTCTGAAAACTATAAAACACTCATGAAAGAAATTGAGAAAGACACAAAAAAGCGGAAAAACATTCTATGCTCATGGATTGGAAGAACAAATATTGTTAAAATGTCTATGCTATCGGGTGGGAGGTTGGGGTACCAGGTGGTGGGTATTATAGAGGGCACAGCTTGCATGGAGCACTGGATGTGGTGAAAAAATAATGTTTTTCTGAAAATAAATAAATTGGACAAAAAATGTCTATGCTATCCAAACCAATCTACACATTCAAAGCAATCCCTATCAAAATACCATCAACATTTTTCACTGAGTCAGAACAAACAATCCTAAAAATTTTATGGAACCAGAAAAGACCCCGAATAGCCAAAGGAATGTTGAAAAAGAAAATGAAAGTGGAGGCATCACAATTCTGGACTTCAAGCTCTATTACAAAGCTGTAATCATCAAGATAGTACGGTACTTTCACAAAAACACATAGATCAGTAGAACAGAATAGAGAGCCCAGAAATGGACCCTCAGCTCTACAGTTAACTAATCTTCAACAAAGCAGGAAGGAATGGCCAGTGGAAATAAGACAGTCTCTTCAACAAATGGTGTTGGGAAAACTGGGCAGTCACATGCAGAAGAATGAAACTGGACCACTTTCTTACATTATACATAAACTCAAAATGGATGAAAGACCTAAATGTGAGACAGGAATCCATCAAAATCCTAGATGAGAACACAGGCAACAACCTCTTTGACCTTGGCTACAGCAACTTCTTGCTTGAAACAACTTCAAAGGCAAGAGAAACAAAAGCAAAATGAACTATTAGGACTTCATCAAGAAAAAGGGCTTCTACACAGCAAAGGAAATGAATAGGCAACCTACAGAATGGGAGAAGATATTTGCAAATGTGTTATCAGGGCTAGTATCCAAAATCTATAAATTCAATATCCAAAAAACAAATACTCCAGTCAAGAAATGGGCAGAAGACATGAACAGACATTTCTGCAAAGAAGACATCCAAATGTCCAACAGACCCATGAAAAAGTGCTCAACATCACTCATCACCAGGGAAATACAAATCAAAACCACAATGAGATACCACCTCACATCAGTCAGAATGGCTAAAATTAACCAGTCAGGAAACAACAGATGTTGGTGAGGATGCAGAGAAAGGGAAACCTTCCTACACCGTTGGTGGGAATGAAAGCCAGTGCAGCCACTCTGGAAAACAGTATGGAGGTTCCCTAAAAAGTTGAAAATAGAGCTACCCTATAGCTCTATAGCTCTATAGCTCTAATGCGATTGCTGGGTATTTACCCTAAAGATACAAATGTAGTGATCTGAAGGGGCACATGCACCTGAATGTTTATAGCAGCAAGGTCCACAATAGCCAAACTATGGAAAGAGTCCAGATGTCCTTTGACATATGAATGGATAAAGAAGATGTGGTGTAGGGGCACCTGGGTAGCTCAGTTGGTTAAGTGGCTGCCTTTGGCTCAGGTCATGATCCCAGGCTCATAGGATTGAGCCCTACATCAGGCTCCCTGCTCAGCGGAGAGCCTGCTTCTCCCTCTCCTCTGCCTGCCACTTGGCCTACTTGTGCTGTGTCTATCAATAAATAAAATCTTAAAAAAGAAAAAAAAAGATGTGGTGTATACAATGGACTATTACTCAGCCATCAAAAAGAATGAAATCTTGAGATGCCTGAGTGGTGCAGTCTGTTGAGCATCTGCCTTCAGCTCAAGTCATGATCTTGAGGTCCTGGGATCAAGCCCTACCTCAGGCAGGGAGTCTCTGCTTCTCTCTCTCCCCCTCCCCGTCTCCCACTCATGTTTTTCTTTCTCTCTTTCTCTCTCTCTCTCTCAAATAAGTAAATAAAATCGTAAAAAAGAAAGAATGAAATCTTGGCATTTGCAATGATGTGGATGGAACTAGAGGGTATCATGTTAAGAGAAGTCAGTCAGTCAGAGGAAGACAAATGTCATATGATTTCACTCATACATGGAATTCAAGAAACAAACCAGATGAACATAGGGGAAGGGAAGGAAAAATAAAATAAAATAAAATGATAATTGAGAGGGAGGCAAACCACCAGAGAACACTAGTAAACAAACTGAGGGTTGCTGGAAGGGAAGGGAGTAGAGGGATGGGGTAACTGGGTGACGGGCATTAAGGAGAGCACATGTTGTGATGAGTACTAGGCATTATATGCAACTGACGAATTTCTAAATTCTACTCTGAAACTAATAATACACGTGTTAATTAAATTTAATTTAAATTTTAAAAATTTTAAAGTATATGTAAGTAGCAACAGACTCCAAAAATACATAAGGAAACACTACAAACACTGTATGCCAACAAATTGGATGACTCAGATGAACTTGGAAAAAACCTAGAAAAAGAACAACTACCAAAACTAACTCCAGATGAACTGGAAACCTTGATTGCCTTCGAAGAAAAGATTGGATTAGAAATTAAGAACTTCCCAGGTTCAGTGGGTTCACTGGTGAATTCTACCAAATGGAACATGAATCCTTTACAAACTCTTCTAAGAAAGGGGAAAGGAGAGAACATTTCCCAAATCATTTTTGAGGCCAGTATTGAGTTTCTATAAAAACCTCATTAAGATATCACAAGAAACTAAATTATAGACCCATATCCCTAGTAAATTCTCTTGTCAAAAATCTTCAACAAAATAATAGCAAATTGAATCCAACAACATGTAACAAGAATTGTATGCCATGGCCAAGTGGGATTTATCCCAGGAACGCAAGGTTGATTTGCCATACAAAAATCAATTAATATTAATAGAAGCAAGGGCAAAAACTGCACAATATCTCAAAAGATACAGAAAAAAAGTATGTAACAAAATCCAATACTCCTTTGTGATAAAAACACTCCACAAATTAGGAATAAAGGAACTTCCTCAACCTGATAAAAAACATCCGCAAAAAAACACATAGCTCACTTCATAATTAAAGGTGGAAGTCTGAAAACCTTTCCCCCTAAGATCAGGAACAAGACAAAGCCCTCTGCCATTGCCACTTCTATTCAACATTGTACTGAAGTTTCCAGCCAGGGAAACTGGGCAAGAAAATGAAATAAAAGGCATTCGAATTAGAAAAGAAGCAAAATTATCTTTATTTGCAGATAACAGTATTGTGTATATTAAAAGTCACAAGGGGGTACCTGGGTGGCTCAGTGGGTTAAGTGTCTGACTTGATTTCAGCTCAGGTCGTGATCTCAGGGTCCTGGGTTGGAGTCCCACATCAGGCTCTGTGCTCAGCAGGGAGTCTGCTTCTCCTCTGCCCCTTCCCCTGTTTGTGTGCATTTGCATTCTCTCTGCCTCTCCAATAAATAAATAAACAAAATCTTTTAAAAAAAGGAAAGACTGAAGTGTCCGTTAACACTAGAAGGATGTGTATAAGGATGATTCTTGACAACATTATTCTAAGTGGAAGAAGCCAGTAAAAACAATCACGTATCGTGATACTGCATTTATACTGAAGTGTGCAAACCAGATAAATCCATAGACAGGGAGCAGGTGAGCAGTAGCCTGGGGTTAGAGAGGAGTGGGGCAGAACAGGAAGGGCTCCTACAGGAATGGGGTTTCCTTCATGGAGGACAGAAATCTCTGAAACTAGAACGTGGAGATGGCTTCATAGCCTAGTGAGTGCTCTAAACACAGTCTCTTGTGCAATTAAATGGGTGGTTTACATGGTATGAAATTCTATCTTAGTAAACATGTTGGTTAAAAAGCACCAGGACTAGAGACGTTAGAGCCACTTTGTCCATCATAATAGTACAGATAATTCCAATGTTATTTTGAACACACTGGACATGGAAGGGGATGGAAAACTTGTTTAATTCATAAGGGCAGTGATCTTTAATTTTTAATTAAGAGAGAACAGAAAAACAGACTGAATCACTTACAAATACACTTACAAACAAGTTCTAAATAAAATATTAGCAAATTGAATATTGAAAAACATTTTTTTAAGATTTTATTTATTTATTTTTCAGAGAGAGAGGAGCAAGAGTGAGCACAGGCAGACAGAGAGGCAGGCAGAGGCAGAGGGAGAAGCAGGCTCCCCACCAAGCAAGGAGCTGGATTTGGGACTCAATCCCAGGACACTGGGATCATGACCTGAGCCGAAGGCAGCTGCTCAACCAGCTGAGCCACCCAGGCGTCCCTGAAAAACATTTGTAAATGGCAACTATGACCATGTACATTTTGTTCCAGGAATGCAAGGATGGTTCAATACCAGGAAATCCAGGACTTCAATCAAATTTAGTCTATCATTCAATCATATAACCTCACCAATAGATGAATAAACAGCATTTGATGAAACTTGTCCATCGGTCTGACAAAAAAGTCCTGAGCAAAATAATACTAAGAGGAAATAATTTAATCCACAGAAAGAGATCTTGAAAACCAGCAGCAATTTGTAGGGAGTGGCCCCTCGGCAGAGTAACCTACCGCTCATACCAGCCACCCTGCCTGCCCAGCTCAGTGTCTTCTGTGGGATTAGGGAGAACAGGTTGCTGACACTGTGCTGCTCCTGCCTCCGCTGGGTAAGGAAGTGAGTCCAGCTGGACACGCTATCCCCTCGCCAGCAGGTGTACGGGAGTGCGGCCAGTGGACCTCGCAGCCACTACCATGCTGCCATTTAAGGACAGAGTGACAGCTTCACACAGATGAGGTCCATGTGGTGAGATGCTAGACCACTTCGAGTAAACCCAGAACTTCTCTAGGGAGGCCCATGATCAGGGTTTGATATTGTTAGACATTCCAGCCTACGAAGGAGACAAGAAGATGAAACACAGGGTAGAAGTGCTGGAAGAGAAAGTAATGGGTTCTTACAACACTGTATTTATGGAGCAGAATTAATGGAAAGATGTGTGACAGAGAGGATCTCGTACACCTCCATGAGATCAATAACATCCTTTCTTTTCAGACAATGAGCATCTAGAAATGGAGGGGAGAAGAAAATCGTCTCTTCACCATACTGGTGAAAAGGGAGGAGAACAAGAAAGGAAGAAGGAGAGACTGTGAGCAGCACCCGCTGTCTGTACTCAGAGTTTTGCGCATTCCCTGGGGCTCTGCTCCATGTCCCAGGCCCCCGTCCTCTGCCCTCCTGGCAGGCGTGGCCAGAGGCAGGTGCTGACCAAGTCTGAAGATGGGGGACACAGGAAGGCGTCTCTCTCCTGTTCTCTCTGTTCCCAGCAGCTAGGTCTCCTCCACGGCCTCGGCTGAAGAGCCCGGGAAAGCCCCCTCGGTTATGGTCTCAGGCAGGGCTAGGGAGCACCCACAGGTCAGGGCCCTCTCCAAACTCCTGGGCTGCCGCCCCTCCCTCATCCCTCCTATCCCAGCCCTGGGATCGCCGTGACCTCCTGCCCCTGCCTCACCACCCTGCCATGGCTTCTCCCCTCTTCCAGCTCACAGACCAGCCCCCCGCTTTCCACTCCCTCTGCGTGGAAGACCTCGAGTGGTTTCTGCTCTCCCAAGAAGACCCCAACTGCATCGGGGTGAAGAGGAGTGTAGCGTCTTATTTAAGGCCACCGAATGGTCCTATTTCCAGGACAGGGTCTCTGAAGACCATAAACAATCGTTCTACTGAAATGTAGTAGATGTTTAAATGTAAGATGATTTTGTGAGATTCCCAACAGGGTCTCGGGTAAAATTCCTGTGATGTTTATGGGAGAGCTGGTATGGAAGGAATTTAGTGCCCCCCATCCATACACTGAGGCCCTGATGCCCACCATGATGGTATTTGGAGGAAGGGCCCTCCCAGGGTGACCTTAGATGAGTCTCTGAGGGCGGGGCACCGTGTCAGGAAGGGAGAGTGGACGGGTCTCCGTGTCCACCATGCGAGGACACAGTGAGAAGGTGGACGTCTACAGCCAGGAGGGGGCGTCCTCACCCAAAGCCGACTGAGCCGGCACCCTGGCCCCGGACTTCTGAGTCCAGGACTGTGCGAAATAAATGTGTCTCGTTGAGGCACACCCCAGCCCCGCACACACCCCCCATCCCCCGGGCTTTGCAGTGGCAGCACATGTGGACTGAACCAGGAGTGACCAGCGTAGAAGCAGAAACACGCACCCAGAACGGAACAGAACAGCAAGAACGGCCTCAGGGAAGGCAAGGACATAAGACAGGACCGACGGCTTTGTTTCAGGGGCGCCCGTCTCCTGGTCGGGGCCAGAACCGCTCCCTACAACCAGAACATCCGAGTGGGGCCACCCTTACAACCTAATCAAAATAATTTCCAAATGGCCTCGATGCAAACGTCTCTTAAGTAAGCGAAACTAAACCCGCCAGGAAACCCGGGCAGCTGCGTGCCGTGCGGAAGGAGTCCTGACAAAGGAGCGCAGACTCGGCAGCGCTTCAGAGAATTTGCAGGCTCCCGGCTCCCAGCGGGAGGCACAGCCGTGACCGGCCCCTAGCGTGAAGCCCACGGACGGAGCGGGAGTCTGGAGAAACCGGAAGCTGCTTCGGATGAAACTGGCCGTCCCGCAGGAAGGTCTCTAAGCACGATGGTGCTCACCGGCCCACGGGGAAAACGGGCCAATAGAAAAATGAGCCGAGAACAGGATTCACAAGAGTCGACTCAAACGGCTAACATCCCGTGGGAAGGGCTCAAGATTGCTGACAGAGGACGTGCACGTTCAAGGAACAGGGAGCTATCGGGAGCCTGAAAGCCACCCAGCAGCGACAGAGGACCGGGGAAGGGGACACGGCCCCCTGCGACTGGGGAGGCAAAGAAGAGCTCGCTCCGACGCTGTCGGCGGGAAACGGGCATTTCCAGCCTTCGCAGAAAGTAATCCCGTAACATCGGTTGGGGACAGCTGGTCCCAGCCTGCGGTGATCACGGCGTCACCCTGGCCTCTGAGACCCTGCCCTCCCCTGGGCTGCAGGCGGGGCTGGCTGCCCGGGCTCCGGCAAACGTACCGGACAGCCCACTGCCCCTCTGCGCGGACAGGTGCGGGCTGCAAGGCGCAGCTGGGGTGGCCGAGGAGGGTCCGGGCCCCTCCCAGCCATCGTCCACTTCCAAGCCGGTTCGGGCAAGTCCACAGCAGCTCCGTCCAGAGCGGCCCCGGGGCGGAAACAACCGTCCGCGGGAACAGGAACCGGCGTACCCTGGAGTGTTTTCCCAACCCAGGGCTGCAGGGCTGGCGCGGGCGGGCACACGGCTTGAAAGCTCCATGGAGGGAGCCCAGCACCAAGGCCACACCGTCAGCGACCGCTTTTCCAGGAAGCGTGTGGCGCAGGCAAACCTGTAGAGACGGAAGGGGATGCGTGGCTGCCAAGGTCAGGGCGTGGGGGGCGGTGACGGACGGCAGACACGGGGATTCTTTCCAGGGTGGCGAAACTGTCCTCAGGTTAGACCGCGGTTATGGTTTGGTGGCCCAAGTCTGTAAACCATTTAGTTGTGCAGTTAAGAAAACTACCAGGCAGCACGAAATAGTAGAACCCATTTTACAAATGAGCAAGCTGAGCCCCTTGATGCCCCGTGGGAAAGCTGCCCGACACAGAGGCCACGGCCACACTCCGGGGCCCACGACAGGCCTGGGTCACATCCCAGGCAGGCAGGTGGCACTGGAGGACACGGGCAGGGACGGGCATGCGGAACTTGGACCAACCCAGGACCATCACCGACCTGACTCTGCATCTTCTCTTTGGAAGAGTGTCGCAGAGGGTCGCCTGGGGGTTCAGTAGGTCGGGAGTCTGCGTTCGGCTCAGGTCATGATCCTGGGGTCCTGGGATTGAGCCCCACATCGGGCTCCTTGCTGAGTGGGGAGCCTGCTTCTCCCTCTGTCCCTCCTCCTGCTCATGCTCTCTCTCTCTCTTTCCCTCTCAAATAAACAAAAAAAAGTCTTTTTAAAAAGTCTCACAGAGACAGCACCCTTTCCAGGCATGGGAGCAGGGGCAGGGTGGGGGCCAGTGGATGGAAAAAAAAATGAGCCTTAAAATATGGAGCCAGGACCACCCTGAGCACCTTATGCCAAGGTCCTTGATTTTTTTCCATTTTATTCGCTCCCTTTTAGGCAAATGGGCAGGATGCCCGTAGGCCCCCAGAGCCAGGGTCTGGCCTTATCTTGCCGGAATCGCAAGCCCAGGGGGGCTGTGGCTCAGGGCTCCCCGCCCGACTGCCGTGGGCAGGACCAGGGCCTGCCTGCTCCCACCGAGTTGCCCCGGGGGCCGGGAGAGCAGCACAATGTCCAGGATCGTCAAATCCTGCACTGGCCTCAGTGAAGACGCTGATTCTCAGGATCGGACAGAGCACGCCCTCCCCAGGGAGACCTGGCTCCCGAGAGCCCTGGGGGGGTCTCCCTGAGCACAGACAGACAGACAGACAACCCTGTCTCAGCTCCCTGAGATACAGGGAGACGAGACATTTCCTGCCATCGCTGACGCTCATTCCTGTCCTAGGCTCACCCACAGGTGTCACAGGCCCCGAGAGAGAGAGAGGGAGAGAGAGAGCAGGAGGAGGGACAGGTGCCCGTGAGCCCTGCCCTGTCTGCCCCAGGAAGGCAGGAGGATTAGAGTCCTGACCTCGTAAGGCCGTGGTGCGTGCCAGGCGCGGCAGCAGGGGTCCCGCAGGCTCCCACGGCCCCAACTCCCCGCAGCCCCACACGCAGCAGGGGATCGGAGAGGATGGCAGCAGACGGAAGCCTGGGGACTGGGGGCACCAGGGCGCTGTCAAGCCCATGCTCACCCCCGCTTGGGCATCTAAGAGCCTGCCCCCAGGGGGTGGGCGGGAGCAGGAGGGTCCCCAGGGGCTGGAACGCGGATGTGGCCGGAGAGGACCCGGGACGCGGGGTGGGGCAGGCAGTGGAGGCAGCTGGGGGCAGAGCCTCACCAAACGGAGCAGCTCCTGGCCACCAGCGCATTCAGAATTCCTCCTGCAGGGTCCAGGGCCTTCCCTCTGCTCTGAGGGGCTCCCAGACAAAGAGCGACACGCCAGCCCGGCTGCGCATCCCGCGTTCAGAGAGTCCTCCCCGGCTCTGTCTGGTGAACGGGGAGCCAGGGGAGGCTCTGAGGGAGCGAGGACCACCGGACGGCCCCTTCTTCTTCCTCTCCTGCCTGGCACTGGTCCCTCCAAGTCTCCCTGCCCTGGTCCTTTCCCGGGGAAGTCCTGCAGGCACGCAGCCCGCCAGGGCCGCAAGCACCGGCCCGGGTCCTCCTTCGGGGCTACGGCTGGAGACTCAGACGGCCTCGCCACGCCACCGCCCCAGCTGTGAGTTTCTGCGTCCACAGACGGAGGCAGGTAGACTAGATGTCCCCGAGGTCCTTCAGGTGTTCTCTGTCCAGGAGGAGAGACCCTCCTTGGCACTTAAAGGGACATCCTGGGGCACAGACACGAGGCCCAAAGGAGCCTTCCAGCAGGGCCTGGAGGTCTTTCTGGAGGAGGCCTCTAGGTCTGTCAACACTACAGGGAGCCATCCGGCGAGGAGGGACCCGGGAGCCCCAGGACCTGTGTCCATCCAGCTCGCCGTGACCCTCCGGGTGTGGTCTGTGTGGCTGAGGACGGATGCCCACTCACTCGCGGGTTCCCGTAGGATCGCACAGCCCGAGCCCCTGCCCACGGACAATGGGCCCAGCACGGCCCTCGGATGAGACAGGTTTCCTACGTCTTCGAACGCGGGCACCCGGGGTGCTACACACTTACGGGTTAGACTTGTTTAATGATCACCAGTACCGTAATTAGGTATTAAAAATCTCACTGTGCCATCATAAAATAACATGGAACGAAGAATAAAGTATCATAGTTATAAAGTCATCAAAATGTAATAAAATGGTGTTATTACAAAGGCTTAAATTTAACGATGGTTTTTTAGTGTGCCGCTTACTATATAATTAAAGTTACAGAATAGGCTAAAGTAATTAAAATACAGACTTAAGGCTTTGCAGGGGGCCCTCAGTGGGGGTGGGGAGGTGCAGCCCCTCCTCTCAGGGGCCGCGGCCCTGGCCAGGGCTCTGCCTGCGTCTGGCCCCACCTGCTCTGCGTGGGAGGCACCGGCTTCAGAGGCCGAGGGCTTGGGGCTGGCAGGGCCCGCCTGCATCCCCTCAGTGCACACCTGGACTTCCCACTGCCGGTACCCACATTCCTTTGCCAAATGCCCCAGAACCTTCTACTGTCCCTACCATGGGAGCTAGTGCTGACCTCAACCAGGGGCTCCTGGGTCGGCGGGTGACTATTCCAGCTCCCTGACCCCTTGGGTAGCAACTCTGAGGCTCCCAGATGACCCTGGGGGCTTCCACTGCCCTCCCACAGGCTGGCCACAAGCCCTTTCTTGGCTGCCTGCCTCGTCTTGCTTCCGGCCCGCCCCTGAGGAAACCCGTCACCTGACCCCAGGGTCCTGGGGACCCCGGACCACTAGCGGACAGTGAGGATGGAACTCAGTCCCCGAGTCTGCTGTGTGCAGCCTGTGCTGGACACAGGGCCCATGGGTGACCAGATCTGGTCCAGGTTCAGGCAAACCACAGGCAGGATGTGCTGGGTCAAGGACGTGACAACGGACCGACGCCCCCACTCAGCCCGGGGTCGGGAAAGGAGGGAGGAAGACGGGCAGAGGGACAGCATGTGTACGGGCACGAGGAGCAGTTCAAGGGGCTCCGTGTCATTCCACACGGCAGAGCCGTGCTGTCTTGGGCTGAATAACTGTCCTCTCAGTTCACAGTGAGAACTGAGCCCACGGTGGGAGTGTGGGGGCCGGCCAGCCCTGCAGACGGGGCCCAGAGCCAACTCCCGCCAAGGGGTCCTCAGGGCCCTGAGAGCCAGGGCGAGCACCTGCCGCTACGGGCCCAGAAGGCGCGTGTGGGCTTTCTAGGAAAGAGGGCCTGTTGCCTCACTGTAGATCATCCCTAAAAAAGAAACCAGAGACACCCCGGGTGCCTCCCTGCGGCCCCATAAATCTGGAGAGGAGGGAGCTGGGCTCAGAGAACACAGGCTTTTGAATTGTAAATGGCCAATTTGGTCAATGAATCAATTTCACTGGGCTGAGGCCAGCGTGCGGACGAAAGCAGTTTTAAGACCTATTTGAAGCGGTGAGAGCCTCTTTGTTCACGCTTTTCTCATACTGCCGTCCTCTAATATTTCATCTGTATTCATTTTTATGGCTTTCCAAGTTACAGATGTCAGCTAAAAACTGAAAAAGAGAGGGACGGGGAGGAGGAAGAGGGAACGTGCCGCTGTGGAGAGGGAGGTGGAGTTGGCCCGACTCGCAGCAAGACCCCGGGGTCTGCGGTCATGCTCCCGCATCCACTCAGGCCTCGTACGGCCGTGGGGAGGAGAATGAGGCAGCCGTGCCCCTGCAGCAGGACCCACATCCTGGGGGGAGGGGAGAGAGCCCCTAGGAGCCAGCAGGACAAAGACCCGGCACTCAGGGCAGGGCAGGCTTCCGGCCACCTGCTCCTGCCCCGGTCCCTTCCACCAGGCCCGAAAAGCACCCGCGGTCACAGTTCCCATCTCTGAGAACTCATGCCTGGCTGATTCTGAATCATTCTGACCCAACTCGCGTAAAATTAGTGTGTGCGTTATCGAATGCACACCAGTCAGTCAGTTAGCTAGTTAGCATGCGTGTCCTCTCTGAGAACCAAGGTTTGTTCTACAACTGGTAACGTGACGCCGTCACAAGTCAGATGCTTGAAACCACAAATATTTGACGTCAGTGAGCATTTCCTGTGAAGCCCAGACAGCTGGCCTCTGTGGGCCATGCCACGCCGGCTGCAGCCACTCAGCTCCGACGCCGTGGGGCGGACGCAGTGGTGCGCGGCACACAGCGGCGGGAGGCGGTGGCTGCCGACCGAGCAGGTCTGCTCGTAAGCCGGGCGGTCGGCCGCAGGCTGCTAAGTCCTGCTCCAGACACCGAGAGAACCCATGGGTTCTGCAGCGCCCGGCCCGTCCACTGAGATGCTCCCTCCTGACGCTGTGTTTTCCATCTCTGCTGCAACTTACACGGGGGGTGTCCGTGTCTTCTCTCTTCCTCACTCTGTTCACGTCTCCCTTCGAGACCTTCCACCGACAGAGCAGATCGGTGTTGTAACATCCTTTCCCACCATCTCTGTCATTTCTGGGTTGACCTCTGTGGGCTGATTTTTCTCCTGTGTGTGGGTCACGTCACTCTACGCCTTCGCTTGTCTAGTGATTTTTGACTGGATGCGGGACATTCCCTTGAGTGCCGTAGCTGGGAGCCGGAGTCTGTCCCCGTCCGTTAGGGTACGGCTTCTTTCTGGCAGGCTGGGAAGCCACCTTCGATAGGTCGGGCCGCGTGAGGCTTGTTGTGGTTAGTTCAGCTCACTACGAAGGCCAGACTCTTGGGGTGTCCGTACTGAATAATTTCCTTCCCACCTGCTGGTGGAAACGTAAAGGGCCAGGCCTGTGTGAGCTCTGGAAATCCTTTGCCTTGAAGCAGTCTATGATTGCTAATCTGCAAAGTCACTTGGAGTTTATATCCCATGCATGGGACAGCTGGCACTGGGGCAAAGACCCGTGGGTCCCCTCTGCAGAATTCTGCCCTCTCACGCTTCCCTCCCTCCTCCCTGGTCTTCTGCTCTGCAAACTCTACTCATCTCAGCTTCCCGGGGCTCGGCGACCACTGTCTGCGGGTCCTTCCGCCCTGCCCTGCTTCTGGAAGTGACCTTCAGGCAGAACTCCAGGGACTGGAGGCTCATTTCCTCTGCTGGGGATCTTAGGTCCACAACACTCACCCTCCGGTGCCTGCAGAACCATCGATCCGTACTTTCTGTCCGGTGTTTGAGGTGTTTACACCAGGAGCATAAGTCAAGGTCCTACTGTACAGACACAGTCCATTTTTTCCATGTTTTTTACCGTGAGAAAATCTACATGACATAAAACCTACCATCTTAACCATGTTCAAGGGCACAGGTCAAGGTCAAGGGCATCACATTGTCGTGCGACCATCACCAGCTTCCTCTTCCTGAACCTTTTTCATCTCAGCAAACAACCTCGATCCCCCCGAACACTCACCCCTCGGGCCTCTTTCTACTCTCTGACTCTGCATTTAACTCTCTCAGGGAAGTGAGCGTTCGTAGAAGAGGCATCATAAAGCATTTGTCCGTTTTTTAGCTTATTCCCCTCAGCGTCACGTCCTCAAGGTTCATTCACGTGGTAGCACGTTGCAAAGTTCCCTTCCTTTCGGAGGCTCCGTGAGTCTCCACTGTACGTGTCTGTCCATTCACCCGTGAAGAACACGTGGGGGCCTCCGTGGCGGGGCTACTGTGGACGCTGCTGCCGTAACGTGCTGACAAACATCCTCTGAGAACCCGCTCTCAGTCCTTCGGGGAACACCCTGGGAAGTGGCACCCCCTGATTTTTAACACCAGAGAAGCGCTCGTCTCTGTCAGGTCGCTCCTTTGGCAGAATCCCGGTGACGTGGCGGCCTCACGGAGTTTAGGCTGGCCCAGCCTGCCGACCTCCGGCTCACGTCCTTCGCACTTCAGCAGGGAAGACCTGAGAGTGGTGGGCCAGCCCTCAGCAGCTGGCGGCCAAACAGCACCAGCGCAGACCCTGCCCCCCGGAACCACTCTCGGTACCGCCCCCCATCGACCTCCCAAGCCAGGACACGCACACACTCATGCACCGGCGGCAACTCCCTGCCCAGCTTGTGCACGGGCCAGGAGACTACATCCAGAGAAGCTCTGTCCACTCCACACCCCTAAAAGCACCGTGGTGCTGTGCCCAGACCCCAGTGCAGCCCTGTCCCTCCTCCAAGCCACCAGAGGGGATCTTCCCAGATGAGGCTCTGGAGCTCACCACCCTTTGGCACAGCACAGGATGCAGCCCGCGACATAGCCCGCGACATAGCCCGCCTTCCTTCTCCGTCCTGGAGGACCAAGGCAGGCTCCTCAGTGGAATGACCCCTTGTCACCAAGTCAGCCTGCGCTCTGCCTCCCAGCGGCTGCCATCAGCCAGCCAGAGCCCCTGCATGAGCCCTGCCAGAGCCCCTGCCAGAGCAAACATGGAGAACATTTCCCCCCTCCTCCAGCGTGGCCAGCTCAGAGACATCCCCATCCTGGGCCCTGGAGTCTGTGAAAACAGAACCCTACATGGCAAAAGAAACTGTAAGGGTCACCAGGCAGGCCCTCAAAGCCGTCACAAGGGTCTTTATAAGAGAGGCAGGTGGGCACACAGGGGACCCAGCACAGACTGGCATGACCACAGCCACTCTCCGGGTCAGAGTCTGTTTCTTCACCTGGAAAATGGGGGCGGAAACAATATTCACGCCAGCCCCCGGCTGATATGAAAATAACCAGGCCGGAGAGTGCCCTGAGACCCGGCGAGCCTCGGGGTGCAGGAGGTGTGGCAGGTCCCTAGGCTGCCAGGCCTGCATCCCCGCCCTCTGTGGGGCCTGTCCCATGGCCCCGTGTCCCCCAAGGTCCCCCACAACCCCCACGGACCGTCGTCCCTGCAGCTCTGTCCCAGAGGGTGACCAGTGCGGGTGAGGCAGCTGCCAGCTCGGGAGCTCCTCGGAGCACATCTGCTGTCCCTGGGCCATGTGCCCCTCCTAGAGCAGCAAACCCATCTCACGCGCCCTCCCCCAGGCCGGGCTGCACGAACGCAGCCAGGGCTCACTGCCTACTTGCCGAGAAAAGAAGAGAGAGAAAAGGAAGCACTTCTGTGTAGCGATGAGCGGTGTTTGCTGTAATTTCTCTCCAGACAATTTCTCTATCAGAATGCAGTCACGGGCCCAGGCACGGGGGACCTCCGCCGGCGCTGACAAAGGACGGAGGCCAGCTGGGACCCCTGCACCGCGGCCCCAGCCAGGCGGCCAGGGAGAGCCGGGGTGCTCTGGGGCCGGGCCCCTCTCGCTCTCTGACGAGGCTCCGGTCCACCCAGAGACCACTCGGACCTAACACAGCACTGGAGAGACGGGGTGGACCCGAGGGACCTTGACTCCCACCTGCAGAGTCAGGCCTCTCTGGGGGACAACCCAAAACCCGAGGACACAGGAGACAGGACACGAGTTTCTCAACAGAACCCACTGCACTGACTGCCTCTCCACCCCCACAGCCCCTCTCCTACCCACCCCCTCCGCCCTCTCCCCTGGACAGCGTCTCCCCTCAAAGGCGCTCTGCCCACGGTCGCCTCTCTGTTCTCATCCCTCGACCCAGCAGCAGGGTTTGGTGGGGTCTCAGTCACCCTCCTGCACCCCCTCCTTGGCTTCCTGGTCTCAGCCTCCTCACTGTCCTGCTGTCGGTCCCAGCCCAGGACGGGCCCTCTACCTCCTGCTCTGCCCTGCTCTCGTTCCAGTGCTCTAGCCCAGGTCTGTGGTGTTACTGCCCGAAGGAGGCTGACCCCCCGCAAATCCTTATCTCAGCCCAGACCCTCCCCCCCCAGCCTGGAGTCTCTCTTTGCTCTTGGGGGTGTCTCCTCCTCCCAGAAGCTCCCCGTGGGGCAGCTCTCTCAAATCCAGACCCATTTCTTCCTGCCCCTTTCTCCAGCCCTGGGTTCAGAGCTACCCCCTCAAATATGGTGCCATGAAGGTCAGCCGGTCAAGGTCACCTTGGCTGTGGTAGGCCATTGTGGTCACTGGTGGGACCTCGACACCTTATCCGAAAGCAAGAGAAGTGCTCAGCTGCCTGCTTGATGTCTCCCCAGGTGGCTGGGGACCCTCCGTCCACACACCCAAGGCAGTGTTTGTGCTGCTCCACCATAGCACGTCCCTCTCATGAGGGCACCCCCCTCCAGTGCTTAGACCAAGCCTCTGTCTCTTGCCCCATGCCCCTCAGGAAGAAGAGGGAGACCTTGCCCATGAGGGACGAGTACAGGGACGGCAGGGTCTGGAGTCTCCTTGGGTCCCTGGGTCAAGAAGAAGAACGTGCAGAGGCCCACCAGGTCGGAGGCAAGTGGGCTCCTCCAGCTGACCTCAGCTGTGCGGGCACTGCCCAGGCCCTGTCTGCTCTTGGGTCTGCGCCTTCCTGAGAACAAGTCAGACACTCTTCCCTCCAGGGCCCGGGTGGTGTGAGGGGACTGGGACAAAAATGATTCTGTGACCAGTGAACCCCCAACAGCAAGGAAATCTTGTCTCTGGCTCCCAGACCAGAGGCTCTGGACGTCACGCTGACCTCACCCTTCCTTCTCCACGCCGTCTCCCGACAGCTCTGGCCAAGTCTGTGGACAGGTGGGCGTCACCCCAGAGAGCGTGTCCCCAGGCGGCAGGCTCCCGGCTATGCGTGGGCAGCCTCCGTCCAGGAAGTCAGTGGCTACTCCCTACACTCGGGTCCCCAGGCTTCCTGATCTCTTGTGATGTAAACCAGCATTCCGGAGAGAATAGGTGAAGGCAATAAACCAGGAAAGTGACCGCTGCTGGCTGTTAATGAGCTCCGTTCTAGCCCCCAAGCTGAGCAGGCAGACTGTGGCCCCACACACGAGGTCAGAACGAGAGCCATGCGTCCCTACCAGACGAGCGGAGCAACACCACAGTCTCCTGATCTCCCCCTGCATCCGACAGAAGCGATCAGAAGATACCGCACAGGAAATTATTTCCCTCCTCGTAACCATAGCAACAGATGAACACAGGTCTGGCTCAACTTTCCAAGGGAGGGTCTTTGACAACGTGGAACCGAACCCCAGAAGCAGAGACCGGGTCCAGCCCCATCGCGGACACGCTGTGGAGAGAAAGGGAGGAAGAAGACGCGTGTGAAGGGTGGGCAGGTCTGCGGGGAGGGCTGCTGCGGCGGAGACGCCGGGCATCTCAGGGGGGTCCAGACCCGTCGGCACAGTCCCATCAGAACCCCAGCTGGTGGGTTCTGAAATCCATCCGGAAGTGCCAAGGACCTGGAAAAGGAAACGTCACCTTGGAAAAGACGGGCAGAGTGGGACTCGAACCACCTGAGGCAAGACTCCCTGCAAAGCCACAGACATTGGGGTGGCAAGGTTGTAGCCGAGGGGGGACCTGGGCCATGAGCAGGAGAGACTCCACGACCAGATCCCCAAATACGAGGCCCATGGATTGTGGACAAAGGCTCCAAGGCAATCGCATAAGGAAATGAGTGCTTCTTCCAAACAAAAGTGTGAAAAAATAAACACTAACCCCTTCCTCACACCGTATACAAAAACTAGCTCGAGACAGATCCCAGATGTAAGTACGAAAGACGGACGAGGCAGCGCGCAGAAGGACACAGGGGCAGACCGTGGCTATCCCGGCGCAGGCAGGTTCTCCTTGGAGACCACACAAAGGGACCGATCAGGAGGGAAAAAAATGACAATAGAATTTCCTCAAAATGGAAAATTGCCATCTTCGAGACGTCGCTAAGAAAAGGGCACTCCACAGCCTGGGAAGAAGAAAAGAACATGTCTGCGCGCCCATATATCCCCATACACCGTATATTCAGATGCACAAAGAATTCTTACTAAGAAAGGTAAAATGACAAATAACCCAATTTAACCTCCAGAGACTTGAACAGATGCCTCCCGAAAGAAGCCGTGCAGATGACCAACGTGCATGTGAAAAGACGCTCAACACCGTTAGTCACCGGGGAAATGCAGATTAAAACCTCAGGGGACAGCTCTTCCGCCCACCGGGTTGGCAGAGCCAGGGGCGGGAGGCTCCCAGGCAGCTCGCGGGGCGCAGGTCTCCAGACACCCGGAAAACGCCGCGGCAACTTCTTCCATCCGAAACGCTGCAAGCCCCGCGGCTCGGGGGGATTTACCCCAAAGACCAGCAAACACAGGTCCCCAAAAACGGTTGCGCGAGAATGCTCAGAGCCACTTCCTTCCCGGCAGTCGAGGCCGGAAGCCGCCAAACGGGCGTCGGCAGGACAAGCGCACATTCGGGCGTGAAGTGGGACACGAGTCAGCAAATGAAAGTCAACCAACTCTGTGAGGCCAACTCAGAGGCGTCACAGCGAGTGACAGGAGCCGGGCACAGACAGACACAGGCCGTGCCACCCGGTCTGTGGGACACTTCAGAGCAGACCAAACCCAGCCTGGGCGGCTCAGCCGGGGAAGCGTCGAGTTGGGCCTCGGCGGGTCCCGATCTCGTGGCTGTGGATCGAGCCCTGCGTGGGGTCTGTGCTCCCTGTGGAGTCTGCTTCAGAGTGTCTGTCCCTCTCCCTCTCATTCACGCTCTCTCTCTCAAATAAATACATAAAATCTTTAAAAAAAGAAAAGAAATCAGAGCAGTGGCTGCCTGTGGGGGGTGGGGGGCACTACTCCCTGGGAAACGGGGGTGTCCTGCCGCCTAATGGGGTGTCGGTCCCACAGGCCATGCTGACGCTTGGATGTCTGCGTTGCACCTTGACCTGAGTTTCATTTCAGAACAAACAAGAGCACCCCACAAAGGCTGTGACAACAGCACAGAAGGGCTGCCCGTCCCCTTGGGCCGGACCAAGGCCAGGAGCCACACTCTGCCCCCACCTGGGCGGAGATTCCTGGCCTTGGGATCCCCCGCTGCCCAGTGGTGCCCAGCGCTGCCCCGGGGCCCAGCTGCACGCGTCTCTCTGCCCGGTGCTCTAGAGTGGTGGGCTTGAGCGTCATCGGGACCTCAGTGTGAACTTCGTCACTGACACGTGGCCTCCGCTGACCCCCTGAGCCGCGGGTCCCATCTGTAACCGGGGACCACAGCTCCCCTCGCAGGGCTGGTGCCGGGGTCTCGGGGCAGCACACAGAGCCCTTGGCCCTGCGTCTGGCCTCTGGAGGACTTAGAGAAGGGCCGTGGCCTACAGCAAACCACTCCGTCCCCACGCCTCCAAGATGCCCCACGCCTCCGCTCCCTGCAGCCTTGCCTGGCACGCTGGGCCCCCAAATCAACAGCCGCCCCCCGGGAAGGGCCCGCCCGGCTCGGTCTTGCCACCACTTCTGACCTTTTGCAAACACGCAGCCCCTGCCGGCCTCTGCCAGCTCCAGCGCTCTCGAACCCCGGAGCCCGGCCCGGCACGGGTGCTGTCTGCTTTCCGCCCTCGGGACCCTCCCTGACTCTGGGGCTCGGCTGGGGGGAACCTGCCTCCTGGGCTTCCCAGACTCACGCTGCATCCGGGGTGTGTCCGGCCCGTCCACCCTGAGCCACCAGCCCCCGCCCCGCTCAGCCGGGTGGGCCCCCGGCCCCGGCCAGGTGAGGACGCACAGGCAATTTTCTCCCGAAACAAATGGAGGGAAATTGCTCTACCCGGCGAGCAGCCTCTGCTTCGAGCTAATTTCCACATAATAGAATCCAACGACGTCCCTTCCTTTCCACCCGTTCCTCCGCGTGATCTGACGGCAAAAGCGATTTGATTCAGGGGCTCCCACGCAGGGGTAGGAGCTGACTCTTGTGAACGTCACGACGAGTGGTAGGGGGAGGCTGGAGAGGAGGCAGAGGGCGCCCACAGAGGGACGCCAGCCCCGGGGAGGACAGCTCAGGGCTCCCCGAGGCTCCTCCACAGCCGGGCCTGGGGGGCAGGCGCTGCACATTCCTCCACCGCATCCCCCTGGCGAGCACAGGCCCTTCCGGGAAGGCTGCCGGCCGCGTGTTTGGTGCGCAATATGTCCTGTGGGGCTTGCCAGCGGGCTCTTGGCTCTGAGCGGGCGCTTGGCACCTCCAGCCCCGTGCCCGGCCAAGACTTCAGCTCGTGCTTGCGCTGCCGATCCTGCCGCGTGGTGAGAAAGAAGGCGCTGGCACTCGGGTGCCCACCCGCAGGGGCCGCCAGACCCCGCCAGCTCTGCGCACGCACGGCCCCATCCGTGCACGGAGCTCGCGAGCCCTCAGCGCCCAGCCCCCGCCCGGCTCCCAGGGCCGCTGGGCTGGGGCTGTCCCCCACGTGGACCCCGCTCTGGTGTGCACGTCACAGACAGCGAACGGGAGCAGGGGCGCGACTGAGCGCTTCCCACCGTCCAGGGCGCTGCTGTGAAATTAAGGGAATATTTGTTTTAACAATATTTATTTTAAATTATACCAATGCCACAGGGAGCAGCTCAGTATTTCAGTGTGAGACTCTCCCACCCCGTGCCCTCCCCAGAGGAATCCCTGCTCGGGGTGGGTGAACACCTCCCAAGCTTCCCAGGCATTTTCATGCACATGTGCACGTAAGAACACGTGCGTATCCGTCAGGCCCCGCCGGTCCCTCATCCAGAGGCTGGTATTGCACTTAACACACTTCCACTCAGATGAGCAGAGTCGCTTCTAGCTTAGGAAATTCTGTTTCCTACGGTCCCTGGAGGGGACAGTCTGCTTCCTAGGCGGGCTCTCCAGGGGACTTAGGCCCTCCTTAGTCGCCCAGAGCAGCCGACGACAGTCTGCGCTGTTGATCCAGGATGACCCGACCCAGCAGCCTCCCCCGATGGCTGCGGGGCTCGGGATCCGTCACCCAGCGCCCCAGCCGGGGGCAGAGAAGGAGACCCGGCAGCAGGAGTCTGCAGGCAGGAGATGCCCAGAAGAGCGGTGGCTTAGCTCTGGCCACGGAGGGCTTTCAGGGGTTCTCAGGGGAGCGGAGGGTGTCAGGGGAGAAAGACAAAAAGCACCGCAAGCCCAGGACCTGGATGAGGGCTGGTGCGGGGCGTCCCCAAGGGCAGCACTGTGGAGGACTGTGGAGGGAGGCGGCTCACGGGGCCAGCAGGCAGGCTGAGCCATGAATGCCAGGTGGCGGTCCGGGGCCTCCCCGACACCCTGTGGGCCTCAGGGACAGAGGACAGGGACAGGGAGCCCGGCCGGGGCGGCTCCCACATCTTCCGGGCCCCCAGTGAGGAGGGCGGGAGCGGACGTCCTCCGGAGATGGAGACACGCAGGCATATGCTCGGGGCACACAAACTGATTGAAATATCAGCCTGAGAGAGACAGAATTAAGAAGGGAGACGTGTTGCCAAAACATCTAACGTGTTTCAAAGCCAAAAATAAATGGTCGGGGGACAGTCTGCTCCTTGGTAACTCGGCCCCTCCGGGGCGGCTAACAGGAAGCCTCCCAGCGGGCACGTGCTCAGCCGGTCCGTCCTGTGTCCTCAGCGGGCACAGGCACGCCCTGACACCCGCCAGGCTGCTGGGGGCAGCCAAAAGGACACCCTCCAAGTCCCCGCCGCTGCTGAGATCACGCCCACAGGGACCACAGTGTGCACACCCAGAAGGACTGGGGGTGGGGGGTGCTGGAATGTTCTGGAAGGCCTGCTTGGGGCTGGAGAGCAGTCCCAGGGGACATGAGGACTGGGTACAGCGGAGGAACTAGGAAGTGTATGCTTTGGGGAAGGCATGGGAAGTGCAGAAACCCAGTTCCCTCAGCAGGGCCCCGGGACTCAGAAGCCACCAGGACAGCAGCAAGGTCTGCTGGATCTGGCCGGGCAGCACAGATCTGGGGGTTCTGCTTTGTCCTGGACCACCCAGCCCCTGGCGGCTCCCTGGCCTGCCCTCGGCCCACACCCAGCACTCGGACGGGCGGTGGGTGGTGGGCCCTTCTGTGGGGCACCCAGACTAGACACCCAGGAACTCCCGCCCGCGGGAGCCACTTGGCCACGTCCCCCCGCACTAGGTAAGATGAAGTCATGAAAACACCACCCTCTTGGCAGACAAGGAGTTAATTCAGCCATGTATGTGCTGGCAGCAGCCCCGCAAATGATTTATTGATTTTTTTTAAATAAGAATATGTCATATTCGCTGTGTGGATATAGACCAATTGTGGGCACGGGCCAGCTGGATGCAGACTTCGTAGCTGACACCAGACGCCAGCTCGGATCCGATGCGAAGCCCGACCGGCACTACCGTGATCAAACTCTCCTTCTGCCTCTCGACTCGGCCTCTGGGCCACAGCGAGCACCGAGCTCCGGCGCGGTCCCTGCCCTCGGACAGGATGGGCTGGGGATGGATGCCGAGGCCAAGCAGACGTGTCTGTGCCCCGCGTGGGCTCAAGGCTGCAGAGGCCACAGGATCACCGGCCAGGAGGCTCCGACGCGGGGAGGGGGCAGCATGGCCCGGGGCTGGGGGACGGCGCAGGGACTCAGAGGGTGAGGACTAGCAGTCAGGGAAAAAGCAGGGGAACCCAGCTGGACCTTGAGAGCCACGTGCTGAAGAAAGGCGACCCAAAGCCCAGTGGGTTAGGACCAGGAAGATGGTCAGGAGTAAGGAGCCCACAGGGACAAGGGCGAGGGGCTCGGAGGGTCCCTGGGGCTATGGCACTGGGGGTCTTGTGGGCTAAGCCCCGGAGGGTCTAAGCAGGTGAGACCTCACCACCCACTGCGTTTGAAGAATATCCTTCCCGCCTCTGTACGTGTCACAGAGGAGCGAGCCGGCAGCCACGGTCCAGCCACGCACTGGAACAAGGCGGCCGTGAGAGGCAGAAGCTCTGACACCTGCTGCGATGCCCAGGAACAAGCACCCGTGCGCTTGTTTTAATTTACTTATTTACTTAGAGAGAGAGCAGCGCCTCTGAGGAGGGGAGAGGGACTGGCAGAGGGGGAGAGAGAAGCAGGCTCCCCAGTGAACGGGGAGGCCAAGGTGGGGCTGGATCCCAGGACCCTGGGACCACGACCTGAGCCCAAGGCAGATGGACTCAGCCACCCAGGTGCCCCGGCGTGCGCCCCATCGCCACTGCCCGCGCCCACGCAGAAGCACATGGCCCAGCAGCTCCGTCTTGACTACGTGGTTGGTTTCAAAAGGGGCCCACGTGGGGGTGTGTAACCGCGTGGGGCAGCCCCCTGCCCCACTGCGGACTCCCTGCCAGTGCCAGGTGCCTTTGGGAAGGGGACAGGCTTCTCCAGAAAAACTCCAGCAGCGCCACGACTTCCCTGCTCGGAGCCTTAGCGCGGTCCCAATTGCAGAGGCGGCGTGCGGTGCCCACAGATCCTTGAAACCCTGGCTGGGTGAGGCGGGTCTTCTTCCCAAGTCTTCCTGCAGGGGTGAGGGGAGGGTCTCCTCTGCCCCCTCCCCCAGCTCACCTCCCGCAGGTGGCCCACCGGGTCCCCAGCCCCCTCCCCCAGCTCACCTCCCGCAGGTGGCCCACCGGGTCCCCAGCCCCCTCCCCCAGCTCACCTCCCGCAGGTGGCCCACCGGGTCCCCAGCCCCACAGCCTGCAGCTGCCCAGGGAGACTCGAGTTCAGCGCGTTTAGGCTGCTCCGGCTTCTCCCAGTGTGGCTACTACAGATGGGGGCCGCTCCCCGCATTCGGGGATCCTCACCGGCCGGGGGGTGCATGGGGGGACAGGGTTCTTACTACACAGCACGACATCCCTCCTCTCAGAGCAAGGAAGGGTAGGACTTCTGTCCCAGGTAGGAGTCAGGCCCAGGGCGCTGGTCCAGAACTGGGACCCAGCTGGAGGGCAGGAGAGCCCCCCGGGGGCCCTCCCACACCTGGGGTGGCAGAGGCAGCCTCCTTCCTCCCTCCCCTTGAGGAACACAGGCGGGGACCCCAGCCCGCGCTGGCCTCCCCTGCCACATCCTGGCCATGAGCCCACTCGGTGTCCGACTCTCCAGGGCAAACCTCAGCCTGGGTCCTCACCTTTGGACCCATAGCCTGTTCTACGCAGTTTGGAAATCCCAGGTCTTCACTGGACGGACCCTGAGTCATCGCTGGGGAGTTAAGCAACAGCCCGGCTGCAGCTCAGACAAGGGAGGCTTGGCTTCCTATTGTCCTGGGGCGGATGCCCGCCCTTCCCCTGAGGACCCCGCTGGAGAATGGGAACGGCGTCCCGTGGGACCCTCTGGACCGGCTCTTGAGATGACTTGTTTGGCGGCTCCAACGTGCTTCCACCCTGCTCCGCTGTGAGCTGAGCTCTGCCGGAGGGGGACCCAGTGTGGGTGGCCCAGGGACAGCGCCAGGCCTGTGGTCTCCATAGAGCACGTCTTGATGCCAGGTGCAACTTACCAGGGAAAGAACAACCACCGGCCACCACTCCAGAGTAGAAAACCGAGGCTCAGAGTAGTTATGTCACTTGGGAAGGCTCACACAGCATGGCTGGGCCGTAAACCGGTTCCAGCCGGCTCCCAGGCCCAGGGAGGGCCGGCGTCACAGGTGGCCTCCCAGCTGTGTTGGCCTTTGTGCCCCTTCACCAGGGACCCTGCCTCGTATCTGCCACAGCCCCTGCTGGCCAGGGTGGCCCCTTCACGACGGACCTGCCGGCCCTCAGTCCAGCCATCTTCTGAGACCCACTCTGGTTCCTACAAACGCACCCAGAGAAGCGAGGGCAGAGGAGCCTGAGCCAGGACAGGGGACAGGAGGCACACTTGGCCCGACCGTGGCCCCCAGGATGCTCACATGGCATCAGGGGACAAGAGGTGAGCAGTGGCCATACACCACCCTTGGGGCATAACAAGGGGAGGTTCAGAGGGCTGTGGGGCCCTAAGGAGACTTCTGATTTCCTGGAGGAAGCAGCACGTGGACAGAGCTGGGGCTCAGGGAACAGGACTCGACTCATGAGCCTCAGGGCACGGGGCGGGGCTGCCGACCTGCTCACGGATCAGTGTCCACAAATCCCCACGAGACCGCTGTGCGCCAGCAGCTCAGGCACCGGGGACAGGAGGTTTTGCAAGATGCCGAGCAGCATTTGAAAGCAAGCCGAAAGCTGTCAGCTACCCAGACAACGCCGAACAGTAGCGGGGTTTCCAGATCTGGGGTCGGGGAGTCGGAGCTCCGAGAGTCACGAGCTTGCGGCCGCGAGCATCTCCGTAGCGCAGTCCGCGTGCCGGGCACCGCTCTAGGCCTCCCGGAGCAATCAGCTCCTTTGGGCTTTGCTCTGTTGCCAGATGACGGGCTCCTGCAGACACGAGCGGCTGGGCCCACAGCCGACCTCCGTTTCCCTCTGCACGAGGGTGATGAACTCCCCAGCCTCCGTGACCCCCGGCGCTGGCTTCAGCACGTCGCGGCAGAACCGGCATCGCTGAGCCTGGGAAGCCAGCGGTGGAGATCTCCGCTGACGGGAGCGCCTCCTCCGCCCGCCCCGCGCCCCAGGCCGTGATTCCCTGGAGGCCGGGCAGCCCCTGCGGGTGTAGGCATGCACCGTGTGTCCCACGACGGGGCTTGGCCAGGCTAGGCTGGGCCCAGTCTGCACCGTGTCTGGAGCACAGAGGCCTCGCGGGGTCTGAGTCCCAGAGCAAGGGAGCAGGGAGCACGACCGCGGCCAGGGAGGAAGCGGCCGAGAGCGCCCCCTCGTCCACCAGCACTTGGGTCATCACTGGAGCGGAGAATGGAGAAGGCCAGGGGTCCTGCCTTTCTGAGGCTGGGAGATAGGATGAAACAGGTTCCACTGGGCCCCAAACAGATCTCTGGGGCTAAGTGTCTGGGCAGGAGGGTTTGGGGAGAAGGAGCTAGAAAGGTTGAGGGGAAGGCAGGGCCCTGGGATCCCTCTCGCTCACCCTCCAGCGAAGCGCCTGCTGTCCCCTCTGACCCTCCCGGCTGGACCCACTGCATCACCTGCCCCTCTCCGGGAAGCTCAAAGCCCAGGGCTATTGTGGAAACCCCAGTGTGACCCTGTTTCTTGCAGGCCCCTCACGTGGGGCTCCAGCGTGGGCCTGGGGCCCCCGGGGCCATCTCCCAGGCACCAGCATGCGGCTTGCCACTGCGGCACACCTCTCCCCTACTCCATATCCCGACTGCCGTGAGGGGCCCACGGGACCTCATTCAGATCCACTCCTGTGTGGGGACCCGTCGCTCCCTGTCCCTGTGTGCCCTGTGTCTGTCAGTATCATGGTGGGCACCCCCCACAGCCAACATTTCCTTCTGTCACGTCCCCTCCTGTCCTCTGCTGTGCAGTTTCTGGCTCCCAGCATGGTCCAGCTGGCAGAACTGGCACTGGAGCGGGCCCTGGGGAGCGGCCACCAAGGCAGGATCACAGGCTCCATCCGTGGGGCTCGCGCCTCCGAGCAGCGCACACTGAGCTTCCTGCCTGTGGGAAACGGGGTGCAGACAGCCGTGCCGCAGCGCCAATGTCAGCCAGCCCGGGTGTGATCGCAAGGAGCCGACCGTCCCATGTGCAGCTGTGACGGGGCGCTGGGCGTGGGGAATGTGCTGGCAAACTGGGAGAGAGGAGGGGACGTGCACCCCTTCCAACGCAGGCCTGGGCCTGGACCTGGTCTGAACCGCTGCCCCCGGGAGTCCTCCCTGCTGCCGTCCACTGGGCTGAAACCAAGACACTGTGTGGCGCCAGAAAGTGAGGGAGTGCTCCAGACACACAGACACAGACACACAGACACACAGACGCACAGACACAGACACACAGACACACAGATGCACAGACGCACAGACACAGACGCACAGACACAGACACACACAGACACAGACACACAGACGCACAGACACACACAGACAGACACACATGCGTGGTGGAACTGTCAAGGATCCACAGGAACCAACTCAGAAACCTGCCAATGGCTGAAGTTAGAACAATCTGAGCCATAAAATATGGTCCTGAATTTTAACCTGCAGCGTAGCAAAAATTCAAAAACTCCCCAAGTGACAAACAGGTGACCACACACAGAGGGGAAGAAGAGACAGACGTCTCTGCAGAAGACTTGGAGGCCCCACGTGGACGCCCCCTCGAGGAGGACTACAGTCGCCAGCACGCAGGTGTGGGCTGCACGCAGACTTCCTTCCAGGCCACGGGGCGGCAGGCGGAAGGGTGGCTGCGCCCCTCAGCTCAGCAGCCAAGTCCAAGACCGCAGCACACGTCACACCAGTCATGGGCACCTGCAAGGAGATAAGGACCTTCCCCTCCGTCTTCTTCCTCCTAAAATCACACGTCACAGTCTAATCGTGAGAGAAACATCAGACAGGTTCCACCACAAACACCTGCCCAGCACTTCTCAAAACTCAAGGTCATCGGGGAGGAGCAAGACAGTGGACGACTAGGAAACCTAGATATCACCGGTCCCAGGAGTTGAGCTACACAGTGATCAAACCACCCCGAACCCCGACAAACTCAACAGGAGAGCAGAGAAGAAGAGCAGCCATTCTAGGAAGAGAAAACCACCACTTTCTGGAAGGTAGGATGTGCGGAGAAGTGACCTCGAGGCAACGGGAAGATAGACCGTGGCGGGAGGGGCTGGGTCCTGGCAAGCCGAGGAGCGGCCGAGCACAAAATCGGAACTTTTAGGAATCTGCCCCACTGGCGGACATCGCTCCAGAGGCTAAGCGGGAGTGGAGCCCTCGTGGGGATGGTGAGGTCTAAGGACCCGCAGAGTCACAGGAAGACCGGGGGGTGCTGGGTGTGGCAGGGTTCGCAGGTGTCGGAGCAGGGAAGCCGGCTGCAGAGACGGAGCGGAGGAGAGGTTCTCAGCTCGGGGTTTCCTTCAACTGTGATCCAAGGCACAGTCAGGCCACTGCTCCTTGAGCAGGGACCCCACAAGTGGCAGATCTGGGGAGACACCCCTTGAAGAGCGGCAGGGATCTCCCGGGTTTGGAGACTCCAAATGGGGCCACGCACCAGAGACAGACACTCGGTCACAGGCCGGGTGAGCTCGCAGCGCGGCCGGAGACCAGGGAGACGGGAGTGACTGGGTGCTGTTCTCCGAGGGCGCACTGAGAAGTGGGGCTCCGAGCTCCCAGCTCCTCCGGACCAGAGACTGGGGGGCCGCCACATTCATTCCTGTCCTCCAGAGCAGTACGGAATGTGCTCAGGGAACAAAAGTTCCAAGAGCAAACCCAAGCAGATTACTCAGCCTGGCCCCTGGCAAGGGAGGCACAATCCCACCTTGGAGAAGGACACTTGAGAACTGCGGTAACAGGTCCCTCCCCCAGAAGATCAGCAAGAATATCCAGCCAAGACCAAGCTCACCTGATCAAGGAGAACAGTGGAACTCCTGAGCTAGGGGAAAACAACCCATAGCTTTTTCCCCATGATCCTTTAGTCTTTCAAAGTTAAATTTTCTTAATTTTATTTTTTCTTAATCTATGTTTTAAAATTTTTCCTCTTTCCTATTTAAACATTTTTAGTGATTTTATCTTATCAATACATTTTTAAAAATCTTTTGAAATTTTCGTTGTCATATTCTCTCCCTTCATTTTATTTAACCTTATTTTTTGTATACATACAGGTTTTTCTTTCCTTAAAATTTTGGGATACAGTTTCATCCAATAGATCAAAATATACCCTAAGCCTAGCACATGGTTTTCTTCCCATCTCCAGCCTGGTCACATTCTTTTCTCTTTTGTTTCTTTTTTCAACCAACTTCTTATCAATTCCTTTTTTAGAATCCTTTTAAATTTTCATCTTTATAGTCATATTCCATCCCTTCATTGTTTTTACCATTATTTTTGTATATATATATATAGGTTTTTCTTTCTTTAAAATTTTGGGAAACAGTTTCTTCTAACAGAGCAAAATACACCCAAAAATCAAGAGTGTGGCTCTGTCCTATTCACCAGTCTAGTATTTTTTTTCCTTTCTTTCCTCCTTTCTTCTCCCCCTTGGAGAACAAGAAAAATATGCAGGAAAGAATACTAAATACAACTAGGCTGTCATTGAAAATAGAAGGAGAGATAAAGATCTCCCAGGACAAACAAAAATTAAAAGAATTTCCAAACACCAAACCAGCCCTATAGGAAATATTGAAAGGGGCCCTCTCAGCAAAGACAGTGCCTAAAAGTAACAGACCAGAAAGGAACAGAGGCAATATACATAACAGTCGCCTTACAAGGAATACAATGGCAATAAATTCATATCTTTCAATAGTTACTCTGAATGTAAATGGGCTAAATGCCCTAATCGAAAGACACAGGGTATCAGAATGCATTAAAAAAACAAGACCCATCAACATGCTGTCTGTAAGAAACTTAGACCCAAAGACACCTCATGATTTAAAGTGAGGGGGTGGAAAAAAATTTACCATATAATGGACATCAAAAGAAACCTTGGGTGGCAATCCTTATATCAGACAAATTAGATTTTAAGTCAAAGACCATAATAAGAGATGAGGAAGGACACTATATCATACTTAAAGGGTCTGTCCAGCAAGAAGATCTAACAATTTTAAATATCTATACCTCTAACATGGGAGCAGCTAATTGTGTAAACCAATTAATAAGAAAATCAAAGTAACACATTGACAATGATACAATAAAAGTAGGGGACTTTAACACCCCCATACTAAAATGGACAGATCATCTAAGCAAAAGTTCAACAAGGAAATAAAGACCTTAAATGATAAGGGACCTGGTAGACATCACAGATATATTTAGAACATTCCATCCCAAAGCAATGGGATACACATTCTTCTCTAGTGCATATGGAACATTCTCCAGAATAGATCATATCTTGGGTCACAAATCAGGTCTCAACTGGTACCAAAAGATTGGGATCATTCCCTGCATATTTTCAGACCACAGTGCTTTGAAACTAGAACTCAACCACAAGTGGAAAGTTGGAAAGAACCCAAATACATGGAGATTAAAGAACATCCTCTTAAAGAATGAATGGGTCAACCATGAAATTAAAGAAAAATTGAAAAAAATTCACGGAAAGAAATGAAAATGAAAACACAACTGTTCAAAATCTGTGGGACACAGCAAAGGCAGTCCAGAGAGGAAAGTACATAGAGATACAAGCCTTTCTCAAGTAACAAGGAAGGTCTCAAGTACACAACATAACCCTACAACTAAAGGAGCTGGAGAAAGAACAACAAAGAAAGCCTAAACCCAGCAGGAGAAGAGAAATAATAAAGATCAGAGCAGAAATCAATGAAATAGAATCCAAAAGAACAGTAGAACAGATCAACGAAACTAGGAGCTGATTCTTTGAAAGAACTAATAAGATTGATAAACCCCTGGCCAGACTTATCAAAAAGAAAAGAAAAAGGACCCAAATAAATAAAATCATGAATGAAAGAAGAGACATCACAACCAACATCAAAGAAATACAAACAATTACAAGAACATATTATGAGCAACTAAACGCCAGCAAATTTGACAATCTGGAAGAAACGGATCCATTCCTAGAGACCTATAAACTACCACAACTGAACCAGGAAGATATAGAAAACCTGAACAGACCCATAACCAGTAAGGAGATTGAAGCAGTCATCAAAAATCTCCTAACCAACAAGAGCCCAGGGCCAGATGGCTTCCCAGGGGCATTCTACCAAACACTTAAAGATGAATTAATACCCATTCTCCTGAAACTGTTCCAAAAAATAGAAATGGAAGGAAAACTTCCAAACTCATTTTATGAGGCCAGCATCACCTTGATCCCAAAACCAGACAAAGACCCTGCCAAAAAGGAGAATTACAGACCAATATCCTTGATGAACACAGATGCAAAAATTCTCACCAAAATACTAGCCAATAGGATCCAACAGTACATTCAAAGGATTATTCACCACGACCAATGGGATTTATTCCTGGGCTGCAAGGCTGGTTCAACATCCATAAATCAACTAATGTAATACAATACATTAATAAAAGAAAGAACAAGAACCATATGATACTCCCAATAGATGCTGAAAAAGCATTTGACAAAGTACAGCACCCTTTCTTGATCAAAACTCTTCAAAGTATAGGGATAGAGGGTACATACCTCAATATCATCAAAGCCATCTATGAAAAACCCACAGAAAATATCATTCTCAATGGGGATAAACTGAGAGCTTTTCCCTTAAGATCAGGAACACAGCAGGAATGTCCATTATCACCACTGCTATTTAACATAGTACTAGAAGTCCTAGTCTCAGCAATCAGACAACAAAAAGAAATTAAAGGCATCTGAATTGGCAAAGAAGAAGTCAAACTCTCACTCTTTGCAAATGATATGATACTTTATGTGGAAAACCCAAAAGACTCCACTCAAAACTGCTAGAACTCATACAGGATTTCAGTAACGTGTCAGGATATAAAATCAATGCATAGAAATCAGTTGCATTTCTCTACACCAACAGTAAGACAGAAGAAAGAGAAAATAAGGAGTCGATCCCACTTATAATTGCACCCAAAACAATAAGATACCTAGGAATAAACCTAACCAAAGAGGCAAGAATCTATACTCAGAAAACTATAAAATACTAATGAAAGAAATGGAGGAAGACACAAAGAAATGGAAAAACATTCCATGCTCATGGATTGGAAGAACAAATATTGTGAAAATGTCTGTGCTACCTAATGCAATCTACACATTTAATGCAATCCCTATTAAAATATCAATTTTTTAAGGAAACAGAACAAATAATCCTAAAATTTATGTGGAACCAGAAAGATCCCGAATAGCTAGAGGAATATTAAAAAAGAAAACCAGAGTTGGTGGCATCATAATTGCAGGCTTCAAGCTCTATTACAAAGCCGTCATCATCAAGACAGTATGGTACTGGCACAAAAGCAGGCACATAGATCAGTGGAACAGAATAGAGAGCCCAGAAATAGACCCTCAACCCTATGGTCAACTAATCTTTGACAAAGCAGGAAAGAATATTCAGTGGAAAAAAGACTGCCTCTTCAACAAATGGTGTTGGGACAATTGGACAGCCATATGCAGAAGAATGAAACCAGACCATTTCCTCACACCACACCAAGAAAATAGAATCAAAATGGAGGAATCCATCAAAATCCTTGAGGAGAACACAGGCAGCAACATCTTTGACCTCAGCTGCAGCAATTTCTTCTTAGACATATCACCAAAGGCAAGGGAAGCAAGGGCAAAAATGAACTATTAGGATTTCATCAAGATAAAAAGGGTTTGCTCAGCAAAGGAAACAGTCTACAAAAGCAAAAGACAACTGACAGAATGGGAGAAGATATTTGCAAACAACATATCAGATAAAGGGCTAGTATCCAAAATCTATAAAGAATTTATCAAACTCAACACCCAAAGAACAAATAATCCAATCAAGAAATGGGCAGAGGACATGAACAGACATTTCTGCAAAGAAGACATCCAGATGGCCAACAGACACATGAAAAAGTGCTCCACATCACTTGGCATCAGGGAAATACAAATCAAAACCACAATGAGATCCCACCTCACACCAGTCAGAATGGCTAAAATCAACAAGTCAGGAAATGACAGATGCTGGCGAGGATGCAGAGAAAGGGGAACCCTCCTACACTGTTGGTGGGAATGCAAGCTGGTGCAGCCACTCTGAAAAACAGTATGGAGTTTCCTCAAAAAGTTGAAAATAGAGCTACCCTATGACCCAGCAATCTCACTACTAGGTATTTATCCTAAAGATACAAATGTAGTGATCCGAAGGGACACGTGCACCCGAAAGTTTATAGCAGCAATGTCCACAATAGCCAAACTGTGGAAAGAGCCTAGATGTCCATCAACAGATGAACAGATACAGAAGATGTGGTGTATATATACAATGAAATACTATGCAGTCATCAAAAAACCCAAAATCTTGCCTTTTGCAAAAATGTGGATGGAACTGGAGGGTATTAGGCTGAGCAAAATAAGTCAGTCAGAGAAAGACAATTATCATATGATCTCTCTGATATGAGGAATTTGAGAGGCAGTGTGGGGGGTTGTGGGGGGGAGGGGGGGGAAAATGAAACCAGATGGGACCCAGGAGAGAGATCAATCATAAAAGACTCTTAATCTCAGAAAACAAACTAAGGGTTGCTGGGGGTAGAGGGGGGCAGGGTTGGGGTGTCTGGGGATGGACACTGGGGAAGGTATGTGCTATGGTGAGTGCTGTGAATTGTGTAAGCCTGATGATTCACAGACCTGTACCCCTGAAACAAATAATACATTATATGTTAATTTTTTAAACCTCAAGGTCATCAAAAACAAAGGAAATCTGGGACACCTGAAGGGCTCAGTTTGTTAACTTCTGCATTTGGCTCAGGTCATGGTCCCAGGGTCTTGGGATCAAGTCCTGCATCAGGCTCTCTGCTCAGTGGGGGTCCTGCTTCTCCCGCTGCCCCTCCCCCTGCTCATGCTCTCTCTCAAATAAATAAAATCTTAAAAAATACACAAACAAACAAGGAAAATCTAAGAAACTGTCAGCCTGGACGAATGTAAGAGCTGATCAGCTGTGACATGATGTTCTGAGCGGTCCCTGGAACAGGAAAGAGACACGAGGGAGAAGTCGGGAATCTGAACATTGTGGGGGCTTCGGTTAACGAGGACGGATCCATCCCGCTCGGCAGCAAAGACGCGCGGCCCCTATACGACATCGGCACTAGCTGGACTGTCTTCAGAATTTTTCTGTAAATCTAAACCTGTTCCAAATGAAAAGTTAATTAAAAAAAACTAATAATCAATTTACATATGCAGATTGCTGGGGGGTGGGGAGGTGTCCTTTTAGGACCAGTGAGCACCGGCTGTGAGCTGCTGGTCGTGCCGGGAGCCCCAAACACAGCCCCAGCCCCTGCATCTGAAAAGGAAGTCCTGGAGGTCTGGCAGTCTGCTGTCTTCGTGGGTCAGACTCGGTCTGGTGCGGTGCTGTGAAACTGGCCCTTGCTTTGGTTACTTCCCCAGTTCCAGACCGTTGACCTTGGAATGTTTGGCCTTCGTAACAGGCTATGGCTTCTCTGACCCGTGGATTACAGCGATTCCTTTATTCCTTCAGGGCTGAATGGAAATCCTGGACTTCCTGCATTAAGATGGAAAGCCAGAAGCAAAAGCACATCTGTGGAGAGACTGCAGAAATCCCTGCCCCCTTCGGGGCTGAAAGCCCGCAGTAAGGGGGCCTGCCCCTGACCCGCAGGAGGGCTCCTGGAAACCCAACCAGACGGTGACCCTCCGCACCTGCTGCCCGGCGTGTGCGAGCGCACGCAGCAGACAGCTCCAGGGGTCTGCCCTGTCCGTGGTTCGGGCAGTCCCCACACACCCAGGAATTCTCTCGACAGAACACCCGGTCCCCGGCGGCTGAGCCCCGGCGGCACTCGGCCTCGGCCCCGCCTCAGGGTCCTCACTCCTCTTCCTTCCAATCCAGGTCCTGCCCCGAGGGTCCGGGCCCTCACGGCGTCCCTTCGTGGAGGAAGCCTGATCTGTCTGAGAACGTGTTTTATCACCTGCCTCCGCCGAGCGTGGTCTCCTGGACAGAAGACAGTATTTTGCGTTGTTTTCTCACAGTTGAAACAGCACCCCATGGCCCCGGGCTCCCGTGTCTCTCTGGAGAAGGCCGTGCTGTGTCTGCTGCTCTGCGGGACACAGCTTGTCCTGTCTGGCAACTGCAGGGATCTTCTCCTTGTCTTTTGTCTTCCACATTTTAACAGGAGGAGCCTAGAGGGCTTGTGGCTGTTTGTTTTCAGTGGGTGTGGGGCTGGCGGCCTCTTCCGGCTCCGGCCGGACGCTGTCCCCGGGGCCCAGCAGTCAGAAATCTCAATCCACTGCCCATGGCTCCAGGCCCCGCCTTTAAAGGAAGAGCTTGCAGGGCCCATCACAGAACCGTGTACGCATCCTAGGGGCAGGTGTGTGCAGTGAACCTGTCCCGCCCCAGGACCATGCTAGGGCCGGACAAAACGGGGCATGGGCTACTCGGCGTCCGCACTGTGGAGTAGCTGAGGCCTGTGTCCCAGGGTGAGAGGGATCCCAGCCCCCAGCCCCAGCCTCCTCATGCCCTCCCTGGCTGTGGACCTCTGACCCCTTGAGGCTTCTGGCCTGCAGCCACCCTGGTCCTTCCCCTCCGGTGCCCAAGATGCCCCTCTCTGAGGACTCTGGGCCTGGACACAGCCTCTGCCCTCACCCCGCCCCCTGCATGCCTGCACTTAGGACAAGCTGTCCTGCTGAGGTCCGTAGGTCAAGTATGGCCTTGGCGGACGGGGGTCCCCTCAGGGGCAGGGGTTTTCTGAGCAAATCACTGGCAACAGAGACACTTAAGTGGGCAGCAGACTCTGCAGGTGGCCTTAGGATGGAGACGCAGGTGTGACTCCTGCCCTCCCTCCATCCCCGCCCTCCTCAGTCCTGCTGGTGCAGCAGGCAGCTTGGCCGTTCAGCCGCTGGCTATGGCTCCCTGTGCTCAAGTCCGTCCAGGCAGCTGTGTGTGAGCTCCATGAGCGGGACTGAGGAGCGGCCCCCACGAGCAGCAGCATGTCTTCGAGATCTTTTCCAGTAGACTGCGGTTTTTGGAAGAGTCTAATTGACAGAAAACCCGAGAAGAAGACAGAACAGAGCCCTCCCTTCCTGCGGCCCACACGCGGTTTCCCTGTTGCTGAAAACGTACCTTCGTCTCGGGCGGAGGCCACAATGAATGAACCACATGAATGAACCACGCCTGATGCAATCGTGTGAACTAAAAGTCAGTCTCATAAAAGTCATCCTTTATCCCGACTTCCTCGGCCGCCCCCTGCCTTCCTCTGCCCCAGGCTCCCATGTCAGTCCATGAGCCTCACTGGGCTCCCCTCGGCTGTGACGGTGAAGCTGGGATTCCAGAAATGTTCTAGTCCACCTCTGGTTCCTGGCACGGCGCTCCCGAAACCCACGTAAATTCCTGGGCAGCAGGGCTGAGAGGTAAGCGAACCCCCTCCCATCCCACCTGAGTCTGTGCTACTGAGATGACTCTGGGGTCCCTAGAGAGATAGGACGGGGCGCTGCTGGCCTGAGGAGCCACGCATCACCTCCGACCTCCGACCTCTGGGAGGAGAGAGGGAGCAGGGTTGAGTCAGTCACCAATGGGTAGTGATTGAATCAATCGTGCCCCATGTTGGAACCCCTAGGAAAACCCCGAAGAACGGTTCGGAGATTTCCCGGTTGGTGAACCCGTCCGTGTGCCAAGTGGGGGGTGCACCCCATACTCCCCGGGGACAGAAGCGGCCGCTCTTGGGGCCCGCCTGCATCTCATCCTCGGGACCTTCATCCGGCCGCTCGCATTTGTGATGACCTTTCCAGCAAACCAATAAACGCAAGTGACTTGCTTCTCTGAACCCTTTGAACTGTCTTCAGCAAATGATCGACCCGAGGATGTAGTGAGAATCCCCGTCTTGTATCTGGTTGGAAGTATGGGTGGCCCAGACTTGCCAACGCGGTCTGGGGTGAGGGGACCTTGTGGGACTGAAACCGTGACCCTCGGGGTCTGTGCCAAGGCTGGGTTGTTGGTGTCAGACAGGACACCCTTCAGAGTGCAGAGAATTGTGTAGTTGCTTGGTGTGGGAAACCCCACGTATCTGGTGCTGGAAGTGTTCTGTGCGTCTAAAGCAACACCCTGGCCTTGGAGATGTTGATCTCCGTTCCAATGACCTTGACAACATTGAGGAACACTGGTCAGGCATTTTGTCAGGTTTTTCCAAGTTCTGTTGGGATGTGATGTCTTCCTCGTGGTCGACTGGTGGTGTGGGACTGGGAGGTGATCCCAGAGAGGGAGCACGTCAGGCATATGACGTGTCACCGCGGGCATCAGCCTTGGTCCCCAGGTGGAGAGGCGTGTGTGTCGGGTCTCTCCACTGCAGAGTAACTCTTCCCCGCCCCACCCACACTGTCTTTCCGAAGGAAGTCACTCTGTGCAGCCCACACCTAAGGGACGGGGCCATCTGTCAATGGGGGGGGAGAGCTCCTTGAGGGGGAAACGTCTATGTAAATTATTTAGAATTCTTGTGCATGGGGGTTTGCCTGTCCTCTCCCATTCACTCATTCAGTCATTTGAACTGCTTAGACCCACAGATCTTTATTTTTTTGTTACGATTATAACCCAGCACTCTATTTTGTTGCTCACATTGTTCCATCCCCGTCCCCTGGGTCCCTCATCACAGAGCATGCCCTCATCAAGGCAAAGCTGTGGGTTCAAGCCCTCCCTCACTCCAGGCTTGTTTTGCGTGTTCATGGCCCCAGTCCTGGGATCGGCCATTTCTCCAAGGATTCCTCGGAGAGGAGAACGGTGGTGTTAGACACCAAGAGCTGGGCATTGGGTGTGCTCATTGCTACGGGAATCGCATTGCCTCTCAGCCTCTCTCCAACAGAGAGAAGTGTGTGAGCTACGGCGTACAGCTGCGTCTCTGTAATAAACCCGTAGGTAATCATTTGTACCTGTATGATGCTAAACGTGAGTTCATGCTGATGACACTCCCACCTCTGATCTACACCACATGAGTCATTCCTCCCATTTCTGCGTAAATTCCCAGTCCAGGGTGAGAAGTCTGACCCCTGCCTGCCTGCCAAGTACTTATCATTCTGTTCTAGTATATGTGCACCATGACATCAGACTGGCACTCCCTGACCCCTGTGGAAAGCAGCTTTATCAACCAGAGTCCGGTGCTTGGGGACACTTCCTTCTGCCTTTAGTCTTGCTGATTCCACTCCTTCCCGAAGTTACCAGCCCAGCGCCTTCTCTCCCATTCTCCTTCACTGAGGCTTTCTCACACATTTGTATCACAGCTAAATTCTCTCATCACAGAGTGCATCCCTTCCTGGGAAACTTGAGACCTAAATTGTAATTTTTTAATTGGTGTATATTAAGGGTCTCCCTGGGCTGTAAAGTTCTATGGGTTTTGACAAGTGCGTGATGTCCTGTGTCCTATTGTTACAGCATCTCACAGAATGTTTTCACTGCCTACACTCCATGTATTAACCCTTCCTCCCCCGTCCCCAGCACCTGGTATGCCCTGACCTTTTTAATGACCATAGTTTTGCCTTTTCCAGAGTGTCACATAATTGGAATCATACAGTCTGCAACCTTTCCAGACTGGTTTCTTTTGCCTAGTGATATGCATTTAAGATTCACCCATATCTTTTCATGACTTGATAGCTCATTTCTTTTCACTGCTGAGTAATATTCCCTTGTCTTGGATTTACCTGTTCACTGGCTGAAGGAAACCTTAATTGCCTCCCAGCTTGGGGTGCTGATAATGATGGAAACTGCCATAAACATTCAGGTGCAGGTTTGTGTGGACATATGTTTTCCTATCAGTTGGATAAATACTGAGGAGAGCAATTGTTGGCTTGTATTATAACATTATGTTTAGCTTATAAGAAAGTGCAGAACTGTTTTTCCAAAGTGACTGCACCATTCTGCATTCCCACCAGGAACAAATGAACGTCTTGTTGCACCTTATCCTTGCCAGCACTCAGTGTTGCCAGTATCTTTTTTTATTTTAGCCGTTCTAATGGATATGTAGTGGTATCTCTTTGTTTTTTTTTTTTCATTTGCAATTCCATTATAAGAAATGGATCTGCTTTTTTTTTTTTTTTTGCCATCTGCGTTTCTTCTTTGGTGAGCTGCCTGTTTAGCTCTTTTGCCCATTTTTAATTGGGGTATTTGTTTTCCGGTTGCTGAGTAAGATTTCTGTATATTTTTGGACAAAATTGAGAGGCCAAATAAACAAATGGACAGACATATATGAACACAGGACTCTGACCCGCACCCAGCAGCTGCCATTGTCCACAGTAGCCAGCCTGCTGTAAGCTGGACACAGAGGAAGTCAGACCATCATAGCCAGCAACAATCCAGGAAACCAAACTTAACCTCTGTAGCAATCAACCCAAAATAGCCAGGACTTCATTTATAACTGACACATCCTTAATTTTGGTCCCCACTTCCAACTTAGGACCAGTCGGAGAATGCCAAATATGCTTCCCTAAGCAACCACATGGGACGCCCACTTCCAAGAACCCAGCTTCCCAGGCTCTGTCAGCATCCTTCTGAGCTGTGCTCTCCCACAATAAACTTGCCCCCCTCTTCTGCTTGTCTTGGGTCTCCTCCGGCAAACATGAGTCATGGTGGCCAACTCCCTTGCTACAGCAAACCTTGAACAAATAGGTTTTGCCTCTTCTCGTCTGTTTGTCTTCATTTATTTCCACAAAGCACTTTATAAGATATGTGCTTTGCAAAGATTTCTTTTCTCAGTCTTCAGCTTGTCTGTTGGTTCTCTTAACAGTGTCTCTCAGAGAGCATAAGCTTTGACTTTTAATGAAGCTCAATTTATATTTTCTTTCATGGATTTCTGCTTCTGGTGTTTTATCTAAAAACTCATTCCAAGTTCACTTAGACTCCCCTACATACTCTTGTAGGATTTTTTAAGTATTACCCTTTATATTTAGGTCTATGACCCATTTTCAGATAATTTTTGTGAAGGATGTAAGACCCCTGTCCAGATTTTTTTGAATGTCCAGTAGTTCCAGCACCATGTGTTGGAAAGACTACCCTTTTTCCATTGTACTGCATTTGTGTCCCTGTGACAGATTAGTTACTTATATTTCTGTAAGTCAATTCCTGAGATCTCTAGTCCCTTCCACTTATATAGTTTATATTTTGCTGTATTTCATTGACTAATATTCTGTTGAGGATATTTGCATCTATGTTCATGAGCTATTGGTTTATAGTTTTCTTTACTTATTCTGTCTTTATCTGGTGTTGGCATTAGGGTAATGTTGGCTTCATAGAATAAATTAGGAAGTGTTCCCCCTGCTTCTATTTTCTAGAAGAGATTGTATAAAATTGGTACCATTTCTTCCTTAATTGTTTGGTAGATTTCACCAGTCAAGCTACCTGGGCTTTATTTTTCATAAGGCTATTAATCATGGATTCATCTCTTTAGCAGACACAGGCCTAATCATATTATCTACACCTCCTTGTGTGAATTTAGGTAATTTGTGTTCTTTGAGGAATTGGCCCATTTCATCGAAGTTATCAAATTTGTGAGCATTGAGTTGATCATAGTATCCCCTTATTATCCTGTTAATCAATGTGGGATCAGAAGTGAAGTCAATCTGGCTCAGAAACCCTTAGAATTAACAGATTGGGACCCACCTGAGGCCACCTCTCCAAAGTCTGGCATGGGTTACCAGCTGTGCTCTGAACTTGCCTTGCTATTAAGTTTATTTCTGGCTACAGCCTCCTTGCTTTGAATGACCTTCTTGTATAAGGTTGGCTTCAAGTCTTCCCTTTCAGCCTCACCCAGATCAAGGTGCTCTACTGGCATCCAGTGGTTCTACTTTGAACCAGAACCATCCTCAGGATGGGGAACCACAGCCAGGAGCATGGAGATCCGGGTCAGCAAGGTGGTAGGGCTTGTCTGTGCCCCAACTAAGCCTGCAGGGGCCTTAAAAGGAGGCTGTTCTGCTTTAGTGGGGTCGCGGGCGGGTAGGACGCTAGGAGAGCAGGCAGCCCCACCTGATGGAGTGACTGAGCACGTAGCAGTGGTTTTCAAACTTGTCTGCATATTGGAACTTCAGGAAAATTCTGATGTCCAGGCTCTGTGCCAGAGATACTTAATTGGTTTGGGGTGCAGCCTGTATCCAGATACCTTGGCTAAATGTTCAAGCACAGGCACTGACTACATCTTGGAACATTTCACCCATATATGTCACAAAATAATGGGAAGGATGGAAGGAAGGAATGTGTTGGGGCTCCTTGGGTGGTCACACCTCAGGAAGCCAAAGGGCTTCATTTGTCTTGTGACAATGCTGACTTCTTCACCTGTGAAGTCATATGCTGTCACCAAGAGAGACTGGAAGAGCCTGGTGTAGACCATTCCAACCCTGTGAGGTCACTGATATAAGTTGTAACATGCTAAAGAGAACAAAACAAGTCTGATGGCTCCCACCTCAGCCTTAGGAACATTTACGCCCTAAAACTTCTCACTAGAAATTAAAGAAAGCCTCTGCCTGAAGGCCCTGAATGAGAAAGCAGTCCTTGAATGTCATTGCTTTCAGTCTGCTTGGGTGTAAAAGAAAGATTGCCTGCAGGAAGGGGAGGCTATGGCTGGGTTGTTTGTACAGGGCTTGAGTGCGGAGACACCTGGTTTTGCCTTTTCCTGCCTGGAGTATGGTCTGGCTTCAATCCCAGGTAAATGTAGAAGGAAGCAAGAACAAGCTCTAGAGTGTCTAAATGCAGCCATCCAGACAGAAACGCTTCTATGAGATCAGGAGAAATAACAGAATGTATGGGCTTGTCTGACTGAAAAGTCCAGCTGTGGTGACTTCAGGTATAGCTGAATCAAGGTGCTCCGTGGTTTGCTACCAGTCTGCCTCCACCTTTGCTTTCTACCATCCTCTCCTTTGGCCACCTCTTCTCATAGGCTTTCTGTTCATAGTAGAAAATGGTTTCTGCCCAAGAGAAAGGGAATGTAGAAACTGCTTCTTACTTCCTGTGGCCACTTCCCCTTCTCCCATTGGGATGGAATTTTGAGCAAAGCCCACAAACCCGGATACCTATTGACTACCTACCTAGGTCTGCTGGAATTTTCTGTGAGCTCCTCCGAATCTATCTGCTATACATCTCCACCCTGCTGTCTGCCTGGGAAGGCTGCCCTGCATGAACAATAACCACAGACTCCCTTGCATTCTCTATTCTAAAGTGATCTGGCCAATGAGAAGCTCTGGCAGGAAACGTGGTCACATTATTTATTCCTCCAGCTCCCGCTTGTTAGCATTGCCTCAAGCTGGCCGTGTCACTTCTCCAGAGTTCACATTTCCTTTCACAGCAGCCCTGGGCACCCAATTTTCCCCATTTTGCTTCCTTCCCTTACCCTTCAGACAGGAGTGGTAACAGCCCTTGCTTGTTACTAGTTTGGGGCACAGAACTATTGCTCAAGGTTTCCTATAACCTACCCATAATTAGAGTGTACTCCCTGGATCTTCCCTGAATGCTAACAAAGGCACTGGATTGGATGCAGGAAAAGGCTCTGGCTAGTTGGATATGCGCAGAAATGATGTGGGAAACTTCCAGGTCACACCCTGACAGGAAGAGGTGTGCCTCCTACCGCCATTGTTTCACCCTCCTCACTGTCTGGAAAGCAGATTAAGTAAAAAGCCATCTTGGATGCGTGGACGCAAGCAACATCCTAGGAGGTGGTGCAGCAAAAAGATGGCAAGAGTTAGGCCTCCGCATGCTCCAGAGCAGAGCTGCCGGGCCGAGTCCAGCAAAACTACTGTTGGGGTGTTTCAACCATGGTGATTTAGGGCCCTTGTCCCTACAGCTGAACCCATGTTCAACCACACAGTGACCCTCCCTTTCTCAATAGTTCCCGTCCATGTTCCAGAGCCGTCTTTCTGGCCTTGAGCCACATCTTCAACCACAATCCAATCGTTATTGCCGAGGAAATGGAAGATCCTGACTGGCCAGGCTTGGGTCCATCCCTGGAGCTGGAGCCCTGATACCAGAAGGGGAGATTTGTGCTGGGTAAGCAAATGCCACTGTTCTGTATAGCTGTGAGCATAGCCATATTAACACCTTCTGTGCACCAGGCGCCTATAGCCATGGCCTCAGCTTTGCAGTATTTTATGCTCTTGTCATTCCATGGACCAACTGGCTTAGCTGGGCTGTTCTTGCCGGGGTCTCTTGCAGTGGAGGCTGAGTGAAGCTGGAGTCCTCTGCAGCCTCACCTGGCCGTCCAAAGTGGCAACCACTGAAGCCGGCTGTCGTTGCAAGTGCGGCTGGGGTGCTGACCACACGCAGCCTCTTGATGCGGCTTGGGCTTCTCACAGAAACGTGGTCTAGCATAGTGGTCCCACATCTCCTGCATGGTTGCCGGCTTCCGAGAGGCAGGAAGGGGAAACTCCCAGGCCAGCTGCAGGCTACGCACCACTTCTGCCCATAGGACTTCAAGAAACATGAAAAATATCAAGAAAACATGACATCATGAAAGGAGCACAATATTTTTTCAGTAACTGACCTCCCAGAAATGGTCCTATGAGTTACCTGGAAAAAAATTTAAAACAATACTTTTAAGTAATCTCAGTGAGGTACAAGAAACACAGATCAACAACTCAAAGAAATCAGGAAAACAATACATGAACAAAATAAGGACAGAGAAATCAAAATTCTAAAAATGAACCCAAAAAAAGGAGGGGTGCTTTCCAGAGGGGAGGTGGGGGGAGGGTGAAATTGGAAATGGGAATGAAGGAGCGTGCTTTTCATGAAAACCAGGTGTTGTATGGAAGTGTTGAACCCACTACACTAATATTACACTGTATGTTAATTAACTGGCATCTAAATTAGAACTTTTTTTAAAAAAAAAGAGCATTTAGAGCCTCCTCCCAAAAAAACAAAAACAAAAACAAAAACAAAACAAAATAACAACAACAAAAAACAAAGAACCAAACAGAAATCCTGGAGCCTAGGAAAACAATGAATGAAATGAAACCTCTAATTAAGAGCATCAACATCAGACTAGATCCAAGCAGAAGAAAGAATCTGTGAACTCAAGGATTGATCACTTGAAATCATCAACTCAGAGGAGAAAAAGAATAAAAAGTATGAAGGAAACCTATGAGAATTATGGGACATCATCAGATGAACAATATACATATTATGGGAATCCCAGAAAGGGGCAGAAAGCTTATTTAAAGAGTCAATTATCATATGGTTTCACTTCCTTTGGAGCATAAGGAATAACACAGAAGACATGGGGAGATGGAGAGGGAAAGAGAGTTGGGGGAAATCGGAGGGGGAGATGAAGCATGAGAGACTGTGGGCTCTGAGAAACAAACTGAGGGTTTTGGATGGGAGGGGCTGGGAGTTGGTGGGGGTTGGGGGGCCTGGTAGTGGGTATTAAAGAGGGAACAAATTGCATGGTGCACTGGGTGTGGTGCATAAACAATGAATCTTGGAACACTGAAAAAAGTTAAATTAAATTTAAAAAATACATGGCCAAAAAGAAGAAGAAGAAGAAGTAGTAGTAGTAGTAGTAGTAGTAGTAATGGCTAAAAACTTTTTAAATCTCGGGGGAGATATGGACATCCAAGTACATGAAGCTCCTAGATTCCAAAACAGATTCAATTCGAGGAGGATTTGCCAAGACACATTAAGAAAAAAAAAAAAGTGTCAAAAATCAAAGACAAAGAATTTAAAAAGCAACAAGAGTAAAGAAACTCATTACATACTCCCATGAGTTTATCAGTGGATTTCTTACCAGAAACATCGCAGGCCAGGAGAGTGGGGTGAGATGTCAAAAGTCCTGAAAGAAAAAACTTCCAAGAATACTTCGCCCAGAAAAGCCACCCTTCAGAAATGGAGAGATAAAGACTTCCAGGTAAATGGAAGCTGAGGAAGTCCCTGGCCACTAGACCTGCCTTGCAAGAAATGCTAAAGGAAAATTCTTTAAGATAAAATGAAAGGACCCTTACTAGTAACATGAAAATATGTGAAAGCATAAAACTCACTGGTAAAGGTAAGTAGATAGTCAAATTCAGAATACTCAAGACTGTGATGGTGATGTTTAAAATCAGTTGACTCTCGTAGAAAGGTTAAAGAAAAAATGTATTAAAACCAAACTAGCTAACATAATTTATTAATGGATACACAATGTGAAAAGATATCAATTGTGACATCAAAAATATAAAATGTGGGGAGTGTAAAGGTAGAGTTTTTGTATGTGATTGCAGTTAACTGTTATCAGCTTAAAATAGACTGTTATATTTCATGTAGGTGTCATGGCAACCACAAAGCAAAAATCTATAATAGATACACAAAAGGTAGAGAAAGGAATCAAAACTTGCCCCTGCAGTAGATTCTCAAATCATGAGGTAAAATAGGAAGAAAGGAACTACAAAACATCCAGAAAAAAAGTTAACAAAATGGCGATAACAAGTCCTTACCTGCTATCTATAATTATTTTCAGTGTAAATGAATTAAAGTCTCCAATCAAAGGACGCAAAGTAGCTGAACTGACCTGTTTTAAAAACTGAACTATATGCTTCCTATAACAGACTCAATTCAGCTTCAAGGACACACGTAGGCTCGAAGCGAAGGGATGGGAAAAGATATTCCATACAAATGAAAACCAAATGAGAACAGGGATAGCTATACTTATTTTAGACAAAATAGACTTTATGTCAAAAACTGCAACAAGAAATGAAGAAAGTCATAAAATGATTAATTGTTCAATTTAGCAGGGCTCCTGGGTGGCCCAGTTGGTGAAACGTCTACCTTCAACTCAGGTCATGATCTCGGGGTCCTGGGATTGAGCCCCATATTGAGGTTCCTTCTCAGCAGGGAGTCTGCTTTTCCCTCTCCCTCCCCCTGCTCCTGCACTCTCAAATAAATAAATTTTTTTGAAGTTTGATTCACCAAAAGTTTCTAACAATTGTAAACACATACGCACCTAATATTGGAGGCCTACGTACATTAAGCAAATAGCAGATCTGAAAGAAATAAGGAGCAGTGTATGAGGAGTGGGGAATGTCAGTACATCCCTTCCAATAGTAGCTCACCGAGGCAGAAAACAGACTTGGACTTAAAGTACCCTCTAGACCAAATGGACCTAACAGATGTGACATTCCATCCAACAGCAGCAGAACACCCATTCTTCTCGGGGACACACTTGTTCTCCAGGGTAGAGCAGGTGTTAGGTCACTGAGCAAGTCTTAACAAATTCAAGAAGATTGAAATAATATTCAGTTATCTTTTCTGACCATAATTGTATGAAACTAGAAATCAGTAACAAGAAGAGGGTGGGCAATTCACAGATAGGTGGAAACTACAGAACTGATGGAATGGTAGGAAATATTTGCAGACCACATAGGTGTTAGGGAATTGACATCTAAAATATATAAGAAAATCATGCAACTCAACAGAAAAAAAAAATCTAATTTTAAAACGAGCAAAGAACCTAAACAATTTTCCAAAGAAGTACAAATGGCCAACAGGAAAAGTGTTCAATATTATTAATCATCAAGGAAATGCATACAAATAAAAACCATAAGGAGAGGGGCACCTGGGTGGCTCAGTGGGTTGGGCTTCTGCCTTCCGCTCAGGTCATGATCTCAGGGTCCTGGGATCGAGTCCCACATCGGGCTCTCTGCTCGGCAGGGAGCCTGCTTCCCCCTCTCTCTCTCTGCCTGCCTGTCTGCCTACTTGTGATCTCTGTCTGTCAGATAAATAAATAAAATCTTTTCTTTTTTCTTTTTTTGACTTTATTTTATTTTTTCAGTGCTGTTTTTTTTTTATTTTATTTTTTCAGTGTTCCAAGATTCATTGTTTGTGCTCCACACCCTGCGTTCCATGCAATCCGTGCGTGCCCTCTTTAATACCCATCACCTGACTCACCCAACCACCCACCCCGTCCCTTCCAAAACCCTCAGTTTGTTACTCAGAGTCAACAGTCTTTCATGGTTCATCTCCCCCTCCAGTTTACCTCAGTTCACTTTTCCTTTCCTTCTTATGCCCTTCATGTCATTCTTTATGCTCCACAAGTAAGTGAAGCCATATGATAATTGACTCTCTCTGCTTGACTTATCTCACTCAGCATCATCTCTTCCAGTCCTGTCCGTGTTGCTACAAAAGTTGGGTATTCGTCCTTTCTGATGGAGGCGTAATACTCCATTGTATATATGGAATAAAATCTTTTTTAAAAAACCATAATGAGGTCCACTCACAACTATGAGGATGGCTAGTATCAAAAAGACAAGTGGGAGCGAGTGTGGGTGTGGGTGTGGGTGTGGAGAAGAGGGAGCCGTGCCGCACTGTGGGTAAGAACGGAAGTTGGTGCAGCCACTATGGGAAAGGTACGAAAGTTCCTCAAACATCTCAAAATAGAGCCACCGTATGATCCAGCAATCTCCTCCTAAGTATATGTCCGAAGGAAATCAGCGTCTCCAAGAGACAGCTGCACCACTACACCGACTGCCACCTTATTTACAATAACCACGATATGGAAACAACCTAAATGTTTGTCAACAGACGAATGGGTAGAGAAAATATGATATACAATGGAATACGATTGGGCCCTTAAAAAGAAAGTGAAATCTTGCCCTTTGTGACAACAAGGATAACCCCGAAGGACATGGCTAAGTGAAATAGGACAGAAAAAGAAAGAAAGGTACTGTGTGATCTCGCTGGATTGTGGGATCCAAAAACGACAAACAAAACGTCGAACCCATAGAAACAAAGTAGAATGGCGGCTGTCGGAGGTTTCACGGGAGGGAAAATGGGCAGGTGTTGGGCGAAAGGTACAAACTTCCAGTTATGAGATGGGTACGTTCTGGGGAGCTAATGACAGCACAGTGACCATGCTTAATAACGCTGTGTTGTATATTTGAAGTTCGTTAGGAGAATAGACGTGAAGTGTTCTCACCACATATGCACAAAAATGGTAATTATGTGATGTGTTCATTTGGTTGTAGTAATCATCTCACAATGCATACGTATATAAATCATCACCTTGTAGACTTTAAATGTATATGATTTCATCAGCTCGATAATGGAAAAAAGTTAATAAAATGACTAATACCATTAAACCGACCTGCATTCTCCATTCTCATCCCATCACCCTCTGCCCCTGGATAAGTAACTACCGTCCTGCATATTGTGTTTATCATTCCCTTGTTTTGTTGTAGAATTTTACCCCAAATGTTTCCCTAAATGCACATTGCATTATTTTGTTTTGTTTTGAGCTCTATAAAAATTGTATCATGCCTTGTATATTACACAGACTTCCTGTTTTTACTGGACATTGTGTCTTAGACAATACTGGACTGGGCTATATTTCATTGTTTATTACCATATAATATTCCATTGTATTAATGCATCACAATTTATCCATTCTTTTGCTTATGGGAATATGAGTTATTACCAGGTTTTTTTCTCTTGTGCACAAAACTGCTTTTAACATTCTTGGACATCTCTCCTGGCACACATATGCCAAAATGCCTCCAGACTCTACTAACTAGGTCTGGAAATGATGAGTCGTAAGTATGCATTACCTTTAACGCCACAGGATGTCATATCATTTTTAAAGAAGATTTGTATTTTTTATTTATTTGAGAGAGGGAGAGTGGCAGAGGGAAAGGGAGAAGCAGACCCCCTGCTGATCAGGGAGTCCAACACAGGGCTCCATCCCAGGAGCCTTGAGATCCCTTGAGATCATGACCTGAGCTGAAGGCAGACACCTAACTGACTGAGCTACTCAGGCGCCCCTCAAATCATTTTCTAAAGTATTGAACTGACCCTGACCCAATGGGCAGTGTGGGTCTTACATTCCTGGGTCAAGTGGTGCTCAAGAAGGACAATCACATTGGGCATAAGCCTCCCAAGCTGCAGTGACTTGGATGAGGGTCCTGCTAGGTGGGTGACCCTCTCTTGCAGCCGATAAACACCCCTTGATGTCAAGCTTTGGCAATCACAGTGCCTGACTTGATCATTTATCGTGGAGGCACCCATTTCAAAGACCGCTATCTCCAGCAAGCACACTGCTCTCCCAATGACAAGATAAAGTGCACGGCCACCTCCAAAAGATGCTGGTTGATTCTGACAATTGAACATTGCATCACTTGCTTTTCCTTGTCTTACGCTTCCACTTCCCACTCATGTTTTTCAGAAAGTCCCTCTCTCTTGCTCTCTCTCTCCCTCTCTCCCCCTCCAACCCCCACCATCGACCGTGTTTTGTGGCCACACCTGTGCTGTGTAATTTCCAGGTCTTGTATTTTAAAAATTTTTCAAAGTTTCCTGGTAGTTGTAGCTGAAGGGCTTCTGGCAATCATAATAAAAATCGTCAGGCTGGATCCAACCACAACAATGATTATTAATAAGCTGAGACCTACACAAAACAGGTAAAGGGGTAGGGAGAGTTCCATTCTAAGAAAGCTCCCCCTACTGCCTCGGGCTCCTCCCACTCTGCCCTGATGCACCTGTGTCATTCGTCCACCTTCCTGGTACCCAGCCAGTTCACCAACTTTGAAAAAGCCAGATAATAGAAACTTTGGAGAAATCTAAGCTACTTGGAAAGGGTGGGCCCAGAGCACTGTCCAGCATCCGGACCACGGCTGCTCCATCTCACACCATGAACCACAATTCCCAGCCCTTCTTCCTGTTGACTACACTGGCATCCCCACACTATGAGGGGCTCAAGGAGGATCTCAGAGGAGCTCAAAGGAGCTGTACTCAGGCAAGGCACCCCAGAGCTCACCTCCCATGGGGACCACCATGCCCAACATTCCTAGTGAGACCACCATGCCCAACTACATGGTCTGGTCCCTGTTCAACACAATCTTTCTGAACTAGTGCTCTGGGCTTCGTGGCACTCACCCACTCCATGAAATCTAGGGACCAGAAGGTAGTAGGTGACATGATGGGGACCCAGGTCTATGCCTCCATTCCAAGTGCCTGAACATCTGGGCCCTGGTCTTGGGCTTCCTTCTGATCATTACCTTTGTTATTATTTTTGCCACTGGTTCATAAGTGAGTGTCCAAGCACTTTCAGGATCATAAAATGTTATGGAGGCTACTAGTTGCTGTCCATGGCCTGAGGTTGTCACTCCTTCAACTGAATTTTATGTACATATCAGTCTATAGTTGAATTCAATAAAGCACTTGCGTGTGAAAAATAAAAATAAAGTATTGCACCAATATCACACTCCCAAGCAGTTTATGTATCAATACGCCTCTCCTTCCCCTCACAATGCTTGGTTTTGTTAAACTTCTAATTTTTTTTCCAATCTAATAGTCATAATATAGTTTCTTCCTGTGAACTTAACTTGTATTTTCTAGATTAATTTTTTATGTCTATTGACCACTCATGCTGCTTCCTCCAGTAACTAATCTTTTGTCCATTTTCCTCTTGGCTTATTTTCATATTGAGTTCTTTATGTATTATTAATACTAATCCTTTGCCATTTCTGGGTTGCTTACATCTTTTCCCAGCTTCTGACTTGTCTTTTCACTTTATGGAGTCTTTGAAAAAGAAAAGTTTATAATTTTGTAAAACAACATGTAATAAAAGCCCTCAAAATTCTTTCCTAGGAATGGAATGCCCACTCCTAACCCTCTCTATTTTCATATAGTTTTTTAGAATTAAAACTCTCTTGAGATTTTGTTTGGAATTCCAGAAATCAACATATGAAGAACTGACATCAACATGTATCAAATAACTCAGTTCATGAATATGGCACATTCTATGGGACTTTGTACACAGACGATCATGCCTGCAAATAAAGTTTTATTTCTCTTTCCAATGGGAAAGCCTTTTATTTCTATTCCTTGTTTTATTGCACTGACTAGAACTTTCAGCACAAGTTGAGTAAATGCAATGAGAGGAACAATCTTAGTTTCATTCCATTTTAGGAATAGAGCATTCAATCATTCACATTTAGTGTGATGATAACTGTATGGTTTTGTAAATGCCCTTTGTCAGACTGAGAAAATTCCCTACTCTTCCTGGTTTACTGAGAGCTTTTGTTAGTAAAGAATGTTGGGTTTTGTCACATGATTATTCTGAATCTATTTCGTTTACCATATGCAGGGGTTTTTCTTAATAAAGTACAGTGATTGTTTTTCTAATCTTAAGCCATCTCTGCATTCCTGTCTTACTCCCAGCATCATGTTGTACTGTCTTTTGCCCAAAATGTGGTCTTAGTAAATATTCTGTGTGCACTTGACAAAAATGTACATTCTACTCATTGTGCAGAGTGTCTTGTATCAATTAGGTCAAGTTGGATGATAGTGTCTCTTTGATGGTTTTTCTATTTTTTCTATCAATTATCAAAAGAGGAATATAATTATAAATTTGTTATTTCTCCTTACAGTTCTACCAATATTTGTATCATGTATTTTCTAAGCTTTGTTATTAGGTTCACAAACATTTAGGACTGTTACATCTTCCTCATTGATTTATACCTTTGTCATTATGAAAGGCCCTTCTTTGTACTTGACAATAATCAATGTTCAGAAATCTATTTTAATATGAATATAGCCACATGGTTTTCTCTCGACTAGTGTTAGCATGGTACATCTTGTCCCCATACATTCTAATTTTGTCTTTATATTTAGCTTTTGTTTCTTATAGACACCATATACTTGGGTCTTGCTTTTTTATCCAATCTGAAAATCATTGTCTTTTAATTTAGGTGTATAGACCATTTTCATTTAGTGTGAATGTTGATAGATTAGGTTTTAGCCTTTCATCTTGCTGTCCTTTTTTTTTTTTAACCCAACCCAATACATAAAGGGGATTTATGTAAAAATTCTCAACATCACTTTTCATTATGCAAATGTATATAAAGCCACAATGAGATACCCCTGCAGACTTATTAGAATGACTAAAATGGTTGCACTTAGCTAGTGCTAAGGACATGTGAATGAATTAGATTCCCTGCACACCACTGGGGAGAGTGTGAAATAATACAAACATATTAGAAAACAGCTTATAGTTTTTTAAACAGTTAAACATACCTACCATATAATGCCCACTGATTCTGCTCTTAAGTACTTACCCAAGTGAAAAGAAGCTTCATGTCCATACAAGTGCCTGTGCATTTATGTTTATGTCAGCATACCTGTCATAGCCCCAAGCTAGAAATAACTAAAATGTCCACCAACAGATGAAAAGATAACTTGTTCCTTTATCCACACAATGGAACACTAGTCAGCAATAAAAAGGAGTGAACTGGTCACCCGAGTGACTCAGTTTGTTAAGCAACTGCCTTCAGCTCAGGTCATGATCCTGGAGTCCCTGGATCGAGTCCCGCATCAGGTTCCCTGCGCAGCAAGGAGTCTGCTTCTCCCTCTGACCCTCCCCCACTCTTGTGCACTCTCGCTCTCTCTCTCAAATAAATAAATAAATAAAATCTTTTAAAAAAAAGTGAACTGTTGATAGATGTTACAAGAGGGAGGGACCTCAAAATAATTCTTATGAGTGAAAGAAACCAGACACAAAGAGTATATATTTTATGATTCCATTTGTGTAAAATTGGGAACATATAAACTAATCTTCAGTGACAGAAAGCAGATCGGTGTTTTCCTGGGGAGGGAGGAGGGAGGGAAAGAAGCAGGAAGGGGAGCAGCATTACAAAAGGACACCAAGATGACTCGGGGACTGTCTTGTTCATCTTCTTGATTGTAATGATGGTTTCATAAACATATATATGTCAAAACTTATCAGACTGCGCACTTTAAATATGTGCAGCTAATTGTGTGTCAATCATATCTCAATAAAGCTGTTTAAAAAACACATCTTAAACTTAGAGTTTATCACTAAGAGAATACAAATAAGAAGGAGATCTTCCAAAACACTAGAGAAAATAAAACTGTAAACAGCTCACAAAGCCAAAGACAGAGAAAGAACAAGGAAAACAGAGCATAAATAACAGATGTGTCAACAAACACGTCTGTTTTGACAATACCTTCAATAAAACAATCCAAATATGCACTCTTTGCCCAAGGTACACCTAAAGTAAGATACTGGAATGTTAGAAAGGAACGGAGAGCAAAGACATGTGGCAGAAATAAGAAAAAGGGGTCAGTAAAATGAGTATCACGTAAGGCTGAAAAGACAAACAGTCATTTGGTCTGAGGAGCAATTGAAGACCCAGCGAGAGCGTAGCAGTGATTAATCTTTTTTTTTTTTTTAACAGTGATTAATCTTTAAGCAGCAAACAACTCGCCGTCAAAATCTATAAAGCGAAAGCTGTGAGAAATAACAACGTAAATTAATAACTAAAATGGAAACACGAAGTCCTGAAAATATTAACCCCAAGGCCCAAATCATATAAATCATGTTTGGTTTAACTCTTTCAAGGGCCGGTAGCTGCACACCTGCAGGAACTTGAACCAAACAGCCAGGCCTTCCACAGATTTGCTGAGAGGGGATTAGCACCTTCTGCACCTCAATTATTTTTTGCCGACATAAACGCCTGTATTAAAGCAGTCAAGAACAAGTACCCACACCGCAATTGCAGAGAATATAACAAGGATGTCAATGACAGTGCATCCAGGCCTCAGCCGAGCCCCACCTCCGTGACTTGTTAGCCTAAGTCCCTGCACAAACTCCACGCCCCATTAGAAGTGGGGTGGGTGGGGCTCCCTGGGAGCTCAGTCAGTTAAGCATCCAACTCCTGGTTTGGGCTCGGGTCATGCTGTCAGGGTTCTGGGATCAAGCCCTGCATCGGGCTCTGTGTGGAGTCCATGTGACCATCTGTCCGTCACTCTGCCCCTGCCCCTGCCCCTGCTTGTGCTCACTGTGCTCTCTCTTTCTCTCTCTCTCCAAAATAAACAAAGAAAATCCTCAAAAATAAAAGAAGTCAGCTGGGTACCTCTCTCACTGTTCGGCAAATTGCTGGGGGTTACACCATCCTGCTCCCTCTGCCCCAAGGCCCCCCAACACTGTTCTCCTTCCCCAAGTCCAGGCAGACTCATGCAGAACTACAACTCTTCACCTTGTTTTTACAAATCCTCCTTCCAGAGCCCATGCGTGGTAGCTGGGTCCACTAGGGTCTGGGGAGGTGGAGGGAGTTCGGGGCTCAGAAAGCAGGACGCCTTTCACGTCCGACCGGAGGATCCACCCAGCCCCTTCCCTGGGGCAGGCAGAGCCCCTTCCTTCCCACCAGGCCCCTTCCAGCTAAGCCTTCTGTGACCCCTCCCGGTCTCTCCAGTCCCCTCCTGAGCAGCCCACCGCGCTGCTGCTCACGAGGACAGCTCGGCACAGGAGGGGACATGATGACCTCTCTCCCTGCTCACCAGAGGTCCTGGCCGCCGCGCATCGCGGGGTGGGGCGCCGTCCCGGCTCTGGAGGCACGGGCCCCTGCTGTCAGCCCCTCAGCGGACACCGGTGCTGCAGGAAACCGAGACACGATGAGATCTCGCAGGGAGTGGGCCGCCGGGACCCAAGACCGGTTAGTGTCACGCGCGGACACCATGGCGGGGAGCTGGACGTGCGAAATGCGGCTTCTGGAGCGTTCCTGCAGCAGCTGCGCCATCGGGCTCTGAGTCCGCGACCCCTCGTCTGCGCGCCGCACACCCAGCTTGTGCCAAAGGTGTGGGTGTGTGTGTAAGAGAGTGTGCGAGACCCGGGTGAGCACGTGAGAATGTGCACATGTGAGAGTGCGCGAGCGTCTGAGTGTGCGTGTGCAAGTCGTGTGGGCGTGCGTGTGCATGTGCGCACATGAGTGTGCCCGTGTGAACCGGCGAGTGTGCGCGTGTGCGTGCACATGTGCGAGTCGTGTGGGCGTGCGTGCGTGCATGCGTGTGCGCACATGAGTGTGCCCGTGTGAACTGGCAAGTGTGCGCGTGTGCGTGCGCATGTTTGAAGGCGTGTGCACGTGTTGTGTGTGAGTGTGTGTGCGTTGGTGAGCACGCGGGTCTAGGGGCTGAGGTCCCTGCCCTGCCCTGGGGGGTCACCCCTCTCTCAGCCGGCCGAGGAGGAGGCAGCTCCCCCACCCTCTGCCCACAGCCTTGCTGAGCGACTGTCCCCTTGACATCGGGGCAGTGTCAGGGCCCCCCGTGTCCGTGCCCTCGCTTGGACAGTAGGACCACCACCATGGCCGGGGCCTCTAGCCCTGGCCCTCAGGTGGTGGGACGGGAGAGGGAGGAGTCGGAAGCAGAAAGCTCGGCTTTGGAACCAGCTTGGCTCTTCCGATGACAACTTGCCTTGTTCCAGATGGTTCCTGGGCACGTTCTCCTCGTTAGCATGCTAATTTATTCTGACTCATCATCGGGAAGCTGCTGCTGGCAGGGCTGGCGCGCACCTCGATGCCAGAGCACGACCCGGGGGCTGAGA